>NC_132921.1:30761362-31381939 GCF_047675955.1 Chlorocebus sabaeus | reverse complement strand
AGGGGTTACTGGGGGGCTAAAGGGAAGTGGCAAACATGGCTGAGATTCAGAAAGAAAAGTGACAAGTGTAGAGAGGCAAGGACTTTTCCATCTTTTAAGTTCCTTAAAAGAAGCCAAGTTCATTTTCCAATTTCCTTCAGATGCCTCTCCAATCCTTCACAGCAGCACACACATACCACAGAAGGAATCCACTGTCACAAAAAGATGGCAGAGTCCTGGGGGCTGGGGCGCCACTTGTGTTGGCTGAGAGCCTGGATGCATGTGAGGTCAAGCCTGACCTTGGGAAAGCAGCTCTCTGGACATTACTTGCTGTGCCACACACACAGCTTGGGTTTCTGAGGAAACAACACAGGTTCTAAGGAGGAACTGGAATGGGGCCCCGGGTATATCTTTCACATCCCTTACTTTTGAGGAAAATAGAACACAAAAGATTTTTTAAAAATACAAAATGTATAAACAAAGCTTACAAGTTTGTGTGTTTTAACATCTACTCTCGTTAAGAATAAGTAGACCGGAAAGATATTACCTGATATGGGTTAAATTGTCCCCAAAAACATGTTTTGAAGTGCTAACCTTTGGTACCTGTGGATATGACCTTACTTGGAAATAGGTTTTTGCAGACGTAACCAAGTTAAGATGAGGTCATACTTGATTAGACTGAACCCTGAATCCAATATGACTGGGGTCCTTATAAAAACAGGAGAGACACACGAAGAGTGAAGATGATGTGTTGGAACACAGGAACAGTGTCATGGGATGCTGGGGACAGCAGCTGGAGTGATGCATCTATGGCCAACTGAATGCCCAGGATTGCCAGCCATAATCAGCAGAGAAGCATGGGACCGATGCCCTTACAGAGGCCTCCGAGAGAGCCACCCCTGCTGACACCTTGATTTCAGACTTCCAGCCTCCAGAACTGTGGGAGAATAAATTTCTGTTGTCTTAAGCCACCCAGTTTGTAGCACTTTATTATGGCAGCCCTGGGAAACTAACACACTACCTTCATTTTCATGCTCAGGAATGTAAGGTAGTTTTAGGCACCACCTGCTTCTATATAAATTTTATGATCTGTCCTCTTAATACTGCAGAAGTTGTGGGTTTTACCATTTTAGTATATAACATAATATATTCAGTACACATTATATATATAGCACTTTATTAGAGTACCCTAGTTTTCTCTTCTGAAAAACTATGAGGCTGGATTTGATGCTTTCTAAGGCTTTTATTTTTTCCCTGTGTATTCTCTGATCAGAATATCCTGCTCAACGAAGCCGCTGGGAATGAAGCTCGTTAAAAATGAAATCACTTAGGCAGGGAGTTGGAGAGTGACCCGTTTAAAATGTTGCCTACTGGAAACTGAAGTTCATTGAACACAAAGGCTTTTGGTGGGACTCAGATTGGTAGGGATTCTGCAGCCTGATGAAAGGGTCTGGTGACAGGGAGCATCTGATCCCCTCCACGCAGGGTAGGGAGAGGGAGTCCGGAGAGGGAAGCATAAAGAAGCCTTCTTCAGACATGCTACCTACACCTCTGCCGTGGCTCCTGCATGCTTGGGTGTCACACTTCTTTAAAGAGCAGGTGACATGTTGCCCCTGGGATGCTCAGAGCCAGGCAAGGTGGGACTTGGCCCTGCTCCCCATTCCTCTATCTGAAAAGTTGCCCTTAGTCCCACAGGGCCCCTTCCTGTCACACGGACACAGCGTGCTGGGTTTTGTTTTCTTTCACTCTCGTTTTTCTTTTTTTAAAAGCTCCTCACAGGAAGGGTTTGGCAGGCAGCTCAGGTCCCTGCTGAGATGGAGAATCTAGCAAACTTGTCCCGCTGATTGATTAAACACTGAGGAGGCTACAAGACCTGAGCGTGAAATTCCCTGGCTCTGATTGTGCTAAGAGTAGAGCTCGCTAATGAATGGAGTCTGATTACAGCCCAGCCTCTCCAGGGCCTCCTGTTGCCCCAATTTGGGGGATTCTTCTGCGTCAAGTACATCTTGAAAGGCAGCACAGGATTCTCAGCAGGATCTGTGATGTCTGATCCAAGAAGGATTTTTGTTTTTGTTGTCATTGTTGCTTTTTAAGCCTTATCGATGCTCTCAAAACCTTCCCTACACAGCTTGGCATGGGCGGAAGTTGATTCCACTGAAGCCAGGTGGAAGCAGTGCCACTGCCACCTGTGAGGAGGAAATGGGCAACAGTCAGCTTCATCCGTCCTGAACATTGAGGCCCGAATGTTCCAAACTGATACTAAACTGGGACTCTCTGAAGGTCCGTGGGGAAGCCTGGCATTGTGTAACCATTTCTTCTAGCAAGGCTCTCTCCTCACATTCACAGCCTGCCACCTAAAGCTTTGGGAGACAATGTAGTCGACCTGTAGTTCTTCCTGTATATGGTTCCTAGTCAGTCACTGGGGAAGGAGGAGGCTGCAGGCATTGTGCTATTCCCTTCTCTCTCTCTCTCTCTTTGTCTGTCTCTTATTTAGTTAAAAATCACCAAATGGAGCTTGGTACTTTGTTTGTAAAATAAGGTGGTGGAAAATGATCCCTAAAGTACCTCCTGGTTTAGAAAAGTCTTCATGCTGTTCTATAATAACTCTTTCACCCACCTCTCCTCTTCCGTGAGCTCAGAGCTGCCCAGCCCTTGGGATGTGTTTCTGCCACAACAAGGAATACAGGAGGAGTTGAGCAGGAAACCTGCCTCTTATCAGATTCACCTGAGCATGTGGTAAGACATGAAGATCTGAATCGATGCTTTATACTGCTCTTGTGGGATTCCCCACCTCTTTCCCTATCTGAATGCAGACACCTGCATTCTCCTAAACTTGGGCTGGTGTCTGGGATTTCCAGCCACAAGTCAGCTTTGTCCTTTGGTAATTGTATTTCCTGTACTTGCGTCAGACTCTGTGAGAATTTGTGGTGCTACCCAGCCCACACATACCATACCCTTCAAGGACTCTTAGTCACATAGATCTACTTTCCACTCCAGCAGCAGGTCCTGGGCTCTGCTAGAGGAACTTGGCTGCTTTTAACACTTTCCTGGATCTGGTGTCTCATGTGTCCTCCTGACTACCTTCCCAAGATCAGAAGTAAATTTTCTTGGGCTTAGGATGGATCTCTGAGTTGGTTGTGGGGCTAGTTTGCCAAACTGACAGATTGGGAAGTCTGAACACTACAGTGCTGGTCTGGTCCTTCTTACATTTTTCGATATGATAATAGGACTGTCTTCAAAGATTGACGAAGGGCTGACTCAACAGTTGTGACCATCTCTGAATGTCAGGACAGTGGTTCTCAGCTGATATGTGTGGCTGGGTATTAGGAAGGTAGATGTAGTGTGTGTCGGCACATATCATTATTACCAAGACACAATGACCAAATGTGTGTGTATGTCATAACTACCAAAATGGGATGTGTTTATCAACGGGCTAAGACAATTTGATATATCCATTCTATTCCTCTGCTTTCCTGTCTTTTAAAGCTTCCCCATTCTCTTATCCCAACTCTTTCACCTCTGCCCAACACACAGGTTGAGAAACATTGTGTTAGATGAAGGTAGGGGCAAAGGGATAAGAAGCTCACTACATAGTTCATCTGATTACCTGTCTTAGGGAAATGCTAGCCGATGTAACAAGTAAACCCTAGAATGTTACTGTCTTATGTAATAAATGTTCTTTCTTCACTAATGTGATAGTTCAGTGTAGTTGTTCCTGGACAGTAGGCTGATCTTTTTTACACAGTAATTCAGGGACCCATGCTCCTACCCTCTCATGGTTTACATCTTCTACCTTGGAGTTCTTTGCTGTAGGTGACTGAGAAAAGAGAATATGCAAAACTCCCATGCACTTCTCAGATTCCACAGTCTGGAGGTCAAAATATATCATGTCCTTAACTTTCTGTTGGAGAGACAGAATTATTGGCCCTACCTGGAAGCAAGAGGGGTTGTGCTAGGAATGTAGTGGATGACTATGTGTCTGCCTCCAAGCAATGCTCCCACTATAGATGGGCACATATTTTGGTGTTCAGCTATCCATCTCTGTTATAATTGCTCATATATTTATCAGAAATTTCACATCACAGAGCTCAGAAACTTTCTTTTACTGTGAGTTTTTATATAAATAAAAATAGGATTGGTAGCCAGCTACAGGAAAAAAAGGGGGATAAATTTGAATCAGATCTGTGCATAAATCTTGGTTTCAAAATTTAATAATTGTGTAAATCTTGGGCAATTTTCCTAAACTCTTTATACCTCAATTTAAAGATCTGTAAAACGGGATAACAATATTTGTTTATGAGGTTAATGGTTGCAGATGACATATATAGAGGACTTGGCATATAATAAGTGCCCATTAAATAGTAGCTTTTATTTTAATCTCAATGAAATCATTGTAAATGGATTTTCATCAGTTAAGATGTTACTGTTCAACTCACAATATCCTAAAGTTTGAGACTTTTCTTCTGCAACCCAAGTTAGAATTTACTTACTCTTAGAAGGTTAGAGTTAGATGGCCCTTGGATTTCTGGGGACATTAGATGACTTTTTCAAGGTCACAGAGGTAATGATTGGCAGAGATAAGACTAAACTTTAAGTCTTTTCACTTGTAGATCAGTATGCTAGCCAATTCTTTCAGTTAAACTTGGTGAAACTGAGTACACTGAAATTGTAGCTTCCAAGTTGGAACTTTTGAGTGACCAATTTGGCTGCCCAAAGCAGGCCAGGGACACACAGCTGTTCTCCCCGCTGCAGTCCTGTCTTGTTTATTCTGCCCACTTGCTGAGGCATGGACTGTGGACAAGCTGTTTGGTTTGTTGCATATGATTTCTAGGCTAGCTTTTATTTTCCTGAATTCCCCATTATTTTCACTATCATGGTGCAGGGATTGTCTTCAGAAAATGAACTTTGTTCTTTCCAGAGAGTTACTTCTACCCAGTTATTAAAATAGAGCCTTCAGTTCATCTTCTCCTGAAAAGTGGTAGTGCTTTAAAGGACATGAAAAATAGATTCTCTAAATGCCATATTTTAAACCAATATTTTTCTTCCTATCCCTCCTTTCTCAAACCACTGGGAACCCTTTCTTTCAGTGGCTTTCAGGCTATTAATATTAAGAACATACCATGTCTGTATGTTGTGTGGGTGAGCATGTATATATTTCTCACTCAGTAAACACATTATAACATTCTACAGTGAAAATCCAACATGACTCAGCATCATTGTTTGGAGAAAACGGAATTTCTGCCAATCATTTCTAATAATGATAGTAATCTTCAACTCTGACTGGTCACGTGTTGACCACAAGAACAACAAGCAGAGTAGCCATTGTCTATCTGCTGTACACTCAGACAGTGTCACATAGGGCCTGGTTATAGCATTAACCTTGCTTTTTTCTGTAAAGGGTGGCCTTTGCTAACCCTCATAGAGAGTATTTAGTAATCAGGAAATATGATCTTACTGCCTTTTGCACTTTGGAGAATTCTTCTAGAGTTTCTTTACTCAAGATAATAAGGTGAAGGCCCTTTTCCCACCTCCCCAGACTTCTCCAGATTACTCAAGTCTTTGGGAAGGGATAAGGGATTCTTAGGCAAAGAGACCTAGAGAGTCAGAATGTCAGATACTGGAATTATTTCTGGCAGAATTAATTGCTCTATACCAAACTTCCAAAGTGTGGTTCAGGCTCAGACCTTTGGAGGGAGGATAGCCTATGAGGTTCCCTCTCCTATCCCTGTCTCTCCCCCTTTTTCATGCATCCCTTCCTTTCAAATTCATCAGTCTGGATCTCTCCACCCTTTGCCCCATGAAAGGTGGTCTTCCTTCTATCTTATTCCCAGAAAGAAAAGCAGGATCCTTTGTTCCTCCTTTTCTCATAAATTATCAGGCTTCAGTCTTTCACTGGATATTAATAAAAGTGCTTCCCTTGCTTAGCTGTGATAGACTGAGCATAGTGGGTTCTGGTCCCAATAACAACTTGTTTTCCTCACTGTTCAGCTAGGAAGCAATCACATGTTACCAAAGAGAGAGTTCTAAGAAAACACTGTCCAATATCATATGAAGAATGGACAGTCCGGCAGTTAACATGGATTTAACGTCACTTCTTTTGAAATATTAAACCTTGACATTATCGTGTTAAGGGGAATTTGACTTGTTTCTTGGGCCTAACTCACCTTACGAGGGTTTCCCTACCCCAGTTACTGTAAAGGTCTGGCACATTTATATTGCTACCCAGAAACTCAGGCGCTCTTTCTGATTATCTTCTTCTATCTAAATATACCTATGCCTTTAAATATGATGATCAGTGTAGGGGTTGTTGCCACTTTATCTTCCCACAAAAGATACAAAAAATACATAATATACACATAATATACCCCATAATACAAATATTATTGCATAGACCAATAACTTGAGTTTATAATTAGATTAGGAAAGTGTATTAGTTATGCCTCCTATTGTTGCATGTGTCAGAATGTCAACTGGGACCAAGAAAATAAAGGATTAACTCACACAAATGTTAACTTTAGGAGAGTGTATTTAGCTTTAGGCATGACTGGAGCCAGGGGTATCAAGCAGTGTAATCTCTCTCTTCCCATCTTCTCATCTCTCATCTCTGCTTGCCTGCCTTGGCTTTTTTCACAGCTGCTGGCAGCCACAGGTGTACGCTGTTGTTACAGTTCCTGAACCCTCTTGGACAATGGTCCAGAGATGATCCTAACTTAGGATACTCAATTCTAGAACCACTCATTGGGAAGGGGGATAATTCTACTTATTAGCCAAATCTGCATCTTCTGTCAAACTCTAGGAAGGAGGTATGGGGGCATTAGCCCCACTCCAACCATAGAGATGAAGCCAAATTACTTTAGAATGAGGAGGAGCTGTTTCTCATAGGAAGGGATGCTATACAGGCAACAGATCTTCACATGTCCACTCTAGGAAGTATGGTATTTCAATGGGAAACAGTAAATGGTACCATACAGTGTGTCATTAAATACTGAAGTGCTGAACCCAGAAAGTCAGTGTGGAGGGAGCTCCTAAAGACAGGGAAATCATGAAGAGTTGAGGGTAATCAGAGGATGTTTCATACAGGAGATGCTGTTTGTCCTGGATTTTAGAGAAAGCTTTCAGAGAGATAGTGGCTAATAAATGAAATAAAAACATAGCTAAACACTGGAAATGAGAGGTGGGTGTCTAAGGGAGTGGGAGAATCATTTCAGAAAGAGGAAGAAGACTTCATCAAGGACAAACTTCTTACTTTACAGGCCTGCGAGCTGGTACTGGTGGCATGAGGAGCATTGGACGTCTGACAGGTTAATATCCTTCTGCTTTGTAATGTAATAGAAACCTCTCTTATAACTCTTGTTCTGGAAAAACAACATAAATATTTGTTTGTTGGCACATCACGCTTTATATGCAATGTGTGTGTCGTATTATCTCAAGAACTGTGTGATCTTTTGCCCTCAGAGTCACGTTATGCTCTGGGTGGAGTGTCACAGTATGATGAGTGTGTTCTCACTCTTGTTCAGAGCCCATGGTTCAGCAAGTGGACAGAATAAACAGACAGGACTGCAGAGTGGAGGACAGCTGTGTGTCTCTGGCCTGCTTTGGGCATGATTATAAGAAGGGCTTTGCTCCTGGGGGAGCAAAAAGCCTTTGTAGCTTACTCTGGGCTGTGCTCCCATGTTTATTTTAGGAGCAATGGAGATGCAGAACCCAGCATGACACTTGGATGACAATTTATTTTTAAAGGGGTTATAAATATGTAACTCTTTTAGCAAGAAATCAATGCTTTTTGGGTCTATTTTATAATCAGTTACCAGCACCCTCCCTCTCTCATAAATAAGCTAGATTATATTTTAATGCAATTTGCATTTGAGATTTCATTTTCATTTAATTATCAGCATTTTCTTTGCTGGCATGTAAGACATACTCCCAACAGTCATCTGTTTCAAAGATGTGCTAAGAGGCTCAGTCACAGGGATCCTGGGGCGAGTGCTTCTCACTGAGGCTGACTCAGGGGCAATACCCCTTTCTTACTTCTTGAGACACTCGTAGTTCTCCTTCTTGTTATGAGACTTCCTTTCTAACTTCATAAACAGAAACCCTGGCAGAGAGGAAGAAAAAATAAAAGAATGACATAAGTAGTTATATTTTAAATAACTTTCTGTGTTGGAGTATGTGAGCTTGGGAATTAGACATGG
Source organism: Chlorocebus sabaeus (assembly GCF_047675955.1). Classification (NCBI taxonomy): domain Eukaryota; kingdom Metazoa; phylum Chordata; class Mammalia; order Primates; family Cercopithecidae; genus Chlorocebus; species Chlorocebus sabaeus. The sequence goes on along the minus strand of NC_132921.1, from coordinate 31,373,768 downwards.
GTATGTCTAATTCCAAGATAAATTATTAGTTCTAATCTTGGGCAAATTACTTCTCTGAATCATATATTTCTTATTTTTAAAATGAAGATAATACTTCTTTATGGCATTGTTAAAAACCTGAAAAGACACTGTATGTAATGCACCAGGCAGGTAGGAGTCACTTAGTAAATGTTAGTTTCCTCCTTTTACATAAAGCAGAGACAAGGATTTTCCAGCTAGTGAAAGAAATACAACATTTATCTTATTTTGGGGAGCTGTGTGTCAGTCAAAATAGGTTAGATTATACTGCAGTAACAAACAGTCCTGTATTAGTCAGCATTCTCCAGAGAAACAAAATCAATAAGATATATACATATATATTGATATAGAAGAGGAAATTTATAAGGGGAATTGGCTAATGCAGTTATGAAGGCTGACACCCCACGACATGCCGTCTGCGAGGTGGAGAACCAGGGAAGCCAATAAGGTGGCCCAGTTCAGGTCTGAAGGCCAGAGAACATGGTTGGTGGGGGTGCTGATACAAGTCCTGGAATCTGAAGGTCAGAGACCTGGAGTTGTGTGTAAGGGCAGAAGATGAGTATCCCAGCTCTCAGAGAGAGAGAGAGAGAGAGAGAGAGAGAGAGAGAGAGAGAGAGAGAATAAACTCACTATTCCTCTGCTTTTTTTTTTTTTAATTTGTTATTATTATTATACTTTAAGTTCTAGGGTACATGTGCATAACGTGCAGGTTTGTTACGTATGTATACTTGTGCCATGTTGGTGTGCTGCACCCATCAACTCATCAGCACCCATCAACTCGTCATTTACATCAGGTATAACTCCCAATGCCATCCCTCCCCCATCCCCCTTCCCCATGATAGGCCCCAGTGTGTGATGTTCCCCTTCCCGAGTCCAAGTGATCTCATTGTTCAGTTCCCACCTATGAGTGAGAACATGCGGTGTTTGGTTTTCTGTTCTTGTGATAGTTTGCTGAGAATGATGGTTTCCAGCTGCATCCATGTCCCTACAAAGGACACAAACTCATCCTTTTTTATGGCTGCATAGTATTCCATGGTGTATATGTGCCACATTTTCTTAATCCAGTCTGTCACTGATGGACATTTGGGTTGATTCCAAGTCTTTGCTATTGTGAATAGTGCTGCAATAAACATACGTGTGCATGTGTCTTTATAGCAGCATGATTTATAATCCTTTGGGTATATACCCAGTAATGGGATGGCTGGGTCATATGGTACATCTAGTTCTAGATCCTTGAGGAATCGCCATACTGTTTTCCATAATGGTTGAACTAGTTTACAATCCCACCAGCAGTGTAAAAGTGTTCCTATTTCTCCACATCCTCCCCTGCACCTGTTGTTTCCTGACTTTTTAATGATCATCATTCTAACTGGTGTGAGATGGTATCTCATTGTGGTTTTGACTTGCATTTCTCTGATGGCCAGTGATGATGAGCATTTTTTTCATGTGTCTGTTGGCTGTATGAATGTCTTCTTTTGAGAAATGTCTGTTCATATCCTTTGCCCACTTTTGGATGGGGTTGTTTGTTTTTTTCTTGTAAATTTGTTTGAGTTCTTTGTAGGTTCTGGATATTAGCCCTTTGTTAGATGAGTAGATTGCAAAAATTTTCTCCCATTCTGTAGGTTGCCTATTCACTCTGATGGTAGTTTCTTTTGCTGTGCAGAAGCTCTTTAGTTTAATGAGATCCCATTTGTCAATTTTGGCTTTTGCTGCCATTGCTTTTGGTGTTTTAGACATGAAGTCTTTGCCCATGCCTATGTCCTGAATGGTACTACCTAGGTTTTCCTCTAGGGTTTTTATGGTATTAGTTCTAACATTTAAGTCTCTAATCCATCTTGAATTAATTTTCATATAAGGAGTAAGGAAAGGATCCAGTTTCAGCTTTCTACTTATGGCTAGCCAATTTTCCCAGCACCATTTATTAAATAGGGAATCCTTTCCCCATTTCTTGTTTCTCTCAGGTTTGTCAAAGATCAGATGGCTGTAGATGTGTGGTATTATTTCTGAGGACCCTGTTCTGTTCCATTGGTCTATATCTCTGTTTTGGTACCAGTACCATGCTGTTTTGGTTACTGTAGCCTTGTAGTATAGTTTGAAGTCAGGTAACGTGATGCCTCCAGTTTTGTTCTTTTGACTTAGTATTGTCTTGGAGATGCAGGCTCTTTTTTGGTTCCATATGAACTTTAAAGCAGTTTTTTCCAATTCTGTGAAGAAACTCATTGGTAGCTTGATGGGGATGGCATTGAATCTATAAATAACCTTGGGCAGTATGGCCATTTTCACGATATTGATTCTTCCTATCCATGAGCATGGTATGTCCTCTGCTTTTTTGTTCTATCTTGGCCCTCAGTGTAGAGGACTGTGTGCTCGCAAACAAGAAGTTCCCGATAAGCCCTGCTCTTGCAGACAAAGCAGGACATTCCTTCTCTGCAAACAAGAAGGATAAAGGAGCCAGCTGTAAGCAGCGGGCTCTGGGAACGGGTCAATGTTTTACTGATCTTGCGAGTCAAGGAAAGGTCAGAGAAGCAACACATGTCCCGTGACTTGGCAACATTCTACAAATGGTTGGATAAAATAAAGCAGTGTGTGCCGTTCGGGGCGGCCGCCATGTATGTCTTGTCCTGTGTTGTCTTGTGTGTTCATTCCTTTGTTTAGGAAACACACGGACCCCAACAACTGGCGCAGCGAGCAGGGTCCGTGGCTCTAAGAGAGCAAGGAACCGGAGGGGGAGCACCCCGGGTTTGTAAGTAAAACAAAAAAAGGGGGACCCACGGGAAAATTATGGGGAATTCCACCTCTCTGGCCTCAGAATATTTATGGCTGTTTCAAGGACTGTTGCTGTCTATAGGAGTAGAAGTGAAAAAAATAAAAGACTTTGAAGTGATTGTTTGCCCATGTTGAACAACATTGTTACTGGTTTCAGTATCAGACTAAAGTGCAGCTGAATCGGAGAGAATGGTTACAGGTATTAAAAGCTTTGCTTAGAGCTCACCAGTTAGGGGATACTATACCTCTAAATTTGTGGACCTTGTGTAACTCTATCACTCAGGCATTAGAGTTACTTGAGACTGATTCAGAGTGTGGTGATGTAGCCACAGGAGAAAAGGCATCTGAGGATTTGGGAAAAAATAAATCTGAAATGGAGCCCATTTGTGCCAGGGTAACAGAGGATGGGGGGGTAGTAAAAGGGGGAGAAGAGAAAAAGCCAGCTCTTCCTTCTTTTAAGAAGAATTCTGACATGCAGCGTATTATGGAAATGCTTCTACAGATATTACAGATACATTCTTCTAATTCACCTTTGCGAGCTTTCCCTGTTTCTTTTCCTTCTGCCCTGTTAGAAGAAGATTTTCCAGTGCCTCCAACCCCCCAGTCCTTACCTTTGTCTGGCAAAGTTTTCTCAGTGCCTTTCCCGCCATTGGGGGAGGGAGAAAAGGAAAAGATAAGAAAATTTAAGGAGCTGGATCTGTTTCCAATTATTCGTGCTTCTTTTGCTCCTAATGCTCAGTTTCCAAATGGTGGCAATAATGTCCAATTTAATACCTTACAATTTAAATTTTTGAAAGAAATGAAAGCTGCCATTTCTAACTATGGACCTCAATCTCCTTTTATCCTTGGTCTTCTTAATGCTTTTTCATCAGAAAATTTAATGATTCCTATAGACTGGGAGACTTTGGGGAAGGCTTTTCTCGATTGTTCTCAGTGGTTACAATTGCACAGCTGGTGGATGGACAAGGCGCATGTACAGGCTAAAAAAAAAAAAAAAAAAAAGCTACGTGTGATCCCCCAGGACCCACTGAGGAACAACTCACAGGCACGGGCCAATATGCTACTCTTAATGCTCAGGCTGGCCTAGATGATGTCGCCCTTATTCAAATCAAGACTTTGTTTTTAAGGGCCTGAAATAAGGTAGAGATAGCAGGAAAATCTTCCCTTTCCTCTGTGAAGATTTTACAGGGCACAAATGAACCATATCCAGATTTCATAGCCCATCTTCAGGATGCTGTCTTGAAAATTGTGGGTGTTGGCCCTGCTTCAAAAATTTTGTTACAAACATTGTCTTTTAAAAATGCTAATGCTGACTGTCAAAAATTGTTAGGACCGTTAAAGGCCAGTGGGGCCAATTTAGATAAATATATTAAAACTTGTGCTAGTGTTGGAGGGGCTATTTATAATGCTCAATTATTTGCTGGAGCTTTGTCTAAAGCCTTAAAAGGAAATAACAAACAAAGTGTTTGCTTTCAGTGTGGTAAACCTGGACATTTCAAAAAAAAAAAAAAAAAGTCGTAAAAAATTAAACACTTTTATCCCTCAAGGCAGAAAGCTGCCTTCAGAGGTGTACAAACGTTGTGGTAAAAGTCGACATTGGACAAATAAATGTCGTTCCAAAACTGATAAAAGTGGAAATTTACTGTCTCCTCTCCCAGGAAATGGGAGCTGGGGCCCACAGGCTTGGGGCTCCAACAATTACAATACAAGTCTACTACAATACCCAGTGAGCAATGGCCTACAACATCAAGGAATAAATTCAAGTCCTCCTTAAGGATCCCACACCTTATCCCAGGTTCTCAGCTTTATACGGCAACTAAGCAGAGCGCCGCTGCTGACTTAGCTATTACTCAGCCTTATACCTTGTCTCCTAATAGAGGAGTATATAAATTAGCTATTAGAGTGTGTGGCCCTTTGCCAAAAAGACATGTAGGACTTTTGTTAGGTCAAAACAACAGTGCTATACAGGAGTTAATGGTGATTCCAGGAATCATTGATCCTGATGTTACTAATAAAATTCTTATTATGGTACAAGTCTCACAATTTATATGCCTAGAGGCAGGGGCGCGTATTGCACAATTACTTTTATTGCCTTTTTTTCCATTCCTATCTGGAGAGGTATCTCGACAGGGAGGATTTGATAGCACAGGAAAAACTGTTTTTTGGGAAACTTTAGTTTCTAATCAAAAGCCCTTATGTTCATTGCACATTAATGGAATAGTTTTTAAAGGGTTAATTGATACAGAGGTAAATGTGTCTATCATTTATTTAAATTAGTGGCCTATACAATGGAAAAAAAAGACAAGTTTCAGTTATACTCGCTGGCTTGGGTGCTGCTTCTGTGGTTTATCAAAACGTAGAACCTTTAACCTGTGTCGGTCCTAAAGGTCAACAAGGTCAAGTATTTTTTTATATTGTTCCTATCAATATTAATCTTTGGGGACAAGATCTTTCACAACAATTTGGTGCTTTTTTAAACATTCCTCATATTTCCTCAGCTGCCAAAAATATGATGTTCAAAATGGGCTACAATCCTTTAAACTCATAGCCACTGTTCACCAGCCTCAAGTTTTATAATTAAAGTGGAAAACTACCGCTCCTGTTTAGGTGAAACAGTGGCCATTATCTAAAGAAAAACTTAGGGCTTTAAAAGAGTAAGTCAAAAAACAAACGGCCGAGGGGCATATAAAGCCAAGTACTTCTGCATGGAATTCCCTTGTCTTTGTCATGTTAAAAAAAAAAAAAAAAAAAAAGTAAAAAATGGCGTTTATTAACTAATCTTAAAACTATAAATGTTTACATTCAACCAAGGGGAAGTTTACAGCCTGGTCTTCCTAATCCTGCCCTTATCCCACAAAGTTAAAAATTAATGGTCATAGATCTCAAAAATTGTTTTTTCTCTATTCCATTACAACCTCAAGATTGTAAGAAGTTTGCCTTTACTATTCCTAAATATAATAATAAACAGCCCATTCAAAAATATTAGTAGAAGCTTCTTCCCCAGGGTATACTTAATAGCCCTACTTTATGTCAAAAATTCATACATAGGACTTTAAATCCTATAAAAATCAGTTTCCAACTGTGTTAATTTATCATTATGTGGATGATATTTTATTGACTACCCCTGATATAACCCTCCAAAATCAAGTTTTTAAGGTTTTACAACAACAGTTAATTCATTATAATTTACAAATATCTCCTAAAAAGGTACAAACTCAGTTCCCCATTCAATATTTGGGGTATCTATTGACTAAAAAACAAATTCGCTCACAAAAGGTTCAAATTAAGAGAAATCAACTTGTGACCCTTAATAATTTTCAAAAATTGTTAGAAAATATTAATTGACTTTGTCCCGTCTTAAATATTCCTACTTATAAATTACAATATTTGTTTGCTACCTTAAAAAAAAACAAACAAACAAACAACAAAAAAAAAAAACTCAGATTTAAACAGTTCTCAACAATTATCCCCTACTACAAAAAAAAAAAAGTCTTTTATAAAAAATAAAATTAGTAAAACTCACCTTGATTATATTATACCCGATCTTCCACTCTCTTTATGTCTTTTTCATACTCCTCATTCACCAACAGCCATCTTACATCAAGATAATAACATTCTGAAGTGGCTATTTTTGGTTAATAAAGCCATTAAAAAAATTCACCCTTATATTGATAAATTGGCTAAATTGATTATTAAGGGGCAACATAGAGCTCGTCAATTGCTTGAAACTGACCCTATAAAAATTATTACTCAATTATCTAATCAATACATTAAATCTTTACTAAAAACTCATAAAGGATGGCAAATGGCTTGTACTAAATATACTGGTTCCTTTTCTCAACACTATCCCAGTCATAGATTATTTGCTTTTCTACAACAATATTCTTTCCTGCCCTATAATCCTATTTCTAATACTCCGGTTAAAGGTCCCACCTTTTTTACTGACGCTTCTAACAATAGAAAAGCTAGATACTGGGCATTGGATAATTCAAAAATTTCTCATTATCCATTTAAATCTATACAACAGGGAGAACTTTTTGCCATTCTTATGATACTGCAAGATTGGCCTCAAACCCCTTGTAATATAGTTAGTGATTCCCAATATACTGTATATGTGACTAAGTATATTTCTCAAACTTCTTTACCATTACTCCCAAAAACCCCTTTACAAAAACTATTTTCCTTATTGTTCTTGACTCTTAGTTCCTGTACAACCCCCTTTTTTATCACTCATATTCGTTCACATTCAACTTTACCAAGACCTTTAACTTTTGGTAATAGCCAAATTAATTCTTTACCTGTTAATAATGTCCAACAAACTCAAAATAAACATCAATTACATCATACTAACAGTTTAAAATTACAATGGCGATTTTCTATAACACGCCGTCAAGCCCAAACTATTGTCAAAACCTGTCCATCTTGTGCTCCTATTATTCCACCCTTTTTAAGTCCAGGTATAAATCCCCAAAGCACTCAACAAAATCATATTTGGCAAATGGATGTCACTTATGTTTCTTCTTTTGGTTGTTTAAAATATGTTCATCATACAATTGATACTTGGTCACACTTCCAATGGGCTACACCATTACCCTCTAAAAATGCTGATTCTGTTATTACTCATTTACTTACTTACTTTACAGTTATGGGAGTTCCTACTAAATTAAAAACTGACAATACTCCTGCTTATTACTCTCGTAAATTGGCTGCCTTCCTCTCTTCATACCACATTTGTCATTCCACTAGTATTCCATTTAACAGTCAAGGTCAAGCAATTATTAAAAGAACTAATACTACCTTAAAATTACAACTTTTAAAACAAACAGGGGGAAATGGACGAGATTCCCCAAAACATCAAATTCTGAAAGCTCTTTTTTTTTTTTTTTTTTTTGAGACGGAGTCTGGCTCTGTCGCCCAGGCTGGAGTGCAGTGGCCGGATCTCAGCTCACTGCAAGCTCCGCCTCCCGGGTTTACGCCATTCTCCTGCCTCAGCCTCCGGAGTAGCTGGGACTACAGGCGCCCGCCACCTCGCCCGGCTAGTTTTTTGTATTTTTAGTAGAGACGGGGTTTCACCGTGTTCGCCAGGATGGTCTCGATCTCCTGACCTCGTGATCCGCCCGTCTCGGCCTCCCAAAGTGCTGGAATTACAGGCTTGAGCCACGGCGCCCGGCCCTGAAAGCTCTTTTTACTCTAAATTTTCTTAACTATTGGCGCCAATTACAGCAATCTGCAGCAGTGAAACATTTTCAACAACCATTAGAAAAGCCACAAGCTAACAATTTGTGGCTGTACTATCCTTCATTACAAGGCCAATATTTAAAAGGAAAAGTTTTACAGTGTGGTCGAGGTTATGCTCTCATTCGTACAGGTGCCGGAGATGAGTGGTTTCCATCCCGACGGTTAAAGCAGTGCCATGGCGAAGAGGAGCCGGCCGGACGACTTCCTGGTGGCATTTCAAAAATTAAATCTGAGTACTCAGAAAACCCTCACCTATGAAATTCGTCAAGCAGAACCCCTGATATGGGGTCAACTGAAAAAAACTTACTCAAGAAGCTGAAGGGGTTGTTCAACAAGCTGGACAGCCCAAAACCTCACTGACCTTATTTCTGGCTATGCTAGCTGTAGTGAATTGCCAGGTAACAGCTGGAGAATTCACATATTGGACTTATATTCCCTTTCCACCCTTATATCAAGGTGTGGCCTAGGGAGACAAAGACGTTTTAGTATTTACTAATGATACTACTTGGATGCCATCACCTTTTTAAAATCAGGATCCTGAGTTAGACACGGGTGCAGTAAACAGTTCATATCAATTTGGGGTGGAAGGGTTACCTATATGTCTTGGGAACAGTCCACATTGTTTACATCCTTCTCATAAGGCTTGGGCTGTGCGCTAAAATCATAGTCACATTGCTGCATTTACTATGATTGTTGTTACTCAGAGTTTTAAATATAATCATACTGCTCTACTTAATGAAACCTTGCCTACTACATTATCCTTATGTCCTATTCCTGACGTGTCCGGAGGTGTTTCCCAATTAAAGTGGACTAGATGTAAAAGAAGTAGACCACAATTATTATTAGAGGTAAAAGGTAGACATTATAGATACCTTGTCACTGACTAGAGGGTGCATGGAAATTTTCAGACTAAGTTTAGTCACTTTAGCCTACGATGGCATAAAAATAATCACAACATTTATGCTGATGGTAACGAAACTATTATTTGGCATGATGGTGGCTTGTCACCCCCTATGCCACATTTGGCCAACACCTCACAAATACAAAGTCAAATATGGAAGTTACTAACTGCTGGCAAACCAATGTCTACTTTTATGGGAAGCATGTCCTTAAATACCACTAATCCTTTTAATACTTTCCATATATCTTTACATCAAAACAGATCTAGATATGTCATTGCTTGTGTTAAAAAACCTTACTTGTTGTTAGCGAGAATCTTTAAATGGGATAATAATACAGGAGTAGCTCAATGTATGGGCAATTGTACATTTTTAAGCTGTACAAATACTACTTGGTGACATAATAATTGGAATGAGACTCACTCCGATATATATATTTTAAAAGCTAGAAAAGAAACCTGGTTACCTGTGAACTTGACACACATCTGGAGTAAATCTGCTGGGGTTACTCAAATTTACAAAGTAATGCAAGATCTTGTCCACCGCAGCTGGAGAGCGGTTGGGATCATCGTAACAGCGGTAGTGGGACTTGTGGCCATTGCTTCCACCGCCGCTGTTGCTGGACTGGCGTTACATCAGAGTATCCAAAATGCAGAGTTCGTGCAACAATGGCATAAACAATCTCACTTGTTGTGGCAACAACAACAAGACATCGATGCTCATTTGACTAAACGAGTAAATAACTTAGAACAAGTGGTTTCTTAGATAGGGGATCAGCTAATAGTGTTAAATACTTGAGCCTTGTTAAAATGTGACTGGAATACTACTCAATTTTGTATTACCCCTGTTCCTTTTAACAGCACTGTACATAATTGGACAGAGATAAAAAGGCTTTTAATTGGCCATAACAATCTTTCCCTGGAAATACAAGAACTAACACACAATATTTCTGAAACATTTCATAATCAGTTACCATTGTTGACTGGCGCAGATTTAATAACTGGTATTGTGCAAAGCTTGAAATCTTTAAACCCTATGAGTCCTGTAAAAACCTTACTGACTTCTGTTTCTAGTAATGTATTGATTGTTGTTTTTGCCTTTGTCATTTTCACAGTCTACTGAAAACGGTGCCAAAGGGCAAACACCAAATCCCAACGAGCCCAACATGTGATGATGGTTTAAAAAAAAAAAAAAAAATTCAAACCTATAAATAAGAAGGGGGAGATGTAGAGGACTGTGTGCTCGCAAATGAGAAGTTCCCGATAAGCCCTGCTCTTGCAGACAAAGCAGGACATTCCTTCTCTGCAAACAAGAAGGATAAAGGAGCCAGCTGTAAGCAGCGGGCTCTGGGAACTGGTCAATGTTTTACTGATCTCGCGAGTCAGGAAAAGGTCAGAGAAGCAACACATGTCTCGTGACTTGGCAACATTCCACAAACGGCTGGATAAAATAAAGCAGTGTGTGCCGTTCGGGGCGGCCACCATATATGTCTTGTCCTGTGTTGTCTTGCGTGTTCATTCCTTTGTTTAGGAAACACGTGGACTCCGACACTCAGTCAATTGGATGGTGCTCTCCCACACTGGGTAAGGTTGGATCTTCCTTATGCAATTCACTGATTCAAATGTCCATCTCTTTCAGGTCCAGCTTCATAGACATACCCAGAAATAATGCTTTACCAGCTATCTGGGTATTCCTTAACCCAGTCAAGTCGACATCTGAAATTAACCATCACAAATCCCCAAATCTCTGGATTGCTTGTTGGATAGTGATGCTTCTTCAATCTTCATTAATCACATCCTTCAGTTTCAGAGGTCCTTTCAACCATAAAAAGGGACTTGAGTCCCTTTCCCCATATAGTACTGGGGAAAATACTCCGCTTATATACCAATCTTTGTGGGATGTTTAGTGAAAATATCTTACTGAGGGGAGGGGGTTGGCAACCTCTACTTTCTTGGAGTCGACATCTGAAATTAACCATCACAAATCCCCAAATCTCACTGAGTGCCTCAGTGAGAAGCACTCGCCCCAAAGCCTAATTTTTGCTCATGCTACAAGTCCATTGTGGGTCAGCTTTATCTTTCTTCCTCTTCACTGTGGAATTCAGGAGAATGGCACAGCCTCTGTCTGGCACATACTAATCATGGTGGCAGAGGGGAAAAACGTCAATGAATTTTGGCTAAGTAGACTCTTTTCCCAAAGTGACACTTTGTCCACATTTCATCGACCAAATCAAGCTACATGGCTAAGCATGATATTGAAGAAGGTAGAGAAGTAAATTCTTTATCCTTTTGTGGACTGGTGGGGCTGCATTGTTGAGAGCATAAGTTAAAACCAAGATTCTGAACTAGAATGGTGCATGAGAATTACCCATGGAGCAAAAAATACATATATGATAAAGCCCCAGTGAATTAATTGTAGATGGCCCGGGAAAGTACATTTTTACTACTTTTCACAGGTGTGCACCCTCCAGTTAACAACCACTGTGTTAAAAGTTTAAGGTTGGCAGTTAACAACCACTATGTTAAAAGTTTAAGGTTGACCTAAAAGTCAAGAAAATTAGTAAGCTGATTATCTTTGAAAGTAAGCATTAAAAAGAGATAACTCTGCCTTTTCCTCTAAGTCTTACAAGTCTCTCTTTCTTCATTCTTTTTAATGTTATACTTTTATTGACTTTGTTCCGAGGCTTCCTTATTTATAATTTAGGAAGCAGGTGAATACTTTATATTTCTCTAAGGAAAATAAAAAACTATGTTGCTTTGTATTTGTTTGTGGCTTTCCATTGATTTTTCCATGGGTCAATGGTTTACAGTAGAAAACAGCATTACCACCTTTGACTTAAATCTTTCTGGGATGCATGAAGGTGGATATTTGGTTTGTGTACTTCCCCTGCTGTATATGTAGCCTTCAGTTAGCTTTTCATGGCTTTGTGAGGCAATCAGGAATATTGGGTTTACCTTGCCAGCACACTCATTTTTCCTCCTGTGGTGCAAAATGAGGCTGTGAAAGAAAACCCTTGGGGATGAGGGTGTGAGGGAGGAAGGCACAGCAAGGCAAAAGGGCAAGTCTAAATTGAGCACCCTCACTCAGTCCAGATTGCTTGTTGGACGGTGATGCTTCTTCAATTATCATTAATCACATCCTTCAGTTTCAGAGGTCCTTTCAACCATAAAAAGGGACTTGAGTCCCTTTCCCCATATAGTACTGGGGAAAAGACTCCACTTGTATACCAGCCCTTGTGGGATGTTTAGTGAAAATATCTTACTGAGGGGAGGGGGTTGGCAACCTCTACTTTCTTGGAGTCAAAGAACACATCATTGTTCAGGACTACAAAGAAAGAATTCTCAGTGGGATTACTGGAGTCAGTGAGACTTCCTCTCAGTCTGATGCTTACTCTGGGGTTTGAGTTATTCCTCCATTTCATAAAGTAAAAACTGAACTGCAGAAATTTTAAACAAGTGTTCAAATACTTTTAGAAGTCAAGGATACAACCAGTTGTGTAGGACCATGGTCTAGCATTATTTTGTTCTTACATCCTTTATAATTTTCTCTCCTTGTATGTTCAAATGCCTGGGGAGTGCCTGCTAGGGCTGCCTGGCCCTGTGTCTTGGCAGAAGTTCTGCACTTAGGTTTCAGAGCAGCAGAAGTCCCTTGACTCCCCATGCATGCCGCCAGGTGAATGCAAACAGCTAGAATTCTACTGGCTGAAATACTTTTTAGCTTAAGAGACCAGTTTTTATTTCATTTTATTTTATTTATTTTTGAGACAGTGTCTTGCTCTGTAGCCCAGCCTGGAGGGCAGTGTCATAATCTCAGCACACTGCAGCCTCCACCTCCTGGGTTTCAGTGATTCTCCCACCTCAGCCTCCCAAGTACCTGGGACTACAGGTGTGTGCCACCATGCCCAGCTAATTTTTGTATTTTTTAGTAGAGACAGGGTTTTAGCATATTGACCAGGCTGGTCTCGAACTCCTGACCTCATAATCCACCCACCTAGGCCTCCCAAAGTACTGGGATTGCAGGCGTGAGCCCCCCCGCCCAGCAAGGTGTCAGTTTTTGATAAAGAGGAAATACCTCTGGGAGAAGTCAAATCTCAGAATAAATTAAACAGAAATATATTTCTGACAGTTCTGGAGGCTGGGAAGTCCAAGATCATGGTGCAAGTAGATTAAATGTAATGAGGGCCCTTTTCCTGGTCTATAGATGGTGTCTTTTGCTGTGACTTTACATGGCAGAATAAGGGAGGGATTGCTATGGAGTTCTTTTTTCTAAGGACACTAATTTTGTTTATGAGGGTTCTGCATTCATGATCTAATAACTTCCCGAAGGCCCTACTTCCTAATATCAACTTGAGGGTTGGGATCTAAATATATCAGTTTATGGGTGCACAAACATTCATACTAGAGCAGGCTTCTCTCGTAAAAACCTCCCACACCCACTTACCTGTGATTCTTCTCTTTCTGGCTGGCTAGAAGTAGATGGCCCCAAGGTGACTTTCACAGCCGCATGTTGAAGATGGCTGAGCTTCTGTCAACCTGGTTCCCTGAATGACTGCACGGAGGAGGGCAACCTCACTGAGCTACTGCCCATGCAGTACTAGTACTGTTGTGTGGAGCAAGATATAAAGTTCTATGCTTGAGCTATTATGCACTTCGGGTCCAATTTTTCAGTAGATAGGGGTGAACTTACACAGTGTGAGGATGAGGAAATGCACTGTGAAGTAAAGTGAAAACTGCAGGGTCAGGCAACCCAACCTGAACTGGAATCCTAGATTCACTATTAACTAACTCTGAGTCTATGACGAGTCTCTTAACTTCTTGTAGACTACATTTTCACATCCATAAAATGCAGAAAATAATTCATTTTTTGTCTTCTTCCAGGGTTGTCATGAGCTCCTCAAACAATAAAGCACTTTACGACATAGGAGCCATCATTATTAAGTTGTTTTCAGTCTCTGATACCTGCATGTTGTAGGAACATGCTGCATGAAGGATTTTAAGGAGGCATTTGAGAAGAACAAGGCAGTAGAGAGTGAGGTCACATGACAACTTGGGGATGGGTGGAGGCACTTTCGAAATGTGAAAGGGACACAGACTGTACAACTGGAGCACAAAGGCAGGTGTCACCAGCTTTGTCTTGCTCAGTGCCAGTTGGAAGAGAGCATCTGGCTTTGAAGTGTCTAGCGCCTGGCGTGACCCTGGATTCTACAGCTGGTATGTGTCTCCTCAGACTTTCTGAGGGAAAGAGAAAGGAGTGAGAAGGGAATATGGAACTAATTCCCACATTAATTGAAGACAATAAGGAGACGACAGGGTACTTGCTTCAGTCATGAGGCCCCTGGAACAGAAGAACTATGTCACATACCAAAGGACAGCATAACCCACAATAAACCCCCACCACACAACCCACAGACTATTACCCCATACTGTGGCGTAAACTTTAGATGCATAATTGTATTAAGCCAGTGTCTTCTGTGACTTGTGCTTGGCCCCTGCCTAACCTCCAGGGAAAGGAAAAGTGAGAGCCATGGCTCCATTACTGACTGCCTTCCCTCTGCCCTGTTGGATTCCCTGGGAATCTGCAGCAGGAGTGTTCTGAGAAAGAGGCTTCTGCAGTGGTCTCTGGGCCACTCCAGAGGAATAGTCACCCTGAGTGTGGTGTCAAGGTTGGATAAGGGGACTTAGAGCACCTCGCTAAAGCCTTGCTTTCCTGTCTGATTGCATACAGCCACGGCAAAGCTGGTGGGGTAGGGCTAAGAACCTTTCATACCTAAGATGAACCGCAGAAGTCTTTTGGTTACAAAATATTTCTTCCACTTCCTTTCCTACCCCAACTGAAAATTTCATCTTCCTGGATTCATTCTCAGGAGGATTTATTTACATTTTATTTTAAGATAATTGTAGCTTCACATGTAATCGTAAGAGATAAAACAGAGAAACCCTGTGTACTCTTCGTCCCATTTTCTCCAGTGGTAACATCTTGTATAACGATAGTACAATATCACACACAGAAAATTGACATTGATATAATCTCTTGACCGCATTCAGATTTCACCAGTTTTATGTGCATTCATGTGTGTGTGTGTGTCTGTGTGTATGTATGTGTGTGTACTTAGTTCTATGACATTTTATCACAAGTATAGACTTGTATGTCACCACTATAGTTAAGGTACAGAACAGTTCCATCACAAACATTCCTCCTGCTGGTCCTTTGTAGTCACTGCCACGGCCTCCTTTCCTTTTCTCTCTACCCACCCCCAACCCCCATAGTTAGGTGCATTGGAAACCAGATTCATCTTAAAATATCTGAAATTAAATTAGTTGATGAGGTCCTTTATCCTTCAGAACCATAAAGCTCAGCTATGAGGGCCCAGAAGCAAACATTAAAGGCATGACCCGAAGGTGGCATGAAGGTCTTGGTCTCTAACCTCCTGTCTGTGATTTACTGTCTACTTCTTATTGGGCGTGTTTCCTAATCTATTTGAGCCTCTGTTTTTTCATATCAAATATAAGGATGTTAACTCCAATGTCCTGTGATGTTGCATGAGATAATACCTGAAATGGCACTGTACATTCTAGATAACCAAATAGTGAATGCATTGTCACATATATTATTCATTTAATTCCTACTTCAATGTGGGATTGATATTGTTGACCTATTTTGTCATAGAGAAACTGAGGTTCAGAGAGATGCCTCAATGTGCTCCTGGTCAGGAACTTGGATGACAGAAAGTCTAATTTCAAAACCAAGTCTACTGAAGCTTAACGTCTGTTCTCCTCTGCCCTTTTTATAATACATATATCTCCCCTACATTTATTATTAATATTAATGAAAAGAGAAGAAAAAGTTAATTAGGACAAATGTGTGCACAGCGACATGTACACATAGATACATAGACAGACACCAATCCATATCCAAAATGCCATTTCTCTACTGAGTTCTTTCCTCCTACAGAGCTTGCAAATTAATCTCCCAACCATCACTTTTAAAAACTGACTACCATTGTTCTAAATGTAGGTTTAATTATTGTTCAGGTATGGTAAGGCCAACAGATCAGAAGATGACTGCCATTGAAAAGATAGTTTGCTATTTACAGTTCCCAAGAGGATGAGGCACACTGCACCATGCCACAGGGTCACAGGGAGAAGCACCAGGGTCGGTCATTAGGTAGAGATAGTAAGGGGACAATGTGGGCAAGAGCCTTTATTGTGGTTTCTGTGGGAAAGGCAAGGCAAGAAAAGCAGGCTTTGGATTGGTTAGTTTGAATAATTTCAGCAGGCTCTGGAGCATAGGGGCTGTCTGTAGTTATCTGGTACCTGGCCCTGTGGCGATTAGAGCAGAGAAATAGTGACCCTGAGTGTAGAGGACAGAGGGTCCTGGATAGGTTGGTTTGCATATGAAAGATGTACGTACAGATGAGTCATTTCTAGTAATTTGGGAGAAGCTGTCCCTTGCAAGTCAGCAAGGCCCCAAGATGTGAAAGCATCAAAAACACAGAAAATAAAAAGACACGATTAATATGACTCTCAGATTAGAGTTTTCCCACTTAGAAAGTAGAATTGGGTTCCAATACATTCAGGTTTCCAGTACATTCAACTGACTAATGAATGTTTGATCAGTTAATAAAACACTGGAAGGAGCAGTTTGAGAAGCATCAAAGGCTTAAGCAACCTGTGCAAAATTTGGAAAGGCCAATCCAAGGTCTGATGAGCTGACTGGGTCATAAAATTTATTGTCTAGAATTATTGAGGAGAGACTAAACTCAGAACCATTGCAGAGAAGGTGAAATCCATCTCAATTCTTCCTTTTGTGTGCCCATTACTCACGTCTCCATTCCTTCTCCTCAAGGGCCTTGCCCCTCTCTTTCCATCTTCCCCCTGCTCACACTCAGTTGCCCCAATTCCCCGCAGCAGTGCTGACCTGCCCTGCCCTCAGATCTCTCAAAGTGCCCTAGGCTTGAAAATTACCTCCCCTCCCCAGTTCTTGTAACCTAGTCAGGTTCTCACTGTCTCAGTACAGAACATGTTTTCTTTTCTTTTTTTTTCATAGTACCAAGTATTTTATCTTTAATGTAATAAAATAATCCTGCAAAATAAGTCTCCTATAAGTGTATACAAATTGAGCGGTTTTAAAAAAATTTTTATTTTAAGTTCAGGGGTACAAGTGCAGGTTTGTTACATAGGTAAACTTGTGTCATGGGGCTTGGGGTAAAGATTATTTAATCACCCAGGTATTAAGCCTAGTACCATTAGTTATTTTTCCTGATCCTCTCCCTCCTCCCACCCTCCAATCCCTGAAAAGCTCCAGTGTGTGTTGTTCCCCTCTGTGTGTCTATGTGCAGAATAGGTTTTCTTAAATATTTTGGGAACTTAGAATGCCAAGAAATGTGTGTGTGTATGTATGTATGTGTGTACTTGTGCTAGAATATCCAAGGAAGTTGTCTTTTTTAAAGCAAATTCTGTAGTCAGACCATACAATAACATATGTAGTAAAATCAACATGGAGTGAATTAATCAAGTATCATTGCAGTGAGAAATTTGTGTAGTGTCTATTTTGAGTAACGAATATATTTATCAGTGCCTGGAAATGTCAGACCAAAAAGAGACTTTGAGGTTTCAACTCATGCTCTTTCCTTTGAGATGTCCTAGATTATTACCTCACCTAACAGTTATTAGTGGTTTTGATGAAGCCATGGTGCTTTTAGGCAAAGGCTCCAAACAGCTACACATAGTAGACAATTATCTCTATATGTGGATCTAAATATCTGGTATAAAGAGTAATACTCTAGACTTGTTGGTTTCTTTTTTTCTTTGATTTCATGAAAGATACGGCATTATTGAGAAATAGAAGAATTTTCACTTATTTTTTTATTTTTGAAACAGAGTTTTGCTTTGTCACCCAGGCGGGAGTGCAGTGGCATGAGTGGAGCTCAGTGAAGTCTTCAATCCCTGGGCTCAAGGAATCCTCTCCCCTCAGCCTCCTAAATAGCTAGGACTACAGGTACACACTACCACACCTGGCTAATTTTAAACTTTTTTTTGTAGAGATAGGGTCTTGCTCTGTTGCCCAGGCTGGTCTTGAACTTCTGGCCTCAAAGGATTCCCCTGCATTGGACTCCCAAAGTTCTGGGAATATAGGTATGAGCCACTGTGCCCAGCCTACCTCATTTGTTGATAGCACTGATTCCTAGCAGGGTTATTTTCATTCCTGGCTTAAAAAAAAAAAAAAAAAAAAAAAATCAAAACTTACCCCGTTTGCACACTGGAATGGAAGTAATACATTCGGTAATTTCAGAAGCTGAGTGTTGGCTGACATCAAGCAACTAAGATATACTGCAGCTGCTGTTGGGGAAGGAGGCTGGAGGCTGACTCATATCATGTTGGCCGGCAGGAGTTTGAGACCAGCCTGGGTGGCATAGAGATATCCCTGTCTCTAGAAAAATAAAAACATTTTAAAAAACACTGGCTGGATTTTCTGGGCTGCCAGATTATTACTCGTCTTGAAAGATTTAGACAAAAATATTTTATTTTAGCCTTTGTCATTATTACTGTTATGATAGTAAAATAATGAATTTTGTAAGTATTTTTTGAATGTTCAAGGTACATCTCTGAAAGAGTACCAGCCAAATGCTGATGTTAGGGATTAAATGCAGTTTCGAGAGAGACAGAAATTCATTCAAACTTGCTGCATGCAGGATCCTATGTCAATGAATATGAGAGGGCACTCTGCTGGGTGGCGGCTGCTGTGGTTTGAATCATATGCCTTAGTATTGGCATTTGACAATAACAGTTGTCAACCTGAATTTCTAGTTGGAGGTATAGCCAAGAAAATAAGAAGTTCTGAGGGAGTGGGGAACTTTGAGGGGTGGAGTGGACCCTCTATATACCCCTATATTACAGATTGCAGGTTCATACTGAGGATTTTACCTTGAGCTTCTGGGCTCCACAGAACACTTGTGTGTTTCCATAGGGGCCCGGAAGAAGTGTCTTCCATTCCCACAGGCACAGTGCCAGAATGTGATTCCCTGGTTTTATTTTAAGCTCTTTCTTCCACCCAGAAACACAACCCACCATGCCTGAGAAAAGATCAGAAATAAGTGGATTAAACCAAACATTCAGAAGCTACTCAATACATTTCCTTCTGCACTAAAGAGGAGGTACAGTGCTGGGGTCGAGAAAGCAGGGAAGGAGTCAGGGCATGAGCACCCAAACCACTTACTGGCCATGTGTTCTGAGACAGGCTCCCTTCCTGGGCCCTCTCTAAAAACAATGGGCATAATGACTGACAGCACCTACCTTATATGGTTACTGAGAAGAAGAAGAGTTAACATATGTAAAGCACATGAACAGGTGTTCGTCTCATATATGGTAAGTGGTCAGTAAGTGTAGTTTTTCTCTCAAAGACAGTTCTCCAGGCAGAGCAAGTGAGGAGGCCTTTTGTCTGCCCCTCAGCCGTTCAGAGCTAGAAAGCAGTTGTATTTGCCCATGCATGGAGATACTTCAACTTTCCCGGAACTGAGCCCATTTTCTAACCCTACCTTCTCCCTAAGCTTCCCCTTGAGTACCCCTCTCTTCATCCAGCTGTGAAGCTCTGAAATGAACTAGATCCCCAAAAGGCCAGTGGAAGCTGTAGGAATAGAGGTGTTAGAGGAGAAGGCAGAGAAATGTGACAGGAATCCTGCAGGATGTGGGAGTAGCCTGAATATACAAGGGAAAATCTTGAGGTCTTCGCCAGTTTACTGTATCTAGGGCTAAATGTATCATATCAAAGAAGGGAAAGGGAAGTTGTTCACCCAAGATCTTCAGTTTTCTTCCCCGTGGCCTCATTATAGTGCCTTGTTTCTCTCTTGGGACTTCTGTTTACTCTGCCTTGTATTATCATAATGTTCTTAACGTTAACGTTTTTTCTACAGTTGTAGTCTTAATGGAGAATATGTTAAAGAACATGCAGAGATACTAAGATCAGACAAATTTCTCTAATTTCCTTGTGTTAAGAGTTTACTATCTCTTCTTTCTATTGCCTTCGAAAGAGAAAGACACATTTGTTGGCCAAGGCATTGATGTGCTTCCAGGGGTAGTGGGGTGAGAAGTCTAGTGGAAGAAGGTAGTTTTGGTGGGCAAAGGAGGTGGAGTGAGAGAGAGGAAAGGTAAGGTAAGAAAGAGAACTTGCGAAAGTTGAAGATTTTACAAAGCAGGGAGGAGATGAACTTGTATCAGCTGTGGTGATGTGGCTTTGGGTGAGATGAGGAAAGAGACAAGGAAAGAACTTCAAAGGAAGGAAGGTTTTGTTATGCATTGGGTAGTGTTGGTCTCTCTTCACGTTGTCCTCTCTTTTAAAATGAAAAATTCTTCATTAAAGAAGCTCATTGCTCTTCAAGTCTTTGGAGTTGGGTTTGCGTTGTTTTGGATATCTCACCATGCTAAGTTGGGTAAGAAGAACTCACCTTATTTTGGAGAAGTTATAGGTCCCACTCCAGAAGCCAAACAAGGAAAGCTGAAGCTAAAAGGTGCCCCAAAAGGTCAGGGATTGAGTGTGGCCACTTTACCCCCGGGTCTCAGCAGGTCTGAATAAGCCATAGTTCTGTCCAACAAATATTCACTGATGCCCTGGGAACAGAGGTAACAGACAAGTATATTAAGGCGTAGACGCGGAAACTGGCAATTCCCGCGCAATGAGCACCAGACTGTGGGAGCCTGAAAGAGAGACATCATTTGCAGACTTGAGAAGTGGCCTCAACTAAGTTCTGAACAGTGAATAAGATGTAGGAAGATAAAGAAAGAAATGGATGGAATGGGTGAATGCACTGAGCTGGGGAGAGGGAAGTTTTTCTCAGGCCAGCTGCATCTTCTCTATTTGGCCTGGGGAGAAAGGTGTGCTGTGGGAGAGGGACTCCCTGGGCCAAGGTCAGGCAAAACCAGGGACTGGATTTGTCTTGTTCTCAGGATGTGAACTAGAGGCTGATGCTGTAGTGAAACTCTTGCACAATGATGTTCACACACACCTTTCCCTGGACATCTGTGTCTCCATGGAGGCCGGGCTGATGGTCCTGAAGAGGAAACTCTGATTCCAGCACTGGTGGACTGTAAGGCTGAGTGAATAGCCCTCATTCAGCTTATGTGGGGCCCCAAACCTCCATAAGGAACCTAATTCATTGGGAGCAGTGCCGATACCCATAGAGACAGGAGGTGGGAGGTACTGATTGGATGACATTAGGGACTTGAGTCTCAGAACGGGGGGACATTTTTCCATTTGCTCTCTGGGTCTTTTTCCAACTTAGAGTCAGCCAGATATGCCACCTGTTCTATTTGGCCCACACTTAATGACTTAGTTCTGACTGTTGCCTGCCTGCCCACACATTCTATGCCCAGGTTAGACCCATGCTTCTTAATCATCCTGGAGCCTGGACTTTACCAAAGAGAGAAGCAGCCCATCTCTTTCCCCTGGTCTCCCCTTTGTCATCTCTGTCTGCCCCCAGCAACCCCAGGAAAATTAGGAATCTGCTTCCTAGGCTGATCTAACATCAAACAGACATAGGAATTTTATGCCTCACCCTCAAACCTCGGAATTAGCAAACTAATTTTTTTTGTTTATTGAATTGTTTCTTATGCATCCGCCTTCCCTCACCCACATGTGCATGACCATGGAGACTTCATTTACTCTAGAAATAAATGATAGGAAAAAAAGTAGCATAGTGTGTTTTTAGCAGAAACAAAAGCTTCAATGTGAAGGCCTCAGAGTTGAATTTCTGGCTCTTACTAATTGGTGGGAAGATTCTGTGGGGTATAGTGTCAGGAATTTTCCATTCCCAAAATCAAAACTGATAATTTGAATACCAGAAGAAAGTCTAGCATATAGTGAATGGTTGTGTTTTGGAAATTAGCAGAGAAATGGAATGGATATTTTGAGGGATTATGACTAGGAGAGAAGTGATTTATTTATTTTTTAAAAAAAAGATGGACTAAACTAGAACACTCATATATACCAGTGGGAATGACCCCATAGAGAGTAATAAGTAATGATGCCAAAGAGGGGACAATTGCAGGGACAAAGGCCTGAATTAGCAAGAAGCACACACTGTCCTGACAAAGTCCAGGAGGTGGCCTTTGATAGGAGGAGGATCAATTCTTTCACTGTGTCAGGAAGGAAGAAAGAATTAGGGTGGATATTCTCATGGCTTGGGAGATTCAATGGTGGGAAGACACCGGTGCTTCTGTCTGATTGATTCTATTCTCTTGATGGCTTTTGGGTGACATCAAGTTCTGCTGGGTGTGGTGTAGGTGATGGGGAGTATGCATTGGAGATTTGATGATAGAAGATGTAAAAGAACCCCAGGAAATGTAAAGTAGAGGTTACTTGGGAGTTGAGTGTTTATCAGGATTTTTATCATTACATTCAGGTTACCTGACATAATAATATGAGTGGGGTTTAAAAATAGAAATTCAGCAGGGATTTCTGCTTTTGGGAGGCCTTTGGGAGCACTTTGGGAGGCCGAGGTGGGTGGATTGCCTAAGCTCAGGAGTTCAAGACCACCCTGGGCATCATGGTGAAACCCAGTCTCTACTGAAATACAAAAAATTAGCTGGTCATGGTGGTGGGCACCTGTAGTCCCTGCTACCCAGGAGGCTGAGGCATGAGAATTGAATCCAGGAGGCAAAGATTGCAGTGAGCCAAGATCGTGTTACTGCACTCCAGCCTGGGCGACCGCCCCCACCAAAAAAAAAAAAAAAAGTAGAGAAGAAGAAGAAACATTCAGCTATTGGGGAGAAGGTTCAGAGTGTGTGGACATTTTGATTTGACAAGGATTGGTGTTTTTCTAGGTGTGTGTAAAAAAAGGGAGGGGGTGAATTTGTTAAAGATGTTTTCAATGGATTGTCATTTTGGCTCAGGGACTTTAGGCTTGGTAAAGTGGAAAGGGAAACAATGAGGGGGTAATAGAGAGTGAAATAGTGGTGGGCTTAATGCATAAAGGTTTCGTTGAGGTTGAAGAATTGTTAGTGACAAGGAGTTTAATGGTAGGCTGAAGAATGACCTCCAAATAGATCCTGCTTTTGCATCTGGAATCTGTGAATGTTACCTTCTATGGCAAAAGTGACTTTGCAATCTGAGGATGCTCAGAATCCTGAGATGGGGAGATTATCCTGGATTATCTGGGTGGGCCCAAAATGTAATCACAAGTACCCAGCTGTACAATGATGATTGTGAGTGTGTGTGTATGTGTGAATGTGCTGTACAAGGTGGATGGCCAAGGGGGTGGGTTACTCTGAAGTGGGCCTGAGTCGGTATCTAGACTTCAACAATTACTAGTAGTATAAATTTGTACAAATTATTAACCTCAGCAAGCTTTGATTTTTCATCTATAAAATAATGTTAATAATCTTATTCACTTTATAAGGTATTATGAAGATTGGTAAATTAATCTTTACAAAGCACACAATATAATCTCCAGCGCAGAGTAAACATATTGTTATTTTGTTATTATTTTGGAAGGAATTCTGCATTGCAAACACTGAGATGTAGCTTTTAAGTTAGCAAGTGCCTGTTTGTATTTAAGAAAAACAGCCCTGCAGTATCTTTGTAGTCAAAGAGAGATGCTGCACCTAATCAGGAAGTATTGATTAGAGGGTGTGTCCCAAGCTCTGAGAAGTCTCTGCAATCCTGTTCATAAATGGACAGTGAAGCATGAAGTCATAAAATGTTTTATGGAAAAACCCATGAAAACTTCAAGCCTTCTGTAATACTTATTAAGAATAATTTAAACCATTCATATTTTATTAGAAAATGCCAGTGGTTATGAGTTAATCAATTTCAAATTGATTTTATTTGTGTAAAATTGGCATTTTAGAAAGTGAATTTATTGCTCATAGTTACTTCTTCCAAAGTGAAATTATTGCAATACTGGTAATAAGTGCACTCTGATTGAATCTATGTCATTAATCAAATATTCCCAGATTGAACTTCTAATAGTGTCTTATAAGATTAAAAAGGCACAGAGAATGTTGGCTGCTTTTCAAGGTCTCAACTAAGGAGGAAGAAGAAATGGTGACTCTAAAGGACATTTACTATTTTTTTTCTTTTTGGTCTTTCTGAACTGCTTCAAGCCTGTAACCCCCTCCTGTGTTTGAAAAATCTACCACCTTATGAGTCTTGGTAGGAGGCAGGGTTCACCTCCTACTAAAGAAGGTGGCAAGGTAGCAGGCCAAAAATGACAGATTCTTTCCTGGTTTCCCTTGCAGCTAGAGGGTGCATGTGACCAAGGCTCAGTCCCTCAGTTAACCTCCACCCTCTGAATCATTGCTAAATAAGGCAAACAGGTAGGCTCAGTGGAGAATTCATTCTGGCAGCAGAGGCAATGGCAGAGGCAGAGGCAACTCTAAGTCCGCTGGTACGGGCTGTGCAACGTGGCATCTAGCATTCTTCAGCTGTAGCAGGGGTGTTGCTTAATTTGCTTAAAGTCAGTTATAAGTAGGATGATGCAACATCCTAGTTTGCCAGAGACAGTTCCAGTTTATACCTGTTATTTTGTGTAAGTTTTGATAGCATTCTCCTTTGCTTTCAAAATTTTCCAACTTGGAAAATAAATAAGATGGCGTATTTATTTTCACCATGGTCAGGATTCTCCAGAGAAACAGAACAAACATGAGATAGGTGGATGGTAGGTAGATAGATATATACATATACATACCTAGACACATAGATAGGTGGATATTTATCATGATGATTGGCTCACACAATTATAAAGGCTGACAAGTCTAACTATCTCCTGTCTGTAAGCTTGAGATCCTGGAAAAGAGCTGGTAGAGTTTCAGTTCAAACCTGAAGGCCTAAGAACAGGAGAATGGATGCCATATGTAATATTCATCCAACACTCCCTATTCCCTTCACTTGGTTTATCTTTTCTTCATAGCACCTATTACCACATGATCTGTTTGGAATAGGTAGTTAATTCTTATTATTCTTGTATCCCATATTTGTGAGTTTGCCTACTTGCTAAAATTTATTTGTAACCTCAACGTCAATACTGGAGTTACTTTTGTGGTCATTTGCAGGCGTGCACAGAGCAGCAAAATATCTGAGTCACCTGATGCATAGGTTCCCAGGTAGGGTTGAACAAGGCAATCATCTGTTTTCTTGTTTTTAGCTCTCATACTGTAAACAGGTGTCCTTTTTGTGGTATATTTAGTGCCATGTTTTTTCCCCACAATTTGTTGGCGATTTCTCTTTTTAAATGGCCCCCAAGTGTAGTTCTGAAGTGCTGTCTAGAGTTTCTTTGTGCAGGAAGGCTATATATGACTTATGTAGAAAACATGGTGTTAAATATGCTGTAATCAGACATAAGTTATATTGCTATTGGCCATGAGCTCAATGTTAATGAATCAACGGTGTATATATACATATTAGATAAGGTACCTTTAAACAAAAACACACATAAAACAAGATTATGTATTGATCAGTTGATGAAAATATAATCAGGGGCTCACAGGAATCTAACTCCGTACTTAAGAGCAATGGTTTAATTTTCACTAATTCTATGTTTGTGGCAACTTTATAGAACATACTTATTGTGAATAAAGAGAGTTGACTTTATTTATTTATTTCTTTACAATTAGTCCTTTCTTAGCCAAACTCCAAGAGAATATATATATATTGTCGTCTTGTTTTCTGCTGTGTCCTTGGCATTTAGAACAATGTCTGGGACACAGCATTTAATACATTTTCTTACCTGGATAAATAAATGCAATTCAATGGTCTCAAAAATGAGCATATACTTCTGTTTATGCATATTTATTTATAGAGTAAATAAAGACACTGTCAATCTGTGTATAAAATATTAGAAAAGCTTAATTTTCATACTTTGGATAAAAATTAAATAAAAATAGAATATCTGTTTTTTTCTGTATCCCAGTATCTTATTTTTGTATAACTGTGAAGAATGTGTTCCTCATTTTTGAAGCTCATTACACTTGACAGCTTTTAGACATTGCTGAAGGCTTTACACGAGATGGTTTTGGCTATATTGCATGATATGATACTGGGAAGCTTTTATGTTAAGTCCTGTCCAGAATATTACATTTGGAAGGTGTCTTAGTTCCTTTGTGTTACTATAAAAAAGTACCTGAGATTGAGTTATTTATTTTAAAAAAGAGATTTATTTGGCTTACAATTCTGCAGGATGTATAAGAAGCAGGGCGCCAGTATCTGCTTTTAGTGAGGGCTTCAGACTGCTTCCACTCATGGTGGAAGATGAAAGGCAGACAGAGTGTGCAGAGATCACACAGCAAAAAAGAGGCAAGTGTAGGGGGAGCTTCCAGGCTCTTTTGAACAACCAGCTCTTGTGGGAACTAACAGAGTAAGAATTCACTCATTAACCCAAAGATGCCATCAATCAAGCCAGTCATGAGGGCCCTACCCCCATGATCCAAATGCCTCCCATGAGGCCCCACCTTCAACATTGGGGATCAAATTGCAACATGAGATTTGGAGGGTCAAATATCCAAACTACAGCAGGAGGAACTGTAGGTTCTTGCTGGTCCACCCTCGCGGACAAAGCATTACCTCTTCTACAACATGTCTCCTGCTTTCATCAATTTTTACTTCATAGCCACTTCCTTAATGTTTGGACAATTTTACCACTTAGAAATATTTTTCTTTTAATGAGTTGAAATCTGTCAACCTGTATCTTCCGATGACAAGACCTAAATTTTTTCCCCTTGAATGCACAAATCACTTTCCTTCCTCTGGCCTATGAAGACTGCATATACATGTTATATGAGAGTTATAGAGTTGCTTCCACGTCCTTGACTTTAAATTTTTCCAGTTATTTCAAGCACTATTTTCAAAGGCTTTCTTATTTGAGGATTGTGTCTTGGCAGCTCAAAATAGAGAGTCTTCAAACAAATTTTGTGAGAGGAAAATGGCAATCTACAACAAATTGGCCAGTGAATACAGCCAAAAAACTTTTAAAGAACAGATGTGTTCATTATGTATAATATTAATTAGAAAAGTTTTTAAAATCTTCAAAAACAGCAGCAGCAGCAACAACAACAACAGAATAGTTGTGTCCAGTATTCAGTTTTATGTTGTTTTCTGTTCTACACTTGGTAGTAATCACTTCTTCCACCCCATTATCTCCAAACACTCCACAGTTTATTGTACAGTAGTCTTGCATTAATGGTGCCTTCGGTAATACAGGAGAACAGATTAGATTACAGAGAGATGACAGCAGTTACAGAGACAAAATAATTAGTATAGTAATAGAGAATTCAACAGGAGAAAAATTTAGAGAGTATTAACAAGGGGATCACGAGCATACAGAAAATCCAGAGAAATTTTAGGAACGTTGGGTGGAAATTTGAACTATATCATTTGAATCCTAAAAGACAGGATATAGTAGATTGATTGCAAATGTGGCACATATACACCATGGAATACTATGCAGCCATAAAAAAGGATGAGTTCATGTCCTTTGTAGGGACACGGATGCAGCTGGAAACCATCATTCTCAGCAAACTATCGCAAGAACAGAAAATCAAACACCGCTTCTTCTCACTCATAGGTGGGAATTGAACAATGAGAACACTTGGACACAGGAAGAGGCCTGTCATGGGGTAGGGGGAGGGGGGAGGGGGGAGGGGGGAGGGGGAAGGGATAGCATTGGGAGATATACCTAATGTAAATGATGAGTTAATGGGTGCAGCACACCAACATGGCACATGTATACATATGTAATAAACCTGCACGTTGTGCACATGTACCCTAGAACTTAAAGTATAATACAAAATAAAATAATAAATAATATATAATAAAATATAATTCCATGGGACAACAGTATCCATTAAGATACAATATATTTTATCATGCCTTTAAGGTATGTGTAGGGTAAGAATAGATTTTACCTATAGTGGTAGAAAAATGAAGAAAACAACTGCTATTAGAAAGTATTGTCTTCTTTTTTATATAATTTTTTCTTTTAGTTCTTGGTGTCATAAGTTTTTAATGGTTAGAGAAAAAAATCCATCAACTGTTTATCCCTACTGATTCTTATTTCATCAATAAAATAGCAAATATACCTTCTTTTTCCAAAGAATTCTGTATTTCCCATGTGGTGTCTTAGAGAGAAGTACAGCCTTCTTTGGTGGTGAATGTTTAGGAAGGGTTGGAGAAATCCTCTGAGTCAGTGGGGACCCCGGGGCCCTTGAGGAGGGGTTGGGCAATAGGTCTGTGCTAGGGAAGGAAGGGGAGCAGTGGACATGTGCTTGTGCAAGGTGAAGGACAAGAGAGAAAGGAAGGAGAATTGAAGAAGAGGGAAAAACAATAAACAGCAAAACAGAGAAAGAGAGAGACAACTGTGGAGGAAAGAATCCCAGTCTTAGCTCTCTCATGAGCTGTAAGCAGCCTTAAAAGATCATTGGTCATGTTTCCATACTGGGGAAAGTAAAATCATTATTCTCATTTTATTGGTGGTAAAACAAATGCCTTTTTGGTAAAGTGACACTTGACTTCTCCTGCCCCCTTAAAATTTTTTTTGCTATGCTTTCTTCTTTGACGTAGAAAGGAAGAAATGATACCTATATCTATATTTATCTATATCTATAGAGAGAGTGTCTGTGAGTGCACATTCAAGGGATAGCTATCTAGGAATCTCAGTATTTATTCTCTGAGGCTTTAACTGTAAAATCAATTCAGATCAACAGATATTTATTTAGAATCTATAAAATACAAATTTATTTAGTAAGGAGTTAGGAGATTATAAAGTAATGGAAGTAAGTATCTCAAGCCATAGATTATCCAGAGAAGTTCTGATATAAAACACTTTTACTCACTATCTCCATAACTGCATCTGTCCCTGTCAGCCTAAGTAATCAGTTTTGGCTTAAAAAGTAGTTAAAATCACATAAGACACCGCCTCTGTCTTTGAATTCATCTGGGGAACATCACACATGAAGTGCTACAGGACAGAAGAAATAATCTGAGGTGGTAGCCGCACGTGGATGGGTAGGATTGGAGAGTGGAAGAGGCTGGTTCCCCTGGAGTGGCAGAGTCTCTCTTATCCAGACCTGAGTATGGCCAGTGCTGAGCAGTGGGTTGTTTTGGTTGCAGCCCTGTGCTTTGGCTAAAACTGTTCTGCAGTGTAAGCAGGCATTCAACTTTGGTAGAAGCTACTGCTTGTCTTCCAAGATGGTTCCAACAGTTTACACTCCCACTGGCAATGTTAGAGAACTCTGCTTACCCTACATCCTCACTAACTCTCACACTGCCATGTTAAAAACATTTTTTAGCCATTCTGGTGGGTTTGTAGCAGTATCTTACTGTGGTTTTAATTTGCATTCCTCTGATGAACAATTACCTTGAAAAACTTTCTATAAACTTATTGGCCATTTGCATATCTTCTTTTATAAAGTGCCTGTTTAAATCTTTCACCTACTTTTATTGAGTTATTTGCCTCATTATTATTGATTTGTAAAAATACTCTGTATATTGTGAATGCAAATCTTTTGTCACATGTAAGCCAGCCATACTTTTGGATGCAAAAAACAGAACTTGACTGGTGGTGACTTAAACAATGACAATATCAATTCTTTGATACAACAAAAACTCTAGAGCCATGCAGCCCTTGGCTAAGTAAGCAGATCTGCCATCCTTAGCAGTTTGGCTTTTCATGCTTAGCTTGTGACCTCATGTTGCAAGATGGCTGTGATTGCTTCAAGCACTATGCCTGCATTCAAAGGCAGGAAGAGTGGGGGCAACAAGGAGGCAATATGAAGAGATCCTTGAGTGATCACTCCTTCTTTCAGTGGAGATAAAAATTATTTCTTAGAAGCACTCTCAAACGTCCTCTTAATTCTTATGCCAGAATTAGGTATCCTGCACACACACATACCAGCAATAGGGAGCCTGGGAAATAAGCATTGACAATGGTTTACTCTACTGTAGCCATGATTAGATTAGGCAATTATGATTTATGCCCCAGAGCTGGGCACACTGCATGAACACAGGTGCTATTAGTTAGAAGAGAGTAATGCTTGTTGGGTAGGTGCAACCTAACATGTAAATATTAAATGCCAAAAGTTATGTGTTACTCTCCAATGCAGTGAGAGATCCTTTCAAAAATCTGTTAGCCCCTGGTAGGCTTGTGGACAACATAAAAGTTAGGAAACCAAGCTCTTCACTTAAATCCATAAAACAATGCCAGCATCCCAAACTCCCATTAAATAGCTGATTGTAGAGAACCCCTGCTGGCTTGAACAGCTACATCAAATTGTTAGTTCTGATTACGTATTATTGCTGCAATAGGAGGTCAGAATTAATAACTGCATTGTCTAAGGGACAAGGCCAAGTGGCTCCAGTAGAAGAACTGAAGGTAAATGGAGGTTGAGAGCCATTTGCTGAGTCTCCCTGAAAGTAGAGCCTGAGCCAAAGGCATATTAGGTAATTTATTTGGGAAGTGATCCCAGGAAACAGGAGTAAAGGGCTGGGGAGAGTGAAACAGAGGAAAGGAAGGCATTGCAAAAACACACTAAGAGTCGGCCATCTCTGTGGGTGACTGCAGCTTAATTGTGCTGGGAGCCTCAGGAGCTGCACAGAATACGTGGCAAAATTTCATCCCCCAGAGCTCTACAAGTGTAGATCAGCTTCGTTGGCATCACCTTGACTGTGAAATACCTGCAAATTCCTGGCCTCATCCTGACATCCTGAATCCAAAATGTGGTGGGAGTGGGGAGGGGGTGGGTCAGTATTTTGTATTTCAACAAGCTCATCAGGTGAGTCTTAAACATGTTCACATTTGAGAATCACCATTCTACTCCCCAGAGAGAGTGTTGATTAATTAGCTCATGTGCCCACTGGTCATACCTGGGGGGTTAACTCCCTTCTACTTTCAGGTTGCTCGTGCATTACTGTATCTCTTACCTCTCATCAGAGAAGCCCTCAGAAGAAAATAAGAGATTTCAGTGCAGCTTAGGTATGGACCCTCAAGGTACACCCACAGGGTAGTGGTTTCTACAGCGACAGCTGGAGTAAAAGGTGGGTCAGAAGAGTGTTGCATGAAAGATACCTGACTCAGGAGGGGCGAAGCAGATTTGGCCAGCTTGGATTATGACAGCTCCTTCAGTTATCTGAACTTCATGGAAGGAGTCATGAAATCACTTTCTAATGCATTAAGCTCTTTACAAAGGGCCCTAAGCTCCTAGGAGAAAAACACATTGTGTAATTGCACAGGACTTCAGTGTACAGAAAACATTAACAAGACACATGAGAAACAGTACCTGTTTATGCTGTAGTATATCCTTGAGGCAGGTGGAGTGTTTCCATCTGTTGAAGTAGCCTCTGTGATGTCTCCCTGCTGGGATTGGGTTAAAGAGAACAGATTTCTCCCCTTAAGGGAAAAAAGCTTCTCAAAAGCAGACATTTATTTGCCCTCCCTCAATTTCTTTGGGAATTTAAAGCTGTGCAGTTTACCTTCTCTATTTCTTTCATATTTCCCCAAGAAAACTTGATTCTCTGTCAGCCATTTGCTTTTGTTCTAGCTTTTTCCTTTCTGCTTTGAACCTAAAAAAGTCACTAGGGTCATAATTTTATTTGAATCATTTGAAAAAAGGAAGAAAATGTTACCATAAGACTAGAGTTAATAATGGCTGGTGGGGCAGGGATGATGAACTCAGGTGTCAGGTGGAGAGACTCACCCTATAAGTCTTCTGTAAGTGATGTTTGATTCAACACATGGAATTTCAGATTTTTATTCAGAATTATCATTAGGCTAAAGAGGCAATAAAATGAGTTGCAAAGATTAAGACAGTAAACATATTTGCAGGCTTTCTCTATTGTGGGTGGGAGGTACATTAAAACTCAATTACAATATTTCAGTCATTGCACTATGG
Organism: Chlorocebus sabaeus; assembly: GCF_047675955.1. Taxonomy (NCBI): domain Eukaryota; kingdom Metazoa; phylum Chordata; class Mammalia; order Primates; family Cercopithecidae; genus Chlorocebus; species Chlorocebus sabaeus. The sequence continues at coordinate 31,341,976 of NC_132921.1, read as the reverse complement.
ATCTTAAGAGTTTGTGTGAATAGAGGTTTCCCTTGGGAAAGATGGCCTATCTTTTCCTTATTTTCCCCATCTTAGTTCTTCCATTCCAGTGCACACGTCCTAAACACCAACTGTGTCTTGTGATGATGTTTAGTGAATACCTGTCACTGGGACCTGAAAGTGCCCACTGTACTGGTCTCCTGGCATGGACTGACTTAGTGCCTGAGAAATGAACACCACCACACACTCTCTTAATTATAACTCAAAGAACTCCAAATTCTTAGGGTTTATTTTTAGTGTCCTTTTTAGACGTTTTGACATTGTCACTGGTGCATATTTAAGCCTCATTGTAATTCTTCGTTTTGGTCCAGAGTCTTTTATTGACTCTAATGATATCCTCCCACTGCCTGGCTCTGGCTCTAGAAATTTTTGCTTGTCTCTGGCACCTTCAGGAGTTTATGCTTATGGGGGAGCCAGAATTAAAATATGAGTATTTTGTCATCAAGCAGATATTCATTGAGTGCCTACTATGCTCCAAGCATCATATTAGATGTTAAAATATAAACATGAACAAGACATAGTTGCAGTTTTGATGCAGGATTTTTCTCGGCCACTTTGACACCCAGAGGCACCCCTGCCTGTGCCTCCCTAAGCCCTAGACCTGACTCAGGAGGTGGCTTGACCACCAGGACCATCAGGCTATACCTGGCTTGTGTGCCAGCTCAGCCCAGGGCTGAGCTGGTAGTGACCCAGCCCACCTGTGTTACAGCTCATACTCGTATTCAGTGGTTAGGGCGTTCTTGTCCCATGTCCAAGAAGAATGAGGTTATGCTGACAATTCAAAGGGAGAGAAGGGCAGAGAAGAATTTTATTGAGCAATGGGACAACTCTCAGCAGAAAGAGGATGTGGGTGTGGTCCCCCACCCCTGCAGTGAGGTGGTTTCTCTCTCAGTGTGGCTGGGTCCAGAGCTTTTATGGGCTCAGAATGGGGAGTATGTTTTGATTGGTTTGTGAGTATGCAGAAAGGCTAAAGAAAAGTCATCACTCAAAGGTGGGCATGACAGTGTAAAAAAACAATTAGGGAAGGTTAAGTATATGCAAAATAAGTAAAGAGTGGGGATCAATCAGAGGAAATCATGCCAAAGAGGAAGGCAGGTTCTCAATCCAGTCTGTAGATTTATCCAGGACTGTCTTCAGTTTGAAGATTGAGTTTCACCAGGGGATCCACCCCTGTCTGCCTAGGCATTTGTCTGCCTCCTGCAGCTATCACTTTTAGAAAAATTAGAAGGTAGGAAATAAAGATCTGAGCATCAGTTACCATCACAGACCATTGAAAGTTATACAAGGAAGGAAACAGCATGGTGCTTTTGGTGCAGAGAAAGGTGTCCATTCTTCTTGGAAGAGGAGAGGAAGGACTTGTGAAAAGTTCACAACAAAGGTAAAAATTGAGCTGGGTTTTGAAGGATGAGTAGGAGTTTGTTGCTTGAACTACATGGGTAATTTTTCAAGGAAGGCAGATCAAGTGCCTAACATCTTTGGGTTATGCAGAAGAGTCCAGCAGGGTTGCACTATATTGTGCTTCAGGAGGAATTGAAGGCAGGGAGACCTGGAGGGAAAGTCAGTGGACAGGGTCTGAATCTCTTCCTCCAGTAATTAAGAGGTCTGTAGTAACTTAGGGGAGTGGTTGAAAGGCCTAAGTCATAGAATTTTGAGGAGTGAGAGAGGTAGAAAAAGTAGACAGAGTAAATATAACTTACACTTTTACATATTTTGACAGAATGGAAGAAAAATGCATGGTTGTATTTAGAGAGAATATCCAAAAGAGTCCCCCCCTCTCACCTCTTTTTTTGATGGAAGAAGGATTTAATAAAAAGGGAATATTTGAGAGAAAAGAGACTAATTTGGTGCATGAGTTCCAGAAGACGAGGAAGAAAACTGGATTGAGATTAAGGGTGAGTCTTAGAAAGGATAAGGAAATACTTCTCCATGTAGACACTGAAGAAAGGAAGAAGAAGTTGTGGGTAAATGTTCTTATGCTTCTGGAGGGGAGGATGGAAGAAAATCAAGGGAGTTCATGCCTGGTTATTTCTACGTAATTTGAAAAGCAGGAATCAAAGATGTTTGGGGTGAGAGTGGTGGAGGAGAGTGTTAGCATTTTAGATCTGTTGCTGTCACATAGAGGAATGAGATCTGCATAAGGGAAAACATACATTTAAAAATTCTAGAGCCTTCACATTTTAAGTGTGAGAAAGCAAATCTTCATATGAGTAAGGGGGCTGGATGAAAGAGACTTGGCCATTTTTCCTAAGTTTCAACTTCCCTGTGGGATGTGTGTCCATCGATCCTTGCCTCCCCTGTCTCACTGGCCTCTAGGAAGGATCTAGCACCTCTAGAGTTGTCATCAGATCAGGGATAAATCTTATTCTCCAAACTCCCTTGATCACAACTGAGGCAAGTCAGGGTTTTCAAAATGGATGGATCATTCATTTACAAGTGAGATCTATTTCAGAATGGATCATCCATTTACAAGTGAGATATAAACAGAGATATACAGAAAAATGTTAGAAACAAGAACAGGTTGCGAAATTCAGGTTTCTGAAATTACCTTTTTCTAGCCATTCCCAGGCTCACAGGCTCTTTCACCTCCCAGAGCCTATCCTGGAAAATGAGTTTGCTGTAGTCTAGCCTCCAAGACTGGCTTCCCCCCTAGTTCCAGCTTGCCTCTATGGATTCATAGTTTCATAGAATGGCCCATTGTGCAAGTCCTATTGCCTGGACCCCTCAAATGTCCCCACAGTCAAGGCGGCAGAGAGACTCCCTCTCTGCTTCCATCTCTTCCCATCTTTCACTGGGAAGTTTTCTCTTTAAGTAGAAGGCCCATTTCCCTGTTCGTTGGCAAACTTGTTAAGACTGAATGCAATGAACGAGATCAACATTCTGAGCCACTTTCTTTTTTTTTTTTTTTTTGGACAAAATTATGTTATATTTGAAATTATAATTGGTAACAATATACTTAATAAAAATTAAAGGGTCATAAATTTCACCTCTGCTATTAAATCAATCATTTGTCTAAACTCATGTAAAAAATATACCCCTGCCTATCTCTTTTTTTTTTTTTTAATTTATTTATTATTATTAAACTTCAAGCTGTAGGGTACATGTGCACAACGTGCAGGTTTGCTACATATGTATACTTGTGCCATGTTGGTGGGCTGCACCCATCAACTCATCATTTACATCAGGTATAACTCCCAATGCAATCCCTCCCCCCTCCCCCCTCCCCATGATAGGCCCCGGTGTGTGATGTTCCCCTTCCCGAGTCCAGGTGATCTCATTGTTCAGTTCCCACCTACGAGTGAGAACATGCGGTGTTTGGTTTTCTGTTCTTGTGATAGTTTGCTAAGAATGATGGTTTCCAGCTGCATCCATGTCCCTACAAAGGACACAAACTCATCCTTTTTTATGGCTGCATAGTATTCCATGGTGTATATGTGCCACATTTTCTTAATCCAATCTGTCACTGATGGACATTTGGGTTGATTCCAAGTCTTTGCTATTGTGAATAGTGCTGCAATAAACATACGTGTGCATGTGTCCTTATAGCAGCATAATTTATAATCCTTTGGGTATATACCCAGTAATGGGATGGCTGGGTCATATGGTACATCTAGTTCTAGATCCTTGAGGAATCGCCATACTGTTTTCCATAATGGTTGAACTAGTTTACAATCCCACCAACAGTGTAAAAGTGTTCCTATTTCTCCACATCCTCTCCAGCACCTGTTGTTTCCTGACTTTTGAATGATCGCCATTCTCACTGGTGTGAGATGGTATCTCATTGTGGTTTTGATTTGCATTTCTCTGATGGCCAGTGATGATGAGCATTTTTTCATGTGTCTGTTGGCTGTATGAATGTCTTCTTTTGAGAAATGTCTGTTCATATCCTTTGCCCACTTTTGGATGGGGTTGTTTGTTTTTTTCTTGTAAATTTGTTTGAGTTCTTTGTAGGTTCTGGATATTAGCCCTTTGTCAGATGAGTAGATTGCAAAAATTTTCTCCCATTCTGTAGGTTGCCTGCTCACTCTGATGGTAGTTTCTTTTGCTGTGCAGAAGCTCTTTAGTTTGATGAGATCCCATTTGTCAATTTTGGCTTTTGCTGCCGTTGCTTTTGGTGTTTTAGACATGAAGTCTTTGCCCATGCCTATTCCTGAATGGTACTACCTAGGTTTTCCTCTAGGATTTTTATGGTATTAGGTCTAACATTTAAGTCTCTAATCCATCTTGAATTAATTTTCGTATAAGGAGTAAGGAAAGGATCCAGTTTCAGCTTTCTACTTATGGCTAGCCAGTTTTCCCAGCACCATTTATTAAATAGGGAATCCTTTCCCCATTTCTTGTTTCTCTCAGGTTTGTCAAAGATCAGATGGCTGTAGATGTGTGGTATTATTTCTGAGGACTCTGTTCTGTTCCATTGGTCTATATCTCTGTTTTGGTACCAGTACCATGCTGTTTTGGTTACTGTAGCCTTGTAGTATAGTTTGAAGTCAGGTAGCGTGATACCTCCAGCTTTGTTCTTTTGACTTAGGATTGTCTTGGAGATGCGGGCTCTTTTTTGGTTCCATATGAACTTTAAAGCAGTTTTTTCCAATTCTGTGAAGAAGCTCACTGGTAGCTTGATGGGGATGGCATTGAATCTATAAATAACCTTGGGCAGTATGGCCATTTTCACGATATTGATTCTTCCTATCCATGAGCATGGTATGTTCTTCCATTTGTTTGTGTCCTCTTTGATTTCACTGAGCAGTGGTTTGTAGTTCTCCTTGAAGAGGTCCTTTACATCCCTTGTAAGTTGGATTCCTAGGTATTTTATTCTCTTTGAAGCAATTGTGAATGGAAGTTCATTCCTGATTTGGCTCTCTGTTTGACTGTCACTGGTGTATAAGAATGCTTGTGATTTTTGCACATTAATTTTGTATCCTGAGACTTTGCTGAAGTTGCTTATCAGCTTAAGGAGATTTTGGGCTGAGACAATGGGGTTTTCTAAATATACAATCATGTCGTCTGCAAACAGGGACAATTTGACTTCTTCTTTTCCTAACTGTATCCCCTCGATTTCTTTCTCTTGCCTGATTGCCCTAGCCAGAACTTCCAACACTATGTTGAATAGGAGTGGTGAGAGAGGGCATCCCTGTCTTGTGCCAGTTTTCAAAGGGAATTTTTCCAGTTTTTGCCCATTCAGTATGATATTGGCTGTGGGTTTGTCATAAATAGCTCTTATGATTTTGAGGTACGTTCCATCAATACCGAATTTATTGAGCGTTTTTAGCATGAAGGGCTGTTGAATTTTGTCAAAAGCCTTTTCTGCATCTATTGAGATAATGATGTGGTTCTTGTCTTTGGTTCTGTTTATATGCTGGATTATGTTTATTGATTTGCGAATGTTGAACCAGCCTTGCATCCCAGGGATGAAGCCCACTTGATCATGGTGGATAAGCTTTTTGATGTGCTGCTGAATCCGGTTTGCCAGTATTTTATTGAGGATTTTTGCATCGATGTTCATCAGGGATATTGGTCTAAAATTCTCTTTTTTTGTTGTGTCTCTGCCAGGCTTTGGTATCAGGATGATGTTGGCCTCATAAAATGAGTTAGGTAGGATTCCCTCTTTTTCTATTGATTGGAATAGTTTCAGAAGGAATGGTACCAGCTCCTCCTTGTACCTCTGGTAGAATTCAGCTGTGAATCCATCTGGTCCTGGACTTTTTTTGGTTGGTAGGCTATTAATTATTGCCTCAATTTCAGAGCCTACTATTGGTCTATTCAGGGATTCAACTTCTTCCTGGTTTAGTCTTGGAAGAGTGTAAGTGTCCAGGAAATTATCCATTTCTTCTAGATTTTCCAGTTTATTTGCGTAGAGGTGTTTATAGTATTCTCTGATGGTGGTTTGTATTTCTGTGGGGTCGGTGGTGATATCCCCTTTATCATTTTTAATTGCGTCGATTTGATTCTTCTCTCTTTTCTTCTTTATTAGTCTTGCTAGTGGTCTGTCAATTTTGTTGATCTTTTCAAAAAAACCAACTCCTGGATTCATTGATTTTTTGGAGGGTTTTTTGTGTCTCTATCTCCTTCAGTTCTGCTCTGATCTTAGTTATTTCTTGCCTTCTGCTAGCTTTCGAATGTGTTTGCTCTTGCTTCTCTAGTTCTTTTAATTGCGATGTTAGAGTGTCAATTTTAGATCTTTCCTGCTTTCTCTTATGGGCATTTAGTGCTATAAATTTCCCTCTACACACTGCTTTAAATGTGTCCCAGAGATTCTGGTATGTTGTATCTTTGTTCTCATTGGTTTCAAAGAACATCTTTATTTCTGCCTTCATTTCGTTTTGTACCCAGTAGTCATTCAGGAGCAGGTTGTTCAGTTTCCATGTAGTTGAGCGGTTTTGATTGAGTTTCTTAGTCCTGAGTTCTAATTTGATTGCACTGTGGTCTGAGAGACAGTTTGTTATAATTTCTGTTCTTGTACATTTGCTGAGGAGTGCTTTACTTCCAATTACGTGGTCAATTTTGGAGTAAGTACGATGTGGTGCTGAGAAGAATGTATATTCTGTTGATTTGGGGTGGAGAGTTCTATAGATGTCTATTAGGTCTGCTTGCTGCAGAGATGAGTTCAATTCCTGGATATCCTTGTTAACTTTCTGTCTCGTTGATCTGTCTAATGTTGACAGTGGAGTGTTGAAGTCTCCCATTATTATTGTATGGGAGTCTAAGTCTCTTTGTAAGTCTCTAAGGACTTGCTTTATGAATCTGGGTGCTCCTGTATTGGGTGCATATATATTTAGGATAGTTAGCTCTTCCTGTTGAATTGATCCCTTTACCATTATGTAATGGCCTTCTTTATCTCTTTTGATCTTTGATGGTTTAAAGTCTGTTTTATCAGAGACTAGGATTGCAACCCCCGCTTTTTTGTGTTCTCCATTTCCTTGGTAAATCTTCCTCCATCCCTTTATTTTGAGCCTATGTATGTCTCTGCGTGTGAGATGGGTCTCCTGAATACAGCAGACTGATGGGTCTTGACTCTTTATCCAGTTTGCCAGTCTGTGTCTTTTAATTGGAGCATTTAGTCGATTTACATTTAAGGTTAAGATTGTTATGTGTGAACTTGATCCTGCCATTATGATATTAACTGGTTATTTTGCTCGTTAGTTGATGCAGTTTCTTCCTAGCCTTGATGGTCTTTACATTTTGGCATGTTTTTGCAATGGCTGGTACCGGTTGTTCCTTTCCATGTTTAGTGCTTCCTTCAGGGTCTCTTGTAAGGCAGGCCTAGTGGTGACAAAATCTCTAAGCATTTGCTTATCTGTAAAGGATTTTATTTCTCCTTCACTTATGAAACTTAGTTTGGCTGGATATAAAATTCTGGGTTTAAAATTCTTTTCTTTAAGAATGTTGAATATTGGCCCCCACTCTCTTCTGGCTTGAAGAGTTTCTGCCGAGAGATCTGCTGTTAGTCTGATGGGCTTCCCTTTGTGGGTAACCCGACCTTTCTCTCTGGCTGCCCTTAAGATTTTTTCCTTCATTTCAACTTTGGTGAATCTGGCAATTATGTCTTGGAGTTGCTCTTCTCGAGGAGTATCTTTGTGGCGTTCTCTGTATTTCCTGGATTTGAATGTTGGCCTGCCCTACTAGGTTGGGGAAGTTCTCCTGGATGATATCCTGAAGAGTGTTTTCCAACTTGGTTCCATTTTCCCCCTCACTTTCAGGTACCCCAATCAGACGTAGATTTGGTCTTTTTACATAATCCCATACTTCTTGCAGGCTTTGTTCATTTCTTTTTCTTCTTTTTTCTTTTGGTTTCTCTTCTCGCTTCATTTCATTCATTTGATCCTCCATCGCTGACATTCTTTCTCCCAGTTGATCGAGACGGTTACTGAAGCTTGTGCATTTGTCACGTATTTCTCGTGCCATGGTTTTCGTCTCTTTCATTTCGTTTGTGAGCTTCTCTGCATTAATTACTCTAGCCATCAATTCTTCCACTTTTTTTTCAAGATTTTTAGTTTCTTTGCGCTGGGTACGTAATTCCTCCTTTAGCTCTGAGAAATTTGATGGACTGAAGCCTTCTTCTCTCATCTCGTCGAAGTCATTCTCCGTCCAGCTTTGATCCGTTGCTGGCGATGAGCTGCGCTCCTTTGCCGGGGGAGATGCGCTCTTATTTTTTGAATTTCCAGCTTTTCTGCCCTGCTTTTTCCCCATCTTTGTGGTTTTATCTGCCTCTGGTCTTTGATGATGGTGATGTACTGATGGGGTTTTGGTGTAGGTGTCCTTCCTGTTTGATAGCTTTCCTTCTAACAGTCAGGATCCTCAGCTGTAGGTTGTAGCTGTAGGAGATTGCTTGAGGTCCACTCCAGACCCTGTTTGCCTGGGTATCAGCAGCAGAGGCTGCAGAAGATAGAATATTTCTGAACAGCGAGTGTACCTGTCTGATTCTTGCTTTGGAATCTTCCTCTCAGGGGTGTACTCCACCCTGTGAGGTGTGGGGTGTCAGACTGCCCCTAGTGGGGGATGTCTCCCAGTTAGGCTACTCAGGGGTCAGGGACCCACTTGAGCAGGGAGTCTGTCCCTTCTCAGATCTCAACCTCCGTGTTGGGAGATCCACTGCTCTCTTCAAAGCTGTCAGACAGAGTCGTTTGCGTCTGCAGAGCTGCTGCGTTTGTTATTATTTACTGTGCCCTGTCCCCAGAGGTGGAGTCTACAGAGACAGGCAGGTTTCCTTGAGCTGCTGTTAGCTCCACCCAGTTCGAGCTTCCCAGCAGCTTTGTTTACCTACTTAAGCCTCAGCAATGGCGGGCGCCCCTCCCCCAGCCTCGCTGCTGCCTTGCCGGTAGATCACAGACTGCTGTGCTAGCAATGAGGGAGGCTCCGTGGGTGTGGGACACTCCCGGCCAGGTGTGGGATATGATCTCCTGGTGTGCCTGTCTGCTTAAAGCGCAGTATTGGGGTGGGAGTTACCCGATTTTCCAGGTGTTGTGTGTCTCAGTTCCCCTGGCTAGGAAAAGGGATTCCCTTCCCCCTTGCGCTTTCCAGGTGAGGCAATGCCTCGCCCTGCTTCAGCTCTCGCTGGTCGGGCTGCAGCAGCTGACCAGCACCGATCGTCTGGCACTCCCCAGTGAGATGAACCCAGTACCTCAGTTGAGAATGCAGAAATCGCCGGTCTTCTGTGTCGCTCGCGCTGGGAGTTGGAGACTGGAGCTGTTCCTATTCGGCCATCTTGCTCCGCCCCTGCCTCCTGAGCCACTTTCTAGACACAGGGAATCACTTGGAACTTAGTAGAGGCCCAGTGGTATTATGCTATAATAAAAATATTACCCAAACACCAAAAGCTGTGGTGAAAAGATTTTATCTGGAAATCCAAACGTTGCAATTTTTACACAATGAAATTATTTTAAAAGACTTTATAGATAAGTTCTCTACTTTAAATCATACCACTTTAATAATCCAAGATTAGTTTTTTCGTTTACTTCCCCCAAGGTTGTGACTGATCAGTCTATGATTTCACAGTTGTTCCATATGACAGGTATGTTTTCACAGGAAAATGCTCTTTTTGAATAATAATTGCAAAAATATAAAATATTTTTCGTATTCCTAAATCTTAAGCTGTAAGTAAGCTACAGAACTGGACCGAAACTCAGCTTTGTTTGGCTTCAAGTTTGGTTTACACTTAAGTTAAATAAGAAGTGCTTCCACCAGACACCACGGTCCACTGCCAGCAGCAATAATTGACAAACATCCCAGCTGCTTTGGGAAGGTTTAATGTATTGTCTCAACCATTGCTCCCCAGTGCATCATTCAGATTGATCAAAACAGTGAAGTCCTTGCACTCATGGAGTTAATGTTCAAGTGATGATGGCTGCGGTCCCTGGGCTTGTTCAGGATTTGCAGTCAGCTTCCTGTCCCGTTCATTTCCTGACCAACCACAACCAGGACTTATTGTATCTGGGAAGTCGAGTAAGGCTCCACAGATTACAGACTAGGATGTGAAAGGAACAGAGCTAAGTCTCCTATTGGCTGAAGATTATGATAAAGGCCTACGAGCAGATTGGAGGGATAGAGCTGATGATGGGAAAGAAAACTGGCACTTTGCTGAGCCTGGACCAAGAAGCTCTTCCCCTGTGGTGTAGGAAGAGAAACTACTATGGTCTCAGTTAGTAGTGGGATTTTATTCATTTATTTATCTATTTTTTATTATTATTATACTTTAAGTTCTAGGGTACATGTGCAGAATGTGCAGGTTTGTTACATATGTATACTTGTGCCATGTTGGTGTGCGGCACCCATCAACTCATCAGCACCCATCAACTCGTCATTTACATCAGGTATAACTCCCAATGCAATCCCTCCCCGTACCCCTCCCCATGAGAGGCCCCGGTGTGTGATGTCCCCCTTCCCAAGTCCAAGTGATCTCATTGTTCAGTTCCCACCTATGAGTGAGAACATACAGTGTTTGGTTTTCTGTTCTTGTGATAGTTTGCTAAGAATGATGGTTTCCAGCTGCATCCATGTCCCTACAAAGGACACAAACTCATCCTTTTTTATGGCTGCATAGTATTCCAGGGTGTATATGTGCCACATTTTCTTAATCCAATCTGTCACTGATGGACATTTGGGTTGATTCCAAGTCTTTGCTATTGTGAATAGTGCCACAATAAACATACGTGTGCATGTGTCTTTATAGCAACATGATTTATAATCCTTTGGGTATATACCCAGTAATGGGATGGCTGGGTCATATGGTACATCTAGTTCTAGATCCTTGAGGAATCGCCATACTGTTTTCCATAATGGTTGAACTAGTTTACAATCCCACCAACAGTGTAAAAGTGTTCCTTTTTCTCCACATCCTCTCCAGCACCTGTTGTTTCCTGACTTTTGAATGATCGCCATTCTCACTGGTGTGAGATGGTATCTCATTGTGGTTTTGATTTGCATTTCTCTGATGGCCAGTGATGATGAGCATTTTTTCATGTGTCTGTTGGCTGTATGAATGTCTTCTTTTGAGAAATGTCTGTTCATATCCTTTGCCCACTTTTGGATGGGGTTGTTTGTTTTTTTCTTGTAAATTTGTCTGAGTTCTTTGTAGGTTCTGGATATTAGCCCTTTGTCAGATGAGTAGATTGCAAAAATTTTCTCCCATTCTGTAGGTTGCCTGTTCACTCTGATGGTAGTTTCTTTTGCTGTGCAGAAGCTCTTTAGTTTAATTAGATCCCATTTGTCAATTTTGGCTTTTGCTGCCATTGCTTTTGGTGTTTTAGACATGAAGTCTTTGCCCATGCCTATGTCCTGAATGGTACTACCTAGGTTTTCTTCTAGGGTTTTTATGGTATTAAGTCTAACATTTAAGTCTCTAATCCATCTTGAATTAATTTTCGTATAAGGAGTAAGGAAAGGATCCAGTTTCAGCTTTCTACTTATGGCTAGCCAATTTTCCCAGCACCATTTATTAAATAGGGAATCCTTTCCCCATTTCTTGTTTCTCTCAGGTTTGTCAAAGATCAGATGGCTATAGATGTGTGGTATTATTTCTGAGGACTCTGTTCTGTTCCATTGGTCTATATCTCTGTTTTGGTACCAGTACCATGCTGTTTTGGTTACTGTAGCCTTGTAGTATAGTTTGAAGTCAGGTAGCGTGATGCCTCCAGCTTTGTTCTTTTGACTTAGGATTCTCTTGGAGATGCGGGCTCTTTTTTGGTTCCATATGAACTTTAAAGCAGTTTTTTCCAATTCTGTGAAGAAAGTCATTGGTAGCTTGATGGGGATGGCATTGAATCTATAAATAACCTTGGGCAGTATGGCCATTTTCACGATATTGATTCTTCCTATCCATGAGCATGGTATGTTCTTCCATTTGTTTGTGTCCTCTTTGATTTCACTGAGCAGTGGTTTGTAGTTCTCCTTGAAGAGGTCCTTTACATCCCTTGTAAGTTAGATTCCTAGGTATTTTATTCTCTTTGAAGCAATTGTGAATGGAAGTTCATTCATGATTTGGCTCTCTGTTTGTCTGTTACTGGTGTATAAGAATGTTTGTGATTTTTGCACATTAATTTTGCATCCTGAGACTTTGCTGAAGTTGCTGATCAGCTTAAGGAGATTTTGGGCTGAGACAATGGGGTTTTCTAAATATACAATCATGTCATCTGCAAACAGGGACAATTTGACTTCTTCTTTTCCTAACTGAATCCCCTTGATTTCTTTCTCTTGCCTGATTGCCCTAGCCAGAACTTCCAACACTATGTTGAATAGGAGTGGTGAGAGAGGGCATCCCTGTCTTGTGCCAGTTTTCAAAGGGAATTTTTCCAGTTTTTGCCCATTCAGTATGATATTGGCTGTGGGTTTGTCATAAATAGCTCTTATTATTTTGAGGTACGTTCCATCAATACCGAATTTATTGAGTGTTTTTAGCATGAAGGGCTGTTGAATTTTGTCAAAAGCCTTTTCTGCATCTATTGAGATAATGATGTGGTTCTTGTCTTTGGTTCTGTTTATATGCTGGATTATGTTTATTGATTTGCGAATGTTGAACCAGCCTTGCATCCCAGGAATGAAGCCCACTTGATCATGGTGGATAAGCTTTTTGATGTGCTGCTGAATCTGGTTTGCCAGTGGTTTGAGGATTTTTGCATCGATGTTCATCAGGGATATTGGTCTAAAATTCTCTTTTTTTGTTGTGTCTCTGCCAGGCTTTGGTATCAGGATGATGTTGGCCTCATAAAATGAGTTAGGGAGGATTCCCTCTTTTTCTATTGATTGGAATAGTTTCAGAAGGAATGGTACCAGCTCCTCCTTGTACCTCTGGTAGAATTCAGCTGTGAATCCATCTGGTCCTAGACTTTTTTTGGTTGGTGGGCTATTAATTATTGCCTCAATTTCAGAGCCTGCTATTGGTCTATTCAGGGATTCAACTTCTTCCTGGTTTAGTCTTGGAAGAGTGTAAGTGTCCAGGAAATTATCCATTTCTTCTAGATTTTCCAGTTTATTTGCGTAGAGGTGTTTATAGTATTCTCTGATGGTGGTTTGTATTTCTGTGGGGTCGGTGGTGATATCCCCTTTATCATTTTTTATTGCGTCTATTTGATTCTTCTCTCTTTTCTTCTTTATTAGTCTTGCTAGCGGTCTGTCAATTTTGTTGATCTTTTCAAAAAACCAACTCCTGGATTCATTGATTTTTTGGAGGGTTTTTTGTGTCTCTATCTCCTTCAGTTCTGCTCTGATCTTAGTTATTTCTTGCCTTCTGCTAGCTTTCGAATGTGTTTGCTCTTGCTTCTCTAGTTCTTTTCATTGTGATTTTAGAGTGTCAATTTTAGATCTTTCCTGCTTTCTCTTATGGGCATTTAGTGCTATAAATTTCCCTCTACACACTGCTTTAAATGTGTCCCAGAGATTCTGGTATGTTGTATCTTTGTTCTCATTGGTTTCAAAGAACATCTTTATTTCTGCCTTCATTTCGTTATGTACCCAGTAGTCATTCAGGAGCAGGTTGTTCAGTTTCCATGTAGTTGAGCGGTTTTGATTGAGTTTCTTAGTCCTGAGTCCTAGTTTGATTGCACTGTGGTCTGAGAGACAGTTTGTTATAATTTCTGTTCTTGTACATTTGCTGAGGAGTGCTTTACTTCCAATTATGTGGTCAATTTTGGAATAAGTGCAATGTGCTGCTGAGAAGAATGTATATTCTGTTGATTTGGGGTGGAGAGTTCTATAGATGTCTATTAGGTCTGCTTGCTGCAGAGATGAGTTCAATTCCTGGATATCCTTGTTAACTTTCTGTCTCGTTGATCTGTCTAATGTTGACAGTGGAGTGTTGAAGTCTCCCATTATTTTTGTATGGGAGTCTAAGTCTCTTTGTAAGTCTCTAAGGACTTGCTTTATGAATCTGGGTGCTCCTGTATTGGGTGCATATATATTTAGGATAGTTAGCTCTTCCTGTTGAATTGATCCCTTTACCATTCTGTAATGGTCTTCTTTGTCTCTTTTGATCTTTGATGGTTTAAAGTCTGTTTTATCAGAGACTAGTATTGCAAACCCTGCTTTTTTTTGTTCTCCATTTGCTTGGTAAATCTTCCTCCATCCCTTTATTTTGAGCCTATGTATGTCTCTGCGTGTGAGATGGGTCTCCTGAATACAGCAGACTGATGGGTCTTGACTCTTTATCCACTTTGCCAGTCTGTGTCTTTTAATTGGAGCATTTAGTCCATTTACATTAAGGTTAATATTGTTATGTGTGAACTTGATCCTGCCATTATGATATTAACTGGTTATTTTGCTCGTTAGTTGATGCAGTTTCTTCCTAGCCTCGATGGTCTTTACATTTTGGCATGTTTTTGCAATGGCTGGTACCGGTTGTTCCTTTCCATGTTTAGTGCTTCCTTCAGGGTCTCTTGTAAGGCAGGCCTAGTGGTGACAAAATCTCTAAGCATTTGCTTATCTGTAAAGGATTTTATTTCTCCTTCACTTATGAAACTTAGTTTGGCTGGATATGAAATTCTGGGTTTAAAATTCTTTTCTTTAAGAATGTTGACTATTGGTCCCCACTCTCTTCTGGCTTGTAGAGTTTCTGCTGAGAGATCTGCTGTTAGTCTGATGGGCTTCCCTTTGTGGGTAACCCGACCTTTCTCTCTGGCTGCCCTTAAGATTTTTTCCTTCATTTCAACTTTGGTGAATCTGGCAATTATGTGTCTTGGAGTTGCTCTTCTCGAGGAGTATCTTTGTGGCGTTCTCTGTATTTCCTGGATTTGAATGTTGGCCTGCCCTACTAGGTTGGGGAAGTTCTCCTGGATGATATCCTGAAGAGTATTTTCCAACTTGGTTCCATTTTCCCCCTCACTTTCAGGCACCCCAATCAGATGTATATTTGGTCTTTTTACATAATCCCATACTTCTTGCAGGCTTTGTTCATTTCTTTTTCTTCTTTTTTCTTTTGGTTTCTCTTCTCACTTCATGTAATTCATTTGATCCTCAATCGCTGATACTCTTTCTTCCAGTTGATTGAGTCGGTTACTGAAGCTTGTGCATTTGTCATGTATTTCTCGTGTCATAGTTTTCATCTCTTTCATTTCGTTTATGACCTTCTCTGCATTAATTACTCTAGCTATCAATTCTTCCACTTTTTTTTCAAGATTTCTAGTTTCTTTCTGCTGGGTACGTAATTCCTTCTTTAGCTCTGAGAAGTTTGATGGACTGAAGCCTTCTTCTCTCATCTCATCAAAGTCATTCTCCGTCCAGCTTTGATCCATTGCTGGTGATGAGCTGCACTCCTTTGCCGGGGGAGATGCGCTCTTATTTTTTGAATTTCCAGCTCTTCTGCCCTGCTTTTTCCCCATCCTTGTGGTTTTATCTGCCTCTGGTCTTTGATGATGGTGACGTACTGATGGGGTTTTGGTGTAGGTGTCCTTCCTGTTTGATAGTTTTCCTTCTAACAGTCAGGACCCTCAGCTGTAGGTCTGTTGGAGATTGCTTGAGGTCCACTCCAGACCCTGTTTGCCTGGGTATCAGCAGCAGAGGCTGCAGAAGATAGAATATTGCTGAACAGCGAGTGTACCTGTCTGATTCTTGCTTTGGAAGCTTCCTCTCAGGGGTGTACTCCACCCTGTGAGGTGTGGGGTGTCAGACTGCCCCTCGTGGGGGATGTCTCCCAGTTAGGCTACTCAGGGGTCAGGGACCCACTTGAGCAGGGAGTCTGTCCCTTCTCAGATCTCAACCTCTGTGTTGGGAGATCCACTGCTCTCTTCAAAGCTGTCAGACAGATTCGTTTGCATCTGCAGAGGTTTCTGCTGCTTTTGTTGTTGTTTAGCTGTGCCCTGTCCCCAGAGGTGGAGTCTACAGAGACAGGCAGGTTTCCTTGAGCTGCTGTGAGCTCCACCCAGTTCGAGCTTCCCAGCGGCTTTGTTAAGCCTCAGCAATGGCGGGTGCCCCTCCCCCAACCTCGCTGCTGCCTTGTGGTTAGATCGCAGACTGCTGTGCTAGCAATGAGGAAGGCTCTGTGGGCGTGGGACCCTCCTGGCCAGGTGTGGGATATAATCTCCTGGTGTGCCCGTTTGCTTTAAGCGCAGTATTGGGGTTGGAGTTACCCGATTTTCCAGGTGTTGTGTGTCTCAGTTCCCCTGGCTAGGAAAAGGGATTCCCTTCCCCCTTGCACTTCCCAGGTGAGGCGATGCCTCGCCCTGCTTCAGCTCTCGCTGGTCAGGCTGCAGCAGCTGACCAGCACCGATTGTCCGGCACTCCCTAGTGAGATGAACCCAGTACCTCAGTTGAAAATGCAGAAATCACCGGTCTTCTGTGTCGCTCGCGCTGGGAGTTGGAGATTGGAGATGTTCCTATTTGGCCATCTTGCTCCGTCCTAGTAGTGGGATTTTACAATAACTTTTATGTAAGCAGAAGAATTACTTTTGTACCATTTTCATTTGATTTCTTGGGAAGCACAACATTCTAATTTTAAACATCATTTGCATCAAATTTTTGGGTCTCCATAATTTTCTGTTTACAAATGTGCAGATCTTCTTAAAAATATTCCCTAACAGATATAATCTTGACCCGATTTTTTTTGGTATCATGGTTTTAAGTGTTTAAACATTTCAGGCAATTTTTGAACCCTGAAAGTTTAGTTCTAAGGAAAAAGTGGACACACTAGGAATCAACAAAAAAAAAAAAAAAAGAAGAGGAAGAAAAAGAGGCAGCAACATGACAAATACAAGATCAGTAACACGAGTCCTGCTGCCAGGGAGTTTTTGTTTTTAAGACATGTCTCACTCTGTTGCCCAGGCTGGAGTGCAGTGGCATGATCATAACTCACTGCAGCCTCGACCTCCTGGGCTCAAGCAATCCTCCCATCTCTGCCTCCCAGGTCCCTCAGACTATTGGTGTGCACCACCACACCTGGCTAATTTTTAAAAAATATTTTATAGAGGCAGGATCTCACTATGTTGCTCAGGCTGATCTCGAACTCCTGGGCTCAAGCAATCCTCCTGCCTCAGCCTCCACAAAGTACTGAGATCACAGATGTTAGCCACCATGCCCAGTCTGTGCTTAACTCTCCATGACTCTCAGGAGGCAGTGCTTATGGAGAAAAAATTTCTAGGCTCTATGTCTCTGTTGGTTATACCTTTTAGCTTTCATTGACAGATTATGTGACCAATTTATCTGAGTTTCAGCTTCTTTATTTGTGAAATGATGGAGCTGAACCATATGACCACAGAACCCTTTTTCCTTTCACATACAAGAAATTTGGATAATTCCTCTTTGGGTTTGAAATAACAACATAAACTTTGAAAAGTATTCATGTTTAATTTAAAAATTAAAAAAAAAAACTTAGCTGTGTTTAATTCCTCAGTTTAATTTTCATTGACTAAAACTTCTTAGCTTTGGATTTCCTAGGGCTCTTGAATAGTACCTGATAACAAATCTGTATAAATGAAGGTGAAACTATGTGGTCATTAGTGGCCTAAGGCTTCCTTTAAGTAAGTCAGACAGTCCGGGGACCAAACTGCTCTATACCAGACTTGTTCTCATGTTAGGTATCAACTCCTAGAACCTACCTCCTGTGACACCGAGGGCCAGACACCTGTCACTATTTCTTGATCATTGACTTAATCTATAAAGACACTGGAATGGAACCAGAGTGTTTCTTTCCAGAGGAGAGGCACTGGCTGGAAAATTAATCAGCAGATTTGCTTTGTGACATGCACCCCTCCCACAGGGGAATACACTGCCAAATACTCTTCCATATTACTCTTTCATATGCCAAAAGCCAGGTAGAGATCCTTTATGAGTGTGGCCCAAGAATTACTTAGTGGAGAGAAACCTTGGCTGTAAGTCCCATCAGGTTCTTGGCCTAATTGATGGATTATCTTGAGAAACTCCCTTCTCATGCCTGGGCTCCAACATTTTTCCCCCACCAACTAAATGAGGAAGTTGGGCTATTTCAACATTTTTCTAAGTAGATCAACATTTTCCAAAGAGTGTTACACTTGAAGAGTTAAATAAAATAAATCTAATAAAAAAGCGTTCCATGGTGAAATGTTTTGGAAATAGCGCTTCAAACAATGTAAACAGCTTTATTACTCCAGAACTTCTTGTGGCTTCTACTGTGCAGATGTGATTTTGACTCTCATAAGGGAGTCAAAATTTATTTGAAAATAATTTTTATTGTCAGTGAGGGAGTATTGTGTGACAGGAACTGGGGTTCACCAAGGTTGTTTCAACATTATGAATCCAGGAGTAAAAGATGGTGCAGTAATCCTTTTAGAAGAGGGACTGAAACATCTATCAAATCCTAATATTCTTCAAGGTCCCTGTGAAGATCCATATCCTCTGGGGAGCCACGGTGTATTCCACTGTTTTCCAGCAGAAACCTTCTCCTCCACTCAATGAAGAGTTCATTGTCTGTGACCAAATGAAAAGGGAATTATCAGAGTACTTTCGAATAATTTGGTGCAGTTTTTCTTTGGCTTCTATTGACTCCCTAAGCTTCATATAATGATGTTTTTTATTCTCAGTTTTCTGAAGTACACCCTTATGAAAAGTCAATACATAAAAATTCAAACATATAAGGCATAATAATGAAAGAACTATTCATATCACAGAGAAGTCTTCACTTTACAAAATGATTCCTTCCCGGGTTTATTTTAAAGAGAAAGGAAGTTGGAGACACGGAAGGAAATTCATTGATTGTACTTTTTTTTTTTTTTTTTTTTTTTTTTTGGTCTAAGTTCTGCAGGAACTAGCCTTTTAGTAACTTTAGGCTTTAAATGTATTTTCTTACATGCCTCTGTTTAGCCTCCTGTTAAGATTGAGGCGCTATTGAAAGCCAGTGGATTGATTCAGCATATGGAGGCTTAGAGATGGCATACCTCTATCCTTACACTGCCTCTGGCCTGCTCTCTGGCTCCCTGCTGAGCAGAGGACTTTCCCATCAGCAGAGACCACCATTTCAAGGCAGCCAGACTCTCCTAGAACTTCATTCTTCGTTTTCCTAGTGTTGCTTGCAGCTTGGAGACTTATTTATTTTTCAGATATTATTATACTTAATTAAAAACCTGGGAAATAAATGGTTTTTTGGCCATGCATCTGAAACATATGTTCTATTTTGCCAGCTGTCCAAGTAGCTAAGACTTTCTATCCCCTAGTTGGGAAAACTGTTTTTACTTTAGACAGCTACAATGAATCAAGATGTACACAAACTTGATTTTAAAGGTGTTTCCTGCCTTGCTAACCCAATCATTATAAGACAGTTGGATCGTTGCTATGTTGGCAAAAAGCATTAGCTTTCTTGTAAGGGTGATTTGCCACTTCAGGGATAATTAGGCCACTTAAACCCTTATCTTTGTTAGTCAATGGACTGGGAAGTCTTTGTCCTTATCATGAGTGATGTGGTTCAAAGAAAATCTCAGTTCTAAATGGAGAGGCTGTTTCAGCACAAGTAGTACTTACTAGGTTGCTGGACATTTTAATCTTTAGAATTTACCAACAGCTTGGTTTGTGTAGCCCGAGACTTATCTCTAAAATATTTCTTCCTTCCCTCATTAAGTAGAATTTTGTATCATTGGTTACTCCTTTGTATGTGTGTGTGGTAGGGGAAGGGGAGGTTAAGCAATGGTGTTTTGTAAATTCATAAATTTAGGGGAGGAGTAATCAATTGAAACACAAAATCCTGAAAAAAAAATATCCTTTCCCCGGTTCTGTTCTGCTACTTGTTTGAGAAAAGGGAACGTAGTATTGAGTAAGCGGTGGAGAGGGGACCAAGACATCCCTGCATCCTACCCACTTATCTCTGTAGCTCAGACTTGAGGTGAGATACAGGTGACAGGAGATGGGTGTGCTTGGCTAATTTCTCCTATGACTGTGAAATATAATTACAGTCCCGGGGAGTAGGGGATTCCCATCCTGGTCCTAGCTCTGTGATCATGAGGCTAGCTCAACTTCTCCATTTTCTCATGGTAAAGTGTTGCTCTATCCCTGCCTTGCTTGGGTAACATGTGTCAATGAAGAGTCAAACTTTGTAAAACATTTAAAGAAATTTATTCTGAGCCAAATATGAAGGACCACAGCCCCTGACACAGCCCTCAGGAGGTCCTGAGAACATGTGCCCATGGTGGTTGAGGCACAGCTTGGTTTTACACATTTTAGAGAGGCATAAGACATTAATCAAATATATTTAAGAAATATACTGGTTTGGTTCAGAAAGGCAGGACAACTCAAAGAAGGTGGGCAAAGGGGGGTTTCCAGGCTATAGGTAAATTTAAACATTTTCTGATTGACAATTGGTTGAGTTTATCTAATTGACCTTAGAGACAATAGATGACAAAAGTTTCCAATTCAGAACTTTAAAAAGATGCTAGATGCTGACTTAATCTTTTCAGGATTGGGAGGGCCTGGAAGAAAATGATTTAACTATGTTATTAGAGATTCTTTACAGATGCACATTTTCCCCCACAAAGGACAGCTTTACAGGGCCATTTCAACATATGGCAAATAAACATATTTTGGGGTAAAATATTTTGATTTTCTTGCTTGTCTCATAATGTTAAGCCAGAGTCAGGTTGGAAAGAAAGTCACAATATATAGGGCTAAATAAAACCTATCTGATGAGAATGTATGGTTTGTAGGACATGACTCCTCAGACCTTTCAGACAGGAATTTGGGAAAGATTAAAAAAAAAATTGGAGCTTAGTCCTCACACAGAATGTTGTAAACATATGTTTAAAAAATATATTTATACAATACTTTTATAAAACATGTATTGTAAACAAAGCTGACATTCTACTGAGATTACGTATTTGGAAAGCATAGATTTTGATGATTAATGAGCAATGAGCATGAATTTTTCTTTGCTTCTTTTATATTCTGCTTGACTTACATGGAAGGAACACAGGTATTAGAATTGGACCCATCTGGTTTTGAATTCTGACTTTGCTAATCACACAACTCAGTTTCCTGAGTTGTGTTCCTAGAGATAGTGATAGCTCTTTCATGGGGTTACTATGAAAACTTGGAAAATTCTATTGCTTTTAATTGTATTCTCCAGATTTGTGCAAGCAACCTTTTCCTAATGTCTTTTCCCCTACTTAGGGTCAGTGGGAGGATTTGTGGTGCTGGTGATGTTTTATATCTTGATGTGAGAGGTGGTTACATGTGGAGAATTTATTTTATAAAAATTTAGTGAGCTGTACATTTAGGGTATCTGCCTATATGTTATTTGTATTAGAAGGTTTTCTAGATAAATACCATTTTTATTTTAAAAATTCAATGCTGAAAGACTAGAAAGTTTCTGTAGGCCATAATTAAAAGACACATCATTATTTCAGAAATCCTAAAATGTAGACAAAAGAAGAATACAATTTATAATTCAGCACCCATGTATTCATGCATTTATATATTGTTTTCATTGAGATATAATTGATAAGCAAAAATGTACAGAGTTTAAATGTATGATTCAATAAGTTTTGATACCTATATACATTCATGAAATTAGAGCCCCAGGCAAGATATAGAACAGTTCTATCACTGCTTCAAGTTTCCTTGTGTTTCTTTCCAGTCAATGGCCTGCCTAGAGGAAACCAATTGCTCTTTATGTCCCACTGAGTTAGTAGTGCCTGTCCTTGAACATCTTAAATAGAATAATGCAGCATACATATGCTTGTATTTGTCTTCCTTCACTTGTCATAATGTTTTTGATACTCATTCAAGTGTTGAATGCATGAATGGTTAATATTTTATTTTATTAATATACCACATTTATTTATCTATTTCCCTGTTATTGAATATTTGGGTTGTTTCTAGTTTAGGGTTATCATGAAGAAAACTGTTCAACATTCCTGCACAAGTCTTTCTTGAAATATGTGACTTGTCTAAGAAATCTTTGCTTAACTTCAGGTGATAAAGATAGTTTCCTGCATTTTCTTCTAGAAGCTTTACCTTTTTCTTTTATGTTTATGTCTATGATCTATCACATAAATTTTTATGCATACTGTGAGGTAGGGATCAAAGTTCATTTTTTTCCAGCTGCATTTGTTGAATGAAACCTTTTCTTTCCTCATTGGATTACCTTGCCTCACCTATTGACTGTCAACCAGCTGTAAGTATGTGGGTCTATATCTGGGCTTTCTATTCTGTTTTATCTCCTTACTTACTCCTATGCCAATAACACATGGCCTTGATTACTGTAGTTTTAGTGTCTCATTATGTAGTGGATATCTATCTATCTATCTATCTATCTATCTATCTTTAGGTAATGCTAATGCATTTATAAACCACTCTACAACGGAGATGAACTGCATCTAATGTCCTAGGTGGTAACTTAATTTTATGTTTGATGATAAAGATCACTCATATTTCAAAAATCTTCTAGGGTAATGTACCTTAAAATGCAGAAGTGTGTATGATACTCAATAAAAAATTTAATGCTGTTTATTAGATTAATTTCTATGACTTTGTTGACATTTCTATCTTTCCTAGGAAGGCAGTTCTGAGTAGTAACTCTGACCACATCAAATAGCGGCTTTGGGTATAGAGTAATTGGTGACTTGTGTTTTTATTTATTTTACATTTTGGTCCCCAATGGAACTTACAGCAGTCTTGGTTGCCTTCCCAAATATCTGCCTTTCTCTCTTTCTTCTTTGCTGTTTTTTATACTTCATTTTCTTCTGTACATTTTTTTTCGAAGGAAGTTATGTTATAGTCTCAACCCAGGGTAAATACAACTAGCCTTAAGGTAATTAGGTGTCTAATTTCCCTTTTGTCAGTGACTGGTTGAGATATGGGAATGTGATGCATTTCTAGCCAATGAGAAGTGATGGAGAAGCAGCTTTGGGATTCCTGTGAAAGAATTTCCAGGTGATAAAAAGAAAACTGGAGATTGGGGGCAAAGTAGTAATTTATATGCTGCTTCTGTTGCTTCTGGATGTTGTCATGTCAGACTGTGCTGCCTGGAACTATTGTAGCCATCTTATGATCATGAGGTTTACAAGATAACTTGCTGAATTAAACAGAATGGAGAGAAGAAAGAAATCTGAGTCCTCAAAGAAATGGATGGAGCTAAAAATCGTGTCCTAATCTGTCTCCAGTCTTCCAGTTACGGGAGTTAATACATTTTGTTCACTGTTTAAATCATTTGAGTTGGGTTTTCTCTTATTGTTTCCCAAAGCATGGTATCTGATAAAACCATATTGCATTTTAGCAGCTCTTTGATGAGCTAAGAACTCATATTGAAAATGTTAAATAAACAAACCATTAGCTGAAGAACTAAAGTATGAGGAAAAACATAATTTATTGATAAATTCTAACTCTTGGGATATATGATTCTAAAAAGAGGAAAGGCCGGGCATGGTGGCTCATGCCTGTAATCCCAGTACTTTGAGAGGCTGAGGCGGGTGGATCACCTGAACTCAGGAGTTTGAGACCAGCCTAGCTAACATGGTGAAACCCTGTCTCTACTAAAAATACAAAAATTAGCCAGGTGTGGTGGTGGGTGCCTGTAATCCCAGCTACACAGAAGGCTACACAGGAGAATCACTTGAACCCAGTAGGAGGAGGTTGCAGTGAGCCAAGATCGCACCATTGCACTCCAGCCTGGGCAACAAAAGCGAAATTCCATCTCAAAAAATAAATAAATAAAATAAAAAATAAAAAGAGGAAAAATGCTTTATAAAGTATGAAAAACATTGCATGAAGTTTTTATTGCTATGTCTTGGAATACAGTTACCTATGAACCAGGTAACTGTAGATGAATTGAGTAGAAAATGGAGATTAAGAGAAACAAAACCAACTGCAGATACTGACAGAACATCTATAATCATACATTTCCCTTGCCTGATGAGCCATTGGGGTTAGAGAGTTGGGTAAGGTCTGAGCTTGCAAAGATATCAAGTGGCTCAGCTAAGGGGGCAGAGAGCAAGGCAGGGCTGGACAGAAGCATCTCCAGTTTCTGTATAGAGGCGGCTTAAGGGATATAGGAAAATTGGGGCTTGGAGTTGCTTTTGCAAATAACTTTTCCTATCTGTCATCCATATCAAAGAATAGGGATAGGACAGGAGCCATGGAGTTAATTACCTCCTTTGGTGCAATGACTAAGGCCAGGCTAGTTGTCCTGTTTTGGGTTGAGAAAACCCACAGTCATTAAAAGCAAGTCAACCTCAACATCTATAGCTACT
This sequence comes from Chlorocebus sabaeus, assembly GCF_047675955.1. NCBI lineage: Eukaryota > Metazoa > Chordata > Mammalia > Primates > Cercopithecidae > Chlorocebus > Chlorocebus sabaeus. The sequence continues at coordinate 31,317,812 of NC_132921.1, read as the reverse complement.
TTATTTTAAAATGAAGTTATTATTTCAAGTCAAAGGTGCAAAAAGAATTTCTGAAGCGTTTCTAAGGCAGAAAATTTCAATTCAGGTTGGTTTGAAATCACAGGTAATCTTTCAGTTTTCAATTTCATCAGAGGTGATGCTTCATAATTTGAACTTTTGATGCCGAAAATTGAACTGAAAATGAGACTCTCCTATAGTTCAGCCACTCTGTCTTATTGGTATTATTATTATTACTAGGTTATCTTGTCCAAGGTGGAGAAGAAAGAGAGACCCAGTCTTTGCCTTTGAGATATACAACCACCATCTCAGGAAATACCTTTTTCAAATAACCTGTGCATGGTGGCGGGTGGGGTGTTCTATTGATTTGGACATGGTCTTTTCCACACTCAGGCACAGGGTCTTTTTTGCTGAATTTCTACCTTTTACAATTCTTCCAGTGGAAAGAGAATCAACATGGCTATTATAGAGCGGACAACTGCATGGAATTCACAGAGCAAATTGCCTGATTTTATTTTAACCCTTGTACACAGGCAGGGTTGGGAATTTATTGGAGGGCCTGTCTTTCTTGCTAACATGTTAACGTGACATTCCTCTTTGGTTAATACATTTACATATTTACAAAGGTCTCTAGAAAAATAATGTGAAAAACTAGTTGCAACTCATGCTTACCCGGCTGTGAGATGAATCTGGGATTTAAAAAACAGTGTATCCTTAACTCATCTAAAAACTATAGACTAAAGAAAAAGACCCCCAGTGAATATTTTCTATTTTAAAGTTAATATTAGTGACTACTATCTTTCTTTGTGTCAGGTTCTCTCTCTCTCTGTGGGTGTGTGTGTGTGTGTGTGTGTGTGTGTGTGTAGCAGTGCAACCTTCAGGATAAAGCTTTTTCTACCATACTTGGTATACTTTTTAACTTGAGGAAAAAAATACTACCAGTATACAAAAAATTGAGGACTGCATCTAACTAATCACAGAAAATTGTATAAAAGAGCTTAGCCCTAAAGCATATGTGGGTCATACTAAAGTAGATGCCAGGTAGGGTCCTGGGCTCATTGTTCAGAGCCTGTTCATGTCGTGTTGCTGTAGTCAGTGGGATAGTGGGTTCACTCATAACATACTACATATTGATAATGTTGAGTACGTAATTTTTTTGCACTTATTGCCAATGTGAGACACTTCTGGTTTGACCAGTATCTGTGAGGGGCAATGAGAACGGTTCGCTGTTATCATGTGACAGATTTAAAAATATTGAAGGAGAGGTGCATCCCATGGGCCGTGTTCTTCTCCACCCTTAGAGAAGTGCCAAGTTTGCATGACTCCTTTCATACATTGAGATAGTGGAGACTGGGGTGAGCAGATGGAGAAATCAATGCCAGTGATTTTGGAAAGAGGTTGAGGGAGGGGAAGAGTCAGGAGAAAATGATGATCTTAAAGAGGGCTTGAGGGAAAGAGAAGAGAGATTTGGACCACCGTGAGTGGGATCCTGAGAAGAAAAATGGGAAAACATAATCTTTAGTATTTGTGTGTGTGTGTGTCAATCAATTTATATTTCCACTTTCTGAAATCTTCAGAAAAACTCCAATCAAAATTGCCTTTTGCCACTGTCAACAACAGGAAATGACTCAGTTTTATAAATGAAGGAGTGTTTATTCCACTTTACACCAAATTTTTTTGCCACTTGCCTTTCAAGCTTCCAGATAAGTTGTTAAAAAGTTTCTTGAAATTATTCTCTGGTCTTGTTTAGCTATTAAGCAAAGGGTCCTGTAGCTTAGTGAAGGTCTGAGAGTGGGCACCTGGCCCAGATCTGGCTGATTGGACTTAAGAGAACTCTGTTGGAGTCTTCTAGAAGAGATGTTTTCTAATAAAAAGAGAGGGTTGTCTACAAAGAAATGGTTTCCTTCTGTCCTGGATGCCTCTTTGCTCCTGCTTTCTGTGGTGTTGTAATGAACATGACTGTATTAGTCTGTTCTCATATTGATATAAAGAACTGCCTGGAACTGGGTAATTTATAAAGGAAAGAGGTTTAATTGACTCACAGCTAGGCATGGCTGGAAAGCCCTCAGGAAACTTACAATCATGGCAGAAGGTGAAGGGGAAGCAAGGCATTTTCTTCACAAGGTGGCAGGAAGGAAAAGTGCCAAGTGAAGGGGGGAGAGCCCCTTGTAAAACCATTAGATCTTGTGAGAACTCACTCGCTATCAGAAAAACAGCATTGGAGAAGCTCACTCACTATCAGAAGAACAGCATGGGAGAAATCACTCAATTACCTCCATTTGGTCTCTCCCTTGACACGTAGGGATTATGAAGATTACAATGCAAGATGAGATTCCCACAGAGTCAAACCATATCAATGACCATGAAGTGGCCCTCCAGGGATGGAAGGATGCCTGCTGATGGAATGGGAGGGTGGAAAGCCTTGGTCCTTTACGGCATTGTCGAGCTATTGAACTAGTTCCAGATTGTCTATTTTGGAGCACTGTTTCAAGTCTTCTAAGTGCTGTTTCTAATTGGTACACTTCTCTGTATTTCTCGGCTTTTGTTAATCAGTAACAAATACCCTTATGGTTAAGCACTGACATTTAACTCTGACATACAGCCAAAGGCGTTAGTAACTGGCACACAACACATTTGAAATTTTGCCATTTGTAACCACTTCTTTATAAGGTGTGATCAAACAAAACAGAAATATACTGGAAATTAGAGCTTGTAGAAAACTGCAGCTGTCATCCATAACATTTAGTTTTCAATGTCTGTGCTCATCAGAATCATCTGGTTTCACTGATTGACTTTATAATAGGCAAATATCACGAATGAACTCAAATTATAAATTTTAATTAGTAAAATTTTGCAATTTGCCTGTTTTACATTTTGGTTCCAATTTAAGATTTCATTTGAAAAAAGCTAAAATAATTGAAAACCACAGCAAAAGCCAAAGGGAAGCAGGGTAGTTGAATTCATGTTTGTGTATATATGCATATACTAATCACTGCATTCATCTGATCATTTAAATTCATTAAACCCCTCCTATGTGACATCGACTGTATCGTGGGCTAGAGATTGAGAACTTAATAGAACACAGACTCTGACATCTATGTCAGGGACTCCATTTTGGTAAATGGCAACCACAATTCAGTAAGATGTTCAGGCTGAAAGCCCTGTTGTCATTCTTGAATAGTATGTTTCTCATGCATCCTATTTGTAATCCATCAGCAAAGCATTTTGGGTTTCCCTTTACAGCACTACCTGACTTTAACCTCTTTTCATGTTCTTCATTAACCTCATCCTAGTTCCAGCCAACATCATCTTCCACACTTATCCTTCTGTATGGTTTCTTCCCATATGGTAGCCAAAATGATTTAAAAAGAAGAACATAAAGGAGGTCATGACATTCTGTTCGTTTTAGCTCTTCCATGGCTGTATAGTACTTTTCTTATTTACTTTTTAAATGGTATTATTTTATGTGCAAAAAATGAACAAATGTTGTACCCATAAATTCTACTTTCCAAAAACAGGAGCTTTTTAAAAAGAAAATCACATAATAGCTTTTAAAAGGCACTGGAATTGCTCTCCTTCTAGATCATTGCTCGGCTAGAAAAATAAAGTTTTTTCTACCAGGAATCACAGGTTAGAACTGAATATTCTCCAAATTGGAAATTCTAGAGTGTAGGGTCACTCCAGGCAAAGATTACTCAGTTCTCATCCTCAACTACCTATCAGAAGGGTTAAACCAGGTCAAAACAGTCCAGCATAATTAGGTTTCATCAAACAATGTCATGATGTTCTTCTAAGATGCAAATAAACCAAACAGGAAATACTAAAATCAAAATAATATTTGACACTGTCATACAAATTGTCAGTTCCTTGTTGTATCCCCCCTTCTGTAACATTAATAAAGGGAATATTTTACTGCAGAGAATATTTTATTTTATACATCACTAGCCACGAATTTTTGCCATTAGTTATTATACAAATGCTGCCTATGCCATTATCCAAATGGCATAAGCATTTTATGTCCACAATTCACTTCTATAGTTATAAGTCGAATTTTCATGATTTATGTAAGTACATCTATCAGTGGAGATTTAACACTGAGATGCAATCTAACACCTGTATATCTGATGTTTTGTAGGAAAGATATATTTTAATCTCTTTTCATTTAAGTGATCTTACGTAAAAAATAAAGTAATAATTTAGCAGTTCCAAGTCTCCAAAGGGCATTTTCAAGTGTACATAAAAGAAATGATTACAGAGATGTTTAAGAAGCATCTTCATGTCCACATTCCCTTGTAACTGCTGTACCATTTTCTCTTCCAACTGCTTCCCTTGCCTGCAAGAGGGGCTCGGATAAGATGGATGTTTTGCTTGACTTCTTTGATATCCTGAACTTTCTGTAGCTCTTTATTCTTCTTCAATCTGTTCATTATACATTTAGCTTGGCATTTCTGTTTGATCTCTTCAACTCTCTTCGTGGCATCAATAGTTTTATTCCATAGCTCTCGCGGGTATGTGATAGGTTCATTTCTACATTTTTCAAATTCAAATGGATTATGTACTGTAAGTTTTTACCAGCTGCTTTCCGGAATGCTTTGGTCACCCAACTTTGCGAGGATTGCGCTTCTTTTCAAAGTTTTTATGACATTTAGATTTACAAAATCTGAACACCTTGCAATCATTTTGGACAAACATCATGCCGTGGCCAGGGTAGATGGGCCCTGAATAGAAATAACGCTTTTTTTTTTTTTTTTTTTTTTTTTTTTTTGAGACGGAGTCTCGCTCTGTCGCCCAGGCTGGAGTGCAGTGGCCGGATCTCAGCTCACTGCAAGCTCCGCCTCCCGGGTTCACGCCATTCTCCTGCCTCGGCCTCCCAAGGTGCTGTGCTGGGATTATAGGCGTGAGCCACCGCTCCCGGCCAGAAATAACACTTTTGATATGCATGTTGAACGCATGTGGGTCTCCACTGACCAAAGGCGAACTTGAGAGTGGCTGTATATTACTATTCAAAAAATCCAAATTCCTGTTCCTCACATATAAAGTTTCTTTACAATCCAGCACCAATTCTCCCCCAACATAATTTTCTACCCTGCTGTTTCTCGAGATTGAATTCAGTCCAAGCATTCTGGCCTCCTTGATGTTTGCTGCACACCCCAACTATGTTTCCTCTTTAGTAACCTTGCCCTTGCTGGTCACTTAATTCAGGTCTCTGCTCAAAGTTACCCCAGGGAGGGTTTCCCCTGACTCATTTATGTTCTTCTCTATCACCTTACACTGTATTGTATATCTATTAGTTTGTAATCTACCTCCTTCACTTGAACATCAACTCCATGACTGCAAGGACTTCACTGTTTTGATGAATCTGGATGGATGGATGGATGGATGGATGGATGGATAGATGAGCTCTAGGTGAGTTGCTCCATTCTTTTTAGTCCTGATTCCTCCCTGACTGATATCTTCTGGACCAGTTTATTTTCTTTTTTCCCTCTGTGCCTCTGTGTTTGCATCTGTGAAATGAGCGGAAATTTCAAGCGGTGGGGCGGGGAGATTGTTAATGGCAGGCCTATTGGTTTCCTTCCTTTCCCACTGCTTGGGTGGCTTTCTACTTCATGCATCAGGCCAGCCTGTTGCCAGGCAGGATAGGAAGCTGGACTATGTGCAAGTGCTGACTAATGCAGGCATCTCTCACCTTATCCCTGAGATGAAAAGCCAGCTCAGGCAGCCCGGGGCAAACAAACACATGCAGTCAGCAAAGACCTCTTCTGGGCTTGCATCTTTTCAGCACCCTTCCTACTTCTGTTGACCCACTTCCTACCAGGAACATAATGCAATCCTGATACCTTGTGCTTTCATCCTAAGAGGGTGGATTACAAAATTTAAATCATCTACAACTATCCAGTAAATATTTATTCCGCTTTCAGGCATCTTTGCATGGATTTCACAAAGAACAGTCTATTTTCACCCTAAAACCATACACTCCTTTTATTCAGGTCCAGCTTTTTCACAGCTGTGTGAGTTAAGGCAGGTGTCTCTAACTTTCTGAGCCTCAGTTCTTTCCTCTGTAAGATGTGAACACTAAGACTCATCTCATGTCGTTGCAATGACAGTTAAATAAAGTTAGAAGTAGAAGGTACCTGACACAATGCATACAGCAGCCCCACAATAAGAAAAGACTGCAGAGAGAAGGCAGTGGATAACTCAGTGAGATTTTGGTTCACCTTGACTTTCTACAATCCTTTAAATTTCCTCTGTATGCTATTTCTGTTCAAATAAGTAGCCAATCTTGCTTATGAGCACGGAATTGGGAAGTGCTAGAACTGAGGCTGAGATAAATTGAAAACAATAGTTAAAAACATTCATGTTTTCACAAACCTGGATCCATTTCAGCAGAGCCTATAGCCTGCACACTGTTGGCCATTGGAAAAGTTGTTGGGCACACGGCCTGGCTTCTTTCTCCCACTACCCGTCATGCTTTCCCTCCAGGGTGGGGTGAGCCTGCTGCAGAGTGGGGGCTGGCCTGGACTTCATGTCCCTAATCTGTAATCCTAGCCTGGCTCTGGAGGAGGGGACTCCCCTCTTTCCATCCCCACATGGCAGGGATGAGGATGGAGGTGGAAGTCCAGCTTGCTCCTTCATGATGATATGTACCAAGCCTGTGAGAAATGGAACAGAATGAACACACACAGCTTGTCCTTCATGGAGCTCCGCTCTTCCTTACCTTTCTCTTCCTTACCTTTCATGGTTTGAGCTCCTTTGTGTCTGTGAGGTGGGGTGGTTTGGGGCTTCTGCCAGGAAACAGATGGAGTCTTGCCAACACCTCTGCTGAATGCTGGAGTTTGCCGGCAGAGGAAAACCTGTGTTGAAAGGCCAGGAATCTGCAGTTTCCTGTATGTGGGTGAACAAAGCAGTTTTGTTTACCTGGAGAACTAGTTTTAGAGCCCATGGCAACCACAGTTTTTGGGGCAGAGTTACTCTGAGATGTCCAGTCAGACCGAGGGCTGGGAAGTCCCTGGATCTCCTAGAAAGGGAGGCTGGCTTTTGGGCCGGGATGAGGAGTCTGGATTCCAGCCAAGGCGAGAAACGAGAGAAGTCAAAAAGGAGGCTGAGGCGTCAAACTGATTTCCCCCTTGGGGCTTTTGCCTGTGTGCTCTCCGCAGTGCTCTCCCTTCTCCACGTGCGTGGCTTCCTCCTCCCTCTGGTCTTGCCCTCAGTGCACCTTATCCCTGAAGCTTGGCTGGAGTCCCTCCTTCCTGACATCCAGTGCCCCCTACTTCCTATCTCTACAGTGTCCCCAACTGTTTCCTTCGTATATTCAACATGTCTATGGAGGTCTAAGTCAGCATCTGGCAAATAAAGAATAACTTTGATCCAATTAATTTCCCAATTCATCAATGTATCTACTTTGTAATCAATTTCCAGAATATAACAAAGCTGTCTCAATTCAACATAGACTGTAAAAACCAAGCAATTCATGGGCTAAAGCTTTCATTTGGCAAAAAGAACATTAATATGAGGGCCTGGGAAGTGTGTCCTCCTCTTGTTGTAAAGAAATGCTGCTTATCTTCAGGTATAGAATTCTCACTCAAGGCCTATCTGTGTGGTCAAATGTGGGCCACTTTTGTAAAGTCATTATACATTTAGTGTGCAAGGCGTTACAATCATCATTTTACTTGAAGCCTCCCCCAAGCAAATGATGAAGCCCATTATTAGTGGGACAAGATTAACTTATTTTTACAAGAAACATATGGCAAACTTAGGTGGAGTGAAAACTTCTCGCTTTAACCACCCATGTGTGTCTATAATGAAATAATTTTAAAAAGAAATGATGTAGACATGTTAATTGCTGGGTTTGTATGTTTTACCAGGCTGGGACAATTTCTAAACACAGTAATCAAATTAATCACAGCAAGATTTTTCCGGTTCGGTAGAGAAGGAAAGCAGGCAAACAGGCCACACAACTAGCTCTTCCATGGACCATTATTGTTTTTTCTTTGTTTGGGTTTTGGTTTTTTTGTTTTTTTTGAGAAGGAGTCTCACTCTGTCACCCAGGCTGGAGTGCAGTGGCACCATCTTGGCTCACTGCAACCTCTGCCTCCCGGGTTCAAGAGTTCTCCTGCCCTAGCCTCCTGAGTAGCTGAGATTACAGGCACGCGCCAGCACTCCTGGAAAATTTTGTGTTTTTAGTAGAGATGGGATTTCACCATGTTGGCCATGCTGTTCTCAAACTTCTGACCTCAAGTGATTCACTCGCCTCAGCCTCCCAAAGTGCTGGGACTACAGGCGTGAGCCACTGCACCTGGCCCCATGGATCATTATTGATCACCTACCATGCCAGACATTTTCTAGGGGTTAGGAATTTAGCAGGGACAACAGAGATCAACCTGCCTGCCCTATTGGAACTTTCATTCCAGTGGGGGAGACAGACAATAACAAAATAAATAAAGTATACAATATATTAGAAGGTGACATGTGCCGTGGAAAAAAGCAGCAGAAATGGGGCGGGGTATGCCCTTTAAAATGGGCCCATCAGGGTGGCACTTAGGTGACATTCAGGCAAAGATTAAGAGGTCAGGGGGAGGGGCATGCTAAGCAGAGGGAAAGGCCAGTGTGAGGGTCCAGGTGTGTTTGAAGAAGAGCAAGGAGACCAGTGTGTCTGGATGGCAGTGAGCCAGGGGCCGGGGTGGGAGGGTTGGGGGTAGGAAATGAGTCAGGGAGGGAAGGGGTGCTGAGCACCAAGGGCCTGCATCCAGTGGAATAATCTATGTGCTTTATTCTGAGTGAAATGTGAAGCCAACCCAAGGTTTCACAGAGGAACTACATGATCTGACTCACAGTTTTAAAAGATTCCCAGAATGAATCATTTGACAGCCTGTGTTAGTTTGGCCAAAACACCCAAGTCAAAAAAAAAAAAAAATGGCTTGCAGGCAAGGTCACCCCAGGTGTAGTGGGGAGTCAGATGCAGATTCCTGTACGTGACACTAACACCACTACCCCTTAAAACCTCTGTGTTTTACTCTCAGGAATGTCAAAAGTTAAAATCAAGGGTGAAGGGTTTATAGGCTCCGGAACTATTTCCGCTCCAAGAGGCCCAAATTCCTCACCTTCCTTTTTTAAACTTCCCTGATTGAAGGAAGAAGGTGGAACTCGGGGGTGGGTCAGGGGAGCTCAAGCTGGAATCTTCATGCTAAAGTCCTGCCAGGATGCTCCTGGTCACAGCAGACCTCACCCTAGAGGATCTTATGCTAAGATTGCCTGAGTTACCCTTCTCTTCTAAATGTTTGGTATTGATGCCTTTATTTATTTCATGGCCTGTGAGCAGGCATTTTTATAAAACCTGGGGCACTCTGTCTAACATGGGATGTTTGAATTATTTTAAAGTTTGAGAAACAGCCAGGGAGATGTGATTTGGATACAAAATGGACTCTCAGGTGTTTTTGATTTGTCACGAAGACAATAAAGCAACAGTTCTTGGACCAGACTTTTCCAACAAGTGGGAATAGGACAATGTTGGATGTCATCAGTGAAGCAGAAGTATCCAAAGGCCTAGGGAGAACAGATTTATTGTAGGAGACCAGCTCACCCACTCCCCAACTGCATCCCCACAGAGGGTCCAGAGGCCACTTCCTTTCCCAAGGCTGCTGAGACATACTTGTGAGAGGAAGCCCAGCATCCTTGAGTAGCTCTGTAGTGGGCCAGAAGTGGCACTGGGCATGGCTGCCATTGGATAGGACTCTGACTTTAGTGGTGATGATGAGAGGGGCTGGCAGGGACCAAGAGGCACTATTTAATTGCCAAAGGCAAGATGAGTGTGGCTACCGTAAAGGTTATCAGAGCAGAAGTGGTCATCAGAATAGTATTGAGGAGAGCAAAAACCACCTGGTAACCATCAAGCAGGCTATCTGGAGCCAGAAGACTGCTTATTCAAGGAATTTAGAAGTAATTAGACCTCCCTATTATCTAAAGTCTGCACCTGGTTCCAGGCCTCTTTTCAACTTAAAATTTATGAGTAACTAGAATTTCCATACATCTCCAGAATCCATGCCTGCTGAAACTCATTGTGTAACTCCTGCTGACATTAAGGCACCAAAATGTCTACAAATGAAATCATTTATCATGCAAACTACCATTTAGCTCCCACTTTAAGGTCCATAAATACGCTTAAGGAATAATCCGCAGGCTTACTCAGTCCTGTCTCTCTGAGGAGCCCCGCTGCACTCTTCTGCAGCATTCTTTCTTCTTAATAAAACTTTCCTTCTTCAACCTATACTGTCATCAGTAAATTCTCTTATTAACCCGTGAGATGACCACTTTCCAATGCTAGGGCTCTGACACCTCGCCCAGCAAGTATGACCCACAGAAATCACTGTCTTGGCTGTTGATCATGATATTCCTTGAGCAGAAATAGATGGGCAGACTAAAGCAGTCTCACCTGTTGCATAGATGGAAAATCTCTAGATCTGGCTAATGGAATCACCACAATAGTAGGTCCTAGCCCCTCACCCAATTCATAGATTTGAACCAGTTCACAGACTCAGCGCCTCTGGAAGAGAGGAGGACCAGTCTCCATAAGGAGATTCTGCCACATAGCCAACAATGTACAATGTCAGTTGTCCTCCCAACCTTCTGGCAAGGACCTGTGGCTGTTTATTAGGGTGACTGTTAATGAGGGAAGGAAATATAACCAGACTTTGGGGGAAGTCGTGGACACTGGAGACCCCAAACTGTGCTACTGTCACTACTGTCTGCCAGTTATGTGAACAGTGGAGTTTGGCTCTGGTTCTTCTCTTGGTTCTTCTCTTCTCTTGGACCAGGAGTGTTCTACAAATCTACCCTGGGTTATTTCTCCAGTTTCAGAAGCCAGAGTTGGAAAGGAAATGTCATCAGTGTGGGCAGAGGTCCCATACTGGTTAGAACCCTTTAGCCCATCATCTTTCAGTTTCCCAGGTGCTGGGTGCCCAGTGCTCAGGGTACTTCCCATACACAGATGGTCACACACAGACGGTGATGTCTGAGGGGCTGTGTGTGAAGAGGTCAACCCACTCTGGTTGTCTTGCTGCTTGCCCGTAGGGCCTAGCATGCTACACAACTGAGGCTGAGGCAGGGACTCTGTTGTAGACCAGAGCAGGCAGCGAAGGGCAAGGAAGAGAAAACCAGTCTCAGTTCTGCCATCACTTCCACATGGCTTACTGGGCACATCCCTTTGTCTTTCTGAACTTTGGTTTACTCATCTCTAAGAAGAGAAGTTGAGTTTGAAGTCACTGATTCTTTGGCTGCATATTGGGGTCACTCAGGGAACTTAAAAAGGATGAATACTTAAGCCCTACGCTAGAGATTTTGATTTAATTGGTCTGGGGTGGGGGCCAAGCACTGATGTTTTTATATCTCCTCTGGTGATTCAAATATGCATTCAGGGGTGAGCCCTGCTGGCTGAAGTCTCCCCGAGGTCTCTTCCAGCTTCGACGGGAGGAGTCTACAAGATATTCCTTCACTGAGAGAGAGAAAGAGAGTCTGACACATTTGAAGTTAAAGTTACAAAGAGCCTTTGGAGGAGAAAAATCTGAAAACCTCTGTTTCTAAAATTAAAACCTGCCACCGTTGTTCTCCGTGGGAAAAATTTGACTGGTCAGAGCACAGGGAAGCTGGGTTGAGGAACGGTCCTGCTATGGTCTGGATGTTGGTATCTCTCCCAATTTATACAATGGAATCTAACAACCAATGTGATGGTATTAATAGGTGGGGCATATGGGAAGTGACTAAGTCGTAAGGGCTCCATCCTGGTGAACGGTATTAGTGCCCTTATAAAAGAGGCTTGAGCAAGCCCCACTCCCCCTGCACTATGTGAGGACACACAGAAGGCACCACCTATGAGAAACAGGCCTTCACCACACACCAAATTTGCTGATGCCTTGATTTTGGACTTGCCAGCCCTGTGAACTATTAGCAATAAATTTCTATGATTTATAAATTACTCATCTTAAGGTATTTTGTTATAGAAGCCTAAGCAGACTAAGATAAGTCCAAATCAGTGTTTGGCTGCTCAAAGATTTGTTCATAGCATGTGCCTGTGTCCTAGACATAGGTCAAAATCTGCCCTTGGGTTTAATGTGCATCTTGCCATACCCCGATATTATATTATAGACTCAGAAAGATACCCATCCCTTCTGCTTACTGATGGATGCTCTAATTTCTGTGTCTTATTCCTGCCTTCATCTTTAGCAAGCCTTTGATAAATAGTTGTTCCTATTCTGGGAATGGTAGAATTGGTTCTGGCTTCTGAGCCTGACTTAAACACACAGTAGCTGTGTGCCCTTGAAGAGATACATTTTTCTCCCTCGCATCAATTTCCCCATCTGTTAAACCTCTGGTCCCACGGTGTCTTCTGAATAAAATGCCCTATGCTAATGTAATGTTATGAAACTCTGCTGATCCATCCAGAGTAGAAAGCTGCGCTGCCTTCCTGAAGCAACATGGAGCCCAGACTTTTGCAAACTGATTATTCTCACAGGTACCAGAGGTGGATTTGTGGGGAGCATCTTTCCAACTTAGTCCACCCCAAAAGAACTGTCTCTTCTTTCCACCTAGCCCAATCAACAATGAACCCAGCTTTGAAGCATTTGGAGCAAAGGCTGCTAGGTGGTGCTGTTTCCCCAGATTTGCAGGGAATCTGCGTTTCAGCAGATGGCTGTTGAAGAATTAACAATTAATGTCCACTGTATCAGCCAAAGCCAGCAGAAAATATGTTATACTCCAGAAACTACAGAGAGCTGAGATTGCTCAAAGACGTTCGGCTGTCAGCTTGGTCCTCTGCTGGCCAAAAATGTAATCCATCCTCACATTGGTCCCATAAATAAGGGACATTGATCACAAGGGTAAATAAGGAATATTATAATAAATTATTTGTATGCTTATTTTCTCAGTCTTATTGCATTTTATTCTGAAAGTTTTTCCTCATATTTTAATTAGAAAACAATCATTACTGGGCTAGAGGGTGATTATAAGGTAACCAATTCCGATGTGAGTTCACTTTGCGACTCCTTAAAAAAGGAAACCACCAGATGAAACACACAGGCTGCCTCTCCGAATCCGTATGGACGCTTGCAGGGTATCACAAACCGAGGCATGAGGGCTGTGGTAGCAGGCAGATTTCTTCTGTTTTCCTAACCTTTATTTTTCTGCAACAAGGATGTTTGAGTCAAGAGCTTGAACACCGCAGATGTCTTTGTCTTCATCAAAAGGCAAAGACATCTTTTGTCACACAAAAGGAGAGTTAGGGAAGCCAGTAAAAGGGAAGGGCAAAGAGGTCGTGTGGCACATTCTCAGCGCTGCTTCTTGCATTTTTCCCCCTTAATGTTTGCAACCTTCATTCCCACTATTTCCAGTCCTGCCTTGCTGGGTCCTGAAAGGTAAACTCCTTCTAATGATGACAGAGCATAATGGGAGGAGGGCACTGTAAGATTCTGCTCTCCTGCGTGTATCCTGACGACCTTCTTTGCTTGTAGATATGGCCACATTGTGGGTAGCCAGTGGTGCAGCGGCCGGGTTGATTAGCAGAACCACAGGATTCTCTTGCAGGCATTGGTCACACTCTGAAATATAAAACCTGTGCCTTCCGCAGTGTGCCCCTTCCCCTTACTTTTTGGTTCCCAACTTCTTCCTTGCCCAGAAATAGCAGTCTGTCAAGTTTAAGTTATTAACTGCTTCACCCTTCCTCTGCCACGCTGTTTGCTGCTCACTTTTGCAGGCTGGAGAGAAAAAGAATGAAACCTATGTATTTCCCTCAAGTTTCCCTCCTAGTTAAATTTTGCTTTTTGTGAATTCATGGTGCACATAGTTTAGATTTAGAAAAATATTCCCAGTGCCAACTCCTCTGGTGTGCATTGTTTTTTTAAAGCACGCATTTTCAATCAACAGCATCAACAACTCAGAACCCAGGCTGGTGGAGAAGCGTGAGTAGGGGGCTGCCCATGGGGAAGCAGAGCATCTTCCCTCATGGTAGGGAAAGGCAAGGCCCCTTAACCCAAGGTGCCAATTACTATTTTAACCATCCTCCCCCACTGCCCAAGAGGCAGCTGGAAAGGAATCAGCACGCTGGGAGTTCCCAGAGTGTCTCGCTGGCTACCCAAGGCTTCCAGGCATTTGCCCATCTGGTGAGGCCTCCGGAGCAGGGGGGCTAATTAGGCGTCATCTGGCCACCTGAGAAGGCTTGGCGGGCCTCCCCTGGCTTCCCCCTCCTCCAGGCAGGACTCCGCTCTGACAGCTGCGGATCTCTGGAGTTGGTTTGGTTTAGCAGCTGCCCTGGCTAATTATTGGATAGCAAGGTCCCCAGGTGGCTGCCTCAGACTGGAGGGGGTGGGGTGGGCAGAGAGAGGTTTGAGGAACAGAAAGGGGCAGGGAGGGGAACGATATGAGGTGTAGTAAGAGAGTGATCTGAGGAAGAAACAGAGCAGATGGATAAACATTCAATTCAAATCTCAGGGGCTGGAAGATGAAGGGGTTTCCTTATTCCTGGAGGGATTCGATCCCATAGGTGGGCCCCCCCATGAGAGAACACCAGCCCCTATGCACACACCTCCTGCCACACCATGATATTCTGGATTCATCCCCATTTCTTCCCTTTTAGCACTGTCCTGTGCCTAGACTTACTCCTTCAGTTCAGGAACTAATCGAGAGTTTTTCATTAAGAGAACATGGTCTTACAGTCCTAATTTGGGGTGGGGAGGGTGGGTGTGCAAACTTTAGAAAGACGATGTTGTATACAAAATTATTGTTTACTACTGTTGGAATTTGAGGCCTCCAGGCATGTAGGTATTTTAACCCTGCTGTCCCTAAACCATGACAAGTGCCCAGAGAGTTGAGCACTCATAGACAAGTCGGTGTGCCCTCCACTTTTGGGGTATTTTCTCTTTGTCTTCTGGGCAGGCACCCCATGACATGGGACAAATAGGAAGAATTTGGGGATGAAATAAGAGGAAGCAGAATAAAATCTACAGGGGCTGGATTGCAAAAGACGCTATTTCCAGGTCACTGAAATCCTGCTGTCAGTTTGAACCTTCACTTGCTAAGCAGCTAGACTGAGACACTGAAACACTGAATTCCATAGTTTTCTCTTTTGTAATGTAGGATTATTTGAAGCGATAAGGTGGGGGTGGGAGGGGTACTCCCTGGACTGGGTCAAAATGAACTCCAGTTTCATTTCTGGTCCTGTTATATCTGTGGTATGTTGCTTTGGATTAAGCCATCGCATTTCCTCTCCAGTCCAATGTTCCTGTCTTGACAATGAAAATGTGAGAATGCTTTCTTCAGTATGCCAGAACTTAACCGTTTTCTGAGAATATTAGAGGTTAGAATTTTATGTTTCTCTATTTTGTTGAACTGTACCCAAGAGGGAATGGCTTTCTCTGTCCCCCTTACCCCCAAACTGCCATTGTGAGACTCAAGGCCATTTTATACTAGGAAAGGAAAACTACTGGATGGAGAACAGCTGGTTTGAGCCTCATCACATGTGCCCCAAACATCAGAAAGGTGGGAGCTCTGCAAATGTGCAATACTTGTTGACAGCTGTAGTAATAATTGGAAGGGTGGTTGGGATTTTCGTGATGGCAGGAAGATAATCTTGTTAAGGTTTTGACATCTTGTCTGGTTCCCTCACAACTGCCTACCCATCCGTTGCAATTCCAAGGCTGAGACGGGAAGCCTTGGGCTGGGATAGAAGAATTCAGAGATTTGAATCCATCAAGCAAGATTCACAATGAGGAACAATTCTCTTCAGAGAACTAGAGCACTTTGATTCCATTAGCTAGAGACTGCAGTCATCTTTGTCCCCAACTCCCTAAAGCCCTCGGGGCATAAATCCCAGACACACAGAATGGACCTAGTGGGAGTAGAAAGGAAAGCAAATGAGGGGCTTCTTTATACTAACTGGTGTCAGCTTTCAGTGGGGTGTAAAATAGTAGAGATTGAATTTCTTCAGTTTGGGGATAAGAGTCATTGTTTTAAATTAGTCTGGGACCAAGATAGACCCCAGAGGATAAATGTTACGTTTTTCTGCAGGTCACTAAACATCCTAGCTTTGTGTTACAGCTCCAGTAGAAAATGATCAAACCTCTCATTAAAGTCTATAGTTCTTTGGGGGAACTCTAAGGCCTCTGAGAGTTGATTTGGTCCAGCTTGTCACTCCAGTAGGTTCCCCTCCAGCGTCTCTGAGGAATGGAAACCCATTGTTTACTTGACTACCCCTCAATAGAAGGAACCCAGTACATTCCATCATGGGCAGTTCAAGTGCTTAGAGGACTGTTCCTTATTTGGAGCTGAAACCCCTTCCTTGAAACTTCTGCTCACTAATCCCATTTCTACCCTTTGGAGCTACACAGGATAAATGTAGTCCCCTTTTCAGATTAAAAGCCCTTCAGATAGTTGAAGCCAGTTATCACGTTCTTTAAGTCTTCCTTTGTACAAAATGTACATTTCAAGTGTGAAAAGAAGCTATAAATACTCTCAATATTTCCAATAAAGGGAAATTAATATAAGGCAATTATATTAAATAATTAATAATAGTAATTAAAAAATTAATAAAGGCAAAAGTGAGAAAACCCAAAGATTAGTAAGTTCAGGAAGTGACTTCCATCCCTACAGAGAATGAATAAGAAGGGTCCTGTTGCCTGGAATCCCAGTGGGGTGGGGGTGGGGAGCACCCAAAGCAGAGTGGCAACTGTGGCAGAGGTACCATGGACAGCGTTGGTATTGCCAAGGGGTATTGAGCTGCTGGTGCTGGAACATCTGAAGGGGCACTGCCTGGCTAATGCTGGGACCACCGTGGCTGCTGGTGGCATCACTAACATGCAGCATCTCAGCAGGTGAGACTGGCACTGGCTCCAAGGAAGAGGTTTTCCATGCAGACGTGGAAACTGCCAAAAGACCTTGGACATGAGCTGCCACCTGCTGCTGGAAGGATGTGGAGAGAACATGGATTCAGGAAGAGAGCTGCTTCTTCCCTCCTCCCATATCCCAGTTTCTTGCCGTGCTTTCCATTGGCAGACCCTAACTGAAAACCACTGGCAAGAGACTTGCAGAAATTAACTTTCCAGAGTCCCAGGGCCTCTAGATTACAGAGAAGAGGTCAGAAAAGAGGGAATGGGGCCTGAGACAAATACCTTCATAGTGTTCTTCCTAAAGTGTAAAACCAATCATTGAAAACTAGACTCTACGTAAGACGGGAATAAAGCCAAGCGATGTAGCTAGCCTCACCCTTGCATTGACAGTAAAGTATTATTAAAATCAAATACGTGTGGCATAAACACTGTTCGCAGTTACTGAGCTTGCAGTCAACAACATCCTTTATTTACATGAAGCAGGTGAGGCAAAACCTGTATTTTTGAAAATGAGTGTTTGACTGAAGTACAAGTCTCTAGTGGATATATTTGTGTATTCTTTTTCTCTCTTTCCTGGCATACTGCCTCTTTCTTCTGGTAATGGTGCCCTTCTTTTTCTCTTAGGGAAATTGCCCTCTTCCATCCATGTGGCTGTCTCTCAGTCACATGACTCCAGGAACCCTGATCACATGGGAGGGCACAAGAGACAAACTCTGAAACGAGTAGAAACACTGAGGGACAGATGGATGGTGGATCTGAAGCTGTATATGGCACTTCCCTGCAGATGCAGTCTTTGGGCTGTCTACTGACATCCTGAAGCTACTCTGATTCTTGGCGTTCTCAGGATCTCGTCGTTCACTTTTTCTGTTGTTGCATTCACTGCACAGTCTTCTTCCTACAAAATCTTTTCTTGCTTTGGTTAGCCAGGGTCTATTTCTGTTGCTTACACCAAAGAACGTGGAATGACATGTGGTCTACTTACTTATATTCCCTATGTGCAAGAAGACACCCTCTGGCTTAGGCGAGAGAGAGTATCATTATGGCTAGTTTGTATTGCTTGTTATATGTGCCTCCTTTCATTATTTCGGGCATTTTTTTAAAAAAAATATGAGATCATTAGAGATATCTTTGTAGAGCTTCTTCTTCTTCTTCTTTTTTTTTTTTTTTTTTTTTTAAAAAAAAGCTTCGTTTTTTCCTTCATGATCAGTGTCATTTGTTATTATTCTGATTGAATTCTTTTCTGGGAACCTTCCTTCCTCTTTCAGACATTTTAACTTTTATAGTGTCAGGAGTCATACCCCACCCTTTCTCTGAACTTTTAGAAACCATTTTTCCTAAGGCCTAGAGTTCATGTCTAATTGTGAGCAACACTTCTTTCCTCAGATGTTAGAAGTTCTAAAATAAAAAGCCAGGTTCAGTGGCTCACACCTGTAATCCCAGCACTTTGGGAGGCCAAGGCAGGCAGATCATGAGGTCAGGAGTTCGAGACCAGCTTGACCAACATAGGGAAACCCCATATGTATTAAAAGTATAAATAAATTAGCCAGGCATGGTGGTACGTGCCTGTAATCCCAGATACTCAGGAGGATGAGGCAGGAGAATTGCTTAAATCCAGGAGGTGGAGGTTGAAGTGAGCCAAGATCACGCCACTGCACCCCAGCCTAGGTGACAGAGCAAGACTCCATCTAAAAAAAAAAAAATTTTTTAAAAAGAAGTTCTAAAATAATTATACTTTATCCAAGTGGATTTTTGACTATACTAGGCTGGTTGTGCCCACTGTGTTAATAGTAAGGTGATGAATTATAGTGAAAGAGATCAGATCTGTGTTCAAATCTCTACAGACCTACTGATGATTTTACAAAATCTACTTGATTTATCTGACGTGTCTAACAGGGTTTTAAAAAAACACAGTCAACTGTACAGCTTTGCAGGGTTGCCATTGAAACTGTAAGGTATATGAAATGCCAATCGCTCCATAAATGGTAGCAATTATTATTACTGCCTTATGTTTTTGATATTTTGGGAAACTTTCTTGCCCTAACATTCGTACTAGTATATGTGTAGAAGTTGGTAATATAATGTGAATAAGTTAAAGCTACAAGAGAGACATTAAGGTTTAAGTATAAATATATTGTTGGCCAATACATACTGAGCAATGGCTGGAACATTCTGTGTTCCCATTTCTTTATAAAACAATCTGAATTCATGAGGTTGTCACAAAAATTTAAATGAGTAAATATATGTAGTTGCTCAGACCATCACTTGGCACATATCCAGCACTTCATTTGCTCTTATTATTAACATGCCAAGGACTTGAATGTATGAACATGGAGTTGAGAATGCCAGCAGCACTAGCATTTTTATGTATGTAAGTCAGGATATGTAAAAGAACACTGAGAAAACCTTAGAGATAAATAAGCGTATGGAAAATGAGCGAAAGAAAATCACTGAAAAGTGTTGACCAAAAAGTGTAAATTCATATCATACCATTGAGAAACATGGACGTTTTGGAGGTGATGGATTTCGAGTCATTATACTGTAGAAGATTGGACCACAAAGGCAGCTAAGCATCAACCATCAATTTTGGGGTGAATCTTGCTGAATCATTGGAGCCATTGTCTGAGCTGCCTATACACAAGCCCCTGTCCTTTTATGGAACCAGAGGTGTGCACCATTCTCCAAGATGGATTTTCATGTACATATGGATTGTGAAAGGAAAATAAATCTTGAGGCCCCCAAATCACCAAGCTAAAGGGAAAGTCAAGCTGGGAACTGCTTAGGGCAAACCTGCCTCTCATTCTATTCAAAGTCATCCCTCTGTTCAGTGAGCTAGATGCATATCTGATTGCCTCATTTGGAAAGGCCAATTGGAAACTCAAAAGAATGCAATCATTTGTCTCTCACCTACCTGTGACCTGGAAACCTCCTCCCTGCTTTGAATTGTCTCACCTTTCTGGACAGAACCAATGTACATCTTACATATATTGATTGATGTCTTATGTCTCCCCAAAATGTATAAAACCAAGCTCTGTCCTGACCACTTTGGGCACATGTTGTCAGGATTTCCCGAGGTTATGTCATGGGCATGCACTCTCAACCTTGGCAAAATAAAATTTTTAAATTAACTGAGACTGTCTCAGATATTTGGGGTTCACATTTGGTAACAACAGGGATTCTGAGTAGAGATGGCTCTGATCTTTGACGAATCTTCTACTGATGCTTGGTACCAACATGAGCTAACTTTATGGCTCAAACCAATAGGATAATTTACTGAGGGCTGAGAGCATGTCCCTCCAAAGAATCCCTAAGCTCCCCATATTTGGTTGAGATCTAAAATTTATTTTGCTGTACAATTCCTCTTTTTTTTTTGGAGTTTTACTTGCTTCCAACACAAGAAAGGGAAGTTTTTCCTGCTTCCATGATGATAGAAGGCAGGTAACTCCTTTTCCTTTATGAAGTTTGAGCTAACTTCTAACAGAGAAGATGAGTTGTTGTATTTTTCCTACTTCTAGGATGATAGAGAGTAGTCTTCAGCTTGACACCAATCCCTTCCTGAATTGGGGTTTGTCTTGGCTGACTTTAAGATTAAAAACCAGCTGATCTCATTTTCTCCGTACTATTAGAATGCTCAGTAATCATACAAGTTGTGCAATCATTTGTTTGTTTTGCCTAACTGGTTCTTTTTGTTGTTTATTTGTGTCTGCTTTTGTTGTTTCAGTCTTTTTCCCATTGGGTTTCATCAACTTTATCCAACTTGATCAAATTGAAGGGAAGTTCCAAATTATGGGGAGCAAGGCCTCTGAACTGGCTAAATTCCCACATACACAACAAAGGTGGTGTGGTGAGGGGAGAAAATGGCCAGTAAAAGGAAAAAAAAAAAAAAAAAAAAAAAGAGGAAATATTTTTTATTGTGACTACTTAAGGGGCTTTATTTACATAACAAGGCCACCTGTTTGCTAGCTTGGCCTAACTTAAAAAGCAATGACTGTCATCCCATGCTGCAGTTTCATGGCTAAGGTTCTGCCTTCTTTTTTTCCACCACGACAACCTGGTTTTGTCTCCTAAATCAAGCCTTTCTGGTTTGATACTTGGTACTTCTGAAATAGCAGCAGTTTGTCCTAGCTGAAATATAGTAACAAGATTTAAAAAGATTTGTTTAAAGGAGCTCAATGGTTAAAAGTCAGCTTAATTTAAAGCTAACATCCAAGATGTGCATGTGTATGTGTGTGTGCTTGTATTTAAAAGGCCTTCATGTGCATTTTTTTTCTTGCCTAGGACCTTGTCCTGTTTTGAGCAAAAGTTTTTTCTTTTTAGTTGACAGAATTCTGTTTTTTTCATTTACTTATCCTGTCTCTCCTTTCTCTTGCATCCTCTGCTGCATGAGGGACCTAAAATAGTTTATAATAGCCTGGAATTCCTTAAAGAAAACAGAGAAGGCGCCAGGCTCCCTTTTGGGGAGAAAACTCTTTTTTCTTATGGAACCCCAAGAGTATAAATAGACAAGCTTGTCTCAACTCTTAAACTGTTTGCTTTTGTATTGTGTTACATGACCTTTTTTTTTGACTAAAATGTTATTCCAACAAAGACTATTCTTGGGTTTTTAAGGAAAAGTGTAGTTTTGACACTTAGAAATGTCTTTGTTTAAAAAAAAATTTTAAGTACACTGTGAAAGCATCACATGGTCTACTCTCATACTAATTCTCCCTCTTTAGAGACCCAGGATTCAGTGTGGGCTCTACCCAGAGCCCAGAGATCTGGTTAAAATGTAGGTAGTCCCTATCTAAATAAAATTGGTCTCCTTATACAATGTTATGATAGATTTCTATAATTTTATGTTTAATTGACATCCATCTTTAATCTCTTTCTAACACCACGAGACTTTTTCTCTTTGTACCTTGAGATGTAAATTTCGCTATCTGATTTTTCATCTAAGAGTTGTTTGCTTCAGTATGCAGATTTAGGGCCATATAGCTGACAACTGCCAGGGTAATGAAACAGGTTATTAAGAGTTTGCAAGTCTAAGATAGGAAAAAAAAGGAGGTCTTATGAATCTATAAGATGCACTTCTATCAGTATGCCTAATATATCTATATATTTATGTGTTGTGTACACAGTGTTTCACTACTAAAATATATATAAAATAGCTCTAATTAATTAGCTTAAAGAAAAATAAGAGCATTTAAATCAAATACTTTATCAAAAAAAAGGAAAGACTAGTCAAATACTTTTTCAAGTTTATATGACTAAGTAAACACTTTAATAAATAAGATAGCTTTAAAATTATCAGCCAAGTAATATTAGAAATGTCTTAATTGCCAGCATACATTTTTGTATTTATTTATTGATCAAGCAATTTCACACTTATCCCTGCCAAATACTGCAAGGTGTCAAAATTTGGCAAAGCACTTACAAAACTGTAAACCCAGTCCAAAACAGAAGGATCTTTGCTTGTGTAATTTTTAATAAATAAGACAATGATATTGGCCTAATGAAAACAGCTAAATCTTGAATTGTTTAGTAAAATAACCATAACTTCTAATCTTGTGGCTTTAGACAGTCTAGTCCTCGGGCAGGAAGGGGGTTTGTTTTGGGAAAGGACTATTATCATCAGCTTACATATAAATTAAGTTTTTCCTAAAGTTAGTTCATTATTTGGTTACTTTCCAATAAAATATATTGTAGCAAAACATTCTTTTTTTAAAAAAGCATCCTTTTGAAAAAGGTGCATGATTTTTGCCTAATTCAAAGCTTATTTAAAAGTTATATATAAAACAAGGTAAAAGGAACCAAAAAATAAGAAAGATGTAAAGAAAGTTATAGAAGTAAAGAGGTAGATTTTGTCGAGAAAGCTTGAAGAGAAATAATTTTATATAAGAAAGAATCTTGTGGGGTAAATTTAGCCCTAGAATAAAATGACTGATTATTTAAGAAAGAGAGATGTTCAGGACAAACCAGAAAGTCAAAGCATGTCATGAATGGTCTGTGTAAGTCACAATAGGAGGATTTATTTTTTAAAAAAAACAAACACTTTTATATGATCAGATTGTCTATAATTAAAGGGAAATTATAATGGTCTTTCTAGAGATTGGGTTTGATGTTTAAAAAAAAAAACACTTATACACTAAAGAATTGATTAAAACAATGAAATTTTCTTAAGGTGTTGATTTAACAAACTGTGAGATTTCAATTTTTTTAACCCAAAGTTCAACTTTTATTGCATCTCACTGTTTTCAGTTTTTTCTCCCCTTTTAAAAAGTGCAAAATAGTAATGCTCTCCTTCAACTCATTTCCAGCTCATGTAAGTTTTTTTCCTCAGGTTCTGTTTGTTGTGGCCTGATGCTAACAAAGTTTTCTTAAAGCTCTAAAGGAAATATTTTCTTCCAACATAATATTCTGTGCACTGCAGAAAACATTTTCTTTTGCCTTTTGTTAACTGGCCTAACAGATTTTGCATTTTATTGAAATAATTCCTATGCCATTATTATTAAATTTTAGTTTACTTAGAAATCAACTGAGATTAAAAATTTTATTTTTATTTATTTTTGAGATGGAATCTCATTCTGTTGTCCACGCTGGAGTGCAATGGCAAGATCTTGACTCACTGCAACCTCTGCCTCCTGGGTTCAAGTGATTCTCCTGCCTTAGCCTCTACAGTAACTGGGATTACAGATACACCCCACCACACTGGCTAGTTTTTGTGTTTTTAGTAGAGACAGGGTTTCACCATGTTGGCCACTTGGGTCTCAAACTCCTGACCTCATGTGATCCGCTTGCCTAGGCCTCCCAAAGTGCTAAGATTACAGGTGTGGGCCACCACACCCAGCCAAAACACTTTTTTCTTTTAAATTAAGGTTATTACACTGTATATCTTTCCGTATGTGCTTTTAAAGTTTTTGTGACATTGAGTTACAAGGCTTCGACTCCTGGGTCTAAAAATGACACCAAGTCCTGCTAAATCTTAAAAACTGACAGCAACTAATGCTTCATCTTTAGGCCTGATAGAAGATGCCAATCAAAATAAAATGTGTTCCTGAGACATGGGGTCAGATATTAAAGCTATTTCAACTCCTTGAGGCCCAGGGAATACTGTGGAAGAGGCGGGCATGTGAGATTGTAAGGATCGATTTTGAGAGACAAAATAAGTTTTGATTCTCTATAAATTAATCATTAATGTCAAAGGCACACTGATGTAAGACGAGCATATGGCTCCCTGTGGCAGATTAACAAGGTTTTCTTAAAGCACTAACTGACTCCTTAACAAAGGTTATAAAGGTTATAAAAGGCCTAGGGAAGTTATATCTTATGGTTAAGATTAAAATTTTATAGATTATTTATAACATTCTGAAAAACAAATTTAATTGGCTTAATGCTGTTTTATCAGGGCTTATTGTTTGGAAATTTGTCTCTTCTCTGAAAGGATGAAAGTTTTCACCTTTTTTGGGAAATCCTTGAGTTATCACTTTGGTTAAATGAATGACTTATTTGACAATGACCTTTGATCCTATTTTGTGGTATCAAGTGTTTTATACCTTTGATATTCAACAAACTTTCCAAAATCAAATTATAAATTATGTCTCTTTCAGACCTAGTTAATTCTTTAAAATATCAGGTTCTTTAAAATCCAAAAATGACATATTTGGCTTATTTGGTATAAAAATTATACAAGAAGTATTGTCAAATAGGAAATGGTGTTTGGCTTTCTTTGGGCTGTATTTGTATAAATATGTTATTGGTATGTGTTCCAAAATTATGGGAAACTCCTATAATTGTGATATGACTTAGTATATATTATCAGCAATAATTATAATTGTTGTATAACATAACACATGTTAAATTATTGTGTACCACAGAGGTAAGAAATTACCTTGTCAAATGTGTCTTTGGCTATAGCTGCCCTAAAACTTTTTGTCATCCATGGACAATTGTTGTCTTGTTTTGGTCCTCTTTAGACAGTGGTTTTATAATTAGCTATAAAACTCTAATAGGTGTTCTTGAATGCAAATCTCCGATAACTTTGGAGATTCTGACAGCAGAATAGAGGGAAAACTTTCTGTCATCATGGAGAGCCGAAATATTCATGAATATCAAGCAGAACAGGAGCTAACTGCATAGACTGAACTAATAGAAGACTGAAGAAATCCTTTTGACTTTTTGCTTAAAATGTGGCTGATCCTTTTTTTCATTTTTCAGAGTCAAGGAAACTTTTCTTTTGAGGTATTGACAGGTTTTAACAATTAGGTACACTGTACTTCTATGAACAAAATTTGGAGCTTATTTGTTTCTCTCTACCAGAATTTGGAAACTGTGTGAGTATTCTTAACTTACGGAAATATAGTTATTTACATAAGTGCAATAAGAATCTGTTTTCATTTGTAACAGACACAATTAGAGAAACTAATTATTTTACCAAGGCTTTCACTGGAATAGTGTGCTTTCCTTTAAGGAATCAAACTTTACTTAAAGAGTCAATAAAAGCCCCTTGGGAAAACTGGCCTCATACCTTTTTTTCTTTGTCCTGGTACAGGGTTCCTGACACAGGATAAGTAAAGAATGTCACTTTCTGACAGGCCAAGGTGACCCAAGTCATCTTGGGACCTCAAGAAGAGAGGAATTCACCCAACTCATAGGTATTTGATGGTACAAATCCACAGCTGGGCTCAGCTTTAAAATAGTCTTATCTGAGACTCCTTCTATGGAACAAAGTTCCATCAAAACCAATTTAAAAAGCCCATGTGAAAAGTAATTATTCTTGCTGCACTTTATAGAAGTAATCTGGCCAAGTATAATAAAGCAAATTGGTACTACCATAATTTTACTTTAAAATGGGAAATCAGAGAGAAAAAATTATGTTTCAAAACTACAGTATACCTTTTGTTGATTCTAGTCTCGCCTAATGTTTTTCAATTTTTATTATTTTTCTACAGTTTGGATTGAACTCCAATTTTACCTGGCTACAAGTCTCCAAAATAATGTTTTCAAATTTTTTCTGCTTTTTTCTTCTTTTCCTGTTGTGGGAAGTCAAGGACCCACGAATGGAGGGACCAGCTGAAGCCGCAGCAGAAGAACATAAATTGTGAAGATTTCATGGACATTTATTAGTTCCGAAAATTAATACTTTTATAATTTCTTACACCTGTCTACTGTAATCTCTGAACATAAATTGTGAAGATTTAATGGACACTTATCACTTCCCCAGTGAATATCCTTGTGATTTTCTATGCCTGTCTTTACTTTAATCTCTTAATCCCATCATCTTCTTCATAAGCTGAGGAAGATGAATGTCGCTTCAGGACCCTGTGATTGTGTCAACTGCACAAATTGTGTCAACTGCACAAAAAGAACAGGATAACAGTAATGTTCAGGAAACAAGAGAGGTAACTTTGAACTGGCCGCCAGTGAGCCAGACAGAACAGAGCTATATTTCTCCTCTTTCAAAAGCAAATAGGAGAAATATTGCTGAATTCTTTTTCTCACAAGGAACATCCCTGAGAAAGAGAATGCACCCTGATGGTAGGCTTATGTCTATAAGGCCCCTTTAAGGTGTGCTGCCTTTAATGGTTGAAGCCGAAGGGATGAAATAAGCCCCGTCTCGTGTAGTGCTCCCAGGCTTATTAGGTGGAGGAAATTCCCGCCTAATAAATTTTGGTCAGACAGGTTGTCTGCTCCCAAACCCTGTTTCCTGATAAGATGTTATCAATGACAATGTGTGCCCGAAACTTCATTACAATTTTAATTTCACATCATGCAGTGGTCCTGTGATCTCACCCTGCCTCCATTTGCTTTGGAATATTTTGTTACCTTGTAAAGTATATTATCTCTGTGACCCACACCCTATTCGTGCACTCCCTCCCCTTTAGAAAATTGCTGATAAAAAACTTGCTGGTTTTACGGCTCAGGGAACATCATGGATCCTGCCGACATGTGATGTCTCCCCTGGACACCCAGTTTTAAATTTCTCTCTCTTGTGCTCCTTCCCTTTATTTCTCAACCCAGCCAAGACACTTAGGAAATAGAAAAGAACCCATGGTAAACATCGGGAGTGGGTTCTCCCAATATTTTCCTTTTCCCCCCAATTTTTCCTAATTTGAAATCACTGAAAACTAAGTTGTGTTTTCTTAAAGCCCTGTGAACTGACACTAGACAACTTAAGCTTCAGAAGAAAATAATAGCAACCTATTTACATACATAAGCCAACTCTCATTCTTGCCTACTGATGTATGGACTTCAGAGTAATGTGGCCTATATCGATTTTCCAGGATTATTCTTTTGTTTGTTGTTGTTTATCTACCTTCCCCCGCTTATTTTCTCTTCATAAGACATAAGGCTTCACAACCTGCTAAAAATGAGTTTTCCTAATAACTTGGGACCCACCTGTCCAGGAAAAAACTGTCCTAACCATGAGAGATCAGATGAAACCTGAGACCAGAGACTCCTTTTCTTCTTAAATTCTTTCTCCAAAAGATTGTAAAAAGAAAAGGGGGAAAACGTGAACGAGGAAAATAAATCTTGGGGCCTCCAACTCATTAAGCTAAAGGGAAAAGTCAAGCTGGGAACTGCTTAGGGCAAACCTTCCTCCCATTCTACTCAAAGTCACCCCTCTGCTCTCTGAGATAGATGCATATCTGATTGTCTCTTTCAGAAAGGTTAATCAGAAACTCAAAAGAATGCAACCATTTGTCTCTCACCTACCTGTGACCTGGAAGCCCCCTCCTTGCTTTGAGTTATCCCACCTTCTGGACAGAACCAACATACATCTTACATGTATTGGCTGATGTCTCATGTCTGCCTAAAATGTATAAAACCAAGCTATGCCCTAACCACCTTGGGCACATGTCATCAGGACCTCCTGAGGCTGTGTCACAAACTTTCTAAATTGGCAAAACAAACTTTCTGAATTAACTGAGATCTGTCTCATATTTGGGGCTCACGGGGTAGGCATTTATACATATTTATAAATCTTTCTCTTCTCTTTTGTTTTTTTTTTTGTAAGTCAATCCAGCTTTGAAAGTGTAGGACCTCAAAGATTAAAGTGTGATTAAAGTTAGGGAATGTAACAAACAAGAGACCCTTGATTTAAGAGAGGCCCTTAAAACAAGGTCAGCTCCCTTCAGGACTATTTACTGGACTCCAAGAAAAAAATACTGCTCAGGGTTGGAATAAACATGATTTCAAATGGGAGAACACCTCTCCAGGGAACATAGTTGTTTGCCAGAGGGAAAGATCTGATAAATAGATATTCCTCCTCCTTCGGTTTCAGGTAGTTTACTCAAAAACTGATAATCTGATGACCTTTACTTTCACAACATAATAATTTGTGCACCCTAGTGCATACCAAGTCCTTTGTCACATATAATCTTTCTAGATTTCCCTTGGCCCTGTCAATGTGGTATACTAACCCAGGTTCCCCAAACTCCCAACCACGCCAATTTGTCAACATGGACTATAGTTAGAAGAAGCCCATCAGTGCTGGACTCTCAGGGTCTAAATCCTGCCTCTTCCATTTCCTACCTGTTCTGTCTTGGCCAAGTTGATATCATTTTAAAATGTGGATGGTAATAATTGCAATCCATTAATTTTTTTGAGGATGAAGTGAATTAATACATACCTGGCAGATAATAAGTGCTCAATGAAATTAGCTATTGTTTATCAAAGACTGTCAAGGAATTGAGGTTTAAGAACTGAGAAACTTTTCTGTGTTCAAGAATTCCATTTTCTGCCTTCCCTAAATATTCTTGCATATCGAAAGTAATATTTGAGGTTAACTTTTAGAATATTTTAGTCTATTGAAACCCAGGTTCTATATAAGGTTGAGTCAATTCAGGATTCTGCTGGGTTTTAGAGCTGACTCAAAACACCATTTCCCCTTGGAAGCCTCTCTGGCTATTCCACATTGTGTGACGAGGTCCTGTTCTGGTTGCCCAGTGCCCATTGGCCTAAGCTTTACAAGTTGCCAGTTCATTTACATGATATTTTGTATTTCTTTCTCTTCGTTGCATCTGAATAAATCTTTTATTCTAGATTATTGAAGGCAATATATACTCAGATTGGTTTTTTAAAAGCAATGAGTGAATTTATTTCTCTGTGTAATCCAAGGTTGGCATATAAAGGGAAGATTATGTGGTGTGAGTTTAAAAAATGTCTAAGTGTTGAGTCAACTTGCCTGCATTTTGTGCTTGGGTCCTTTCCTTATTTGCTCTACAATCCTATACAGGTTCTCTAAACTCTCTGAACCTTGATTTATTCATCAATAATATAAGGATCATTGAGAGGTATTAAGTGGTATAAAGTACATGCAGAACTGCCTGAGCCAAAGGAGGTACTATCCCTTCTTTCTGTCAGTCAGACACTCTAAGCTCCATCCACCCCTTTGGGTCCTTAATCAATTGACAGAATGCCCTAGTGATCAGTTTGTTTCTGATACCTTTTTGAACTGGCCTTGAAATTTGGTTGGATTCTTTTTTTTGTTTTGTTTTTTTGTTTTTTGTTTTTTGTTTTTTTTGGTCAGAGTCTCGCTCTGTCACCAGGCTGGAGTGCAGTGGCATGATCTTGGCTCACTGCAACCTCTGCTTCCTGTGTTCAAGTGATTCTCCTGCCTCCGCCTCCCGAGTAGCTGGGGCTACAATCATATGCCACCATGTCCAACTAATTTTTGCATTTTTAGTAGAGACAGGATGTTGGCCAGGATGGTCTTGATCTCTTGATCTAGTGATCTGTCTGCCTTGGCCTCCCAAAATGTTGGGATTACAAGTGTGAGCCACCCCACCTAGTCTGGTTGGATTCTTAAGATCTTCTTTTCCTTTTTTGAATTTCAACTTTTATTTCAGATTTGGTGGATACATGTGCAGGTTTGTTACATAGGTGCCTTGCATGATGCTAGGGTTTGGGATACAATTGATCCTGTAACCAGGTAGTGAGCATAGCATCCAACAGATTTTTTTAAATTCTTGCCCTTCTCCCTCTCTCCCAGTAGTGCCTGGTGTCTACTGTTACCATATTTATGCCCATGAGTACCCAATATTTAGTTCCCACTTATAAGTGAGAACATGGTGTGTGTATGTGTGTATATATATATGTATATATATCCTCATCTGTTCTATCAGAAAACATCTCTGAGCAGGGATTCTTAATCTTGGGCACACACACAGACTTCAGGCTTCTGTGAGCTCCCCAGATTTGAAGCCAAATCACATACCTATGCATTTCTTCAGGGGAGAAGCTGACCTATAGCTTTCATTTTATGTATATACCTGAACCCTCTTTCCCACTTTCCCTCTCAACAAAAAACAAACCAAAACAAACCAAAATGAAAACCTTAAGAACCATATCTCCATGCTCCAGGCCAATTTCAACTGCAGCCATCAGGGTCTATCTTTCTATAATAACCATCTGGATGGAGCTGTGCCAGCTACTAGCCTATGCCTTCATGGACCAATATAGCCCAACAATCTCATCAGTTTTTATTGTCAACATGTGGTTCTTCTTTGCCAGACACAGCTGTATGTCATGGACAGGCGCAGAACATGCAGACATGGCTCATCCAGCCTATCTTCAACTGTTCTTCCAGCTGACTTAGGCTCCTGCTAAGCACAGGTCTTAGAGAAACCCTGCTATGGGCCCTGTGTGGGCCCTACTAGGTGTCCAAAGATGGCAGTTAATCAGGCCTTCTCTGGTTGAAAGTTTTCTGCCAAGATTCCCATCAGGAGTTCTATTTTGCATGGGGAGTTCATGGAAAGTCTTCACAGGGGTCCAAACCATCTTTCTTGGGGAAGGTCTGAGCCCTTTTCACAGCTTGGTTATTCTCCCTCTGAGAAACATGGCCATACTGCAGCCCCTTTGGGCACTAAGCCTAATCCACGGTAGGATTTTCCTTCCTTCTTAGCAGGGAGAACAGTCCAAGCAAACAGGCTTCCTGGGGAATGATGGATAGGACTTGCATGCTGCCCTCTACTCATAGCTTCCTTAATTCCACTTTCCCTGCCCCCTAAGCTTGTGGGATAAGAGCCATCTGGGCCCATAATCATTTAATTACCTTGTTTCCTAAGCTTTTCTCTTTATAGGGAAACATCAAATAACACCCCCACCCCCAACCATGCCTGATTCTTTATTTATGAAGATTCTGTTTCTCCTCTAATGTGCTTCTACACTGTCCCAGGCTTTGGAATGTTTATAAATGGCTCAGTGCATTTGCTGACAATGCCTTCATGCATGTGTTCTTCCTCTCGGCAGACCCTCTCTGTCACAGCCTTAGACCCAAATAGTTTCATGTTGCATGGTACTTGTGGGGAGGGCAGTAGGAGACTGGTGTAGCCAAGTGACTCTATCTGATGGCCCCTGTGATCTCTGAGCTCACCCACGTCTTCACTTCCATAGTTCTTTTTTGTCTTTCAGTGCCATGACGAAAGCTTTCCTGGAGAAGTCCTGCTTTGATACCTGCCCTGCTGACGTCTACTCTGTTGGTAAAAATGGCACTCTGAGTCTGGAGATAGGGAAGTGCCTTTTGTATTCACGCCCATCCCTCTAACTGCTCTGTTCTCCTGCCTAGTTGCTTACTCAATATGAGGTGCTTAGCAGTGCTAGGCTCTGGAAGAGAGCAGGCAAATATGGCAATATAAAATGCTAACAACAGCAGATGGCAGGAAAAGTTTCCTTTAGATTCAGATGAGCAGCTGTTTTTTCCTGGTGGGCTTTTATTATTAAATTTATTTTCATCATTTGGCTAGATAAGCCTATCTTTGTATTTACTTATGATGTGCCAGAATCATCTTGCTTTTAATATTTGAAACAAAGAGCTGTATATCATACCAGTCATAAATACATCTACATGGCCCCATGTGTAACCGTCAACTCAGTTACATGGATTGTAGCCTTTGTGTTTGGAGGGAATGAATGCTCACTTTTTCCTAAGGAGTTGATAGAAGACTAAAAGCTTGGAAACTTACAAGAAATAATCACTTCTATGGCTTTTCTTCAGGGGCCAAAAAATACTGGATCTTTAATTAATTGATTTCAAACGTATTATATTTATCTTAGGCCTGGAGGTCCTGGATCTAAGCCATAGTTTACAAGTATTCAAAGCTAGCACTCTTATCTTAATGCCATCACTTCTACCCTTGTGGATTTTTAATTTGTTATTTCTAACTTTCAGTAAGAGGAAGCAAAGGTCAGCAGGTTCTTTGGAAATTAAATTTAAAAGATTATTACACTTTAAACCTGCCCTCCTGCCCCCCAAGGAAGAATTCTTCACCCCCATGTTAGCAGCAGCAGCATCATCTCCATTATTGCTCATCTTCCTTCTCTGTAGCTCTTGCCATCAATGTTGATTAATTTCATAAGTAGCAGAAATGGCATAATACAATATATTTCTGACAATTCCAGACCAGGAATCCTAGACTCACAAAATTCCAAGGATACAAAGGAACACCAGGGGGTCATCTAACCCTATCCTCTACTTTCCAGGAAAGAAATGTTCAAACCATACAGAAAGAATTTATTTTCTAGCAAAATATCCTTTGTGATGAGAGGGGTAGTGAAAGAATAATGGACATCAACAGGAAGTTAAAATGAAATGGTTCTTCTCTTTTCACAGGATCTCTAGTTAGTAGTAAAGGACCATGAGTGCTGGGGAAAAAGGCCATCATAGATAATTTTGTGAACCCAGTGGTAATCTTTCTATTGAAGAGAGATGTGCCGTGAACCTGATTATTTTTCAAAGAACTGTCATTTTCCCAAGAGCTGGCATTTTCAGCCTCTTGAAGAGCACCAACCACTGTTATCACAGCTCAAACTTGAGCAATCAATCAGGGGTTTGAAACATTAAACTGGAATATATAATTTCAACAGGGATAATTTTAGCAAAATTCATCCTGCACTGAAACTGCTTTAGCCCAGCTTCAACAAGGGGACCATTGCCTGCTTTTCTTGGCACTGACAGCCCCTCCCTGCACTCACCCCACCTCCTCTACAGCCAGAGGAAAGGACACAGCAGGCCATGGATTTGTAATAAGATTTGGAGGGGCTGAGTTTGGCTGATTTACTAGGAGGTAGGTTGATGCCTAGGATGATGCCCACTGGGAAGCTGCAGGTTGTGAGTAGTGGGGTAACAGCCTGAAATGTGCCATCATATGTCTTCCCATACATCTGCCCACAGGAGAATTTTTCTTCCACAGATAACACTTTGACATTCTGTTGGAAGGTAAAGCAAGTGTTTATAAGCATTTTACAATGTCAGGATTTTTACTAGTCAATCTACAAATACGTAGCATTTTGCCTCTTTGCTCTTCCCTCTCCTGCTTGCACACTATGTTCCTGACGACTTTTCCTTTCTCTGGCAAGGGGCTACCAAAGAAGCTGGCCCAGTCCCTCCCAATCCTCCAAAAACACCAGATTAAACAGGTAGCTGCAATCAGACTTAGTCAAGCCAAAGAACTTGCTTAGTTGGTGATTTCTACTGATGTCAGTGGTGGTGGTGATAAGGACAATATTGGGAATAATGACAAAGGTCATGGGTTTGAAGGAAGAGTGGTGTTTTTGCTGGTTTTAAAGTTTCTACACACTTAATTACAATTTAGGATTTTCATACCCAGAGTGTGAATCAGGGTCCAGTTAAACAAATCAGACTTGTTAGGTAATGACAGGACACAATGGGTAGAAGTCATTTGAAGCACCTTGAGAGAAAGAGGGCTGAGGAAGTAACACCGTTTATGCGATATCCACTATGCACCAAGCTTGCTTACTCTTGCTGTCTCTCCCTCTCCCTGCTGTATAGAGGGTTATATATGCAAAAGGCAGGAAAAAGACAGTTAAAGACATAGAGCCTTTAATGACACCACTGAGGCTCTTGATTAAATGCTCTGAAACTCACTGTGTCTTTGGACTTTCTATTACATGAATTAAATATCCCCTGTGTATTTTAACACAAAGGTCATACATTTTATAATGATAAAACTGAGATTTTTAAACCAGGTCTTTTACTTCAGGATGTAATCCCTTTTTATGACAGCAAGTGCTTTCCTAAGTGATTAAAATAGTTAAATTTTATGCACAATGCAATACACACACATATATAGTATGTATATCACTCCATTTAATCATTTAATAATCATAATAAGTTCAGAATTGGTATCATTTTTATTTTACATACAGGTAGTGTGAACAGGAGAAGTTAACTAATTTGAAATGATTGTTATTTGCAGGGCCATGCACTTATAAGGACTGAACACCAGTGTCAGGGTTGGGCCTTGAAAGATCCATGCCAATCAGGACATGCCCTTCACCTTAGTGACTGATTTTGATGACCCAGATCTAAGCCACTCATGGCATTCCCCTTGGCCTCAGAGAGTGGTTCAAGAATAGGGAAATGGTCCATTTAAGCAGGAAAAACCACAGAGAGAGGTCTGTTTGGGAGGTTCTCAGAAAGAAGCATCTCTGTTTCTCTGCAATACTCAGGTTGGTGTAATATGCAGATATGAAGCCTGAAATGAATGTAGCCATTTGATCTTATAAGATAAACCCAACTGGCAATGAAACTGACACTGCAGAAGGCAGAGAAACGAGACCTAAAGACACAGAGCCTTAATGACACCATTTAGGCTCTTGATTAAATGCTCTGATTCTCACTGTGTCTCTGGATTTTCCATTACATGAATTAAATATCTCCTGTGTAGTTTAACCCAAAGGTCATAAAACTTGTAAATGGTAAAACTGAGATTCTAAGCCACGTCTTTGACTTCAGGATCAAATCCCTTTTCTATGACAGCAAATGCTCTCCTAAGTGATTAAAATAATTAAATTTTATGCACAATGCAATAGAAAATTAACTTCAGTTCCTCAGCAGGGAAGTAATCTGATCAAAACAATGGGTGAGACAGATGGTCGTGATTTGAGTATTCAGAGTTAACTGGGGAAGGACAGGAAGGAAGGTAGAAGAATTATCTTAAAGTCATTGTTGCAGTGTTCTAGGGATTTGCTATAACAAATTCATGCGTGTCTTCAATAAGTATTTGTTTGAGCACTTACCCTGTGCTGGATACTAAGCATATAGTGTGGCAAAATGGACATGCTCTCTGCTTATATGAAGTTATAGTCAGTCTGGAGCAGGGGTTGTGAACCCAAGACCCATGAGCCAGATACTGCTGCTGCTTGTTTTTTTAAACGAAATTTTATTGGAACATAGTCATGGTCATTATTTTATATATTATCTATGATGGCTTTGCACTACAATGTCAGAGCTGAGTAGTTGCCAGAGAATGTATGGCACACAGAGCCTGAGATATTATCTGGCCCATTACAGAAAAAGTTTGCTTATCATTAGAGAGAGGAGACAGACATTGATCAGATTGGATCTGATCAGGCGATAGATATTATATATATTAGGTATAATACATATTATATGTTAGATATAACAGATATATTAGATATAATAGATATATAATATTATAATATGTATATATTATAATATTATATTATATGTATATATTATAATATATTATTATATATAATATGTATATATTATAATATTATATTATTATATCTGATATATATAATATATCATATATAATATAATATATTATATCTGATATATATATCAGATATAATAATATAATATTATAATATATACATATTATATATAATAATATAATATAATATATACATAATATATAATATAATATTATAATATACACATATTATATATCATATATAATATATAATCTATATATAATATAATATTTGTTATATAATATATAATATCAAATATATATCTATTATATCTAATATCTAATATATAAATATGGGGTGATATAATCTATCACCCAATATTTAAATTGTTATAGATTATAGATTGTTATAGATCAGATCTGATTGTGATAACTGAAGTACCTGAGGAAGAATGAGTTGAAGGTACTGATTTAGGTGGGGGAGTTCACTTCTTGGAGGAAGTGAAATGTGAGCTGGGGTAATATATGAGTAGGAATCAGCACTGTGAATGCTAGAGGAAGAGTATTCCCTGCAGGGTGTGTGAAGCCTGGAGACAGGAATGAGAACACTGGAATAGGTCAAGCAATCGAGAGAAGGGTGATGTGGCTTGAGTGTTGTGAATATGGAGGATTGCGTCAGGGGTAAGGTTGGGAGAAACCAGGTCAGATCATGGAGAACCTTATAGGCCATGATATGCAGTCTGCGTTTTCTCTACATGGGATGGAAACCATTGCACTCATGGGAAGCTCAATTTGATTATTAATCTTTAATGAAGAAGAAACTATATATATATTTTTATATTCAGTATTTTTGGTCTGTTGTCTTTCAATAGTTTTGGCTCAGTAAATAAGAGTGAAATAAATAAAACTTTTTGAAATTTATACAGTCAGCCCTCTGTATGCATGGTTCTACATCCACAGATGCTACTAGGGATAAAATGAAAATATTTGGGAAAAAACAATAAAAAACAATAGTACAACAATAAAATTAATATGAATAAGATACAGTATAATAGCGACTTATAGAGCATTTACATTGTATTAGGTAGTAGGTATAAGGAAGATGTGCATAGGTTATATGCAAATACGACACCATTTTATATCAGAGACTTGAGCATCCTCAGATTTTGGTATCTTTGGTTAGAGGGTGGGGGATTCTGGAACCAATCCCCATCCAATAAGGAGGAACAACTGTAATTTTTATATCCCCATATATTTTTCAAGGAAAAGGGAAGCACATTATGATGGACTTTTCTGTTATGGCTAGATGTAAGGTAGGAAAGAATTTAGAGCATTGCAGGGGATGCTAATTAAGTGATGATACAGTGGCAGTTACAGAAAACAGTCTCTAGACCATGCCCATAAAAGGGTGACCTTGAACTTATCTATCACCCTATAGGATATCATGAGTTATACAACTTCTGCTCTGGAAGCCCAACTAAACAGTTTACATTTAGATTCATTAGCTAATGTTGTCATGAGTAATCATGTAGTCTTAATTTCCTCTTAGCTAGCCAGGGAGAAATTTATGCTGTAGCAAACACTTTTAGTTGCACCTAGGAAGAACAATCTATAATTAGGCTAAGAAAAAAGCCTCTTGGATCTCTAGAAAAGACCGTTTGAAATTTGAGACATGTTTTCATTGCCTAGGTTTGGTAATCTAGGTCCCTGTCTTCAGGGTCTATTACAAGAACTAATAACCATTTCTGTTTCTGTTTCAGGTAATTGCCTGTGTTGCAGCGGGCTGATGTATCTTGCCCAGAGTCGTAAATGCTACTGTGCAACCACCGTCTTGTCAGATGATAAGCAACTTGTCCTTCAAGAAAGGGAACAAACCTGGTCCCATACCTGTGGGGTATAGACCACATGGCTGGTACAATCACCTAACCAGCAAAAACTCAGCAATGGTGAGACATGAATATTCTAGATGAGTATCAGGCCCCCCTTTCTGCCTTTGGCCAAAAGCGGGGCCTGAGAATGAGAAAAGTAGCCCTTACAGCAAGGAACTCACCTGGTTTTGTGCATTAGGCTATCACTTTCCTAGGCACTTCCTGCATTTACAACTAGGCTGTGGTGTTCCCTTGTGGCACATAAACAATGTCAAAGCACACCAACATCAGGTAAGGCCACTCAGACAGGACAAAAACACGATCCAAAAGCATAATTGTCCTTAACACAAAAATGAGCAAACCACCTCCTCCTGGATACACACGCCTATTTTGTCATTACCAGTCATAATCACAACTTTAGCTTCATTCAGCCATCTGGGTAAGAATTATGAAGATACCCAATTCTAGAAATATCTCTGCTTCCTGACAGCATTCAAAGCAGAGCAAACTCCCATTTCCTTGTATCATCTCCAAATCACCTAAAAGAAGCCTGAGTTCTGTAATAGTCCCGCCTAACAGTCTCTTTCTGAGCTCTTCTATGCTTCCCCACTGTGTGCACTCTCTCTTGTTGCAACAAGTCAGCGTGCCCAATCTTATTCAGCTGCAGGCCTGTACTTGCTGGTCTTTGACTGAAAGGCATCAACATTTTCTTGTACTATGTCACATCTCAGTAAATGTTACCGTCACCTCTTCCATTCTAATAAATGTACAGAGATCAAGAAGTCACACTTGACATCTTCCTCTTGATACCATCCTCCATCAATCAAAAGTCCTAATGTTTTTACCACATAAATAGGTCTCATAACCATTTCCTTCTCTATGTCTCTAAAGCAATCTTAGTGGTCCAAGCTACATGCATCCCTCATTTTGTCTACTGTAATCGTCTTTTAACTGGTCTTCCTGTAGCCCCCTTGATTTTCTCCAACCTCTTGTTTTCCACACTGCAGTCAGAGTTTTTATTTCTAACGGGAAATTGTAAAAGAGTCATTCTCATGTTGAAAGTGCTTTAACACTTCCAAATGCTTTTAAAATAAAGACACCATCACTTAACATGGCTGACAAGGCCACAAGAAGTCTGGCCAGTTCTTGCTTTTTCAGCCTCATGGTGTGCTATTCACACCTCTTGTTATTCCAGTCACATTGACCTTCTTTCATTTCCTTGAACACAACATGCTTTTGGCTACTGTAGGGTCTTTGCACATGGTCTCTCTTTAGAAATTCACTCTTCTCCTCCTTCGGTTAATAAACTTTTCTTCACTTTTCAGATCTCAGTTCATCTGTGTCTTAGGGTAGCCTCCTTTACCAACCTGAAGAAATCACTTCATCTTGTTTACAGCTCAGTGAACCATCTCTCTGTGGTAGCTCTTTTAAAATTTGTATTGCTTTGATTCTTTGAGTAATCCTTATCTCCCCCAGAAGACTCCTTGCACTTAGTAGGTGTTTAATAAATATTTTTGAAGTGACTGGTCTCTGTTCTGCTGCTGGGAAGCTGCATCGTTTTGAACATGTTATTTAACCTTGTTATTTGTATTAGTTTGCGAGGGCTGCCATAAGAAAATAGCACAAACTGGGTGGCTTAAACAGAGACATTTATTTTCTCACAGCTCTGTAAGCTGGAAGTCCAAGATTAAGGTACCATCAGGGTTGGTTTCTGATGCAGGTTCTCTTCTAGGCTTGTAGCTGGTGCCTTCTCCCTAGGTCTTCAGATGGTCTTTTCTCTGCGTGGGTCAGGGGAGCCCTACAGTGTCTCTTCCTCTTCCTATAAAATACCAGTACTATTGAATTAAGGCCTTGCCGTTTTGACCTCATTTAACCTTAATTACCTCCCTAAAGGCCGCATTCCAAGTACAGTAAATAACATTGAGAGTTAAAGCTTCAACATGTGAATTTGTGGTGGGGCAACACATCAACCTTCAGATTCTTCATCTGTATGAAGAATAATTATGCAGGCCCGCCCCTGGGAAGATGTTTTAAGGGCAGAATTAGACAATGAATGTTAAAGTTCCTTCAGACATAAAGTGTTAAGCCATGGAATGGGGTAGGAGTCCACTCCTTGACCAAGAAGCACTGTGATTAATGCCCTTTCAGTGTAGAAAACATTTATAGGTCAAAAAGCCCATGCTGGGATGGGGGTAGGGATTGTTTTCTTTCAACATTAGAAACATTTTTCTCGAATAGGTAGAGTGAAGGTGTTTAAGAATGAGCTGAGATTCCTGAAATGGTTAGACCACATGTCTGGATGGCTCTCGCAGGACATTTTATGGACTAGAAGGCTGAACCAGGGTTCTTCTAAATTCTTTTCTCACCTGAAACTTTGTTCCTTGTGCTGTGTTACAGGTTGCCTTCACCTCACCAGGAATGGGCCCTGAGCTTATCTAATTTGACCATGTATATGAGAAGTCAGCAAACTACTTCTGAAAAGGACGAGATGGTAAATAAATATTTGAGTCTTTGCAAGCTATGTGCTCTCTTTTGCAGTCTCTTGACTCTGCCATTGTGGCACAAAAGCAGCTTTAGATACTACTTAAACAAATAAGTGTGGCTGAGTTTCAAGAAAACCTTATCTGTAGACACTGAAATCCAAATTTCATATGATTTCATGTGTCACAACATAGTAGGTCTTTTGATTTTCCTTTTCAACTGTTTAAAAATGTAAAAATCATTTTTTCCTGGTGAGTCTATAAATATGCAGTGCGTTGGATTTGACCTGGGGCCGTAGTTTGCCAATCTTTGATGTTTATCATTAACTCTGAGCCTGAAATATCAATAATTCCCTGGCTATCCTTAGACCACCAAACTACCTTGATTTTCAGGCATGGTTGGAAA
Organism: Chlorocebus sabaeus; assembly: GCF_047675955.1. NCBI lineage: Eukaryota > Metazoa > Chordata > Mammalia > Primates > Cercopithecidae > Chlorocebus > Chlorocebus sabaeus. The sequence goes on along the minus strand of NC_132921.1, from coordinate 31,277,762 downwards.
AATCTAATCTTCTCCAATTTGACTTACTGGCTAACAGAACATTTACTTTATTGTTTCCATAAGTTTCATTTTACTGCTGGCTGTGAAAAAATTACTTATCCCTTTGCCAGGTTATAGCAGCTGACGCTAGGCTCTTAAGCCAAACCTGGCCTTTTCCACATTTCCTCTGCCTCTGGCCAACCCTAATTCTGCCATGTTCTCGGAGTCCCTTAGCTGCTGCCAATGCCAAGCCCCCAACCTGTAAACCAGTCTCTTCCAATAAGTATTTCCAACCTCTAGATTTTAAAAATACCCAAGTGCCACATGTAGATTCAATTACAAAATGCAGACATGCATCTAAAAGAGAAGGGCAAAAACTGACTGATGTTCCACCAGCAGCCCTTAGGTCACTTGGCAAGAATGACTCCATTCGATTTAAAGATTATGTTAAATGACAGTGTCTCACTTTTCCCAAAGATCCTTAAATTACAGTGTATGAAGACTTCTTCAAATGCCTGACCAGACGTAATTCTGCCATGAATGTTTTTAGTGCTGGCAAATCATCTAGTGATCAGGTCAAGAGATGTATGGAACCTTAATCTCTGAATTTTCTCCTGGCTATGGAATGGTTAACTCTGTATTCAAACTGTCCTCTCCTTAATAGATAGGAGGCTGGTTAGGGAATGTCACAGGTTCCTAGAAATGACCACCTATGGTCCATAATGTGTGCTGTGTTATGGAAAAAAATAGAATTGCTTCTAACTGGCCAAGGGCATATAGAATATCTGACTCTAGAGCTTACATGTTGCAATTTTAGTCTCAGGCTCTTCTAAAGAAAACTGTCAAGCTTGTTTATTGATCAATCTTTATTTATTATATCCCATGTTTAATGTTCTGCAAAGCTACCAGTCACGTGACTGCATGCCCATATCCTATTTAAAAAGTGCCAATTTATGTTACCAATATCTGTGTCCATCCTAGGTAGCACAGTTACAACAAATGCCTGGAGAATTCCTCAAGCAAGTCTTTTCCAGTCATACCTCTATAACTCATTCATTCATTCAGTCTTTCATTCATTCCATCCAGGAATAATCCTGACTTACATATTGTTTTCATTATTTTTGCACATGTTTTGGTCATCCACCCATTGCAAGAGAAGTACTAGACACTGGGGATAAAAAAGATAAACAGACATAGGCCCATGTTAAAAAAAAAAAAAATAGTATGCATAGGCCGGGCGTGGTGGCTCATGCCTGTAATCCCAGCACTTTGGGAGGCTGAGGAGGGTGGATCATAAAGTCAGGAGATTAAGACCATCCTGGCTAACACAGTGAAACCTCATCTCTACTAAAAATACAAAAAATTAGCCCTGCGTGGTGGCAGGCACCTGTAGTCCCAGCTACTCAGGAGGCTGAGGCAGGAGAATGGCGTGAACCTGGGAGGCAGAGCTTGCAGTGAGCTGAGATTGCACCACTGCACTCCAGGCTGGGCGACAGAGCCAGACTCCGTCTCAAAAAAACAAAACAAAACAAAACAAAAAAATAGTATGCATATTTAGTGGTGGGGGAGTAAGGCATTTACAAAATGTGTTATTTAGTGTGCAAAATGGCACAGCAGAGGTATAGACTGGGAACTTTAGGATGAGTCAGGAAAGCAATGGAAGTTTGGAGGCAGGGTAGGTTATGGAAAGCTTCAGAGGTGGCTTAGGAACTGGGCTGTGAAGAATGAGTGGTCCACCAGGGAGAAGATGAGAAAGAACATTCTAGGCAAAGTAGACAGCACAACCCCCTTACTATCCCCAGAACGGGCTTTCTCTTCTACAACCAGGCTGAGTAGTATCCTCACTTTGCCTGTGACGCTCTCATGTCATTCAGCTTCTCTCCCCTTTCTTTGTATGCCTTTTCTCTCTAGGCTGGCATACAATGAACTAGGAGTAACTAGTGGGAGACAAACGTTACATATAGGAAGGGGCTTAAAAGCCAAGTTAGTCATTTTGACTCACAGTAATGGATAGGTTTCTAAGTAGAAACAAGTCAATGTGAGCAATATTTTAGAAGGATTTGCATGGCCATGGCATAATGTGGTTTAGAGGCTGGGTATTAAAGTCACCTAGGATGCTATGTGGGTGATGTATGCATTCTGCCTCCCATAGAGCTGTGCAGGCTGCATTTTGAGGGAGCAACCAGCCCAAAGTGGGCATCTGGCCCCTGGTGGAGGAAGAGTATCTGCATACCTCCGCTATAGTTCTGATAATGACTGAGAACCAGGCAAGGCCTTGGAGGAGAGGCTTAACTTGCAGCTCACTCAGCCCTCCTGAGAAGATCCGGAATTACTTAGCAATCAGGGAAATTTGGCCAACATGGCAGATGGGCAGGAGCAACACTTCTGCTTGGCCTGAGGTTGAAAATGAGGTAGGCTGCCATCATGCTGAGCAGGGACAGGGGAAGCAGAAGCTCACAGGAAGGATGCAGTAAAAGCTGCCAAGGTGCGTGTCAAGCAGGGCTAACAGAGCTCCAGAAGCCTGAGCCAGCAAGAAGTGATAAGTAGATACAAGGTTCCCTGCAGAACCCTGGCAGATAGAAGAGTGCTATCAGGAAATACCCTTTTCTCACCATGATGGGGAAATTTGTTACTTGCCTGGTTCAGATATTTCAAGAGCTGCTTCCCTTGAAGGCATAATCCAAATTAAGACATCAAGTGATGGCAACTCTGCAACACTTCTGTTGAGCAGATAAATAGGCTCCCAAATGATTTTCAGATCTCTGGGAGACAGTGCAGAGAAGTAGGGGTCAGAAGACCTGGCCCTAGCTCAGCTCAGCCCTCTATGTTTTTGTGACTTTGAGCAAGCCATTGAACTGACTGGACCTCAATTGCCTAATGTGTAAAAGAAGTAGTAGAAGAGGCCAGCTAAATCATCTCTAAAATTTCTTTCATATTGCAATTCAAAACATTGTGATTAAGTGTGTGTGTGTTTTAAATAAATTAGTAAATTTAAAGTGATGGAAATATCCAAATCACTGTTAGTGGGAACAAAAATTAGTACAACTCATTTGGAAAGCAATTTGGCAATCTATGTTAACAGCCTTGAAAATGTTCATACGCATTGACTCAATAATTTCTTTCCTAGAAAACTATTCCAAAAAAGTGTTCTGAAATTCAGAAAGAAAACAATGTGCTTTGTATTACGATTTTTTTTTTTTTTTTTTTTTTTTTTTTGAGATAGAGTCTCGCTCTGTTGTCCATGCTGGAGTGCAGTGGTGTGATCCCGCTCACTTCAAACTCTGTCTCCCGGGTTCAAGTGATTCTTCTGCCTCAGCCTCCTGAGTACCTGGGACTACAGGCGTGCTACACCACGCCTGGCTAATTTTTGTATTTTTGGTAGAGACGGGGTTTCACCACGTTGGCCAGCCTGGTCTCATATTCCTGACCTCGTGATCTGCCCGCCTTAACCTCCCAAAGTGCTGGGATTACAGGCGTGAGCCACCGTAACTGGCCTGTAGTATGATTTTTTTTTTAAGTCAAACATTTTCCAGCAATTGGGGGGCAATGATTCATTGACATTCTATACAGCAGATATTTTTTAGTCATTAAAAAACAATTATCAAGGCATATTAAATAATGATTTTTAAGTAGTAAATAGGGAAACTGTTGAAGTAAATAGGGAATTGTTTATTTTATAATATTTAGTTTTAAAAAAGCAGGATTCCAAGACTAAGAGCTCAAAGATTTAAAAAGGCATAAGCAGACTGCAGGAAAATATTAATTTTAAATGTTTGAGATTCTTGATTTAATTTTTTCTCATTGTTCTCTAATATTCTAATAAACATATTACTTTTATTATGATAAAAACTGAAATAACTCAAGTTTGTGATTATTAGTTGGTCATATATATTAAGAAGCTGTCAGAAAAAAAATAGAAATCACCACAATTATAGAACTTCATTTGTTAATAGAGAATGAATTTATGTTCTCATCATTTCAGTGGCTCAGTGGTTGATGGGTTACTGGAAAGCTTCCTGTACTCATAGTCAAAAGCTCTAGATTTAAGTTGTAGTTCTTACATAGCCCAGTTGTATGGTCTTGAGTAAGTTAGTCCCATCTCTGAATCTCAGGAATGTTATCTGTAAAATAGAAATTTAAAAACATTTATTGAATATCTACCATGTGCTAAGTGTTTGTGATATGAAATAGTGATATTGAATTAAGCAAACTATGATTCATGGTAATAAAAGATTCATCAATAAAAGACACATCAGTAGATGTCTTCACTGAGTCTGAACTTGAGCAATGAGTGGGAGTCAGTAAAATGATACGATAGCTAGAGGAAACAGCAAATCCATTATCAGGGACCTCCTCTTGAAGTGTTTCATGCAAGGAAGTGGCCTGACAGCATGGAATAACAGAAAGACTGTGAGTGTGGTGTTCAAATCATGACTTAGTCTCTTACTAGCTGTGTGACCTTGGGGAAGTTGCTCAACCTCTCTGTGCCTCAATTTTCTTCACCTTAAAGTGGGGATTCTATTACTTATTTCTCATGAGTATTGTGTGTAGAGACAACTTTTGTAAAGTACTTGATAAAGCAGTAATCCATGTCTTCAACAATTATGTATTGAATGCCCAGTATGTGTTACATGTGGCCACAGAGGTTGAGAATAAACAATAACCAGACAACTTCCTGTGATCTTCCATTTCAAATACATATTATCATTCATAATCTAATATTGTTCTTGGAAAGAAGTTCTCAGGATTTTCTATGTGCTACATTGTCCCATCAGTTTTCATTACTACTGTGATTTTCGTATCAGATCATGGGGGAGGGAGGTAGAGATCACATGTTGATGGAAAATGCCTCCCCCCCCCCACCCCCTGATACCCTGCTATGCCCTTCCGCTTTCCTGCCCCACTGAGCCTCACTGAGGGGAGAACAGATGTTCCACTGATTGACTGGGGTGAGAAGGATGGGATACCACAGTAGCCTCTTGCTCACAAACCCCTTCTAGCCCAGGATGGCTGTCACCCTGCCTAGAACTGGGGAGGTGGAGGAAGAAAAAAGAGCCAGACAGCAAACTCCTTCCAAAGGGCTCCTTGGAAAAGTAGGGCGGGGGAATAATTATGACAAATGTTTGAACAGCCACAGGAGGAGGTGAAGGGGAAGGAGGGGGTGGTGGAGGGGAGAGTCTGGTTAATTATGGAACAGATGCCCAGCAGCACCTTGGGGTGAATGCATTAAGAAGGGGGAACTGTCATCTCATTCTCCCCCTCAAATTTATTCACAGGCTCCTGCGGCACCCAGCTGGGGCTGGTTTAGTGTGGGTTTTGCCTCAGTTGGAGAGATCTGCAAGTTCAAAGCCTTCTCCTTATTTCCAAATGGGCTCTCCCTCCAGCCTTCTCTCTCTTCCTTCCCCACTCCGCCTCCCCATTGTGACTCTCCACACACCCCACTGTGCTGCCTCTGCCTGCAGATGACGTTCATTGTTTTGCCTGTACTGGTTCAGGAAAGTGCCCTCCAGACCTTCAGGCAAATAGGAGGAGGGGGCTCCTTCCAGGCATCCTCTGCCTTCCCCTGTCTCCCCTCTGCTCCTTGGCCTGGCCATGGCTGGGAGCCAAGTCCAGCCAGCAGAGTCCTCTCATAGAGGGTGCCTGAGGGAAGCCTTCAAAGCCTTGCACTGTAGACCTGGGGCTTCTGCTTGCAGCCCAGAGATATGTAAATCAGGCAGCAGAGAGCAGAGGCTCTTATTCTATTTGGCTTACAGTGCTGTTTGCTACCCAGATACTGCATGATTTGCACCCCAGCCACATGGTCTTGGGGCCTGAGGCAGAGAGTACAGGACTGGGACTGGTTTGTCCTGGGTTCTCCTTTCCTGCCCTTCAGTGTCTTTCCCACAGCTTTCTCGACTGCATTCTCTCAGTCTGCCAAACGGAGTTAAAACCTAAAAATCAAAAGAGGGAAATGACTTGTACTTCACCTGCTTTCCTCCCCTCAGTATTTTCAAGTATGACTCACCTCCCCAAGGGGCCCAGTTCAAGCCACCTCTGCTATGAAAAATACTCCACCTCTGCAGCACCTCTCATCCCTCTCCCAGCTTTATTTTGTCCCTAAGTGAGCACTGGCTTTTCTGCTAACACTTTCATCAGAAGATCTTTTCTCTCTCTGGCTAAATGGTAAATTTCTGAAAAAACTATGCCCACTTCAGAGCCCACCCTGACACACGGTAGATGTGGTGCTCTGGGCATACATCCTGCCCTATTTGGCACATGTTCACCCTATGGGGGATGTTTATGGTTGACCAGCAAAGTAAAATGCCCTTAGTTATCAGGGAAGTCTATAATCTCTAGCACGAGCATGAAGAAAAAGTGGATGGGGAGATAAACAGGTGATAATTTTTCCTATATAAATAAAATGATTGAATACCGTTAGGGTTCAACAATTTTGTTGATTACTGGTGGCAATCCATACAGGTCCACAGCAACCTCAATTCTTGCCTCCTCAGAAGAAAGAATTCGACTGAGGGGCATAAGGCAGAAAAAGAGATCAAGGCAAGTTTCAGAGCAGGAGTGGAAATTTATTAAAAAGCTTTAGAGCAGGGGAAAAAAAGTACACTTGGAAAAGACCCAATCGGGCACTTTGGAGGTCAAGTACAGCGTTTGACCTTCTGACTTCGGGTGTTCTTTACTGGCATACTTCCAGGATATAGTGTCACTTTTCCCATGATTCTTCCCTTAGGGTGGGCCGCCTGCATGTGCAAGGCGCTCCTTGTGCTTGGGAGGTGAGCATGCGCAGTGTGTTTGAGGAGGTGTACGCATGCTCGCCTGAGGCTTTGTTCCCTTTTCCGGTGGAGTGCCCCCAGAAGGTCTTGTGCTGCCATTTCGTCTCTCTTTTTTAAAATTAATTTATTTTTAAAATTATACTTTATGTTCTAGGGTACAGGTGCACAACATGCAGGTTTGTTACATATGTATACATGTGCCATGTTAGTGTGCTGCATCCATTAACTCGTCATTTACATTAGGTATATCTCCTAATGCTATCCCTCCCCCCTCTCCCAACCCCACAACAGGCCCTGGTGTGTGATGTTCCCCTTCCTGTGTCCAAGTGTTCTCATTGTTCAGTTCCCACCTATGAGTGAGAACATGGAGTGTTTGGTTTTCTGTTCTTGCTATCTTGCGATAGTTTGCTGAGAATGTTGGCTTCCAGCTGCTGCATCCATGTCCCTACAAAGGACGTGAACTCATCCTTTTTTATGGCTGCATAGTATTCCATGGTGTTTATGTGCACTTCATCTCTTAATGCGCATGCTTGAGCTCACTCACCCAACTCCTGAAAGCTGCCGATCACCAGTTACAGGTGTTTTTATTATCTGTATAGGGAGACTGCCTTTCTCTGATGCTGGCTGTCACCAATTATTATTTTATAGAGATAGTTAACAACTGCCTGACTCGCACCTGATGGTCACCTGACTTTCCTGGTGCGGGTATGGAGGAGCCCTTTCCTGCCCTCCTCATAGCCTGGCTAGCTACCTGTTGTAACAATACTGTGAGTAATTCAAAGCAGATATCACAAATGAACTCATTGGAAATGAAGCACTTAATGCATTCTTGGCTTTATCCTTGTTCTGTCATTATTCTCCTAATTTCAAGATGTGGATTATCAATGGGATTCAGAAGCGCCCTTCAAAGTTATTTAGTCCAATGTCCTACCCAAAAGATAGTTTTCTGACTTAGCAAAAGCTAAGGTAAAATGCTAAAGCAGTTTGTACGCAGAAACACATAAGGAATGTGAAATTGGTGTGAGGCATTTGTTGTGCTGTGGAGAAAGAGCAGGGTCTGAAACAATGGGATCTGCCTGGCATCACACTCTGCAATCCATACCCTTCCGTGAGAGCATTTAAAGCAGGGATTGCAAATTGGCTCCTGAAGGGTTGACTCCAACCTGCTGAGGTGTTTGGTTTGGCCTGCATATAATTTATTAATTTTTAAATATCAGTCAACATTTATAATTCAGGAGAGTTCACCTAAAACAAATCAGAATTTGAGTTTTTTTTTTTTTCCCCCTTAATGGAAGATCTGGAAATAACAGTCCTGCTATTGTACTTGGAAGCAATTAGCTAAAGGAATTTCCTTTAGACCTGGGATAAGCTTTAGGTTTACCACAGCCCTCACCACACCCTATTACCTCTTTGTCACTAATGTCAGGTGCCAGTTGCCACTTACCCTTATGCCTGTCTTAAAACGTTTTATCCTCCCTTTCTTCCTTCATTTCCTCCTTCTCTCCCTTCCTTCCTTCTTTGATTCCTTTTTTCTTTCTTTTTTTTTAAAGTAAAAATGGGACAATAAAAGTTAGATTAATATTATTTATTCTTCCAAATGCTACTGCATGCATCTTGTGCTTTCTCTCTATACCTCTTGTATTCATATTACTTATTTCATGCCTGCCTTTGCCTCTGGCCTGTGAATTCCTAGTAGTAGGGGACTGCTTGTCTTGCTCACACCCATACCTAGTGCTGTGCCTAACAGTTCACATTGAATATGTAACTGAACAGCAGGTTAGTTGCTTGCTGCATGCAGAGTCCAGTGAACAAGAGCAAGGTATGGTATAAAAAATGTGAGTTATTCTGAAGCTAGCTTAGGGGAAGAGACACAGATGTCCTGCCTTAAATGTGGCACTTTGCTTTTGGAGCATAAAGTGGGTACTTTTATAAGGCAGAGGAGGAAGCAAGCAAGGACAGGGTGTCCCCATGCTAGCTTGATGCCTTACCTATTGGGCAGTTGAGCTGGCACCTTCCTGGGAAGAAATAAGTTGTAAAAGTGGCCAAGTAAGCATGCTTTCAACATGGCCTCCTGGTGAGTGAAAGTCCTGCAGCACTCCCCTGGAGGGTGAGAGTTCCATGGTGGGCATACTTCCCTCTGCAAATCCATTGTCAACTCCAGAGGAGAGCTCTCTCTTGGAGTACAGAGTTAGATGAATGTCCTCTATAGGGAATATCTGGTGAAGGTGAGGCGAAAGGGTATATTTGCATTTCTAAAGGGCTAAGTAGGAAGCAGGGAACAGGGTGAAATGGGAAAGGAGAAAAGAAGAGATAATGATTTTTTAAAAAGTAACTCATTCATTTTTTCTTAGAAAAAAATGGGGGCACTTGGTTATAAATATATATTGTTGAACTGCTATTATATTCTCTTACTCTTACCCACAAGTAGAGTAACAAGATATCTCATCAGTCAGAATGCACTAAACAAGATAACAAGATGAGTGGGATCCAAAAATTCAACAATATAAATGTGGGCAGTTGGGAGGTAGTGAAAACAGTGCTTTTCAGTTGGTCTGTACTGTCACAAGGAGCTGAATGGAGAAAGTCTAAATGGTCACAAATCAGTCACTTCCTCACTGCCTCTTCCCACCAGAAGATAAGAAATTCACCTGCTTCTGTTTGAGAATGGGGATTAGGCACAGCATGGGAGCCAGTCATTAATCGAGATGTCTGAATACCCATTATCACAGCAAATGCTTCCTTGGGACCCACAATCAAAGGCTTTTAGTGGATACTGAAATTCTGACTGATAGTTGTGGAATCAAAACCCTGCATCCTGACTGGCTGTTTTTGAGGTGCTCCTACAAATGCTGCAGTAAACATTATGCGATTTTCTGTATTGTTTTGTTGCTGTTTCCTTCACTTGCTTTTAAGCCTGAGACTCAGAACTTTATCTCCTGCCCCTAACAGAGTGCTGCCCCCGGGCACCTGCTCAGGAACACTTTCTCCTTTGTCCAGTGTGAACTCTCTTGAAGATGTCATTCTCCTGAGACTCAGAACTTTATCTCCAGCCCCTAGCAGAAGGATGCCCCTGGGCAGGTGCTCAGAAACGTTTGCTCCTTGGTCTGGTGTGAACTCTCTAGAAGATGTCATTCTCTACCTGGCTCTGCTTTCCAGCTTTGAGCACTGAGAGGAAGGTTCTGCCTTCCTCTTGGGTCCTGGACACACCCTGAGCAGGGAACTCAGGAAAGAGTGATCAGCCTTCTCATAGGCTTGAGTCAGAACTCTGGTATATGTCAGGGGTCCCACTTTTTTTCTTTGAGGTTTAGGGGCACATGATTCCCAGCAGGCTCCTCTTAGAATCTACTACCATCTGTTATTGCAGATATTCCTGCAATGAACATCTAGTTTTTGTACTTGGCCACTCTTTCCTCTTTTTGGCCTGTGCTAAACTCCTAGCCAGGCAACCTGGCTGGAGCACTTGAGAATTACTCTCTACCCATTGCCAGGCACCTGCTTCTATCCTGGCACCTGGCTAAGGCTGCTGGCTTACAGGTAGGCATTCAGTATCTGCATGACACCCAACCCTATCTCCTTTCGTCACAGGCAACAACTCAAAGCCGACCTGGAAAACCAAAGAGAAAGTGACTGAATCCATTTTGGCTCTCTGCTTTACGATTGTTTTAGTAATAATTTTTTGTTTTGCTTACTCTTTATGCCCTTCTTGAACACAGCATCTGTGGGTCTTTGAGCAAGTTAGTGTTAAGGCCAAAGGTAGCCTAGCTCTCATGGCGGCTGGAGGTGGGCTTGCAGGAAGCCATGATACATACTGACAGGGCAAACGCCTGAACACAGGTACAGCACACTGCTTCAGTGACACCAGTGATGCTACTACATACCTGCCTTCCACCGGGAGCAGTGATTTTGCATCAGAGAGAGCAGATGGGCCAATTTTGATAATCCAAGCCACGCAGCAAACTTTGATAGCTTCTACAAGCAGTCAGGAAAAATCCCAGCATGCTAAGTAGCTGGTAGGCTTTTCCTAGGATTTAAAGGTCACCTGGGGGTTGCTCTTAATCCTTTCTGATAGAGCATATGCCTTCCACTCTCCCGCCATGTGCTCCCTGCCTCCCCAGATCCTACCTTGTCAAGAACTGCCAGCTTCAACGGTGGCCTTATCAAACGTCACACTGATGCAGTTAGTACCTTATTGTTATCAAAACCTTTTGCAAGACCACTGCCTCAGCTACCTTGAGCCTCTTCCCACTGAGCGCATCCCTTCATTAATGCTGCCTTTCTCTGATGAGTTCCCCCTCTGCCCTGCTTTCTTCATCTGTTTAATTTGTTTGCTGTGCACTTTGAACCCATCCCCTGGAAGACATGACATAACACCATCTCTTTCTATTTAAACTGCTATTTAGGACATGCTTGAAATGTGCATTATTCATAGGCATCATTGGAGATCAGTGCAAATCAGCTTCGTTGCACACCCTGGAGACTGCAGTCAAGTTGCATGTACTTATCAACTGGGTAGTATCATTTCCTGAAAAGCAGGTTTGCTCTGTCTTCTGGGGGGAGATGACAGTTTCATGGAAACTCTGAGAACAATCATGACTTTGAAAGGGATCACGAGGCCATTTCATTCGTCATTGGATGCACATACTTCAGCAAGGCTGGAAAATTTCTCATGTGGTTTGATTCACATGGTTTTGAAATCTTATTCAAACACGGACTTTGGCCAGGACCCTATAGAAGTCACAGGAGAGTTGGAGTTTCAAGACAAAACAATAACAACAACAACAACAACAACAACAATAACAAAACCAACAATCTTCAGTCTTTTGTGTTTAGTGGGGGTGGAAAGGCCAGTGTAGAGAACTTCTTTAATCCAAGGACACCCACAGCAATAAAAGCAGACAGCAGGGAACCAGGACAAGCATGGCTGTGAAGGTAAGTCAGGTGTAACCTTGGTGGCCCGCTGCCCTTTGTATGTCTTTTCTTTCTGTTCCAGGTTCCCATTGTACCCGCGGGCTACACGAGGGACCTCTTGTTCTGGAGAAAGTGATTCTTGTGTTGGGTGGTTGAAGTTTGCCTTACTGCCCCTCCTAGGAACACTTGCTATTAGAAAGATGAATGTGGGCCAGGCATGGTAGCTCATTCCTGTAATCCCAGCACTTTGGGAGGTCGAGGTGAGCAGATCATGAGGTCAGGAGTTTGACACCAGGCTTACCAACATTGTAAAACTCTGTCTCTACTAAAAATTAAAAAATTACCTGGGCATGGTGGTGTGCGCCTGTAATCCCAGCTACTCAGGAGGCTGAGGCAGGAGAATTGCTTGAACCCGGGAGGCGGAGGTTGCAGTGAGCTGAGATTGTGCCACTGCACTCCAGCCTAAGTGACAGTGTGAGACTCCATCTTGGGGGAAAAAACAAAAAAAGACGAATGTGGAACCTCAAGGGGGATGTTTCTGTTGATGGAGATCAAAGATTGTGGCCCTTGGGTGGGGAGACATCTTGAAACAGGAAGGCCTTCCCAGAGCCTCTCTAAATCATACTGCACCACGAAACTCTTCTCAGCATTTGAGTGGGTCAGGCTCTGAGCCAAAGTGAGCTGGACCCTCTGGTTCTATTTTCTCTGCACTCGCATTCCACATGCTTCAATAGTCCCTGGTGGTAAAGGAGGATTTTTGGAAAGACTTACTCTTTGAGGCTTCTGTACAGGTATGTACTAGACAGATTTCTTGACTTTTGAAAAGTCTGGATTAGAAAAGATTATTGAAGTCAGTTTGTTCCAAGAGTTAAAAGTGTTGGTATAAAAGTAGCTGCTAATGCCATCGGTTGGTAATGGGTAGAGTTTATACATCTCTGCCATGGGTTCTGGCTTTGTTCTATTGATAGAAGTTCTTATGTGGAAAGTTTTAAATGAAAGGCCTTTATGGAGAGGAAAAAAAATGAATGGCTGTTTAAAGGATTTAAAGAGGAAATATATTTCTATATGCATTTAGCTCCTTACATTAATATCTCACATGGTCAGGGCCCAATAAACCTCAATCCTTAATTGATTCATTCATACATTAATAAGCTTATTATTTTATTCATTTAATTCAAAGTTTGTAAATGTTTACTGCACCATGCAACGCTATGCTAGGTACATGGAATAAAACAGGTAAAGGATTCTCTGTTATGTATGAGTGTGCATGTGCACGTGGGCACATGTGTGTTGCAAGGCGTAAGTCTAAAAGTTATGACTCAGTGGGTTAAGGGGCGGGATGGAGGGAAGGTAATAGTCTATGGCAGTGAGGAGGATAGAACTACCCAGTCTAGCACTGGTGGAGATAGTTGGGAAGACAAGCCAATGAAACCGATGCTTGAGTTGAATCTTGAAGAATGATGAAGATCATTGATGAGAGAGTCTGTAGCTTAGTCAAAGCATAGGGAGCATTTGTATAAAAGCACTGAGGGAATGAGGCTGTTTAGGGAAACTGAAAGCATTTTTATAATTGGGAGTTCTGAAGCACATTAGGATTTTGATAAAAGAGAAGACTAGAGAGGAAAACCGAGTCCAAACAGGAGGTGCTGAGGATTTGAGACCTGATCCTCCAACTGAATGAAAATTGCTGCAGATTTTAAACAGGACTGTGCATTTTTGAAAGATCATTCTGGAAATGGTGGGGGCAGGGTTAGAGGAGAATGAGATGACAGCCAGAGAGGCCAAGTAAAATGTTGTAGCCATAGCCCGGGTGGGAAAGCCTTCCCCAGAACAGTGGCAAAAGGGGGATAGAAAGGAGCAGAGGGGCCAGAGTCACTGAAGAAGGAGAACTGGCAGAGCTGGTGAATGGGGCGGATGTTGGAGAGACAGAAGACGACTCTCAGGCGTCTGGTCTGGGTGGTGGTGATAAGCGGACCAATCCTAGAGACAAGGTTCCTTGTCTTGAGGAGGCTCCGGCATTAAGAGGAAGAGACCCAACTTGGAAGAATTTGCATCCCCTCGGGAAATGATTAGACCACAAAGATTTGCTTGCATTAAGCAAAGGGAATTCTTAAAAATATATAAGCCAAATAGCCCACAACTGTGCGTGCAAGTGCTAGACTCAGTGGAGCAGCCATCTTCAGTCATCTGTCTCTCTCCATGGGGGACAAAGAACACTGATATTTAAGATGATGACCCTGTGGCCTTACAGATCAAAGCTGAAATATTAAATCATATTCATTAAAGCAGAAAGGTGAACTTGGGCATTTGAATTTGAATTTATTCCAACTCTGCATGCTGCCCACTTTTGAAACAATTAGAGCCAGTTTATAGATTTGAACTGTTCAAGATACATGAGGAAGGCAGAGGAGTAGGAGATTCTCAGGCCCTGAAGTTGAACGGACATCAACATTTGGTGATAAAATACCATGAGACAAAAGTTTGGGTTCTTTCCACTAAGGCAAAAATATTTAATAAACTCCTTTTTGATAATATAAAGCATGCACTTTCATCAGTTATTAAAAAAATTCTACAATGAAATTTTTTTTTAATTTTGATTTTTGTTGGTACATAGTAGGTATGTATTTTTATGGGGTATGTGAGATACTTTGATACAGGCGTGCAATGCATAATAATCACATCATGGTAAATGAGGTATCCATCCTCTCAAGCATTTATCCTTTGTGTTACAAACAATACAATTATACTCTCTAGTTATTTTTAAATGTACAATTAAATTATTGTTGACTATAGTCACCCTGTTGTTCTAAATACTACATCTTATTCATTCTTTCTATTTTTTTGTATCCGTTAGCCATCCATCCCCACCCTGCCACCCACTACCCTTCCCAGCCTCTGGTAACAATCCTACTCTGTATCTCCACGAGTTCAAATATTTCTGTTTTTAACTTCCAGAAATAAGTAAGAATATGTAAAGTCTGTCTTTCTGTTGCCTAACTGATTTCACTTAACATAATGACCTCCAATTCTATCTATATTGTCTGCAGAGAAATTTAAACAAAAATCCATTAATAATTACTTCCGGGTAAGGCAACGTCAGCCTTGAAGTCATCCAAAATTTAACCTAGAGCTTTTTGTCTTCACCCGTCAGGCTAGAGAGTCATCCTTTAAACAATCTTTTATTTTTTTGACGGAGCCTTGCTCTGTCTCCCAGGCTGCAGTACAGTGAGGCGATCTCAGCTCACTGCAAGCTCTGCCTCCCGGGTTCATGCTATTCTCCTGCCTCAGCCTCCCGAGTAGCTGGGACTACAGGCACCTGCCACTACACCCGGCTAATTTTTTGTATTTTTAGTAGAGACAGGGTTTCACCATGTTAGCCAGGATGGTCTGGATCTCCTGACCTCATCATCCGCCCAACTCGGCCTCCCAAAGTGATCCGCCCACCTTGGCCACCCTCAGAGTAAATCTAAAGTCCCTACAGGCATGAGCCACGGTGCCCAGCCTAAACAACCATTAAGAATCTCTTTTCCTTCTATTCCAAGCCCAGACCTCCCTCTCCGCATGCCTGGCCCTCTGCCTGGCATACTGATGGCACTCTGCCTTCACTGTCTTCCCTCTCTGACCCATCTTGTGTGCAGCTGTGCTTGTTCACTGATACACAGATGACACCCTAATTGATATTCCCAACCCTCACCTCTCCCCTGAACCTACCCAACATCTCCATAAGAGATGTTTAAGAGGCATTTTCAACTCAACACAGTACAAAGTTAACTACTGATTTTATACCCCAAAAGCCATTCTCTGTCTTCTCCAGTATCTCCATTACTTGTCAGCTCTGCCAGTTCTCCCTCCCTGGTGATTCTGGCCCCTCTGCTCCTCTCTTTGCCACTGTTCTTGGGAAGGCTTTCCCACCTGGGCTGTGACTACAGCATCTTAACTGGCCTCCCTGACTCTCGTCTTGCTCTCTTCTAATCCAGCCCCCACCATTTCCAGAATGACTTTTCAAAAACACACAGTGCTTTTAAAAATCTGCAGCAATTTTCCCTCAATGTAAGGATCAGGTCTCAATTCTTCAGCACCTCCTGTTTGGAGTCGGATTTCCTCTCCAGTCTTCCCACTTGAATCTTCTTATCTCAATGCAATTCTGGACTTCCAGTTGCCTATTTTAGAAAATTATCTTGGTTCTACCTGCAAAACCTATCCAGATTCTGATCACCTGTGACCACCTTTACCTCCACTTTCTGGCATTATCATCTATCACTTGGATCGAGTAAAAGCCTCCTGTTTGGTTCCAAGTCTGCCTCTGGCTCCTTCATAATGTGCACAGAGGCATGGCCAGAGTGATCTTATTAATACATTAGATGTGCTCCTCCCCTGCTCAGACGCCTCTGGCAGCTCCCTCAGCCTCAAAGTAAATCTAAAGTCCGTGCAGGGGCCTCATGGCCCTTTCATCTGGTCTCTGGGTTCCTCCTTGTTTCCTGCCAATCTCCCCTCACTCCTGGTGCTCCAGCCACACTGACTGCCTTTCTTTCCTTGCATCCGGATCCTATCTGCCTCAAGCGGGAATTCCCTGTCCTGTTCTCCAATCTCGGCACACACTGTTCTCCCTGGAGTCCTTCCCACCTGCCCAAAGCTTCCTCTACTTTCGAGCTCACCTAAACTCTTTCTCCATGAAGACTCCCTTGACATCTAGTGATCTTCCTTTGTCTCCAAACGCCAGTGTTCTATTTTGACCCTTGTGCTCATCTCCTCACTGGTAGGAGGCCGCCTGGTTTCTCTTCCCTGTGTGATACAGCTGGCTGTATACCTGCCAGCCAGTGGGATGATCACTTTCCTGAGGCCAAGGACCATTTCATTTGTTTTGATCTCCTAAAGAGCCTCAGTATGGTCCACCTGTACATAAGCCTCTTAAGGATTCCGTTAGTTTGCTTTTGCCTCTGCACCAAGCTAGGAAAAAGGCACAGGGGAATGGAGGAACATGGTTCTTACTATGGTTCTGACATCTACAATGAAGAGGGGTGAACCACTGATACATTCAACCGTATGGGTGAATCTCAAATGCATTATGTTAAGTGAAAGAAGAGGCACCCCCAAAATACAAAGAGTATGATTCCACTGAAATGACACAGTGGAAAAGGCAAACTGGAGCAGTGGGAAATGCACCAGTGGTTGCCAGAGGCTGACAGTGAGGGAGGAGTTGACTACAAAGGAACAGCAAGACTGAATTTTTTTTTTGTGGAAGGTGATAGAAATATTCTCTATCAATTGTGATGCTGGGTCTGTGACACTATGCATTTGTCAACATTCATAAAACTGTATACCAAGAACAGTAAATTTTGTTTCTAAAATAAATTTAGAAAACACAAAAAAGCAGAACACTGCCTAACACATCTAAGTGTTTAATAAATGTTTCTGTTACTAAGAAAAAAGAATTCTGCCTTGCAGGACATAAAAAATTACCAAGGGCAAAAACTTATTTACTTAGGGAGTATTATCTGAAAAACAAATAAGATTGGCTGCAAAAAGATTTCCTAGTTTGTAAAATACCCCAGTTGCACAGGGATCATATCGTATCTTTAAAGTACTAAAAGAAAAAATTGTGAAAACATGGCATCTAAGTGCTAATTTCTTTAGATAATCTAAAATGAAGCAATGTGCTTTAGTTTTAAAAAGTTCTGGTGTCCAAAGAAATACATTTTCATTGTTATTAACTATATGCAAAAAAATTATAAACACATATATACACAAACATAAATAGTTGTTTTCTCATTTTCCAAAGATAAAACTGTAGGGAATGAATACTGAGTCCTGCTTGTGCGAGGCACTGTTGTATTCATTAGATCTTATAATAACCCCATGAGGAAAGCCATATTATCCCCATTGTATAGATGGCAACTAGGAGACCCAGGGAGGTGAAGTGAGTTAAGAAAGGTTACAGGGATGGTAGCATCTGCTCCAAGATGCAATCCAGGTCTGCCTGACTCTGCGGATGCACTTCCCACAGACACACACTCCTTCAGGCTGTACAAATGGCAGGCAGCCAACAGCTCCAGCTCACAAAGACAAGGCTCCCGCCTGAACAGCATGCAGCTCTCTCAAGCGTGGCCTCTGCCGAGAACCTCTGTCCCGCCGCCGGACCTGCAACCCCAAGGCTCCTGCCCTGTCAGTGGCTTCAGTGTGGTCACTGTGGTGAGGAAAACCTGTCCCTTTGCGAAGTCACTGAGGCAGGGCCTGGATCTAAGCTGTATCTTCCTCAGTGCCAGCACAAAAACAGACAGCCTCTTAGGGGGCCGTTCTGTCAGGAAGATAAATGCTGTCTCATTGATTCCCCCACCGAGGAGCTTGTCCAAAATGGCAGCTGCTAGACAGAAACGCTTTGAAGATTGAACCCAGGAGTCCAGTTCCAGCCTCTCTTGCAGTCTTGAATAGCAATTCAAACTTGCATGACAAATTTAAGTCCGTGTCACTGGCTGGGATAGAAAGCAAAACGGGTGAGTGACACAACTCACCAGGGAGATCCTTAGACTGTTGCCAGTAACAGGACAGATCTTACTGGCTATCCCTGCCATAGGATTTACAGCCAGTCCCACCCCAGAATTTACATAGGTCACAATGTCCTTCAAGGGCAAAGGGAAGTCCTGAAAAGACAATAAAGTTAAGAAAGGGAGAGTACAGAGCCTCTCCCTTGGCAGGACATGGGAAAGGGAGAAGGGTCCCTCGGGGTCCTATGTATGTGTGAGTGACACACACACTCATGAATGTGCGTCGGGGTCCTGTGGATGAATGTGTGAGTGATACATACACTCATGAATGTGCGTCGGGGCTTTTGTTTTTGTTGTACCAGCCAGCAGCATCACACCAGCTGTTCCTGTGTCGCTGTCTTGTGTCAGCTGCTGCTCGTATCAGAGGGCGAGGACTCAGGCAACTACCCCCAATTCCCTGTGCGCCAAGGAAGTGGCCTAATGTCCTGGGTGAGATGGGGTATGAGCAACAGCAGATGATCACATCCAGGGGCGCACCCCGCCCTTGGCATTTCCACCTGGCCCCTCGGTGGAGGAGGGTAGCGCACTGAGAAATTTCTCCACCAGGTGGCGCTCATAGTTTAGCTTTATTTTTATTTTCATTGATGGAAAAATTCGCCCTGCTACCGCGGCCGGAGAACACACATGACTTATACGTTCTAATTCATGTGCAGATTTCATGTACTGTCATGTTTGGGGTTCTAGTGAATTTTGTACAATTACAACTTGTTCTTTCCCTCTGGGACCTTGGCAAGCAACACTATACAGGGACAGGCATTATAACCTGTTGGGCGGGGGTGTGGGGGGGTCATTTTTTTTTTAATCACACGTACAGAAACACACTCACATATACATACTTGCTTTAGGGATAAATTCTGCCATTTTGTTTTTTCCTCGTCCTCATCGTGGTCAGAATGGTGTGACCAGCTGATACCCTTTGTTTACTGGAACCTAGTACAGCAACACCAGTTCAGTATTCATGTCCATTATATGGTGGACAAAGCTTGGATCGGCAGCCTCAAAAAATGCTCATCCACACTGAGGCTTAGAGATCAAAGCTCAGAGGAAAACAACTGATGGCAGGCTTGTCTTTAAAGGAGGATATCAGAACTGGTATGTGTCTGAGATGCTGTGGCTGGGTTTTACATGGTGACTGTGTCTGAGGAAGCTACTTGTAGGGCTGAGCTGACTGAGGAGCTTGGAAGCCTTGTAGTAATGTTAATGGATATGATCCAGTTATTAGAGTTTAAGATAACAGATGTACAATATCATCCCTTTCCTCAAGATAAAATCCAGTCTACTAGAGAAGATAAGAAATTTGGTCACTCCAGTAACACAAAAGGTAGTTTCTGCTAAGTACATCGTGCCAACAAATTTGCTCTGAGAGTTCATAGGAAAACCTATCCATGTGTCTTGGAAGGTTGGGGAAGTGTTCAGGGAAGGATAGACCTAGGTCAGGCTTTGACAGGATTAGGCATCAGGCAGGGTAGGAGAGGGCATGACCAGGGAAGTGGGAAGGGATTCTGTAACAGAGCATCCATGTACACCTGGTAAACCTCAGAGAGCTGAAGCTCAATTAATTGGCACCCTCAGTAATAGATGGTTCCTTTAAAAATTCTATATCATGAAAAGACAAAATCGCAGTAAGATGACAATTCCTTAATGTATAGAAGGATGGTGTCCCTGAAGCCCAGCAGAATAATTAATCTTTAAGGCAGTATTTATTTTTATTTTTATTAAACACTGAGAGTGACCTCATTCATTCAACACACTTTTTTAAATTTTACTTTAAGTTCTAGGGTACGTGTGCACAATGTGCAGGTTTGTTACATAGGTATACATGTGCCATGTTGGTTTGCTGCACCCATCAACTTGTCATTTACATTAGGTATTTCTCCTGATGCTATCCCTCCCCCAGCCACCCACCCCCCACAGGCCCCTGTGTGTGATGTTCCCCACCCTGTGTCCATTCATTCAACACATATTTATGGAGTATTTTCATTGTGCAGAATGTTTTGTGGGAAACTAACATATATCAGGCAGGATTGTCTTCTCTGGAGACTTTATGGTAGGAGAAAAGACAATAAATGTGAATATCACGATAATGTCAGAGAAAAGACAAAGACTCTATGGTGGGTACAGAAAAGTATAGAGCAAGACAAAAATTATTTCAACTGGAGGTTCAGTGGTAGGATGTGTTGGTATAAAGATAAACGGAGAGGAAGAGATTTTTGCACCGAGAAACGGCAAATACAAAATAAAGAAGTCTGCAAGAAGAGACTGACTGGGGAACACAGAGTAGGAGAGCAGAAATAGAGAAATAGAGAGCAGCAAGGCTGCTGCAAGCTTAGGTGAGAGCCACACGTCAGGCAGCTTCAGGTTAAAGAGTTTGAGTTCGACCAGGCGCTGTGGCTCACGCCTGTAATCCCAACACTTTGGGAGGCCGAGGCGGGTGGATCATGAGGTCAGGAAATGGGAGATCGAGATCTTCCTGGTTGACACGGTGAAACTCCGTCTCTACTAAAAAATACAAAAAATTAGTCAGTTGTGGTGGCGGGCGCCTGTAGTCCCAGCTACTCGGGAGGCTGAGGCAGGAGAATGGCGTGAACCCGGGAGGCGGAGCTTGCCGTGAGCCGGGATCGCGCCACTGCACTCCAGCCTGGGCGACAGAGAGAGACTCCGTCTCAAAAAAAAAAAAAAAAAAAAAAAAAAAAAAAAAAAAAAAAAAAAAAAAAAAGAAAAAAGAAAAGAAAAGAAAAAAAAAGAAAGAAAAGGATGCTATACACTTTTGAGTTGACGGATAAATTGATCTTTAGAAAGACCTGCGTTTCAAAAGATTAGCACATGATACCAACATAAAAGATGGATTGACCAGGGGAGGGAAAAGAGATAGAGGATTTGGTTAAAAGGCTATCCTACAGGCCCCAGAATGAATAGGACTTCATAAATCAACATTTATTGTTATCATTTGGGGACTTATCAAAATCCGTTCCTCAAAATTAAAAAAAAACAAAGCATATATAATTCACCAGATCTGAAAATAATGTGTTAAGGGTTACCAAAACTGGCTGAGAACAGGAAGAAATGATGCAAGAAGAAGTGAAGAGAAGAGGCATGGAGAAGTCGGGGTGGGGAGGGGGTAGCTATTTCAGAATGCACCAGCATTTCCTGAAGGTGAGAGATATGCCCAGGAGAGCAGATACTAGATTCTCTATTTACCACACTGAATGTGGGAACAGGTTTAAGCAGAGATGCTGGCAGAATGAATTTGGTAGAGGAAAGTGGGGGACAGGGACCTCATCCAGAATTGTACCTACAACAAAGTGACTATAGTTAATGATTATATAGTTTTGAAAAATGCAGAGAGAGTGGATAAGTGTTGTCACAGCAACAATGATAACTATGTGAGATAATAAATTTGTTAGCTAGATGTAACCATTCCAGAATGTCTATATACTTCAAAACATTAATATTGCACATGATGCTTACACTGTCAATTTTTGAAACACATTAAAACTTAAATTTAAAAAATGAAAAATAATTTTACCTATGAACCACATTTGCAAGAAGTTATCTTTTCTGCAGCATCGCAGATTGCATTGTAAATATCTGCTAGACAGCCCCTCTCCCATAAAGAACATTCCTCCCCAGATTAAAATGACTTCCTGCAAATAGCTGGCCCAGGGATTCAATGATAACTAAGAAAAATGAAACCAAATACTAAATAAATATAAAGGTACTTTAAGAATAAATGAGGCAAAAGAGCATCAAAACCACTAACAAAGGATGAATATTCACTGGAAAGAATGTTTCCACAGAGTAGAAAAAAACTGTGACCAAATATTTTACTGTACATTGAAAGAAAAACATACACAAAGTATCACCTCTACAAATAAAGAATTCGAAAAAATATGTAAGAATGCAGGAAAGAGATGGTAAGATAATACGACAACACAAAGTATGAGGGGTCACATCTTAGAAAGAAGTAGAAAAATAGCCATCAAACAAAGGAAAACAAAATTATAAGAAACAGTGGATGACATGTTTCGTGAAAAACACAATAAAGGACATAAAGGAAGAAATGAGAGAAATTATAAAAATAAATGTAATTTTAAAAAATATATAGAGGCATATATGTTTTACTGTAATTAGAAAAGAATGGCAAAGGAGTCTCAACACTGGCATAATTGGTGTCTCTGAGATGAAAATTTTTAAAAGTGGAAAAGTTAAAAAAAAAAAATTAAGGCTGGGTACAGTGACTCACACATGTAATCCCAGCACTTTGGGAGGTCAAGGTGGGCAGATCATCTGAGATTGGGAGTTCAAGACCAGCCTGACCAACATGGAGAAACCCCATCTCTACTTAAAAAAAAAAAAAAAAAAAAAAAAAAAAACACAAAATTAGCCAGGCATGGTGGTGCATGCCTGTAATCCCCACCTACTTGGAAGGTTGAGGCAGGAGAATCGCTTGAACCCAGGAAGTGGAGGTTGCGGTGAGCCAAGATTTTGCCATTGCACTCCAGCTTGGGTAACAAGAGTGAAACTCCATCTCAAAAAAAAAAAAAAAAATAAAATAAAATATAATTTAATAAAATTTTATCTAAATGAAAATGAGTTAAAGACCTGGTGAGGTGGCTCATGCCTGTAATCCAGCACTTTGGGAGGCCAAGGTGGGTCAACCACTTGAGATCAGATATTTGAGACCAGTTTGGTGAACATGGTGAAACCTCATCTCTACTAAAAATTCAAAAATTAGCCTGGCATGGTGTTGGGTGCCTGTAGTCCCAGCTACTTGGGAGGCTGAGGCAGGAAAATTGCTTGAAGCTGGGAGACAGAGGTTGCAGTAAGCCAAGATCACACCACTGCACTCCAGCTTGGGCGACAGAGCGAGATTACATCTCAAAAAAAAAAAAAAAAAAAAAAAAAAGAAAAGAAAAAAAGAAATGACTTAAATACCTATGTCAAAAGTTCACACCACATGATAGAAAACATAGATCTAGAATGACCAATACTGAAACATAACCAAGTAAATCTGTGAGGTGTAAATATTTTAAAACATTTTCAAAAGTTCATAAAAAGGAATTAAATTGGTCAGTTCTCAAATTCCTCTACAGCAGAATTTCATGTCAAAATTTAACAGTGAAAATCTTTAAAAAAAGAAAAAGTCAAGGAAAGAAAATATGTTATGGATTTTTTATACAGCAAAACTGTCCAAGTATACAAGCTATGGACTATTAAAAGGAAAACTTCAGGCAAATTAAGTTTAACAGAGTTTAACTGAGCAAAGAACAAATTGAGAATCAGCCAATCCCTCTCCCCACAGCTAGAATAGATTCAGAATGACTCTGGCGTTGTCACATGGCTAGAGAGGATTTATGGACAGAAAACAGAACCGAAGTGCTGAAACAGCTGGATTGATTACAGCGGGCATTTGACCCATTTGAGCATAGTTTGAATAGTTGGTCATCTTTGATTGGACCAAAACCCTGTTATTGGTACAAGAATGAATAGTCGGTTTACATATCCAGTTAGGTTACAGTTCACCATGTACGAGGAAACCTTTGGACCAAACTTAAAACATGTAAGAGGCAGCTTTAAGCTAAACTTAATTTAACAGTACAAAAATTACAAATATTCAGGAACTAAGGAAATAGAGTTTTTATGCGCCCTTTCTGAGGAAACTTTTAGAGGATAAACTTATGTTAGCTGAGGGATAACTAGGAAGATTAAAACAAAAGGCAGGAAATATTGAATATATTTCACTCTAGAATTAACACTAATACAAACTTGGAGATTAGAGAAATGAATTCTAAGTCTCATGTGTTCTGACCATGTAGGAGTGCTACAACTAACAAACAATTGAAGGAAGTTAGAAGGAAGATGAGCAGTAGAATAGTTTTGCTGACGGTTCCACTGAATATTAGGTAAAGGCCGTTTTTTAAAGCCGAAGGTATTAGGAAAATTGGCAATACTTAAGTGTACAAAGATAAACATTAAGAAAGATAATATTGGGGGGGCGGAGCAAGATGGCCGAATAGGAACAGCTCCAGTCTCCAACTCCCAGCGCGAGCGACACAGAAGACCGGTGATTTCTGCATTTTCAACTGAGGTACTGGGTTCATCTCACTGGGGAGTACCGGAGGATCGGTGCTGGTCAGCTGCTGCAACCCGACCAGCGAGAGCTGAAGCAGGGCGAGGCATTGCCTCACCTGGGAAGTGCAAGGGGGAAGGGAATCCCTTTTCCTAGCCAGGGGACCTGAGACACACAACACCCGGAAAATCGGGTAACTCCCACCCCAATACTGCGCTTTAAGCAAACAGGCACACCAGGAGATCATATCCCACACCTGGCCGGGAGGGTCCCACACCCACGGAACCTCCCTCATTGCTAGCACAGCAGTCTGTGATCTACCGGCAAGGCAGCAGTGAGGCTGGGGGAGGGGCACCCGCCATTGCTGAGGCTTAAGTAGGTAAACAAAGCTGCTGGGAAGCTCGAACTGGGTGGAGCTCACAGCAGCTCAAGGAAACCTGCCTGTCTCTGTAGACTCCACCTCTGGGGACAGGGCATAGTAAACAATAACAAACGCAGCAGAAAGCTCTGCAGACGCAAACGACTCTGTCTGACAGCTTTGAAGAGAGCAGTGGATCTCCCAACACGGAGGTTGAGATCTGAGAAGGGACAGATTCCCTGCTCAAGTGGGTCGCTGACCCCGGAGTAGCCTAACTGGGAGACATCCCCCACTAGGGGCAGTCTGACACCCCACACCTCACAGGGTGGAGTACCCCCTGAGAGGAAGCTTCCAAAGCAAGAATCAGACAGGTACACTCGCTGTTCAGAAATATTCTATCTTCTGCAGCCTCTACTGCTGATACCCAGGCAAACAGGGTCTGGAGTGGACCTCAAGCAATCACCAACAGACCTACAGCTGAGGGTCCTGACAGTTAGAAGGAAAACTATCAAACAGGAAAGACACCTACACCAAAACCCCATCAGTACATCACCATCATCAAAGACCAGAGGCAGATAAAACCACAAAGATGGGGAAAAAGCAGGGCAGAAAAGCTGGAAATTCAAAAAATAAGAGCGCATCTCCCCCGGCAAAGGAGCGCAGCTCATCGCCAGCAACGGATCAAAGCTGGACGGAGAATGACTTCGACGAGATGAGAGAAGAAGGCTTCAGTCCATCAAATTTCTCAGAGCTAAAGGAGGAATTACGTACCCAGTGCAAAGAAACTAAAAATCTTGAAAAAAAAGTGGAAGAATTGATGGCTAGAGTAATTAATGCAGAGAAGCTCACAAACAAAATGAAAGAGACGAAAACCATGGCACGAGAAATACGTGACAAATGCACAAGCTTCAGTAACCGACTCGATCAACTGGAAGAAAGAATGTCAGCGATTGAGGATCAAATGAATGAAATGAAGCGAGAAGAGAAACCAAAAGAAAAAAGAAGAAAAAGAAATGAACAAAGCCTGCAAGAAGTATGGGATTATGTAAAAAGACCAAATCTACGTCTGATTGGGGTGCCTGAAAGTGAGGGGGAAAATGGAACCAAGTTGGAAAACACTCTTCAGGATATCATCCAGGAGAACTTCCCCAACCTAGTAGGGCAGGCCAACATTCAAATCCAGGAAATACAGAGAACGCCGCAAAGATACTCCTCGAGAAGAGCAACTCCAAGACACATAATTGCCAGATTCACCAAAGTTGAGATGAAGGAAAAAATCTTAAGGGCAGCCAGAGAGAAAGGTCGGGTTACCCACAAAGGGAAGCCCATCAGACTAACAGCAGATCTCTCGGCAGAAACTCTTCAAGCCAGAAGAGAGTGGGGGCCAATATTCAACATTCTTAAAGAAAAGAATTTTAAATCCAGAATTTTATATCCAGCCAAACTAAGTTTCATAAGTGAAGGAGGAATAAAATCCTTTACAGATAAGCAAATGCTTAGAGATTTTGTCACCACTAGGCCTGCCTTACAAGAGACCCTGAAGGAAGCACTAAACATGGAAAGGAACAACCAGTACCAGCCATTGCAAAAACATGCCAAAATGTAAAGACCATCAAGGCTAGGAAGAAACTGCATCAACTAACGAGCAAAATAACCAGTTAATATCATAATGGCAGGATCAAGTTCACACATAACAATCTTAACCTTAAATGTAAATGGACTAAATGCTCCAATTAAAAGACACAGACTGGCAAACTGGATAAAGAGTCAAGACCCATCAGTCTGCTGTATTCAGGAGACCCATCTCACACGCAGAGACATACATAGGCTCAAAATAAAGGGATGGAGGAAGATTTACCAAGCAAATGGAGAACACAAAAAAGCGGGGGTTGCAATCCTAGTCTCTGATAAAACAGACTTTAAACCATCAAAGATCAAAAGAGACAAAGAAGGCCATTACAGAATGGTAAAGGGATCAATTCAACAGGGAGAGCTAACTATCCTAAATATATATGCACCCAATACAGGAGCACCCAGATTCATAAAGCAAGTCCTTAGAGACTTACAAAGAGACTTAGACTCCCATACAATAATAATGGGAGACTTCAACACTCCACTGTCAACATTAGACAGATCAACGAGACAGAAAGTTAACAAGGATATCCAGGAATTGAACTCATCTCTGCAGCAAGCAGACCTAATAGACATCTATAGAACTCTCCACCCCAAATCAACAGAATATACATTCTTCTCAGCACCACATCATACTTACTCCAAAATTGACCACGTAATTGGAAGTAAAGCACTCCTCAGCAAATGTACAAGAACAGAAATTATAACAAACTGTCTCTCAGACCACAGTGCAATCAAATTAGAACTCAGGACTAAGAAACTCAATCAAAACCGCTCAGCTACATGGAAACTGAACAACCTGCTCCTGAATGACTACTGGGTACATAACGAAATGAAGGCAGAAATAAAGATGTTCTTTGAAACCAATGAGAACAAAGATACAACATACCAGAATCTCTGGGACACATTTAAAGCAGTGTGTAGAGGGAAATTTATAGCACTAAATGCCCACAAGAGAAAGCAGGAAAGATCTAAAATTGACACTCTAACCTCACAATTAAAAGAACTAGAGAAGCAAGAGCAAACACATTCGAAAGCTAGCAGAAGGCAAGAAATAACTAAGATCAGAGCAGAACTGAAGGAGATAGAGACACAAAAAACCCTCCAAAAAATCAATGAATCCAGGAGTTGGTTTTTTGAAAAGATCAACAAAATTGACAGACCACTAGCAAGACTAATAAAGAAGAAAAGAGAGAAGAATCAAATCGACGCAATTAAAAATGATAAAGGGGATATCACCACCGACCCCACAGAAATACAAACTACCATCAGAGAATACTATAAACACCTCTACACAAATAAACTGGAAAATCTAGAAGAAATGGATAATTTCCTGGACACTTACACTCTTCCAAGACTAAACCAGGAAGAAGTTGAATCCCTGAATAGACCAATAGTAGGCTCTGAAATTGAGGCAATAATTAATAGCCTACCAACCAAAAAAAGTCCAGGACCAGATGGATTCACAGCTGAATTCTACCAGAGGTACAAGGAGGAGCTGGTACCATTCCTTCTGAAACTATTCTAATCAATAGAAAAAGAGGGAATCCTCCCTAACTCATTTTATGAGGCCAACATCATCCTGATACCAAAGCCTGGCAGAGACACAACAAAAAAAGAGAATTTTAGACCAATATCCCTGATGAACATCGATGCAAAAATCCTCAATAAAATACTGGCAAACCGGAATCAGCAGCACATCAAAAAGCTTATCCACCATGATCAAGTGGGCTTCATTCCTGGGATGCAAGGCTGGTTCAACATTCGCAAATCAATAAACATAATCCAGCATATAAACAGAACCAAAGACAAGAACCACATCATTATCTCAATAGATGCAGAAAAGGCTTTTGACAAAATTCAACAGCCCTTCATGCTAAAAACGCTCAAGAAATTCGGTATTGATGGAACGTACCTCAAAATAATAAGAGCTATTTATGACACCCCACAGCCAATATCATACTGAATGGGCAAAAACTGGAAAAATTCCCTTTGAAAACTGGCACAAGACAGGGATGCCCTCTCTCACCACTCCTATTCAACATAGTGTTGGAAGTTCTGGCTAGGGCAATCAGGCAAGAGAAAGAAATCAAGGGGATTCAGTTAGGAAAAGAAGAAGTCAAATTGTCCCTGTTTGCAGACGACATGATAGTATATTTAGAAAACCCCATTGTCTCAGCCCCAAATCTCCTTAAGCTGATCAGCAACTTCAGCAAAGTCTCAGGATACAAAATTAATGTGCAAAAATCACAAGCATTCTTATACACCAGTGACAGTCAAACAGAGAGCCAAATCAGGAATGAACTTCCATTCACAATTGCTTCAAAGAGAATAAATTACCTAGGAATCCAACTTACAAGGGATGTAAAGGACCTCTTCAAGGAGAACTACAAACCACTGCTCAGTGAAATCAAAGTGGACACAAACAAATGGAAGAACATACCATGCTCATGGATAGGAAGAATCAATATCGTGAAAATGGCCATACTGCCCAAGGTAATTTATAGATTCAATGCCATCCCCATCAAGCTACTAATGAGCTTCTTCACAGAATTGGAAAAAACTGCTTTAAAGTTCATATGGAACCAAAAAAGAGCCCGCATCTCCAAGACAATCCTAAGTCAAAAGAACAAAGCTGGAGGCATCACGCTACCTGACTTCAAACTATACCACAAGGCTACAGTAACCAAAACAGCATGGTACTGGTACCAAAACAGAGATATAGACCAAGGGAACAGAACAGAGTCCTCAGAAATAATACCACACATCTACAGCCATCTGATCTTTGACAAACCTGAGAGAAACAAGAAATGGGGAAAGGATTCCCTATTTAGTAAATGGTGCTGGGAAAATTGGCTAGCCATAAGTAGAAAGCTGAAACTGGATCCTTTCCTTACTCCTTATATGAAAATTAATTCAAGATGGATTAGAGACTTAAATGTTAGACCTAATACCATAAAAATCCTAGAGGAAAACCTAGGTAGTACCATTCAGGACATAGGCATGGGCAAAGACTTCATGTCTAAAACACCAAAAGCAACGGCAGCAAAAGCCAAAATTGACAAATGGGATGTCATTAAACTAAAGAGCTTCTGCACAGCAAAAGAAACTACCATCAGAGTGAACAGGCAACCTACAGAATGGGAGAAAATTTTTGCAATCTACTCATCTGACAAAGGGCTAATATCCAGAACCTACAAAGAACTCAAACAAATTTACAAGAAAAAAACAAACAACCCCATCAAAAAGTGGGCAAAGGATACGAACAGACATTTCTCAAAAGAAGACATTCATACAGCCAACAGACACATGGAAAAATGCTCATCATCACTGGCCATCAGAGAAGTGCAAATCAAAACCACAATGAGATACCATCTCACACCAGTTAGAATGGCGATCATTCAAAAGTCAGGAAACAACAGGTGCTGGAGAGGATGTGGAGAAATAGGAACACTTTTACACTGTTGGTGGGATTGTAAACTAGTTCAACCATTATGGAAAACAGTATGGCGATTCCTCAAGGATCTAGAACTAGATGTACCATATGACCCAGCCATCCCATTACTAGGTATATACCCAAAGGATTATAAATTATGCTGCTATAAAGACACATGCACATGTATGTTTATTGCAGCACTATTCACAATAGCAAAGACTTGGAATCAACCCAAATGTCCATCAGTGACAGATTGGATTAAGAAAATGTGGCACATATACACCATGGAATACTATGCAGCCATAAAAAAGGATGAGTTTGTGTCCTTTGTAGGGACATGGATGCAGCTGGAAACCATCATTCTCAGTAAACTATCACAAGAACAGAAAACCAAACACCGCATGTTCTCACTCATAGGCGGGAACTGAACAATGAGATCACTTGGACTCGGGAAGGGGAACATCACACACCGGGGCCTATCATGGGGAGGGGGGAGCGGGGAGGGATTGCATTGGGAGTTATACCTGATGTAAATGACGAGTTGATGGGTGCAGCACACCAACATGGCACAAGTATACATATGTAGCAAACCTGCACGTTGTGCACATGTACCCTACAACTTGAAGTTTAATAATAATAAATAAATTAAAAAAAAAAAAAAAAAAAAGAAAGATAATATTGTTACCTAAAACACAGGTGGTCAGGGAAGAGGAAATGTGCTAGTTTTATCATCGCTCAGAATAATAAATTAATATATATAGTCTAAAGAAACAAAGAACAAAGGGAATTATGTGCAATTACAGATAACATTTTTCTATATCAGAATAAATATATCCAAAAATTCAAGCAAAAAAAATACTACATAATAAAAGAAAACCTTAGAAAAAAAGAGAGAAAAAACCCATAAAACTAGGCTGGGTGTGGTGGCTCACACCTATAATCCCAGTACTTTGGGAGGGCAAGGCAGGTGAATTACTTGAGGTCAGGAGTTCGAGACCAGCCTGGCCAACAGGGTGAAACCCTGTCTCTACCAAAAATATAAAAAATTAGCTGAGTGTGGTGGTACACTCCTGTAATCCCAGCTACTCAGGAGGCTGAGGCAGGAGAATTGGTTGAACCAGGGAGGCAGAGGTTGCAGTGAGCTGATGTTTTGTCACTGCACTGCAGCCTGGGTGACAGAGCGAGAGTCCTTCTCAAAAAAACAAAACAAAGCAAAAAACAAAACAAAACAAAAAACAAAAAAACACAAGCACTGAGGGATTTTGATTCACCTCTTTCAATCTTTGTTAGAGCAAGTGGAACATTGTGGGAAATGAAATAGTATGATTCACAGGTAGGTAAGATGGATGTATCTCAAACTATACTTTGAAAATAGAGAACGCACATTTCTTCCATGTTCCTAGGGGATATTTTAAAAAATTAACTATCGAATATGTCATAGAGAAAATCTCAATACATTCCAGGAGTTGATACAGACACAGTCATTTTTCACAGTATAATAAGAATAAAGCTTAACAACGAAATCAAATAATAAAAAGTGCCTTCTAACAGGAATTTTTTTAAAAGCTCTCTTATTCAACTTCTCAAGCAATAATATTATATAATCAAAATATCATAATTTCTTAACAATAATTAATACACAGTGATTCAAACAGTTTGACATGTAAAATTAGGCAAAGAAGTAGGGAAAAGAAAATTCACAGTTTTAAATATTTATATCAATAGATATGCATGAATAAAATAAATTAGATATCCAATTCAAAAAGTTAGTAAAACAGCAATAAAGTACATGAAGAAAAGCATAGAGAAGAAATTATTATAAGTAAAATTAGATATTAATCAATTGGAAAACTGAAAATCACAAACTTAAGCTACCTCCAAAAGCTGACACTTTATAAAATAATAGAATAAATAAAGTAGCAGGTAATCTAAACAAAGGGAAAAAATATCTGCTTCAGGAGAAGAGACACGTAAGCCAAATATATAAAATAAGAAAATGAAAAAGGGAAATAACTACATAATTATAGAAAAATTTAAATCTACTTATGTTTTACCCAACTTTACATAAATAATTTTGAAAATTTGGTTTTAGTCAATTATTTTCTAGTAAAATATAATTGATCAAAATTGACCCCAGAAGAGATAAAACTTATAACTTTGTTAATTTGAACAGAAGAAATAGGTAAACACACCAGATTCAGTTTTTCATACAGAGGAATTCAATCAAACCTTTAAAGAACATTTCAACTCTTCAAGATCAAAGAATAAAAAAAATCCATATTTTTAATGAAGTGAATAAACTGTTGATATCGAAGCCTGATAAAGAATGTACAGAAAAGAAAGTTATAGGAAACTACCACATATGATGATGAACTATCCTAAGTAAATCACAAATAAGCAGAATTTAATACATCATTAAAAGAGTCATGTATCTGAGCAAATAGAATTATTTTCTGGGAATACAAGGTCCTCAGTATTAAAAAATGTAATAATGTACCATCATAATTGACTGAAGGAGCAAAACAGACACCGAAAATGTTGACAAAATTCAACAATTATTATTGCTCAAAACAGCAAAAACATCAATTTTCAACACAATAAAATATAACTATCTCAGCCCAAAGTCAACAGGATGTTTAATGAGGAAAATACTAGAGATAATTCCTCTGAAGTCAGAAACTAAACATGGACGTCTAGTATAATGACTAGGTAACATTAGTTACTGCTGGTATTCACCAATACAATTAGAAAAGAAATTAGGAACCTAGAAACAAAAAATAAACCTATGAAAATTTGTATTTGATATGATGAATAATCTAAGGTAAGAAACAGAAATATACAACAAACAATAATTCGATAAAATAGTGGAGTAAAAAAATAGCACACAGAAATTCATAGCTTTCATATACACAACTTCTAGTTAGAACATATAATGGAAGAAACACTCCATTTACAAGAGTAACTATAAAGGGAAAATAATAAATGTATACAATCTATAGGAAGAAAACTTTGCAACAGCTCTAAAAGACATAAAAGAACAATGGAACAAATGGAAAGAGATTTGATAGTCCATTAATTATATCTGTGCTACCAGGCATAAAAAAGTTGAGCCTAAAATGTGTAATAAGGTAAGTATATTAAAATTAATTTAATTTTCATTTAAGAATCTGAGGCAGGTATCCATTGTAGGAGGGTGGTCCCAGACTCCTTCCATCTTGTTGATTTTCCATCTCCTAGAACTGTGTGGTTGTCCACCTCTAGATTGCAGAAAGGAGAAAGAGAACATGGCATAGACACCCTCTTTGTGAATACCTTGGCCTGGAAGTGCACAATATATCTGTTCACCTTCCATTGGCAAAAACTAACCACAGGATCCCACCTAGATAAAGGGTGGCTGGAAAATGTAGCCCATAGCTGGGCAGCCACTTTCCAGCAGCAACGTTGAAACTATTTTGGTGATCAATTAACTATCTTTGTCACACACATATCCTTGTATAGGCAGAATCAATGTTATAACAGTATCAATGATCTCATGTTAATTTTAAATTTAAAGTAGTTCGGCATTATGAATGGTTTACTGAAGTAGACAAGGTACTTTTAAAGCTCATATGGGAAACTAAAAAAGAAGTATAGCTAGGGCTGGTTGCAGTGACTGTTGCCTGTAATCCTAAAACTTTGGGAGGCTGAAGTGGGTGAATTAGCTGAGCTCGGGAGTTCAAGACCAGCCTGGGCAACCCCATCTGGTCTCAAAATGGTGAAATACCATCTCTATTAAAAACACAAAAAATTGACCAGATATACCAGATACAGTGGTGCACACCTGTATTTCCAGCTACTCAGGAGGCTGAGGCATGAGAATCATTTGAACGCGGGAGGCTGAAGTTGCCACAAGAGGAGATTGCACCACTGACCTCCAACCTGGGTGACAGAGTAAGACTGTCTCCAAAAAAAAAGTATAGCTAGAAAAATTTTGAAAAAAGAACATAAATGAGAGGTAAATAGCTTTGATATGCATGAAAATTTATTATAAAGCCACAATAATTATAATAGTGGGTCAACAGTGCATGAATTGATGAATAAACCAAAGGAAAATGAATGAAAACCTAGAAATAGTTTTAAATGAATATGAGAAAATTTAGAATACAATAATTCAGTATAATAAATGATATGTTTGGCTGTGTTTCCACCCAAAATTCATCTTGAACTTTAGTTCCCATGATCCCCATGTGTCATGGGAGGAACTCTGTGAGAGGTAGTGGAATCATGGAGGGGATTACCCCCATGCTGTTCTTGTGATAGTGAGTGATGAGTTCTCAGGAGATCAGATAGTTTTATAAGGGACTTTCTCCCCTTTGGTCAGCACTTGTCTCTCCTACTGCCATGTAAAGAAGGATGTGTTTGTGTTCCCTTCTGCCATGATTGTAAGTTTCCTGAGGCTTCCGTAGCTATGTGGAACTGTGAGTCAATTACCCAGTATTTGCTTTCTAAATTACCCAATCTCGGGTAGTTATTTATAGCAACGTGATAACAGACTAATACAATAAATTACTGGGGAAAATAATACAACAGCAGAGTAAACTCTGAACAGATTATAAATTTAAGGATAAGAAATGAAACCATAAAAATAAAAAAAATTGTGGGAACATTTTAAAATCTTAGTTTGGGGAAGATCTTTCTGGTTGTAATTCAAACTTTGTGAAGTCATAAAAATTCTTGCCTAATTGAACCACAAAAAAAGTTAAAAATGTTCTATATAGCACTTTTGGTCTTCTAGTACATTGCCTTTCGTTTCAGGCCTAAACAAATGATTCAATTTAATTGCAGTAATAATAATGGAACATTTACAACCAAGTTAACGCATGAATAGGCAATACCAATTACATTAGAACTACCAGCTGGTTGACAGTTTATTGATTGTAAAATCAAGATGTAGAAAGCTTTTGAGATAGAAGTGTCAATATTAATGATATCTATAGTACAAAACATATACTTGTATTATTGAAAGCAGAACAAGCATTCTATATACCAGTTTGATTCTAAGATAATTAATATTTAATTAATTGGTCATAATTTCAGTTCCAAAATGGTGTTGTAAACACAAGTTGCTCCCACCATAGAAAACCAAAGACAAATATACAATGCCAAGATTATCACCAGCAATATCCCAGAACTCAAATATGAAAATGAGTCAGTTCCTGGGCCATAGAGAAGTAAAAACAACTCTGAGCAGATGGTAAAAGAATCAGATATCCATATCTGCAAAACCCCTCCCCGACATCTGCCCAGCACCAAGCATGCAAAAAATTTCTTCTGACTCATGATTTCTACACTGGAAAAAGTAGTTTGAGGTGGACATCAGGTTCCCCAATATCTTGGGTTTACTGGCAGGAGACCTGTTTCTGCCTCAACCCATGGGCAGCATCGTGAGTGCCTGAAGGGAGAAATATCTCTGAGGACAGCAAGAGACAAAGGAGGGAGGTGGGACTTCCATCCAGCCCTAGAAACCCTGGTCCATAACTCAGGCAAAAGAGACACCAAATCAGAGTGACTGTTCAGCAGCACCAGGCTCTAGGAAGCATGTTCCACAGGTCCCATGGGCACAAATCCCTAGCCATCCTTTTCATACTGCTGTAGTATGCCCTTTGGGACCTCCCACATTCTGGAGGAACAGCACTCTGATTGTGTGCTACAGCCAAGGCAAATCTGGGCTTAAGGTGCCATCTAATGCTGACAGTGACCTAGCAGAAAACAAAAAAAAAATTAAGAAATTCAACAGGTAAATTACTAAGAACCTCTAAGCAAACATATACAATACCCACTACCAACAACAAAAAGCAAGACAGAGAAGATGGAAATAAATAACTAATCTTTTAATGCAAAGACATATATTTATCTCCACAAAAAACAACAGCAGAGAACCATGACCTCCCCAGATGAACAAAGCAAAGAACCAGCATCAGATAGAAAGATGGCAACTTGTGAGCTCTTTGACCTAGAATTCAAAATAGTACTTCTAAGAAAACTTAGTGAATTACAGCATAACAACATAACACACACACACACACACACAAATCAATTCAGAAATTTATTGGAGAAATACAACAGAAATTAAAATAATAAAAAATATCAAATGGAAATCTTAAACTGAGAAATATGTTTGATAAATTTAAAAATTCATTAGAGGTTCTCAACAGCAGAATGGATCAATCAGAAGAAAGAATCGGTGAACCTGAAGACATCTTACAGTGATAAGAGGAAAAGAAAAAAGAATGAAAAGGAATGAACATTGCCTACAAGATGTAGGAAATTATCTCCAAGGAGCAGATCAAAAAATTATTGGTGTTCAAGAGGGAGTTGAACAAGACAAGAGGGTAGAAAGTTTATTCAAAGAAACAAAAACAGAAAACTTTTCAGAAATTGAGAAAAATATAAATATCCAGTTACAAGAAGGTTAGAGAACATCAAACAGATTTAATCTAATGAGACCACCCCAAGGCATATAATCAAATTCTCAAAGGTGAAGGAAAAAGGGGATCCTAAAAGAAGAAACAGAAAAGAAATAGATAATATATAAGGAAACTCCAATTCATCAGGCAATAATCTTCTCAACAGAAGCCATACAGGCCAGGAGGGAGTGGGATGGCAGTTTCAAAGTGCTAAAAGAAGAAAAACTTGGCATCTAAGAATATTGTATTTAGCAAAGCTTGCCATCCAGGAATACTGTATTTAGCAAAGCTATCCTTTAAATGTGAAAAAGAGATAAAGTTTTTTTCAGATAAATGAAAGCTGAGAGAATTCACCACCACCAGATCTGACTTACAAGAAAGGCTAAAAGGAGTTCTTAAGTCTGAAAAACAAATACTAATGTGCAAAAAGAAAATGTTAGAAGGTATAAAATCCACTAGTAAAATTAAGCACGAAGGTAACTCCAGAATATTCCAATAATGTAGTTGTGGTATGCAATCCACTCATAACTTTGGTATGAAGCCTAAAAGACAAATCTATCAAAAACAATAATAGCAACAGCAACCTGGTAAGAGACAGGCAATATAAAAAGATGTAAATTGAGACAATGAAAGGTCAAAATGTGGACATGAAGTTAAAGTATAAAGTTTTAGTTTTCTCTTCATTTGTTTCTATTCTTTTTCGTGACTTAAAATGAGTTATCATCTCTTTGAAATAACTTGTTATATCTATAAGATGTTTTGTTGTAAATGCCAGAGTAGCCATGATGCAAAAATCTGCAATAGATACACTAAAAACAAAAAAGTAATGAATTATAATATACTACCAGTGAAAATAACTTAACCAAAAAGGAATATAGTAGGAAATAAAGAAAGGAAGAGAGGAGTTGCAAAACAACCAGAAAACCAGCAATATAATGGTAGTAGTAAGTCCTTACTTATCAGTAATAACACTGAATATAACTGGACTCAATTCACCAATTAAAAGCCACAGAGTGACTGAATAGATGAAGAAACAAGACTGAACTATATATTGCCTACAAAAAACCCATGTCACATATAAAGACATATAAGAACTGAAAGTAAGGGATAGAAAAGATAACCCATGCAAGTGAAAACTAAAACAGAGCCGGAGTAGCTACACTGATATCAGATAAAACATACAAGTCTGATACCATAAAAAGAGACAATGAAAGCCATTGTATAATAATAAAAAGGACTCAATTCAACAAGAGGATATAACAATCATAAATATCTATTCACCCAACACCAGAGCACCCAATTATATAAAGCAACTATTAATAGATGTAAAAGGGTAGAGTAGACTGCAATGTAGTAATAGTGGGGGTCTTCAACACCCCACTCTCAGTAATGGGCAGATCATCTAGACAGAAATTCAGCAAAAAAAATCAGAGTTAGCATTTTACCTAACTGCTGCAAAATATATTATTTTTATCAGCACATGGAACATTCTCCAGAAAATCAAATTTTAGGCCACAAAATAAGTCTCAACAAATTCAAAAAAGCAGAAATCTTGTCAGCTATTTTTCTGAACACAATGGACTAAAATTAGAAACCAATAACTAGAAGAACCTCAGAAACAATGTAACCACATAGAAATTAAACAACATATTTCTGAGTGACAAATGGGTCAATGAAAGAAATAAGAAGGAAATAAAAACATCATTAAAACAAATAAAAACAGGAAGACAAAATACAAAAATCTATGGGATATAGAAAAAGCAGTAATAAAAGGGAAGTTTATAGCAATAAAGGCTTACATGAAAAAAGGAGAAAGACTTCAAATAAAAGACCTAATGATGCACTTCAAGGAATTAGAAAAGCAAGAACAAAAATCAAATCCAAAGTTAGAAGAAGGGAAGAAATAATAAAAATTAGAGCATAAATAAATAAAATTGAAACTAAAAAAATATAGAAAATCAATGAACTGAAAAGTTATTTTTTTAAAGATAAACAAAATTAACAAGCCTTTAGCTAGACTAAGAAAAAAAGAGAGAACATCCAAATAAATAAAATTAAATGAAAAAGAAGATGGAGCGACTGAGAGCACAGAAATACAAGGAATTGGAGACTATTATGAACAACTATATTGCCAACAAATTGAAAAACCTAGAAAAAATGAATAAATTTCTGGAAACATACAACCTATCAAAATTGAACCATGAAGTGATAGAAAACTTCAATAAACAACAGTGAGTAATGAGATAAAAGCTGTAAGAAAAAGGCTACCGTCAAAGAAAAGGCCAGGACCTGACAGCTTCACTGCTGAATTCTACCAAACATTTATTTATTTATTTATTTATTTATTTATTTATTTATTCATTCATTTATTTATTTATTTATTTATTTACATTTATTTATTGAGACAAAGTCCCACTCTGTCACCCAGGCTGGAGTGCGGTGATGTGATCTCAGCTCATTGCCACTTCCACCTCTCAGGTTCAAGAGATTCTCCTGTCTCAGTCTCCTGAACAGCTGAGATCACAGATGTGCACCACCATGCCTGGCTAGTTTTTGAATTTTTAGTAGAGATGGGCCTTCGTCATGTTGGCCAGGCTGGTCTCAAACTCCTGATCTCAAGTAATCCACCTGCCTCGGCCTCCCAAAGTGCTGGGATTAACAAGTGGGAGACACCATTCCCAGTCCTCTACCAAATCTTTAAAGAAGAACTAATACCAATTGTACTCAAACTCTTTAACAAAACTGAAGAGAAGGTAATACTTCCAAACTTATTCTATAAGCCCAGCATTACCCTGATACCAAAACCAGACAAGGGCGCAAGTGAAAAACAAAACTACAGGCCAACATCACTGATGAACACAGATGCAAAAATCCTTAACAAAACACTAGCAAAGTGAATTCAACAACATTACAACATATTGAAAAGATCATTCACCATGATCAAGTGGGATTCATTCCAGATGCAAGAATGGTTCAATGTATGCAATTTAATAAATATAATACATCATATTATTAGAACCAAGAATAAAAGGCTTATTATCATTTCAATAGATACTGAAACTGCATTAGGTAAAATTCAGCTTGGCTTTATGATAAAAACTTTCATCAAATATGTTAATATAAGGAGTTTAAACAACTCAGCAGCAAAAAAGCAAACAAACAATTCAATTAAAAAGTGGACAAAGGATACGAATAGACATCTCTCATAAAAAAAAGATGTACAAATGACCAACAGGTATGTAAAAAAATGCTCAACCTCACTAATCATCAGAGAAATGCAAATCAAAACAACAATGATATATCATCTCACCCCAACTAGAATGACTTTTATCACAAAGACAGGGAATAACAGCCGCTGGTAAGGATATGGAGAAAGGGGAACCCTTGTATACTGTTGGTGGGAAGGTTAATTAATATGGCCACTAAGGAAAACAGTATGAAGTTTCCTTTAAAAACTAAAACTATAGCTACCATATATGCAGCTGGGTATATATCCAAAAGAAAGGAAGTCAATATGTCAGAGAGATATTTGTACTTCCATATTTATTGGAGTTGTCTGTATAATAGCCAAAATAAGAAATCAACGTTTGTGTCCATCACTGGATGAATGGATAATAAAAATGTGGTATATATATATGATTGAATATCATTCAGCCATGAAAAATGAAATCCTGTCATTTGCAGCAACATGAATGAAACTGGAGGTCATTGTATTAAGAGAAATAAGCCAGGTAAAGAAAAGCAAAAACAAACATCACATGTTCTCACTCATATGTGGGAACTAAAAAAGTGGATCTCATGAAGATGGAGAGTAGATTGGTGGTTACCAGAGGCTGGGAAGGGTAGAGGAAGAGAAGGATGAAGAGAGGTTGATCAATGGGTACAAATATACACTTAGAAGAAATAAAACGTAGAGTTTGATAGATCAGATGGGTGACTGTAGTCAGTATTAATCAACTGTACATTTCAAAATAGCTAGAAGAGAATAATTAGAAAGGATTAATATTTAAAGTGTTGGATGTCCCAATTACCCTGATTTGATTATTTGAAGGTGTCAAATTATTGCAAGTACTATGAAAAAATATATATATTTCTTATATACCTATAAAAATTAAAAAATTGATCATTGACAACATGACTATGGTCTCAAAAGATTGTCATAATATTTTATGTATCACTCATTGAAAGATTAATTATACTAATAGTCTTAATAGATCAGTAATAATCTTTGCTCTGTATTAAAATTTTCAGAACATTTGTTATACTCATTTGCTAAACATTTGCTAGATGCTATTATTTGTGTTTGGTAAAAAATAATGAGTGGAGTTCTATTTTGTTGACTATTTATATTCACACACACAGGCACGTGTACACCCACATGCACACTGCTGTATGTACACAACACTCTTTCTCAGTGTGTTCCAGGGTGGAGAAAAAATAATGTCCACAGCAGGGAAATATTAAAAGCATATTCATGAGTCAGAATTCTGTTTTTAGTTCTATTGTGAAGGATAATTGTTTGTTACCATAAATAATAGCATGTGCCTTGGTTGCAGTTTTCAACCTGGGGAAATATTAACTGCATATATCCCTCTGTGAAATGCAAGCTCTTTTGATTTACTTCTAAGTAAATCTAACACAATATCACTTAATATCAGGCATTGATTACTTACATAGGCACAGAAGACTTTATTTCACCCAAAATAAACAACAAACATCAACAGATGTAGCACAGTGGTCCAAACCTCTGGACAATCACACGATAAGCTCATTAGGAAGTTTCCAGTCACTTTTTTTTTTTTTCAAGATAGATGATTGACCTCAAAATCGAATTTCAGGCGGTGTTTTCTTATGCAGGCACAGAAAAACAAAAACAGACATTATACGTTCTCACTCATATGTGGAAACTAAAAAAAAAAATCAAATTCCAGGTGTTTTCTTATGCCCTTCAGGGTTACACATTTGATCCAAACCATTCAATTCTTTAGAAATTTATTTTAGAGTAAACAACCTGTCATGGGCAGAATACCAAGCAATTCTGTAGAAACTAAAAGAACACTTTGCTTGGTCATTGAATAAATGTGTTAATTGCTCTTTTCTGCCATAGATTTTAGTCTAACTTTTGTCCTTCACTCTGGCATATCTGAAATGCTGATTATAAATCTAAAGAACTAGAACTGTAGAGCTGATGGCTGCAATATTCAATTTATACTATCTAATACTAACAACATAGGTCTTCCAGAAGTGGCTTATAAATATTGATTTTACAATGGAAACCTCCAGAAAGAACATAAAAATAATTCTACATGCAATATTCTAGAGATTTTTTTAATGTAAGGACCCAAAGCAATCTACTCTGAGTGTGACTGATGTCCTCATTGCCCTTGTCTGGGAGCTGGTGGCCTCCTGGTCTGTTGCCACGGCCCGTTGCTAAAGAGTTAAACCTATTGGCATGTGTGTCGTACCCCTGCCCAACGGTCCCTTAAGCAAGCCACAAATCTTCCTTGCTCTGGATGACAGTTAATGAACTGTAAAAGTCTTGCACCAATATTTCTACTTCATCTGCAAGCTCGAAGAAGGCAAATTTGTTTTTCACCCTCGAAAAGAAGCCACTGTATTTCTCAGGCAGACAAAAATGATTTGTTTGTGCGGATCTCTTTTTAGTTAAGAGAATATCTTTGGAGCTTGGAAATTTGATTCAGAATAAAACCACAAGCTTCTAATTATTTCAGGGTGTTTTATGTGCCTGGATGTGTTTTATTAGCCCAACTATATTGCAAGCTCTTCTAACTCTGTGACCTTGAGCAAGCCACTTAACCTCTCTGGGCTTATTTTCCCTCTGTAGCATGAGGATTACAATACCTGGTGTTATTACCTCACAAAATTCCTCAGAAAATCAAATGATGGTCACTATTATGCTTTCTTAAAGATCATTTAAAATGATTTGATTAAACATGATATTAATTCTGAAGAGCTTTAAATTACATTCATCATAACACAATTTATGTATATATATACTTAAATACACATGTTTGCATATATATCTCTATGTGTATTTAGATATATATGATATATACATGTATTTAGACACACATATATCCCCTTACACACTGAACAGGTTCTATGATGTATTGATTTTGCAGATTAAGCAAAATGAAATATAACTGGACATGAGAAAGCAACTGATTAGAAGCAAGTGTAACCATACATTTCAAGAAATATCTACTGCACATTCTGGAATAATTACTTTAGGCATATTCCTAGTAATTACTTTAGGCATATTCCTAGTCATATTCTTTGCTTAACTTTTGACTGGAGCCGCTTCATAAATTCTAATGTCCTTCTAAATTGTTGCCTCAGTTGTGTTCTGTTTAAGATTTACCAAAATGGTACCATTAGGAATGCTGCTAACGTTTTATTCCTTTTCTCATGTATCCTTCTGTGATTTTAGAAAAAAAAAAAAAATCTGTTCCTTTCAGTTTCTTCTCTCTTTTCCCAGCTGGCACCATCTCTTGTCTTAGGCAGCTGGGATGGGGAGCACAATGTTCTTGAAGCGAATGTTCAAGTTGATTGTTGATACATACTTCTCAGAGGCTGATCTTTTTGAGAATCCTACTAATTTCACTACAAAATTTACAAGATAATTCCTGGGTCTCTTTTAAAGCAGATTTAGCTCCAGCTTGTGCTGGAGAACTTCATCAATGTAGGTTTTACAGGTTCTATTACCAGTCCAAATCACAACTTTCAGTGTGGTGTAACAGGTCCACCAGCGGAAGGCATTCTCTGCATCTACTGTAGAATCCAAAAGAGCTTCTTGTATGGCAAGATTGTCCCTTCCAGTTGCTGGGTCTGAGGCTTCAAAATGTTGATATTAATAAAGCTTTTGTCATTGTCTATCTCTTCTTTTGAAATTTCTTCATTCACTTTTTTAAAAATTCACTACAGTGCATACTTTATACAGATTTGCTTAGTTTTTACTTAATGCCTTTTTTGTTGTTGTTCCAGGATCCCATCTCAGAAGCCACATTCCATGTAGTTGTCATGTCTCCTTAGGCCCCTCAAGACTATGACAGCTTCTTGGACATTCATTATTTTTGATGACCTCGACAGTTTGAGGGGTAGAGTACTTTGTAGAGACTATCCCTCGATTTGGATTTTTCTAATTTTGTTCATCATGATTAGGCTGGGGTTATAGGTTTTTGGGAGGAAGAGCCCAGGGGTAATGCAGTTAGCCTCATTATATTATCCTTCAGTATCTCACTAAATCATATCGAAGGTACACATGATTCACCTGACTTAACACTATTGATGTTGACCTTGATCACCTGGCCAAGGTGTTGTTTGTCAGATTTCTCTATAGCAAATTACTTCCTGCTCCCCATTCAACTTTCCATACTGTACTGTTTGCAAAGAAATCTGTATAGATAGCTCACACTTTGATGGGGGGGAGTAATGCTCCATATACTAGAGGTGGAGC
Organism: Chlorocebus sabaeus; assembly: GCF_047675955.1. Taxonomy (NCBI): domain Eukaryota; kingdom Metazoa; phylum Chordata; class Mammalia; order Primates; family Cercopithecidae; genus Chlorocebus; species Chlorocebus sabaeus. The sequence goes on along the minus strand of NC_132921.1, from coordinate 31,234,147 downwards.
ATTCACATAAATTACTTGGAATTGTTCTTCACAGATTTGTCCCTTTTACTCCAATTACTTATTTTTAAAATCATCTATATCTGTATAGACTCATGGATATTTATTTTATAGTTTGGGTTATAATTCAATGACTTTGTTTATTTTGGCACTCAGATTGATCCAGAGTAGGGCATTGGGAACTCTTATAGTTGTCTCCTATTGATGTATCCTATTACTGTGAACCCCCCGTCTCCACCCTTTCCCTCTTTTCCCCTCCCCTTCCCTTCCCTTCCCTGTTTCCTCTCCACAACCCCCCTTTCTATTTCTTCCTTAGCACTTTCTTACTTTTTGGCACTATAAGGTGCTGCTCCAGGCTCATCTTCTGTGTTTCCTTCACCAGTCCTAGAACAGGCAATTTCTTCAAGGATCTCTGGTTCTTTTTATTGTAGAATGATATAAGGAACCAAGATCTGAGCACTAGGTGTGCTACAAAGGTGTTGTTTCTTTTAGGGTTTCTTAGCTGACAGTGGAAAGAATTATATGTATATGTGCTAACCTGTGTATACACACCAATTCACAAATATTTGTACATTTAACTATATTAAGCTGAAAATGAGCAATTTTTTTTTTTTTTTTTGAGACAGAGTCTCTGTTTTCAGGTTGGAGTGCAGTGGCATGATCTGGGCTCACTGCAACTTCCTCATCCTGGGCTCCAGTGATCCTCCCACCTCAACCTCCCAAGTAGCTAGGACTACAAGTGTGCACCACCACACCCAACTACTTCCCATATTTTTGTAGGGACGAGGTTTCACTATGTTGCCAAGGCTGGTCTTGAACTTGGGCTTAAGCAATCCTCCTGCCTTGGACTCCCTAAATGCTAGGATTGTAGGCATGGAAGCCCCCACACCCAGCAGAATTAATTCTAACGTCTTTAACTCTAATCTATCACCATATGAGTCATTCTAGCCTCCTCCACTTGCCTATAACCTCCATAGGAAAGACTTTATCAGTTTGGATACAATACTTGTGTACAGATTCTTTAGCCTTTAGTCTTATGGTCTCTGCTAATTTCCAAAGTTGCTTAAATCAGCACCTTTTCTCCATATCTCCTTCAGTGAGGTTGTTTCATATTCTTGTAACACAGTTGATTGTCTCTATTCTGCATTCCATCCTGTAATTCCCTGACTTCATTAATGATTTTTAAAAAATTGTCTTCATCCATTTATACACTTTCTAAACTATAGTTTCTTGGCCTTTTCAGGCACCAACACATATATGTGTAATACTTCTTTATCTAAAACGTCAAGTACAAAGCATGTTGCTCTTTGCATTAATCTGTGCTTTTACTTGTAGACAAAAGAATCCACTTTAGCTAGTTCGAAATATATTATTAATAATAATAACAACAGAAGCAACAACAACCATAATGTAACATTAATGTTTACCATGTGTCAGGATGCATTCTAAATGCTTTACCTATATTAACTCCTTTACACTGTATGAAAACCCTGTGCAACAGCTACCTATATGCCCCACTTTTCATATAAGGAAACTGGCATAAAGGAGTGAGATAACTTGCCTGAGATCACGCAATTATTAAGCGGCAGAGCCAGGATTGGAGCCCAGGCTACTTTCCCTAGCTCCCAGAGTTACAAAAAGAACTAGAGGGAAAATTCTAGGCTGATTTCCAGTAACAACTCCTGGAAACACCCTGAGGAACTGGCCACTGATCCCAGGACCCCACGGCCCTATCCATGATAGCAAGTGGCCTCTCCTGCTTCCCCCACTTCCAGTCACAGAAACATGTGGCCTCTGCCACCTGCCAGGCTGCAAAATGGAAACCCCATACCTGCCGTTTCCTCACTTCCAAATCATAGGCCCTTGCAGGTAGGTCTGGTTGAAAGAACCTAGATCACATGCCTGAACCTTAGTATCTCAAGAGACTTAGACTTGTACTGTTATAGTAGAACCATCATATTCTTAGTGCTGCTTCAGTGGGTGTTTTTGTAATTAGCTAAGCAACAATAAAATAAAACATTGTGTTTTGGATTCTCATAACAATCCTAGTTCTAGATGAGGAAACCGAAGCACACAGAGTAAGATGACTTTTCCAAGGTCACACAGCTAATAAATGGATAAGTCAAGTTTTGACCCTGGTAGTCTATTGTAAAAAATTAAGCTCTTAACCACTCAGCAATATTGCAAACTATTTTTCTAGATAGTGAGGTAATGCAAAATGATGCATGGACAAGAGATTTTGCATTTTTTTCTGTTGCTGTATTTCTGGTAGCTTAGCTACTTCAGCTGAGTGCTGTCTCCCAAATTCATAAGCCCACAGACACCACCTCCCAGGCTGCGTACCACCACAGCCCTGGGTACTGCACCTCACAAGCTTGAGAACATGAAAAATGTATTTAAGGACAGAAAGATCTTGGCGGCTTCTTGGTTACAGAACTGCTTCTATAGCTCTGGCCTCCTACTATGAAGCAACTTAAAACATTCAAGGTGCTTTAAAGTTATAAAATGTTATCATCACTAGCAATAATTTTGGAGGGGCAGGGATAGTGTCTCCTTATTACTTTTGACTTCCCTATAGTGCCCACACATTTGCAACTAGTAGGCCCTCAATCACTCCTGGATACAAGAGGGAATAAAGAAAAAAAATTATGAACTCCCTTCAAGGGCTGCAGCGTGCTGCAGGCTATAGTTTGCCTGAGCCCTGCCGTCTCCTCACAAATCTTGAGTTTGCATCCTGGGAGAATGGGTGAGGCTACTGCAGAATCAATAGTTGGAGAAGGCAGTGAAGTCTCACGAGATTTGCTCTCTCTCATTCCCTGTACGAGGCTTAGAATTCAGCTGGGAGTAAGAGGTTATTCATTTGTCCCTATGTGAATGAATCACTTTTGTGGCCAGCCTCACCTTATTTAGTTGACGTTCATCTCACGCTCCTCCTCACTGTCTTCTTCCCATTAGTTGCTGCGTGCATGGGGAATACCAGGCAACCTTCACAGTGATCTCAGTGAAGTGCAATCAAGAAGGGAACTATGCTGGCTACAGAAATCACAAACAGCATTAAGTATTCAAATATCAATGAGTTTTGGATTATTTGTGCCACTGCATACCCAATTTTCCCTCTCCTGCATGAATAACCTACAAGACATCTAATGCCCCAGGGAGGGGTTGAGGATGGTCTCTTTAGTGGACTCCAATTCAAAGCACATTTTACAGGACCACTCCTTCCACCTGAGGCAACTCTCTCCTCCTTTTACATTTCAACCTCCTCCACCCCTTTCTAACTCTAAAGGAGAGTTTTTCAGAGGGTCGAAAGGGTGATATACTCTCACTTTAAGGCCAGGTCTAGATTAGGACTTCTACAGACCCTATGTACACTCTCTGGTTGATTCTATTATTTCTCTCAAGTATGTGCTTTCTCCTTCTCTATCATGCCCTCTATACATGCCCTCTCATGGCCATGGGACTTGTAGTCCTCCTGAGGGAGCAGCTTACATCCCTCTTTACTTGGCCATGTGACAGGCTTTCGTCAAAGGGATGTGAGCAGAAGTATCATCTGCCTTGTGTGAGCAGATGCTTTAAGAAGCCCCGTGGGTTCCATGAATTCTCCCGCTCTGTTTCCTCTTCCACAAGTATGCCAAGTCCCAAATATAGGCTGCTTCTTCAGCCTGGGTCTTAGAGAGAGAAAACATGGGGAACAGGGTTGCGAAGAACCACCACAAATGGCTTGCAGCTGCCAACAATTAAAATTCATGAGCAATAAATGCTAGTTATTATAAGCCACTGGAATTTGGGGGTTCTTATGGCAGTAAAACTGACTGATATTCTCATGTATAATTCAAACTAAGAACTTCCTAAAGGTTAGGGATGCCCAATAAATTGTAATTTTCTCTCCCAACCACAATGATTACTTCAATGATTTATTGGAACTCACTGAATATCAATTTATTTATAACATTTGTTTCCTCATTTTGTTATGGCCACCTGCTGTGTGTGTGTGTGTAGGGGGGGGTGTGCTCCAAACATGAGCTCTGTCTCCCTCTTGGGTAATTTGAAGAAACCATGCTTAAATGGACAAAAGTAACACTTCCCAGTAAGTCAGGATACCCAGTGGCTTACGTATTAATCAGCTTTGTGTGATTTTTCAGCAAGTAATAAAACCTGACTGTTACTCAGATGATTCATTTTTTAAAAGTAGCAGCTTAGACCAAATAACTTCAGGTTGGATTCAGCTATAAAATTTATAAGGTCTGGGGGGGGGACTAATAAATAATGCCCCATTTCCCTACCCATGTTTGGAATCGATTGTAAAAGAGCCACACTTAGGAATTATAAATGATGGAGATCAAAATAGGTTTTATTGTGATAAAAGTTCTACTGGAGGCCATGGCTCAGCATGCAGCCAAAGGAGCCACTAACCCTCCTCTGAATTTATCTTTCCTCCCCAAACTGTGTGCCTTCTCTTGCCATAAGGCTGGTGCAGAAGAGACTGTGCACTGCCTGCAGATGCCCACAGCCAAGCACGGAAGGGGATAAGCCCAGGGATCTCACCCTCTGGGCCCAAACTTTCCAATCAGTTGTCACTCTTTCTACCCTCTGTTGGGGAAAATGGGTTAATGTAGATAGAGGTAGGGCTGTTACTCCTCACTTGGAAAGATGCATCCTGGGGAAAGGAAGTTCCCCCTAAGAGAATTCTATAAATCTGTAATTTAAAATCAGGTTCAGAACACAGTGGAAAGAATGCGTGGCAGAAAGACCTATACTCAAACCTGGGTTCATCACAGGCTTCTGTAAATTCAGGCAGGTCAACTCACCTCTCTAGGCCTCAGTTTTCCCCTCTGAAAAATACGGATAACAAGAATACTAGCACTGCCCAGCAGATAAGATTGTTCTGTGAATCTAATGAGACAATATGTGTGAAAAAGTTTTCAAAATGATGCACTGTATAAGATAAGGTTAAAGTGAAAAGGATATATTATCAAGTCATGGAAATTAGTGACTGTATAGCTACAATTTCTAGCCACAATTTTAGCTTTACTAAGAAAAGCAAGTCAGAGGATGGAGGCAGTTTTCTGAATGCTATGGACACACAGTCCAACATCCTTTTCACCCCACCATCATACTGATAGTTCCTGAGTCACACCTGGAAGCCAAGGACTCCAGTCCCAACAAAAATTCTCTTTTGTTCAGGCTTCCAGGGCAGCCGAACATTGAGTCCACTACTGTTCCCCTGTGTTACGTTGTTTTTCTCCCCTTGGACCGGGATGGGCAGTTTCTGTCCTTTTTGGGTGCCCTCTTTCTTCTCAGTAAAGTGAGTGGGGGTAACAGGCTAGAATGCTCTGCCAGGGGAGAGCCAGGAGTGGGGGAGTCAGGATCAGGAGACCCAAGAGCTCCCCTAGGCTCTGCCTTCGCTCAGCTTTCCACACTGCTTTTGGCATTGGCATAAATTTAGCATTTTCCAAAGTGTATTTCTCAGATTGCCAGTTCCCCAAGACACCCAAACTCAAAAAGTTTCTGTGGTTAAATTTGTTTAGGAAAGGCTCCAAGTATAATTCCCCCTCTTTGAGAGTTTCAATGTCCCTTAACACACCAAAGGCCCTTAAAAGTCCGATAAATCCTCTAGCAAATAAAAGTTGTTTATTATTTGCTGTTGTTTAACCCAGAACTTGTAAAATATATTTGGCACTGAAACACTTATTTTCAAGAAGCACTACTGACATCCTGGTTTCATGTGGTGACCGAATCCGACCTTCAAAAATCCCACTCGCACTTCACCTCCACGAAAAAGGTCTGGGGAGAGTTTTCAACCTTGGTTGTGCACTAGAGCCATCTGGGAAGCTTCTAAAATAGCCGATGTTTAGACTTCCCCCAAACCAATTCAATGAGCATCTCTGGGGTTGGGTCCCAGGCATCAGTACTAGGTAAAGTTCCCTGAGTTCCAGGGTAAGACCAAGGCTGAGAACCACTGGATTAGAGAAAAACACTTTGGTGATAACTTTCATTGCCATTGCCTGCCAAGGTCAGGTGAGTTAACCTTTCATATAATAAGGCCATGCTTATTGTTTCACAAGAAATAGGAAAAATGTAAAATGCTCATAGTGACTAAGTGAAAATGCCTACTGAAGGAAACTAATAATTGCAAACATTTACATGGCACATAAACATATATCCCAAATACTTTTCATATATTATTGAGGTGATGTCATTTGTCTGGGGAAATACTCAAGGTTTGTTGTCTCAAGCCAAGTAAATCAAAGACATGGACACACAAGCAATGGGTTTAGGAGCAGAGATTTAATAGGCAAAAGAAAGAGAAAGGAGAATAGCTCTCTCTCTTGCAGAGAGAGAGGGCATCCAAGTGGGACTTCTGGTCCACAGTCCGCGGTCCATGGTCCATGGTCCACAATGGAGTGCGAAGGGTGGGAGGAAGTGGGGAGAGATTTGGGGTTTATAGACTGGCTTGAGGAGGCGGTGTCTGATTTACATAGGGCCTAAAGATTGGTTGGAGCAGGTGTGATATTTACATAGTGTGTGAAGAAGCTGGCCACCCCACCCTAATCTTTTTATTATGCAAATAGGTTTTCTACCTGGCTAGCGCCATGTTGTCTGCTCCTTACTGCACACGTGGTTGACAAGGAAAAGGGAAGATGGAGCTGCCATGATGAACTTGCCTAGCCCCCAAGTAACCTTCTCCTATTGGCACAGCTGCCAGCATTCATCCATGCAAGCTTCCATGCTTCTCCATGCTTGTGGCTTGGTTTTTTAGCTTGCTTTTTGTTAGAAAAGAAATGATTTGGGGCTGCTTTTCATTGAAGGGAGAACCTTACTAAGGACTTCCTTACCCTATCTGCCTAAATAATTTCTTTTTGACTCCTACATCATTATCACACTTCCACATGTAATAACATAATTCTCTTGACAGTCCTTAAGGGGCAAGCATTTTTAATCACCATTTTACAGGTGAGAAAACTGAAGTGTGGAGTTAGGGGTTCAACTACTTAATGAAGAGCCAGCCAACTTAATAAGTGAGAAAGCTGGGATTGGTCTTGCTCCCAAATCTCTAACCAACCTTATTGTGGAGTCCTGATAAGGTAAGTAAGCAACAATGAGGAAAAAGTTCCAGGTGAAGGAGAACAACTGTCCTGAGAGATAGCATGATGGTTACTATTGAGCGTCAACTTGATTGGATTGAGAGATGCAAAGTACTGTTCCTGGGTGTGTCTGTGAGGGTGTTGCCAAAGGAGACTAACATTTGAGTCAGTGGACTGGGAGAGGCAGACCCACCCTCAGTCTAGGTGAGCACCATCTAAACAGCTGCCCGTGTGACTAGAATAAAGCAGGCAGAAGAATATGGAAGAGCAGACTTGCTTAGTCTTCTGGTCTTTATCTTTCTCCTGTGCTGGATGCTTCCTGCCATCAAACATCAGACTCCAAGTTCTTCAGCTTTTGGACCCTTGGACTTAACCAGTGGTTTGCCAGGCGCTCTCAGGCCTTTGGCCACAGACTGAAGGCTGCACTGTTGGCTTCCCTACTTCTGAGGTTTTGGGACTTGGACTGATCCACCACTGGATTCCTTGCTCCTCAACTTGGAGATGGCCTATCATGGGACTTTACCTTGTGATCGTATGAGTCACTTCTCCTTCATAAACTCCCTTTCATATCCACATCTATCCTATTAGTTCTGTCCCTCTAGAGAACCCTGACTAATACAGATGGCTAATCGCAAACAACCTTTTGGCACAACTACTTCGCTCTGCAGGAAGCCCCAGCAGCATGACCTCGTTCTGCATGGAGCCCCCTCCAGCATAAGCCCATGAAACTTCCCTCCAGTCCTTGCTGTAAGGTTCTCCGCGGGGCCTGAAAGCTTAAGATGAATAACTCCTCTCTTCTCAGGCCCAGTCCCAAGGCACAAGGCCACTTGCATTAGCAACATGCGCCAGCAAGATAGAAGCAGGAAGAGAGCCAGCTGGAAGATATGTACCCCTGAAGATCAAGAAAAAGGCCATCTGGGTACAATGTAGCAGTTACCTCAGACGAGGACACTTCCCTTTTACAGGAGACTATAAAACCTTTGTCCTGTCCTCACTCAGGGCTGACACCATTTTAGGCCTTGGCCCACCAGGCGCTCATTAAAACAGCATGTTGCTCCACACCGCCTCGTGTTGTCTGTTGGTGTGCTCTCGGGGTTCGAACCGATACAAGAACCTTACATCTGGTGCCAAAACCTGGGAGGGGCTCAGGTGTGTGTCCCCCGTGGACCTACCCCTCCACCCCGGAGAGCAGGCCACAGCAGCCGGACAAAGGAAGCTCCTCAGCCTCCAGTCACCTCTCTGTACATTCACAGTGGTCACTGATCTCGCCTACTGGTAAGTTTCCCCAGGAGCCCGGTTAACAGGGAAAAATCCGCATGGCCTCTCTTGGTTCTTCCAGTCTGAAAATCCAATGTTGGTCCAAGAAGGCTCTGGCATGTGCCAGGCACTCGCTGAATCATCTGGTCTTAGGGGGATGCCTCTAGGCCATTTGATCACGTTCAGGAATGAAAAGGCAGCAGTGATGATCGCTTCTTTTATCATCTCCCTCCAGCCATCCAGGAAGGTCTCCTTTTCCCCTGTTCTCCCAAGCCTACCCTCAGTTATGGGAAATTCCCAGTCCTCCATTCCAAAAAACAGTCCTCTAGGCTGCCTCGTAAAAAACCTGCAAACCTTAGGCCTCAGGGAAGATATCCACCCTAAGCACCTTGTCTTTTTTTTGCAATTCAGTCTGGCCACAATACGAATTGGATAATGGGTTCAAATGGCCCGCAAATGGAACATTTGACTTTACAATTTTAATTGATTTAAGCAATTATTGCCAAAGACTGAAGAAATGGTGAGAAATTCCTTATGTCTAGGCCTTTTTGCACTCAGATCACAACCTCTGCAGTTCTTGCTCACCTGTTCAAATCCATCTCCTCCATTCTCACCACCCTGATAGCCTTTCTCCTCCCCACCTACCTCTTTTTCCTCATTTGATTCAGTTGGCTGCTGTCCACCCCTCCCAGCCCCTACCTCTTCCTCTCAAAGCCTTCTTTAACCCCCCAAGCCTCCTCATTGTCTTCTCAGCTGCCATATTCCCAGACGCCAACTTCTCAGCGGCCACCTTCCCAGCCACCATTTTTCCAGCTGCTATCTTCTTAGTCACCATCTTCCCAGTTCCACTTCTTTTCCTACACTGTCCCCTCCTCAGGACAATTCTAGTATTGCCTGTTCCCATTCTCCTTCCTCACCGCCCTCTCCTGAAGACTGTAAGCCCATCCCGCCACCTTATGCCTCTATCTATCCTCCACTGCCTGTTAACTTAACTCCCTTTCCCCTTCAAATCCTCAGCAGAAACCACTACTTTGAACCTTTGGTTCATCTCTCAGTCCACCCCCAATATTCAGTGCAAGCTTCAGAAGCTTGATGATAGCCCTCAAACCCCACAACAAGACCTTCTTAATTTAGCCTTCAAAGTCTTTAACAATTGTGATGAGAAAAGTAAAAGGCAAAAAGCAGGTAGAGTTTCAAATGCTCGCCTCTGCCATCAGGTGCCCTGCAGGCCCACGGGGCTACAGCTTCATACGGAAGCCTCCTAACAATCCACCTCCACCTGGCGCCTGTTTCAAATGCTGCAATGAAGGCCACTGCTCCAGACAATGTCCAAATCCAGGTAAGCCCACCAGGCCATGTCCCGTCTGCAGAGGAGCCCACTGGAAGTTGGACTATAAGCAGCCCTCTTACTACCACAAGGACCACCCCCATCCCTTCTTAAACTGTCCAAAACCCCCTACTTGGATCTCATCAGCCTTACCACTGAAGACTGATGGTGCCCTGGGATGGACGCCCTAGCAATCACCATCTCTTCATCCAAGCCAAGGGTAACCCTGATGGTGGCAGGTAGGCCAGTATGTTTTTAAAAAATTAATATCAGGGCAACCTACTCTGCTTTACCTAATTTTTCAGGACCCACCCAGTCCTCCCAAGTCTCTGTTGTGGGAATTAATGGATAAGTCTCCAAACCCCAAGGCCCCTCTCCACTTTTCTGCTTCCTGTGCACTTTTTCCTTCACTCACTCTTTCTTAGTACTGCCCTCATGCCCAACCCCGCTCCTAGGCAGAGATATCCTTTCAAAACTCCACACTACTGCACTTCCACATTCCCCATGGTACCCAACACATCCACCCAGACCCCTCCAGTACTTCTAGCTTTCTTCTACTCCTTCACCCTCCCACTCTAAAACATGCAACTTTTCCTTATCCCCCATCCCCGCTGTTAGGATACTTCCACACCCTCGGTCACAGAACACCACACCCCTGTCTGCATTATCCTTAAAAAGCCCACCCAGTTCCTATCACCGAAGCAGTATCCCATCTCCCAAGCAGCCTAAAGTCTATATTTTTCACCTCCTTGTCCATCACCTACTCCACCCGACAGACTCCCCTTTTAACACACCAGCTCTATCTGTTAAAAAGTCAGATGGAACTCATCTCTTAGTACAGGACTTAGGCTCATTAACCAAGCTGTACTCCAGTATGTCCAGTAGTTCCTAACCCATATGCTTTACTTTCTGTAGTTCCCTCCAATACCACCCATTTGTCTGTCCTAAACCTAAAGAATGCTTTCTTCACAATTCCTTTGCACCCTGTTTCTCAAGACCTCTTTGCCTTTAGGTGGGGAAACCCTGACACCCACCTTTTGTGTCAGCTCACCTGGTGTGTACTACCTCAAGGTTTCGGAGACAGCCTCCACCTTTTTGGACAGGCCCTTGCTCGTGACCTCTGTACCTTATCCCTAAAACTGTCCACTCTTCTTCAATGTGTTAATAATCTGCTCCTGTGTAGTGCCTCTCAAAGAGACTGCAATGTCCATACTATCTCTCTCTTTTAAACTCCTTGGCAGAATGGAGGTATTAGGTCTCCCCTAAGAAAGCACAAATATGCACCCCCTCAGTCACCTATCTAGGCCTAGCTCTTACCCTGCGGACCCAAGAGCTCACAACCGACCGCATATCCCTCCTCCAGTCCCTCTCGTCTCCACTAAGCAAGAAATTCTCTTTTATAAGACTAGCAGGATGTTTTAGACTCTGGGTTCCCTCCTTTGCTCTACTTGTGAAACCGTTACGCCAAGCCACTAAAGGCCCTTTCCATGAGCCTTCAAACCCTGCACAGCCTATTACCTAACTTTTCCGTCTACTCCAGAAGGCTCTCACCTCAGTCCCCATCCTCACTCTCCCAGACCTCACCAAACCTTTCTCCCTCTACACCAACAATGGCGTGGAGTTGCACTGGGTGTTCTAACCCGGTCTAAGGGACCCACCCTCCAGGCTATTGCTTACCTCTCTAAATAGCTTAAAGCCACAGTTCTCAGATGGCCTGCCTGTCTCTGAGCATTGGTGGCAGCTGCTGTCCTTACCCACGAAAGCCTAAAAACGATCTCTCCATGACAACCTAACAGTTTATTCAACCCATAACATCAAAGACATGCTAGCTCACCGCAGTGTACTAAGTCTCATCTCTGCCCCACGGCTCCCACAACTGTATGCTCTATTCATAGAAACTCACCACATCACCATGCTAACCAGCTCCTGTCTAAACCCAGCCATGCTCTTACCTAAAGCTACAACCACCCAAGACCCGACACATTTCTACGTAAACACTGTTCAAACCCTTCTTATACCTTTTCCAAAACTAACAGACCAACCCCTTCCAGATACCTCCTTTACTTGGTTTGCAGATGGCAGCTCCTTCTTACGTCAAGGATGCCGGCATGCTGGCTATGCTATAATGTCACCCCTCCCCACACACTGTTGAAGCCAATCTGCTCCCCCTAGGCACCACATCCCAAAAAGCTGAACTCATCACCCTCACTCAAGCTCTCACTCTAGCAGCCAGACAACAGATCAACATATATTCAAACTCTCATTATTCGTTCCACCTAGTGCACTCACACTTGTCCATCTGGAAAGAATGGAATTTCCTAACTGCAAAGAACCCTCCTGTCATAAATGACTCTCTCATCAGCAAACTCCTTCAAACTGCCAGGCTTCCACAGAAAGCTGCCATCATTCACTGTAGGGGTCGCCAAACCCCAGACAATCCTATATCGGCTGGAAATGTGCTAGTAGATCACATAGCCAAAAAAGTAGCCCTACAATCCATGCAAGGCCAGTTTCTGTCTCTGTCCTCATTCTCTCCTCTTTACTCCTCAGAAGAAAAGGAGGATTTCTGAGCCCAAAACCTTCAAAAGCAAGGACCATGGTATGTCAAGGAAGGGCAGTTCATTCTTCCTCACTCTCAAAGCCTTCTTCACCTCCAAAGCCTCTACAACTCTTTCCATGTCAGTTACAAACCTCTCCTGCAACGTCTCCGCCCTATCCTCATTTGTTCTCACCTTTCCAGCTGTGTTCAAGGGATTACCCAGTCCTCCTCTCTCTGCCACTCTGTGACACCCCAGGGCTCCCTCCAGCCACTGCCTTTTCCTACCCACCAAGCCCGGGGCCAGTTACCCCTGCAAGAGTGGCAAGTAGACTTCACTCACATGTCGCCTGATAAATGGCTCCACTGTCTTCCAGTCTTCGTCTGTACTTTCTCCGGGTAGGTAAAAGCGTTCCCAACAACTTCAGAAGGTGCAAATGTCATCACACAAACTCTCATCATGCATATAATTCCCCGTTTCAGTCTCCCAACATTCATCCAGTCCAATAATGGGCCCGCCTTCATCAGCCAAATTACCCAAGACGTCTCTACATCCTTAGGTATAAAATGGGTTCTCCACACACCCTACAGGCCTCAATCTTCAGGCAAAGTTAAAAAAATTAACTCTATCCTTAAAGCCCAACTCACCAAGGTGGCTTAAAAATCTGCCAATCATGGACAAAAAGCTCCCTTTTGCCCTCATGAGACTCTGCGCAACACTAAAAGCACCCTCTTTTTATAGTTCCTTTAAAATCATGTATGACCGAACTTTTGTTTTAGGGCCTCTATCCTTACCAGACTCTAAACCACTCAAGAATTACCTCCCCTCCTTAATCCAGACACGATCTTTCATTCGCGAGGCAGCAGATAAGGCCATGCCTCTCCCTGTTAACGCCACCTTGTCCTCTCAACATAACTGTCATGCAGGCACAGACGTGTTTATCTGCCAACCCAACCCTCACCCAAAAGCTGGGTGGACTGTCAACCAAAGTGGACAGGCCCATACACTGTGATACGCAGCATGCCAACTGCAGTGAAAGTCCAAGGACTCCCCCACTGGGTCCATCACACCAGGGTCAAGCTCACCCCCAAGGCTACTCCTTCCTCTAAAACACTAACAGCGGGCAACACCCTCAGAGTCCCTGCATATAATAACCTAAACAAAGAAAAACCATCCTTAAAGCTAAGAGGAAGCCAAAGATGGCAAGGGGATGAATGGCCTCCACAATGCATTATCGAATATTACGGTCCTGCCACTTGGGCTGAGGAAGGTTTATGGGATTATCGCACTCTATATATGCTAAATAGCACAATTAGACTACAGGCAGTTATAGGGATAATCACTAACTAAACCTCGTCAGCCCTGGAAATGCTCGTGTAACAACAAAACCAAACGCACATGGCAGTTTATCAAAACAGGCTAGCACTAGACTATTTATTAGCAGAAGAGGGTGGAGTCTGTGGTAACTTTAATATCTCTAATTGCTGTCTTAACATAGACAATAACGGAAAAGTAGTTCTAAAAATTGTTTCAAACATCAGAAAAGTAGCCCATGTACCAGTCCAAACCCAGAAGGGATGGAACCCAAAAAACCTTCTAGGAGGGTGGCTGTCTAGGAGGATTTAAAACGCCAGTAGGGACAGTAATCTTCATCATTGGGGTCCTCCTGTTTCTCCCCTGTGTTATCCCACTGATAATAAAAGCCATTAGAACTCTTGTTAAAACTACAGTTAACCGCCAGATAATCCAAGCAATGCTCCTGCTACAACGACACAATGGATACCAACCCGCCTCTCAAGAATACACCAAAAATTAAGTTTTTCTTTTTCTGAGGTGCCCACGCCACCCCTATGTCATGCCTGAAGTGGTTATTGAGAAAGTTGTCCCTTTTCCCTTTTCTATAACCAAATAGATAGGAATGTAAGATTCTCTCAGGGGCCTGAAAGCTTAAGGACATGAATAACTCCTCCCTTCTCAGGCCCAGTACCAAGGTCCAAGGCTACTTGTGTAAGCAGCGTGTGCCAGCAAGATAGCAGAAGCAGGAAGAGAGCTGGCCAGAAAACACGTATCCCTGAAGACTGAGAAAAAGGTCACTCAGATACAACATAGCAGTTAGGTCAGACTAAGACACTTCCTGTTTACAGGAGACTATACAACCTTTGTCCTGTCCTCACTCTGGGCTGATGCCATATTAGGCCTCAGCCCACCTGCACCCAGGCCCTCATCAAAACAGCACGTTGCTCCACACCGCTTCGTGTTGTCTGTTGGCATGCTCTTGGGGTTCGAACCGATAGAAGAACCTTACATTTGCCTCTTTGCAGACAACCCTTTCTCTTCTGTGCTGCCCATTGCACCCTTGCAACAGGTCTTTGTACTTTCTCTAATAAATCTGCCTTTCTTTACCTACAACTGTCTTGGTAAATTCCCTTACTGCCTGCAAAGGAAGTCACACCATGACACTTATTTCCTTTTCCATGAACCTCTGGGTACTGAGATGAAACTGGTCACAGAAACTTTAACAAAACATCAGTTATAATTCAGACGGAGAGCCTCAACATATGCCTCATCTAATCCATTGTCTTGATCTCTATGAACTAGACAGGGTTTTTGCCCCATGAAGCCAGCAAATACGGAGACCAGAGCTCACCCAGAAAACTGTGTGGAAGAGGAAAGCTGTGGATATTTATTAAGAGCTCGAGGCTGAGGCATTCTCCTAAGATGCCTGGAATCATAGTTTGCCAGAGGGCTTGACACATTTGAGAGGAGCAGGTAGGGGAGTGGGTGGAACATATAATCAGTAAGGGCTGCAAAAGGGAGAGGACTCCAGGAGGAAGAGGGGAAGGGAAAGAGTCTCAAGCCTTGCAGGGGAATGTGTCTGGACAGGTTGCCACATCTTCTGAACACTTTGGTAATGAACAGTTCCACTCCTCATTGTAGGAGGGGCGGGTAGAGTAGTATCTGGAACAGAGAGGGGATAGGCAGGTTCCACAGGCTTTTGGTAAACTTCAAAGGACCACGTGTTGGGCAGTGAGGAGTAGCTCCCTGCAGGCAACCATCATCAGATAAACAGTAAAGTCAATCCACCAACTCCCCTCCCCAAAGAGAGAACTAGTTAGAGCATCAAATCATTTGGAAGGCCTGTTAAAGCACAGATCACTGCCTCTCACCCCCCAAGAGTGTCTGATTCATAGGTCTGGACAGGGCCAGGGACTTTGCATTTCTAACCAGCTTCTAGTGAAGTCCATGCTGCTGGTTTGAGACCGCTGAGCTGGAGATGCCCCTGTGGGATCTCCAAAAGGGGTCAGCCAGTAGGGATGCACTTTGGACAAAGTTGCTCTTGCCCACTCTTTCTTCTGTGTCCTTGCCCAGAAGGGAGACTCTCTGCCATGAGCCAGGCCTCCTACTCCTTACTCCAAGGCTGTTGTGACCTCTCTAACCTCAGGTGTCTCCAGGTCATTTTGTGCATCTGAAGTCTTAACTGTAAAAAATCTCCTTTCTTTCAAGGGAAATCCTTCCATTCCGTAAGAAGCAGAGGAGGAATCCCATCAACAGGACTCAGTGTCATAGTTCCACAAAGTCCTTGTCCCTCCTGACAGCCACTGCATCACTGCCTGTTGCTGGCTGAGGGGAGTTCCCCTGACAGTGCTGTCTTCTCTGTGGGTTGCAGTGGTTCAGGAACTAGTACCTCTTTCCAAGAGGAATTTTTGTTTGAACATAGTGAATGTCACTAAACCCCCAAGTCCCTTTCACCGGCCTGCCTCAGAAGTTCAGAGGGATTATGCAAATGAGGCCCCAAGGTTTGCCTCCAGCACATGGGGGTTCCCCCAGGCAAGTATGCAAATGAGGCCCATATAGTGACCCCTTAGCTCGCAAAAATGAAGTTTCAAGTTACTTGCTTTATTCTGTATTGCTTTTGTCTGCCTCCTTTCTTACCTCAGTCTCCCCACCTGGGAAAGATGCATGTTTGGTTTATACACTATAATAATGCTGCTGAGGCAGCTTGCTAGTTAAGAATTACATTGCATTAAGGTTTCCTACACTGTATTATACTAAAAAAAAATATGTCAGTGGGGTTTGAGAACAGACAGGAGGGCTGAAGGAGATAGCCTCAAATGGGAAAGGCAGAATGGAAAATCTGCACCTCCACTCCTCATAGAATTCCTAATTTGTAGTTCACTATACTCTACCTTTCAGATGCAATTTAATGCAGACAACCTGAAATTAAGATAAAGAGAGAAACAACTAAAGGGAGTATCCCTTACCTTTTCCTGTGTGGATTTGATGACTTGTACCAGTGTCCCGTAAGCCTCCAAATGTTTAGCAATGGGAGGGAAGGAGGTGGGTGGTGTCAGGCTGATTTACATATTGTCTATTGTTCAAGTGCTGCACGAGGAGGAGCAGGCATTTGCTTTTGGTGGCATTCTTGGTCCTTTCTACATACAGGGAAATACAGTAATACATATAAAGGGTACATCTATTCATAGGACACTCTTTAAGTTACTTTGCATACAAATCCCATGCAATCTTTACAATATCAGCAAGGGAGGTACTATTAGCTCCATTTTCCAACAGAAAAAGCAGAGGTTTAGAGAGGTTGGGGAACAGGTATAAGCTGCAAAACTGGGACTTGAGGTCTTATAGCCTTCAGGTCCTTTGCTGCTGCCCCTGTCCATTTGCTAAGTGCAAATGTGTTTCCAGGTCCCTTAATCTCTTTTCATCCTCCTAGCTGACTCTAGGTTCTTTGCTGCCCTGGTCTCTCCCAGAATTCCCCAAATCCTCTTTTCCCACTCACTGCCTACTTCTCTTCCTCTCTCGGGGCTACCCTTATAAATTGAAAATTTAGGCTGCTTGTACCTGCTGTGTAAGGGATGACTCATATTACAGGGGATGTGTATTAGCATAAAAATGATCTGTGGAATAAGGTTTTAAGAGTCCAGAAGAAAGGAATTCAGAGCACAGAAGCATCTTGAGCCAAGAAACTTGTCCTCCTCCAAGAGAAGAGAGAGGATGAAAAGTTGAAACTAATGCAGAAAAATTTCTTGGCAAATGTGGAGAAAGAAGTTGGGAGAGTTCATACCAAAGTTTCATTATGACTCAAATCAGCCCCTTGAAAACTTGGGGATAGTAGTAGGCTTCTACTTGGGTAATTAGAGGTGTTGTTTCTGGTGGTATCTCCTTTTAGGCCTCATTTTATTTGAACATCTGCCTTTAGCCTGCACCAACGTTTTGAGCAAGACAGGCTTTTGAGGGCTCCTTGCCATACTTCCCCGAAGGGAGGTCCTGCCTGAGATTTCTGAATCCTGTTATTTACTGAACTAAGTATTAACAACCACTGAGGGAGAAGTCCATTCAATTTCCTAAGGGAATCTATAAAGAGACTTAGAAAATTTTTCTTTAAAAACATCACGATGAACTATAAGCTAACCAGACACTAGGAAAAGAGGCAGTATATCCAGAGGATTAATTACTTGTCTAAGAACCAACTTAAAAAACAATTAATCTTTTTGCCACATGTGGTGGCTCATGCCTGTAATCCCAGCATTTTCGGAGGCCAAGGTGGGTGGATGGCTTGAGCCCAGCAGTTTGAGATCAGCCTGAGCAGCATGGCAAAACCCCATCTCTACTAAAAAATATAAAAATTAGCTGGGCATGGTGGTGCATGCCTGTAGTCCTAGCTACTTGGGGGCCTGAGGCAGAAGGATCATCTGAGCCCAGGAGGTTGAGGCCGCAGTGAGCTGTGATCATGCCATTCCCATATGGGCAACAGAGCAAGATCTTGTCTCAAAAAAAAAATTAATTTTTTTGAATTAAAAAAAATTATAGCATGCATTGAACTCTCCACTTTCTCTTGGAAGGAGGGAACTACACATAAATGGATCTTTTATTGGTCTAGCTGTGGGCCCAAATCTTCCTATATTCATTATTCATTAACAATCAGACTGAGCTGTGATAGGAGGAGTCTCAGGGCTATGAATGTTTCAGGGCTACTCATGTAATCACCCAACAGATATTCCTTGCCTGGTGCCTAAACTGAGACAATTTATCAAGACAGGGGAATTGCAATAGAGAAAGAGTTTAATTCATGCAGAACCAGCTGTATGGGAGACTAGAGTTTTATTATTACTCAAATTGGTCTCCCCACAAACTCAGGGATTGGGATTTTTAAGGATAATTTGGTGGGTAGGGTGGTCAGAAAGTGGGGAGTGCTGATTGGTCGGGTTGGAGATAAAATCATAGGGAGTCGAAGCTGTCCTCTTGCACTGAGTCAGATCCTGAGTGGGAGCCACAAAACTGCATGAGCCAGTTTATTGATCTGTGTGGTGCCAGCTGATCCATCAAGTTCAGGGTCTGTAAAATATCTGAAGCACTGATCTTAGGTTTTACAATAGTGATATTATCCTGAGGAGCAATTTGGGAGGTTCAGAATTTAGCAGCCTCCAGCTGCATGACTCTTGAACCATAATTTCTAACTTTGTAGCTAATTTGTTAGGCTTGCAGAGGCAGTCTAGTCCCAGGCAGAAAGGGGGTTTGTTTTGGGAAAGGGCAGTTATCATCTTTATTTCAAAGTTAAACTATAAACTAGGTTCCTCCCAAAGTTAATTTGTTCTATGCCCAGGAATGAACAATGACAGCTTGGAGGTTAGAAGCAAGATGGAGTCAGTTCGGTCAGATCTCTGTCACTGTAATAATTGTCTCAGTTATAATTTTTGCTAAGGCGGTTTCACTCAGTCTTCCATTAAATGGCACAAGGCTATGAAATATTAGTTGGCTATTGTGTCAGCTATTTAAATCTTTTGGCTGTTTCTGTTGGGTATGCTCTGTACAGTGTGTAATACATGTGTACATAGATAAATCAATAGTAATACATGTTGCTATGAACTTTAATGACAGATTATTATTATACTAAGTATTAGCTTTCTCAAAATTGGTCATGAGCTTTATTATCTTTACTGTCTTTTAGTGGATACAACCATAGATAAAACCCGAAAGATTGTTTATAGACTATGATTGGTGACTGCGTAACTTTTAATTCCTCTTCTTTTGGTACCAACAAGTGGAGGTCACCATTTTCTTCAAATAACACTAGGGCTTCATGCCAGTAATTGATTTTGTAATCAGTACTTCTAGTATCACTTTAAATGAATGTTCCTACATCAGGATTTAATTGGAATTTAATAAGAGTGCATAATAAGTAAAAACATATTTACTGAGGATTAACCACCACGGAGATATAAATCTATTATGCATAAACCCTGATAAATATTTTTGGAATATTAAATTATATGTAAACATTGTGTATCACTTTAAGTAAATCCAGATCTTTAGCTATATTTGCTATTCTCTTTTCTAAGTAAACATAGCTGTTTATTATAACTAAACTCCATCTTAATCTTATTAACTGATTCAGTACAGTTTAGGATTGGGAAGGAAAAATCGTCACTCTTAATGTAAAGCAGACTTTCTCAGTCAGTAAGCCAAGGATGGGACCTGAGAATCCACATTTCTAACTAGTTTCTGGGTGATGTGGCTGGTCTGTGAACCATACTTGGAGAAGCACTGAGGTCAAGGATTATCTTGTTTTAAAGTTATAGATACATTTTTCACTCTGTCTGCTCTAATTTAATGTCTGGTCTTAGCTAAAATCTGCACTCATAGGTTGAATATGGCCACACATTTTTTGTCACTGTCCCCATTGAGAGGCATGGGTTATTTTTCCTACCCTTCAGTCTAGACTAGTTCTGTGATTGCTTAATCAATACAATGCAGGGGAAGTGATGCTTTAACAGGACCAGTAACTTCTGCCTCCTCCCTCTTGGGCCCAGCTACCATGCTATGGGTAAGCCCAAGCAGAAAGGTCCACCTGGAGGAGAACTGAGGCCACTGGTCAATAGCCTGGTTGAGCTTCTGGACAATGAGGACCAACTTGCCAGCCATGTGAGTGAGCTGCCCTGGAAGCTGAGCTGCATCAGTTTATATAACATAGAGCCGAGACAAGCCATCCCTGCTGAGCCCTGCCCAAATTGCAACCAGAATAAATAACATTACTGTTGCTTTATACTGTTTTGGGATGGTTTATTTTAACAAGATAACAAAATTTTACCTGTCTCTAAACTTTCCAAGATAAGTCAAGCATAGATTTCAATTTGTCAGAGTTTGTGTTATAATATCAAAACAAAAATGTTAACAAGTGACATTTTATGAATGGGCAAAGGTTTATTTCAGAATTTGGCTTTTCAATGACTTTATTCTCCACAGGCAGAGTTTGACTTTATGTGGGGCAAAATCAGTAACTATCAACAAAGGCATCATTTCAGGGAGTTGGGAGAGTCTTTTTCTCTCCTTAACATATGATCTCAAGGGTCACTGATGCCTCCATTTCAATAACTATAACTTAATTCTTTTGTCTTGCATAAATGAGACTTTGCTAGTAAAATGCAAAGAACAATAATGATTTAAAACCTTAATGTTTAGTAGCCATTTACCACCTACTATCATGCCCCACTTGTTCTTCTCTAAGAGTAGGCATATTTGGTTTCTTCACCATGGGCAGGTGTGACCTCTCATAACCACAGTCAGGAACCTTGTGTGTATTGTGCAGGAATTTTGCTCTTTTAAATATAGACTTTGTTAGAAATCCAAATTCTCAGGTCTCACTTCAAACTTATTGAGTCAGAAACTGAAGGTGAGACCCACCAGCAGCCTGTGTTTTAACAATTCCTCCCACTGATTCTGATGCATGCTAAAGTTTGAGAACCACTGATGTGGGGTTAACAACTCTTTTAGTATCAATTTCATTGAAAGAAGTAATGAAGTTGAAAACACATTTACTCATGGAATCAAAGTCATACTTGGGAAATTTACACTACTGATCACAAAACTTATACAACTTTTAAAATGCATGCCCATTAACAGCATACTTAGCAATTATCATTTGTGTGAGCATAGAATTTATTTGGTGTTTAAAATTTGATCAAATAGTTTATACTGTATCAGTTTCAATGTGACCTTAGACACCCAATTCATGAAAGTAATATATTGTGTGCTTTGTAATATGTTCCAACTGTGTTTTCATTACAATCATCAGAAAGTAAAGTAGTATTTTTTTTTTTTTTTTTGGAGATAGGGTCTCACTGTCGCCCAGGCTGGAGTGTAGTGGCGTGATTTCGGCTCACTGCAACCTCCGCCTCCGGGTTCATGCCATTATCCTGCCTCAGCCTCCTGAGCAGCTGGGACTACAGGCATCCACCACCACGCCTGGCTAATTTTTTGTATTTTTAGTAGAGACGGGGTTTCACCTGTGTTAGCCAGGATGGTCTCGATCTCCTGACCTCGTGATCTGCCCACCTTGGCCTCCCAAAGTGGTGGAATTACAGGTGTGAGCCATCACGCACAGCCAGCAGTATTCTTATAATAATAGAGACAAAGAAGTTTTCTTAAGGTATTCAACGTAACAATAAAAACAAGATTCCCTTACAGTAATGTAGCAATTTATACCTTATAAAACAGCTTTGCACATGTGCTATCTTACTCGACTCTTGCATCATGTAGGACAGGGATTCTCAAAGTGTGTTTCCCAGACCAGCAGCATGAGTATCTCCTGGGAGCTTGTTAGAAATGCAAATTCTCAGGTCTCACTTCAGATTCACTGAATCAGAAACTCTGTGGGGCGAGACCCACCAGAAATCTTAGTCTTAGCAGATCCTCCCCTGATTCTGATGCATGCTAAAGTTTGAGAACTGCTGATGTAGGATAAACAATGTATCAATACTTTTGATTTCACATACAATAAAAGGAATTATTTAAGTTGGATCTTATCACGTCTCTAAAACTACACCAGGAAACCAAATTCCAAATCCACATTATTGTAGCTTTAATATGTAACTTTCTTTTGAATTGCATCTTGAAGAATGGGTAGGATTTTCACAGGTAAAGATGATTGAGTATTAGAGGGCGTGAAGGAGGCTGGAGTTATTTCAACTAGGTGAAAAATTATCTTTGAGATTTCAAAAGATTGATTTGGGGAAACAGGCTTTTAGGCTCTTTTCCCCAATGAAATATGTTCTAGGATGTTTATTTTGCTTGTCTGTATTTCTTGTTGAATACATGCAGAGATAACTCTTTGCAGTGCATTTGGGTTGAAATTTCATTTCCGTCAAATGTTTGGGCCTTTACAAGTCTTATACTTCCTTTTCTTGCTATGCTACTTTAAGAATAAATCTTAAGAATCAGAGACTAATCCTATTTATTCCTTTACTTCAAAGGATGACATTTTTCAAATTTGTAAGTGACTTATAATAAAGGATCCTAAACTCATCAAATGAGGGGATTTTATGCCTTTGGTCTTCAACTAGTGGAAATCAGAGATAAATTTGGGCCAGTTCCAACAGATTGAGGCAGGGACCTCTAACACTCACTGGTGATAGCCTGCTATTTCTCACTGCATCGAGAAGACTGAGGCTCTTCTGGGACATTTTCAGGGTTGATAACTTGGCCAAAGATTCTTTAAGGCAGAGCCTTAAAAAAAGAAATTAGTTCCTGGTCATTTTATTGTAACACTGTTGATATGGGATAAATGTGACCTGATTTAAGTTTCCAGTTGACTACTGCATATTGATTTTGACATTTATCACCTGTTTTAATAACTTTTTAAAAATCTTTTGAAATTTTACTTTCTTTTTACATATAGTAAAATGAATTCTTTATGGTGTACTGTTCTATGTGTTTGACAAACACATGTAGTTCTACAATTACCTTCATAATCCTGATATCAGGTAGTTCTATCACCTCGAAATATTCCCTCACATTGTTCCTTTGTAGTAGCCCTTTGGGCTCTCCCCAGCCCCTGGGAACCAGAGTCTGTTTTCTGTTCCTATAATTTTGCATATTCTAGATGATCTTATAAGTGGAATCATATAGAAGGTAGACTTTTGGATGGCTTATTTTGCTCACATAATGCATTTGAAATGTTTCTTTCTTCTTTTTTTGATGAGTAGTATTCCAATGTATGTTTGTACCACAGCTGGTTTATCTATTTATGAATTGTTGGACATTTGGTTGCTTCAGTTTTTAATAAGTATAAATAAAGCTGCTTTAAGCATTTGCGTACACTTTTTGTATGAATATAAATTTTCATTATTCTTAGGTAAATACCTGGCAGTGATATTACTGGGTCATATATTAAGTATATGCTTAACTTTATAAAAGACTTTCAATTTTCCAATGTGGCAGGACTATTTTACATTCTCACCAGCAATGCAGAAGAATTTCTGATGCTTCATATTTTTGCCATTATTTGGTGTTATCTGTAAAGCTTTAAAAAATTTAGCTATTCAAATAAAGGAATGGTGGTGTCTCATTGTGGTTTTAATTTGGATCTCTTTAGTTACTAATGATATTGAGCATTTTTTCATGTACTTACTTGCCATTTGTATATCTTCTTTGGTGAAGAGTCTATTCAAATCTTTCGCACAATTTTCATTGGGCTCTTTTTTTGTTATTGGGGTTTGAGGATTCTTTATATACGATATGGTTAGGCTTTGTGTCCCCACCCAAATCTCACCTTGAATTCTCATCCCCAGGTGTTGAGGAAAAGACCTGGTGGGAGGTGATTGGATCATGGGGGTGGTTTTATAAATGGCAGTTTCCCTGGTCTTTTCACTTGCTCTCTCTCTCCTGCTGCCATGTGGGAAGGTCTAAGCTTGCTTCCCCTTCGGTCACGACTGTAAGTTTTCTGAGGCCTCCCCAGCCATGCAGAACTGTGAGTCAATTAAAACTCTTTCCTTTATAAATTACCCAGTCTTGGGCATTTCTTTATAGCACTGTGAAAACACACTAGTACAACATATTCTCCATAAATCATATTTAGAGATATGTTTTGCAAATAATTTTAGCAAACATTTGGAGACTTAACACATTCCCCTCTCCTTTGCTCTGTGATATAATAAAAACCTCACAGTCTTGTCCTAAGTTGTTGAACTGTTATATCACTTGGCCCACATCTGCATCATGATATGATTTCCAATAAGCCAGCTCTCTCTTTGTGATTTATTTTGTGCAGTGACACAATCTCGGCTCACCACAACCTCCGCCTCCTGGGTTCAAGTGATTCTCTTGCCTCAGCCTCCCGAGTAGCTGGGATTACAGGCATGTGCCACCACGCTCGACTAAGTTTTGTATTTTTAGTAGAGATGGAGTTTCTCCATGTTGGTCAGGCTGGTCTCAAACTCCTGACCTCAGGTGATCTGCTCGCCTTGGCCTCCCAAAGTGCTGGGATTACAGGCCTGAGCTACCACACCCGGTCTGAGATTTCTTAAGAAGGTATTGGCATTCAGATTGAAACTAGGTACGCAAGGACTCAGAAATGTTATGTAAAAGGGTGGCAGGGGCCTGGGAAAATAGAAAGGCTAGAAATAAAGTGATAAGCCACATGCTCTTGAGCATATTAAGAAGCAATTTGACATCATCTATTTGTGGGATACCTTTCATATGTCATAAATACATTTGGTGCAACTGGTAGAATGTCTCATTAGGGGGTATGCATAATGGTAAAAAAACCAACTGTATTTGGATATATACCAGTGACTCCCAGTTAACCTCTCAATATTGTCATTGCATATTCTTTGGGGCACCGAATTATCGTTTTTAAGGTTTTCCCATCTTATCTTCAGTTACTGATAACAGACTCTTAGATTTTTAATGACCCTATGGCCTCAATCGTATCATCTTTACTCATTTGTAAAGATACTGATGATGTTCTAAGGTTAGCACTGTGAAATGACTTCCTTGTGAAAAGTAAAGGCTTCGTTTTTTATATGACTATTAATATACCTCTATCCCTTGGCCATACCTCTACTTGAATAAAGTTCAGTCAGATCTGGCCTTGGAAATAATTGGAGTAGGGCTGCAGTGTGTTGCTGTCAGTGACTGCTCTAGGCAACAGACCTCAATGTTCAAGAGACTTTCTTTTTGTTCTTTCCCAGCTATGCCCAGTTGAACTGATGCCTTTAACTACCAAGTCCAGTAGCTAGCTCTCAACAACACTGGCACTTAAAAAAAGCAGCGTGTGTGGTGCCACCTGTTGGTCATGTCTGCCCTATGCCTAGGTATGCTCCCTGGGCAACTGCATGTTCCTCCAGCTTGGTCCTTATTCCTATCTTTGTGTTTAGATGACTGCATTCTGCTTTTTCTGTATGCATATATGTATTTTTTAACCAGAGTCTTACCTGCACTGAAGCTGGCTGGAGATTGAACATGCTGTCTAGCCATTACCAGCCTCATTTGCCAGGGCTAGTTCTTGAATCTCATGTGTTTCATACCTGGCTTGGATTTTGCTCCCGATCAGATAGGCCTGCTGAACCAATAATACTCCTGCCATTCCATCTCCACTCTAAGTCCTGCAGAGGGATGTTTATTCAGAACATAGGCTCCCTCCACCCACCTAATGTCTGTCACTCTTGGAAGGCAGTTGCTATACATTGGTGTTTGACCAATTTCCTGCTTTTCCATGGACCACAGATGTTGATTTTTCTCTTTAAAGCTTTTCCAAAAGCAAACCACTTACTACTTAAACAAGAGAAGATTTATTACATTTAACCAAAAGGATAAAATGTTTCTATAGGAATGTTCTACACATCAGCAAAAGTATCATCCCAGCTGCAGCTGAGTCAGCTGTCAACGCCTTCCGGAACATCCCTCTTTCTACCATGGCTGTGCAGTAACTGTGGGTCCAGGTTTTACTCCCCAGCATATAACTATGAAAGGGATGTCAGATGTCAGACACCACTGCATTCCTCTGCTGAGATGACCTCCTGCAACGTAAGCCGGTTTCTTAATGCAAGTCAGTTTTATGGGTTTTGCTGCCACTCAAGCTGGCTCTTGGCCATTTATTTGCTGGTCAGTCTGAGCATGGTATCCAAATGTTCCTCAAATTATCAGAAAGCAATGAGGAAGTAGTAAAGTCAGATATTGGTTGTATTTCAGGCATCAGCTCCAATCTGGGATTACTTGCAGGTATGGAGTTCTCAAACAAGTTAGACTATTTGTGTACTTCAAGGATTAGAAAGTCTGTACATTTTCTTTAAGAAAAGGAAAATTTTTCACTTAAGAAAAAATCTCTTATTGAGACACGTCTTCGATTTCTTCCTACTTGAGAATAAAACTCAGTTTTTCTGCTTTCGATAGCCACTTGGAACCTTATAGAATACAGTGGTTATATCAACCTAGACATATAGAATCCAAAATATATGTGTGTGTGTGTGGGTGCGTGCATATATGCACATATGTGTTATTTGTTGGAAAGAGCCCTTGAAGTCTGCATTAAGCCTTATAGACTTAAACCCTATAATTGTTACTGTCTAGGGAATCCTATTGCTCTATAGTCTTTGAGTGCTCATGGGTGTGGCTGTTGGCTGAGTTTGAGCCCAGCTTGTTCAGACCTTTCTGAACAACCTAATAGGCACCATTCATTATCCACTTCTAAAGCAGTGAACTAGAGATGGAGCGGTGTTCCTGGTCCAGCCTTTTCCTGCCCTGCCTTTTTTCTCAGTAAGCCTGTATTGCAAAGGTCCTGGGAAGGTCAAGGAAGGGGAACACTGTAATCCACTTGATTGTTATCCATTTGACTGTCTGCTATGATATTTGTGGGATCATTGGTAAAAAAGGTCATTTTGCAACCAGATTTGAGTTTTTATTTTCTCTCCTTCATACCTTCCTCCTCATCCCTTTCTTTTGGGAAAAAATAACCATTTATATTTTTTGCATAACAGCCCAACAAATTCCAAATGCTGGCAAAGATGGCGCTGGCCGTGTTTAGTCTTGTCAACATCTCTTTCCTGAGGCTTCTTTCTCCCTTCTTTATGTTCATTCTCATTTAAAATTAAGTCTATTAAATACCCTGGACAAATTTAGAGATTCACTACTTTATGCACTAGAAGAATAACAATGAGAAATATGGCCCTGCTCTTTAGTTGCTAAAATGCTAATATCTGGGTATAGTTGAAAAATAGGAATAAAGATACAGCTTTTAGCTTTTCACTCTAAAATGAGATCAAAGCTAGGTAGAACAGTGGAGACTTCGGGTGGCTTACCCTTCATTGTTCTATGACAGTCTCACCTGAGTCTTCATTTAAACATTTGGTTTCCCTGGCTCTTCCCCTGAAGATTTTGGGATAAAGATCAACAATCTGTGTTTTTCTAAACCAGTGCTCCTACATGATTCTCAGGGTCTTTCAAATTCAAGGGACACTGACCTAAAGGAGCTAAGCCTGAGTCTTATGGAGTTGGGGTACTAAAAGGATCTCAGCAATCACCACTTCCCCTCATTTTTCAGATCCATAGTCTGGGGTACAGGGAGTGTCTGGGCCCTGCTAAGGTTATCCTACTCACTGGTCGAGAAACTGTCTTGAGAACCTGGGTTTCCAAACTCCTGGCAAGGTGTAGGGTACTTTTTCTGCCACACCACCTGAAGATCGCCAAGATGGATGCATACACCTGGCACCTTCGTGGAGCTCAGAGGAGGACCAACAGCAATGCGTTAATCTGAGAGAATGTGCCTTTCCGATAATATCCAACCGGCCACTCATGTGATCACCCAGTACCTCAACAGTGCCATCCACCTCAGAGGACTGGACAGATGGCACCAACTAATCCTTCATGCTTGTTCCCAGAAAGAGATGGTGCTGGCCATGTTCAGTCTTGTCAACATCTCTTTCCTGAGACTTCTTTCTCCTTTTTTTATGTTTGCATCTAGGGAGTTACTCAAATAGATTGTGAATATTGGGCAAATATTGTATTTGATTTTATGTTCTGTATACAGCCAATGATAGGTCCTCAGAATATGGGGAAAATGATACAAAATTAGCTTTTTCTACTCTTTTAACTCAACTGAATTTTACTATGTGCTCTTTAACTCCAGTATCTGTAAATTATTGCTGGGATATCTGGTATCTTTAATGAAGAAGTCCATTTATTTTAAGGAAATGTATAAAAATAAGGGAAAAATCATTTACTGAGAGTATAAAAATCTGTTTAGCTGTTCTGAATACATTATATGTATTATAAACTTGGTAGAAATATAAAGTAATAGAACTATTTATTTATTTTTTAAGTGAACCCAAGTTTTCATCCCCTTCAAAGAAGTATTCCTGGAAATTAACCTGTGAGTCATAGTAAAAAACAAACAGAAAAACCTACTTTATATTTTATCCCAAACTCTATAATCTTGAATGATCATTCATAACACTACTCAAATTCCAGGTGACTTTTGAAAGGGGTTCCAAGAATCAAATTTGCCTGTAAGCATACAGGTTTAAAATATTTAAATGCACGTGTTGCAGGTGTTGGGGAAATACAATTCTGCCAACACAAGACCCATCTGAAACAGAGAAGAGGGAGAAACTGTTTATTACCGGGTGAGCATTATCAGATTTGCACACACATCCAGCAGCATGGAAGTGACTATAAAGTCTGGACAGAATCGCACATAAATTTATACAGTAAAGACAAAATGTCTCATCTGTTTGACAGACAAATGAATATGCACCTTGTGATTGTCCCTATACGCCTCTCATGTTAATTTTGGAGGCATGTATTTACAGTTCCAAGGGTCAGAAGGCTTGTGATCTGCTTTGTAAAATCAAAAGTTCTGTGGCCTCTTAGTTTTCAGAGACACTCTAAAGAGGAGAGCGCTAGAAGACATCCACATCCCTTATTAAAGAACGTTTTGTCACTTTACACTTACATGTGCCTTGAAGCCAATTCCCTAAGAAATGTTCCAGCAGTGATCTGAGACACATCTGTATGATTGGAAGCAGGATGTTACCTGCTTGGGTGACTATTTGGAACAAAACCCACTAATTTAGTTATCAAAGTCTCAGTATGTTTACTTAAAAAGTCAGTTCCAGTCCCAGTTTGCATGTGGGCAGAATTGCTAAATATGAACATTCATTTAAAAGGTCATTTTGCTGAGTTACTCATTCAGTGAAAATCCAAGGGAGTTAATTACACAGTGGGAGTAGAGGCCGTGAGGGCAGATGACTCGATTTGCTCACAGAAAGGAGATGGAAGTGAGGGCCCGGCTTGAAGAGCCACCTGGGTAGGGTTTTCTGAAAGACTAGGAGGACTCCAGACACTTCCCAACCCGAAGAAAGTGCTACTCTTATTTTAATGTGGTGACTTTGACTAACAGCTTGAGCGGAAGCTGTGAGGTAAAGTGCCAAAGCTACAGGAAACAGAGGTAGAGGATTTTCCAACAAATAGAAAAAATTAACATTTTCTTCTAAGCAGGTAGTGATATGGGAGGCAACCTCATTGATGTTGTGCTGGTTTGTTTTCCACTTTATTTGATATGCTCAGCTTTTTATTTTTATTTTTTTATCTTTTGAGATGGAGTCTTGCTCTGTCGCCCTAGGCTGGAGTGCAGTGGTGTGATCTCAGCTCACTGCAACTTCTGCCTCCCAGGCTCAATCAATTCTCCTGACTTGGCCTCCTGAGTAGCTGGGACTACAGGCGCCCAGCGCCACGCCCAACTAATTTTTGTATTTTATTTATGGGGTTTCACCATATTGACCAGGCTTGTCTCGAACTCCTGACCTCAGGTGATCCACCTGCCCCAGCCTCCCAAAGTTCTGGGATTACAGGCGTGAGCCTCCATGCCCAGCCTACTCAGCTTTTTAGAGCAGCTCTATCCCATAGAATTTTCTGTGATGATGCAGATGTTCTATATCCATAACTGTCTAATATGTAGCCAGTGGTCACATGTGATGATTGAGCATTTGAAATGTGGATCATGTGACTGAGAAACTCAAGATTTAATTGTGTTTAATTTTAGTTAATATAAATGTGAATAGTCACAAGGGCCCAGCAGCTACCATATTGGACAGTACTTTGGAAAGAACCAAGTACTTCTGTAGTTCCTGGAAAGTACTTATACTTTTTTTATAAAGTAAATTCTGCTCATTTTTTTTCTTTCACAGCCATATTGTTAACTGAAAACACATAAAGTAGGAGTGTTAATTTTTTTTTTCTCTCTTGTTCCAAGTAACTTTTCCCTGTGTCTGCAGTGTTACAGGCCACAAAGGTCAATCTCATCCTCTAGGACAGGACTCAGTGGGAAGCCTGATTGCTTGGTGGTACTAGGCTATTTAAGACTTGATGGCACCCACCCTGATCAAGAGCTAGTAGAGTTGACATGTCTTAGCAACTTGGCAGACAGAGAAATCACCACTTACTTGGCTTTGGTCATTTCCCCTTGTATTCTCTATCTCTTTTCTGAGAAGACTCTGGGGAAGTGAGAAATTGCACTGCTCATGCTGTGGGCTCTGGCACAGAATTCTGGCTGTTGGGGCAGCAGATGTGCTGCGGGAGGTGTCTTTCAAGGAACTGCATATGGGCCAATGTCGGAGGAGGAGGTATCTTTTTAGATAGGATTCTTTCCCCACCACACAAATGCTAGCTCTTGTCTCTATAATTCCCCTGTGAGATTTAATACGTCTTTCAACACACGGCCATGTGTTTAGCATATACAGGTTGAATAAAGGTGCAAAACATAATTGCTTTCATTTCAAATCCTGCTGGCTTTATTTATATTCCTTAAACAAACTAGAAGTACACTCAGGGATGCTGTGACATTATTTCTTCATTTCACTAACAGCTCTGCTGGAGACCCAGGGAGGGGAAGTAATTTTTTGGGGGTCACGGTTGCATGGCTGGTTCCTATAGAGCTTGGATTTAGTCGGTAAATTCTTGAAATTGATTTGAATTTGCTTATATCGTCTGAATCATTAAAAATATGATATATTTGGTTTAGGGGTAGTATATTAATATTTATCGTAGTCTCCCCAAGAAATTGGGAAAGACCTTTGCTTTAACTTTTTTCAGGGCACCAATCCTGTAGTGAGCTGCTGCATGAAATAATTTGCTAGGGTGGTAACCTCTGCGTGGTGTCATTACCCTCATTAACATCAGAGTCTTGATAATAAAACTCCAGGGCTGGGATTTCTGGCCCAATGTTGGGAAATAAATTCAGCAGCTATGAATTTAGTGACCCAGAGAGTCCACCCATTCAAAGGTGACTCGTTACATTCAATGAAATTCCTGAACCAAAGGGGAAGCCTCTGTCCCACTGGAAACAGGCCTCCTCTCATGACTGTTCTCATTAGAACTGAATTGAGTTTCTCAGAGAATCCCACAGCCCTCTGCTAAAGAGAGGCATGAGCCGTGGGAGCTACTTCTTTGGGTACTGATCCATCTGAATGCTGCCTCTGATCTCAGCAAGCAGCTTGCTACCTATTACTTCTATGAGTTTACTAGCTGTCTTAGCCTGTGTTCTATTTGTGGTTTTACGGTTTTATCACCTAAGTCTATTCCATGTAAGTTCCTACTTCCTTTTTCCTTTTCATGCCTTGCTCTTGGTCGTGTCCTTTGGTTCAACCCTCAGCTTACACCGGTGTTCCAGATAAGTCCATCTTACATCCTGACCCAAAATAGGGGAACGTTATTTTGAAGCCTTTCTCTGGCTTCCTGCCTGCCCTTCTATGTCCTGCCTGGCAGCCTGTCTCTGCCACAGAAAGCAGATTCTGATTTGTTGTCTTCAGTCTGGTCCCCAGAAATATTTTTCTAAAGCTTTTCTAGATAAAAAGGAAAGATGACTACCCCATAATTCTGACCCTTCATTTTCTCTGTCCCAGCTGCTGGTCTGGAGGAGAGAAGGCTGGATGCAGAAACACTTTGGCACAGGCTCCTAGGATCCTGAGATCAGAACATAATAAATTTACTTTGAATAAATGGTAATGAGGGTTCTTATTTGCATATGTTCTCATATATTTTTCTCCAAGCACTTTCATATTCATTGTTCTATTTGCTCTTCCTGATCTGGAGTAAAGAAATTACTAGATTATAAATCAAAGTAGGAGCTGAAACAGAAACAATCCAGTTCTTTGCACTTGCTGAGTTTAGAGGTTTAACACTGGGCTTTTTCATACAGTATTTCTGCAAACTTGTTACTTCTGCTGCTTTCCTTGCTTCAGTTAATACCACAATGTACCCCTTTACCCAATTTAGAAACCTCTGAATCATCTTCTATTCCTCTCTATCTCTGCCTACTCACATCTATCAGTCATCAACTTTTTAATTTTTTTTTTACTTTATCCTCTAAATATTTTTCCAGTCTACCCTTTCTCTATTTCTTTGAGAGGTAGTAAGGGTATAATTCTGGTCTTTCTCGTATATTACTTAGACAGTTAAAATTGCTTTCTAATGAGGTCTTCCCCATCCCACCTACTAAGCAAGTTTAATGTAAGCATTTGCAATACTGCTTTTAGGGTAGCCAAGATTGTCTGCTAAAGCATATTTGAAAATTTCTTTCCTCTCCTTGAAGCCTTTATGACCAACAGGATATCTCTAAACTCTTTGGCAAGACTCTCTCCAAAGTTACTTACTGCACTTATCCATTACACAGCCTAGTCTCCATCAAAGGATCTTTTGAATGCTTTCTGGGCTGTACTGAGCTTTTGTGTAAGCTTTTCTTACAACCAAAAGGCCCACCCCCACTATTGTGCAAAAGACTCCTCCTTAGACTTCAAGATACAACTTAAATTTTCCCTCTGCGAGCCTGTCCTTACTCCCTCTCCCAGACAGTGGCAACTTTCCCCTAGATTCCAAGTCCATTGTCCATTCTGTACCTTTCTCTCTTGCCACTTGGGTGCTGCATATACTTACTGTTGCACTTGTCTAACTCACAGCCAATGCATGCGGGTGAAGCTAGTTCTTACTCCTGTAACTCTTGTATTCCACTTGCCATTTTTCTTGCTATTACACCAGCCTTCATAAGTGCTGACATAGTGTCTAATAGATATGAACTATGCATTAAATGTTAATTTTCTTGTCCACTCTTAAAAGTAAAGTGATTCACTTATTTAGTGATTAGTTATTGTGCTCTATGTACCTTATTGAGACTTATTATTATTTCCATATTCTTTATAAGGATAAGATTTCTTCTCTTTTTGCTTTTTCTTCCAGGACATTGCAAAGTGATTCATTGTCAATACAACAAACTAACCTGCTATAAATTGCTTATTGATTCTATTGGGTGATTGTGTTGTTCTTCTCAAGCATGATAGATCCATTCATTAGGAGTCTTCCAAGCTTTTCCCTTAAACAGTGATATTAATGACTGGATAGTGGTGGGGCAGTGATGTGCTGGAGTCAGATTGTACTGACTTCTGAGAATCAATTGTTAAGTTTTCATGAATTTTATTAGCTGGTTGTGAAAAACAGCCCTCATTAAAAATTAAATTATGTAAACTTACAAAATAAATTATATTTTAAGAGGCAATACTCATCACTTTGTAATTATTTTGCAGCATTTAACTATTATCTGTATTTTGAAGTTATACATTTATTGTACTTGTGTGATATAAATACCATACATACAATAATGTGCGAATGGGCATCTCTTCCCAACTTCATGTTTAAAGACATCACATTGGTAGCTTAAAATTGGCCATGACGAGAGTATTTATGCTACAGGCATTAGCAAACATTATAAATCAGGCCTCCTACCTCCAACCCTGATCTGATTGTTAAACATTTATCAGAGAAACACGGAGACAGAGGCATAGCCAGAGTCTTTTTTTTTTTTTTTTTTTTTCCTGAAGAAGAAAATACCCAAAGAATATATAGTCATATATATTCACATATAGTCATATATTCTTTGGGTATTTTCTTTTTCTGAAAAATTCTGCTTATGCCATAATTTTCATGATTTTTTTCAAATAGTAAAATGTTAAAGACACTTCTATAATGTAAGATCAAACATATACTCTGCCAATATACATCAGCATAGGCATAGTGATAGTCAAATTATAGGCATACTTCTATACTAATAGGCAAAAAAAGAGAAAAACAAAACCCCCAAAACCCATAGAAAACCAAAATCCTGCAGCTTCAAGATCTTCATGGGCTCCTCAGCCACCTAGGTCAGCCAATCCCTTCATTAGGACTTCCGGGACTATGATGGAGCAATGAAATGATCAGTGCCTGGCCCAAGAGGGACTTTCCAAAGCCTGACCTTGAACCAGGCTTTCAGCCCTTGACTATTTAAGGCACATGAAGGACAGAGGAGAGATCATTTTAGATTGGGAGTTTTTCTTGTTGGTTGTCAAATTATGCCAAGTAAGCAATCACCTATTTAACTGACACATAGCACTAGTCTGAAAGCCCAGTCTTTATCCTCCTCTATTGGGAAAGGTTCTTCAGTTCATGGAACAGTGTATTGTATGCATTACACATGGTAGTGGGGGGTCATTTTTATCTAACACAGAGATTATCAGCATTGGCTGCATATTTGAGTCTTCCGAGGAGCTCTTAGAAAAAATAACAACTCCCTGGCCCTAATTAAATAGAGCCTCTTGGGGGTGTGAGAGAGCACCCTGACATTATCATTCTTTACAAGCTCTCTGCGTGCTTCCAATAAGTAGCTGATTTAATATGAAGAATGAGGCCATAGATTAGTAGTCCCTACATCTCAGTTGGAGTTCGAGTTCTACCAGGTACCAGCTGTGTGATACTGGCCAAGTTGAACTCTTTGAGTTTCATTTTCCATATTTGTGCAATGGGAATAATAATAACCTGCTTCACATGGTGCTCTAGAAATTATGAGAAAGTGTGAGGGAGAGCAGTTTCTGAGTGGTAAAGTGCTAAACAATACAAGGGACTTTGGCTACAACCACATCCCTGCCTTGCCCAACAAATTAGCTTGCTGCCAAGTTACGTATGTCAGTGTTAGAGTGTTTTCTTTTTTATTTTTTTGGAGATAGAGTCTCACTTTTTTGCCCAGGCTGGAGTGCAGTGGTGCAATCTCAGCTCACTGCAACATCCGCCTCCCTGGTTCAAGCC
The DNA here is from genome assembly GCF_047675955.1 of Chlorocebus sabaeus. Taxonomy (NCBI): domain Eukaryota; kingdom Metazoa; phylum Chordata; class Mammalia; order Primates; family Cercopithecidae; genus Chlorocebus; species Chlorocebus sabaeus. The sequence continues at coordinate 31,199,051 of NC_132921.1, read as the reverse complement.
ATTTTCCCACCTCAGCCTCTGGAGTAACTGGGATTACAGATGTGTGCCACCATGCCCGGTTAATTTCTGTATTTTTAGTAGAGACAGGTTTTTACCATGTTGGCCAGGCTGGTCTCGAACTCCTGACTTTGGGTCATCTGCCCACCTCAGCCTCCCAAAATGCTGAGATTACAGGTGTGAGCCACCATGCCCAGCCTAGAGTGCTTTCTTAACAGTAGCCAAAACCCTCTGCCTAGGTCTGGGGAGATGAATAGCACTAATACTTTTAAGCACACCTGTGTAATTGTGGAATCTGGTTTGAATGCACATCACCCTCCAACAATATGTTCGAAATCTAGCTAAGCTACTGGCCTCTGTATCATTACAGGGCAGGGAGCTCCAAAGGTTAATTACAACTGTATGCTCCGATACCATTTTGAATGCCCCGCTGTTACATGCCACCCAGTGTCACCTTGTTCTCTTTCATGGACCTGGAAAGCCAATCATTCTCATGACCTTTGGTTCTCTTCCCTTTATTTTAGAAGCAAATACATTTTAGCTTCCAGGATTAGACAACTAGGAAATTGTGAACACTATGTTCCAATCCCTTTGTTTGCTGAAACTTGAAGGATCCTGGCTAGATGCTTACATGTATGAGAGTAACAGATAAAAAGGGTTGCAATTTAACTTTGAGACCAGACTAATTTTGAGAGACTGAGTCCTGAAGTACTTTTTTCAGTCACAAAAGCTTCAGGAGGGCAGAAGAAAGGCTTGACTCAGTAACCCAGGAACGTAGCAGCTGATGTTCGGGGACAAGCTGGTGTGTGCAGGAGTACCAGATGTCCCTACAGAAGAAAGCAGATGCCACAGATTGGGAAGAGCTGTAGCAAGGGAGAGAACCAACTCAGATTTCTTATTCTAACTAATTCTGATTTTCAGATTAATGAATGCTTATAATAAAAAAAAATCATCAACACAGAAAGAGGTAATACATCTACAATATCCATGATTATACTGCATAGAACATCACTTTAAGTTTTTAAATAAATTCTTTGGGTGCTTTTTTTTTCCTGAAAAATTCTGCTTATGCCATAGTTTTCATATTTTTTTCAAATAGTAAAATGTTAAAGACACTTCTATAATGTAAGACCAAACATATTACTCTTTGTCTTTCTTTCTACTGTCTTTACACACATACACAAACACATACACACACACACACACACACACAGAGAGAGAGAGAGAGAGAATGTGCTAGGCACTGAGCTGTGTGCTAATTTTTAATAAGAGCAATTTTGTGTCAGTCTTATCACAGAATTCCTGTGCTGTCAGGGATAGCCAGAGTTCATCTACAAGCTCTTCTGTGCTAGGCAGGCCTCAAGTTTGCATCCACAATAACCCCACAAAGCAAACATTGCAGTATCTGTATCACTCTCTGCTTCTCATCTTGGAAAACTGAGCAAGGTTAAAAATATCTTCACTCCAAATGATGTTAGCTGCAAAGCAGATCCAACCGCAGCTCCGCCCCCCACTCAGTCCTAGCCAGCTGTGAAAGGGGCTAATGAGCAGGCTCTGGGAGAGAGCTGCCGGGGGCGTGTGGCTGGAGTCCCCCACATCCATCCACTAGCTGATGGTCATCAGCAGGTTGGAGGAAGGTAACTGCTCTTGCAGCTACTTTTAGCAGCCACAGTAAAGGTCCTGAGAAAACAGCCAGGTCTGGATGCAGGAATAGAATTGCCACACTGCAAGAGTCAAGTGAGGTTATCAGCTGGGTCAGCTTCTGTCTTTCCCTACGGGATCAAGGAGATGTTAATAAATTTGAGAAATTGTTAGGTACCAAATGTCCAATGGGCCTTCCCTCAAGTCTGTATCAGCCCACCTATGTTTTCCAGGGTGGAATCCCATTCCTCACTAACTGTATCTTCTACAGGTAGCCTTGGAGGATACCCTGTGGTCCTGTAGCAAGTCCACTCCCTAGCTCCACTCTTGGTGCACACGTTGTTGTAAGATGTCCCCAACAACCAATGGGCATTTCTTAGGAGGGTTGAAGGATATACATTTTCTTTTAGGCTTGATACCTTGTCCACATATGGTTCTTACTAGCCCATGGCTATGCATTTATTTAACATCCACTTAATTCCCTGTTTAAAGAGATTTATAGAATGCTTTACAGGTACTTATGAAGTACTTCAGGGAACACAGAGAGCTATAGGACATGGTCTTTCCCCTAAAGAAGCCTCCATTCTGGAGGTATAAAATGGAGACATACTAAACATATCAGTTGCCAAGGAAGAAAATGATTGAAGATCATGTTTGAGGGAAACTGAAGGGGTCTGAAGGACTGTATGTCACCTTTGATAAATTGATGAAAATTATCTGACTGGCCTGGAGTAGGGGGAAGGAGAGAGGTATATTCCTCAAACAGAACTGAGCAACGAACACGCTGGATCCATGAGACAATGAAGAAACTGGACAAGTAAAGGGAAGAAAGGTATGCTGGCTGCTATCTACACGTGGCATGGGTGGAATTAAATCCTGAAGGAAGAGGAAAAGACAGTAAAGGGGAAAGGGGGAGCTGCTTGGTAAATTCAAAGCAATTTAAACTTGAATGTCTCTCGTTGCCCTGGGGTATCGTTACTTCAACAAATGCTATTACAAAATTAAATTATTCTCTTCTGCATGGCTTAACCTTATTCCTTCTGATATCTCCTTTCATTGTAGGTCAGTGACTTCAGGCCAGTGGTGGAGATGGTTAAGCATTATGGAGCATTGTACAACTATTTGTCCTAGTTTGAGGGAGTAGGGTAATAAAGACACTGACTTTTTACTTAATTTTCAGTAATGCTGCTAGGTGGAATGGAGTCTGATCATTTTCTCTCCCTGTAACCAAGTGTATGTGTTTTAAATCTGGTGGGTCATGAAGTTGAACAGGTTCCTCAGGATTTCCCCCTAGATCCTTATGCCCACCAGTTTAATGGACCAACCTAGAAGTGATAAACCTCAGAGAATTAGTGATTTAGTTCTAATGCAACACTGATCATTTAAAACATGCTGTATTCCCTGCAGGTTTCCCACTTTCCCTCTACAGATGCTCTGCTTAGACCATTGAGAGATAAATAAATCCTGGTGGTATCTTTGTGATGAATCTTCTGGCTTTATTGCCAGTAATTAGAATTCAAGGTTTGAGTCTCTCTTGGTATTCAAGTTATAGTACTCATTCTAAATCTCCTGGGCTGAAAGGTCTAGAGTAGAGTTACAGAATATCTGGTTCATTCCTTTTATATGCTATCTAATGAAACTGAAGACTCGAAAGGGAAAGTGACAGTTCATGCTTCATTAAGGAATGACAGTTGGTCCAAGCCTTAATTGCCTGTTTCTACTTGACTCTGCTACTCCTGCCTTCAGCTCAGTCTCCACCTGGCTGTCCACTTCTCCCATTACCATTTATCAAATAACTGTGTAAAAAAATATTTAAATGAAAAACTTAAATCACTACTAATTCCATTATAACAATAAAACTATGGTTACTATTTTCATTTATATCTCTTCAATTTTTTTTGTGTGGGCATATGGGCTACTGGATTCGTAACATATATATCTGGCTCAAGTGGAATCACCATTACATTTGTTTTGTAGCCTACTTTCTTTTTTGTCTGCGTTTATCATGAGCATCTTTTCACATCATCAAATATAGACTGGCATCTGTATATTTAAAGATTGCATTGCATTCTTTCTTGTGGATGAATCATAATAGTCAAATACAGTATCCTACTGCTGTATTTAAACATTATTTTAAGTTGCAGCCTATATCCATTTATTTCCTTAGGACCAATTCCATCAAGTGGAATTTTTAAGTCAAAGGATATGTGCATTTGTTGGGACTTTTGATGTATACACCAAAATACCCTCTGGGAAAGCTGGAACAATTTACAATCTTACTGGGAATATAGTAGGAGAACATTCTTTCCCCACACCCTCAAGCACAGTGAACACTAACATTTTCGCTCATCTTTTATAATCTGATAGGTTATTTTAAGATCTTCCTATATCAATTTGCGTTCCTTGATTTTAAGATCTTCCTATATCAATTTCCATTCCCTGATAACTAGTGAATTAAATATTTTTTCCCACAAGTTCATTGATCATTTGTAGAATGCAAATATTTTCCTGAAAATAATGGGCACAAATTTTCTGCAAAACACCAACTGTCATAGATCTAATTAAAAGAGTATTGAAAGGATGAATTAACCAGTTTATTAAACCCTGTACACATAAGCTAATAATTTTATTCTTCATTGCCCTTCAAGATTCTTTGGGACTAACAACTAAGAAGAAACAAATGAACCCATGTGAATAGCAAGGTGCCTTTATATTCCTAAAGCTGCACAGGAATTGGCTTACACACAGAAGTTAACAGCATACTACAATGATACGATTTTTATTTTGTTTTATTTTACTGGTTCCTGGACATTAACAACTATGCTTTAAAACTTGGCCAAATCCTACAGAAGCCCCTCTGATACTGTTTCTCTCTGTGGGCATAACACTTGGATGAGTCAGTGGCTTTCCAGTTCTACCAAGTCTATAATCATTTGAATGCTGTCCTTTGGCCAACTATAGCCAATTGCAGCTGATTAACATTTTTCTAAGCATTCTAAATTATGTGCATAAAAAATAATAGCCACCCATCTTTGTCCAAGTAGATTTTTCTTACTTAGTCTGCATATAATTCTCTATCAAATAGTCACTATGGAGATGTGTATATTAAATAGACATGTGTATCTATTTATGCCTGCATCCTTATTATAGTGACAGAAGTAAAAGTGATGGTAACATTTTATTGGAACATGATTTCCTTTGTCTCCAGGGAATCTTGTATATTGTAGGTAATATATACAATAACATTATTGAAGAAAAAATTTTTAAAACAGAAATAAATCAGGGCCCTCATCTGTGGAGCTCCCAGCATCTAGTAGAGGGGTTCCCTCTTCTTTGTCCTCATAACTTTGTTTTTCTCCAGTATTATTCTATGATTTTTGTATATTCATCTTATAGGGCTCTATCTCCTTCATTAAATTAGGGGCATCTTAGAAATGAGCAAAGTATTTATTTCTTTTTATAGCTCCCAGCACTTAGTAGCTGATTAACGAACATTGCTTGAAGAATTCAACTGGATTCTCAATGGAGGATGCAAAAGAGGTCGGGGCAGGTCTTCAGAGTAACACCTTTTGGATGCAGTCAGGAACTGGAGGGAAATTCAGAATTGCCTAAAAGGATATGGTCTCTGGACAGGGAGTGACATGTCCAACTTTGTCTTCTCCAATTTTGTCTTAAGATAGTCCTATGGGCTGCTGATTCCTAAACTCTTGGATGTCACACAATTAGAAAAGTTTCAAAATGAGTAACTTGGCCACATAATAAAAAGCAACAAATTTTGATTATCATCCCTTATAAAAAATTTGAGAAATTTTGATACCCACCAAAGGGGAGACACGTACTGTAAGGATATGTATGGGACAGCTTAAAAAATGAATGCATTTAGCCTGAAGAACACATACATTGTGTTTATTGTTCTGTTTTACTGTTGCATTTGTGAAAATATCTTTACACAAAGCATCAGTGACAGATTGGCATTTAGAAACCATTAGTGTGGCTCAGTATTTGGGATGAGTGAGGATGTACTGGTTTGAGTGCAGAGGCGTATCCTCTGACAGGTAGACATGCACCTTCTTTCTGGCCATGGGGATAAATGCCAAAGAGAAGACGGGTGTCACAGGATGAGGATCACGTCCTTCTAATTCTTTATGACATAAGAGAGAGATTCGGTGTGGCAGTTTTATTGCTGTTGTTAAAGGGGATCACTTGGGCTTCATAATGGATGGGTCTGAGGACTCCCACAATGTCCTCTAAAGTACTCTCGGCTTCATAATTTTGATATTAATTGGACAAGCTCCTGGAAATCTATTGCAATGGTGACATTAGCCATTGCTGTGTCAGGAGCTGAAAATAAGTAAAAAAGAGGCTCTGGTTTCTAAATTCCTCTTATCTAGAGGAAGCAGTGCATCATATTTGGAGACACTAATTTTGAGTCAAGTAGAAGTCTGAGAAATTACTGTCAGTCATTTTTGGTGTCATTCATTTCTCCCCAAATGTCTTAGCTAGAAGTTTATAGACACCAGGGAGAGATCCTGACAGAAGAGGAAAGATAGTTAAGGAAAGAAGACTCCATGGTATAGCCATGGAAAGGGCTCTCCATAGACTATTCCTGATGTCTCTTTTCTTCTTCCTTGTCTTAGTTTGGTTTCCGTCAGAGCCAGAGCCTGATGGGAGAATTCAAGTGCAAATAGTTTAATGGGAGATACAAGAAGGACCTGTAGGGTGTGCAGGGGGAGAAGTGAGACAGGGAAGGGAGGGCAGCCAGTAAAAGGTACACTGTTAGGTCAGCTACCACACTTGCACACTGGACCTTAATCTTACAGGGGAATGCTGGAAAGTGTTTCAGAATTATCCAGGTCAAGGGATGAGAGATGAAGTATAGCTCCAGGCTAGTTATTACTGGTTAAGAGCTGTCCCTGAGGGGTGCTAATTCCCAGATAATTCTGATCTATATTGCTTGCATGCAAATGGGTTTTGGCAGCCCTGGGCTATGCTCTGCCGGCTGTGAAAGTGCTAGCTATTGGAAGTTAGGACAACATACCTCCAGAAGTTAAGGAATCCAAGAGACATGCTGGGCCTCCTCCCCTGGATTGGATACACTCTCATATTTTACTCTACAATTGAATTGTTGTTAAAAGATAATGTGCTTATACCTCCATACAAAAGAATGAAGTTGGACTCTTACCTAAGAAGACTTACAAAAAGTAACTCAAAATGAATCAAAGACCAAAAGGTAAACCCTAAGACTGTAAAACTCTTTGAAAAAAACATTGGGCAAAAGCTTCATGGCACTGAATTTGGCAGTGGTTTCTTGGATATGATATAAAAGGCAGAGGCAACAACAACAACAAAATAGACAAATTTGACTTTATAAAAACTTAAAAAAATCTGTGCATCACAAGATACTATCAGCAGAGTTAAAATATTAGCTACAGAATGGGAGAAAATATCAGCAAGTTATGTTTCTGATAAGGGATTAACATCCAGAAGACATGAGAACTCCTGAAAGTAACAACAACAATAAGGAAAACCACAGCTCAATTCCAAAATGGGCAAAGGACTGGAATGGACAATTATCCAAAGAAGATACAAAATTGACCAATAAGCACATGAAAAAATGCTCAATATTACTAATCATTAATCATTTGGAAAATGTGAATCAAAAATACTACATGATACCACTTCACACCCATTAGAATGTCTACTATCAGAAAATCAGAAAAACAACAAGTATTAGTGAGGATATGGGGAGATTACAGCCTTTGGGCCCCCAACAGGTGGCAATGTAAAATGGTATAGACACTGTAAAACACAGTATGGAGGTTTTTTTTTTTTTTAAATTAAAAACAGAATTATGTGATCCAGTGATCCACTTACAGAAATATACCCAACAGCAGGGTATGGAAAACATATGTGTACACCCATGTATATAATAGCACTATCCACAGCAGCTAAAACGTGGAAGCAACCCAAGTTCCATCAACAGATGCACGGATAAGCAACATATGGTGTATACATACAGTAGAGCATGATTCAGCATTCGGAGGGAAATTCTTACATATGCCACAACGTGGATGAACCTTGAGGACATAATGCTAAGTGAAACAAGTCAGTCACAAAAAAATCCATGAATACTGTATGATTCAATTTATTTGAGAAACTTAGAGTAATCAAACCAAGAGACATTAAGTAGAATGGTTGTTGCCAGAGACTGAGGGGAGGAGGGAATAGGGAGTTATTGTTCATGAGTATAGAGTTTCAGTTTTATGAGATGAAAGAGTTGTGGAGATGGATGGTGGATATGGCTGTACCACATTAAAAGTGTATTTAATACAACTGAATGGTATACTTAAAATTGGCTAAGAGGGTAAATCTTATCTTATGTGTATGTTATCACAACAAAATAAAATTGTGGTAAAAAGAGAGAATGTGCTAAGAGAGAAAAAAGTCAGATGCAAAGGAACTCCAGGTGCGAATGAGTCATGCACAGATCAAAGGCCATGATGTTTGTAAATGCAGACAAATGAGGAACAAAGATGAACAAGACACGAACAAAAACTACCCTTGCTAACTATATACATTTCCACTTGTTGCATTTATTTTTCTCTAAGGATTTAGTGTTTCTGTAAAAGATTTTGCAACATTTCTTTTAATGGTCTAAGGTAAGTTAAATGTCAAGCTTGAGAGCTTTATCCTTGCTTTCTATGTATTGCTGCAATAATCACTTCTCCTAAGTTAGTTGTATGTAAATCCTCATTTCTGAAAATGATGTTCACTTGCACAGAAATATCAAACATAAATTTTTTTTATAGTAGATAACAAATAAAATGCAATGAACTGACTATAAACATTCAACCATCTCTATATCCCACAGATATTTATTCAGCACCAACTGCATGCCAGGCAATGTGTTAGGCATTAGGAATGAGGAGCAGTGAAGATCTTGTTAAGAACTCATCTGATAATCATCTGGAATATAGTTCTGGTGTAGTGAAAGAACGAGGAATAAAACTGTAGACTCTGTGTGTTAATGTTGCATGAAAGAGCAACTCCTGGATCTGAGGAGGGTGATGACAACAGTCTCCATGTTCTGTAGGATTCTCCCCCCAGGAAACACGCTGAGTTGAAAAGCAAAATTTCTTCTAGCCCATCCACTGATTGTGCACTGGTCTGTACCAGACTCCAGAAGAATAGAAAGGAAGGAAACACTGATTGATTCGCCCTGATTTGTGCCCCTTCAAGTTGATATATTGGAGCTATAACCCCCAAGGTGATGGTATTTGGAGATGAGGCCTTTAGGAGCTAATTAAGTTTCAATGAAGTTATGAGGGTGGGGCCCTCATGGTGGGATTAGCATCCTTATTAGGAGAGAAAGTGACCAGAGCTTGCTCTCTCTCTCTCTCTGTGCCAAGAGAGGGCATAGTGAGAAGGTTGCCATCTGCAAGCTAGGAGGAGGTTCCTCAGTCCTTATAGAAATCAAGTCCAAATCCACCAGTGCCTTGATCTTGGAGTTGTCAGCCTCCAGAGCTGTTGCTTAAGCCACACAGTCTCTGATATTTTGTTACAGCAACCCAAGTTAAGACATATTTTTATATAAAATATCATATGTCTGTGAGTAGATATCATATCCATTTTATGAACAAGGAAATCAGGCTCAGGAAAGTTAAATAATAAACCTTGGTCAAAGAACATGTTCCAAATCTAAGAGTCAAATACAGGTGGGCATCCAGTGCTAAGCCTAGCGTTCTGTTCACCATGACATGAATCTGATTGCTTTGACTGGTGAATGTTATGATTTTATTTCTGACTCTTCATTAATTAGACATGCAACCTCAAGTGAGTACTTTTTAACCTCTCAGTCAGTTCACCAATTTATAAATGGGAATAATGGTACTTTAACTTATATTTCATATACGTGAAGGGAATTTTTTTTTTTTGCTTCGTACATTCTTTCCCTTAGAGTCTAATACAAGCTCTCTGCCCTCCCTCTAGTTTCCTAAAAATAGGACACATGTTGACAAAGACAAAAGGTATCCTGCCCCCTTCTCCTCCAGGAAGAACAAAGGTTAACCACTGAAGACATCTTTGAATGCTTAGCAGCCTAAAGATGGTACCACAGAAGTGGTGTGAGAGGGCACCCTTGTCTTGTGCCAGTTTTCAAGGGAATGCTTCCAGCTTTTGCCCATTCAGTATGATATTGGCTGTGGGTTTGTCATAAATGGCTCTTATTATTTTGAGATACGTTCCATCAATACCTAGTTTACTGGGAGGTTTTTTTTTTTTTTTTTTGATGTTGAGTTTTATCAAAGGCTTTTTCTGCATCTATTGAAATAATCATGTGGTTTTTGTCATTAGTTCTGTTTGTGTGATGAATTATGTTTATTGATTTGTGTATGTTGAACCAGCCTTGCATCCCAGGGATGAAGCCCACTTGATCATGGTGGATAAACTTTTTGATGTGCTCCTGGATTTGGTCTGCCTATATTTTATTGAGGATTTTCGTATCAATGTTCATCAGGGATGATGGCCTGAAGTTTTTTCGTTTTTGTATCTCTGTCAGGTTTTGGTATCAGGATGATGCTGGTCTCATAAAATGAGTTAGGGAGGAGTTCCTGTTTTTCAACTAGCCTTCAACTGCCAGTTATTTGCCTTCCCTCAAGTTGCCACCCCTGGAGACTCAAAATCCTTTTCTTTTGTCTGGTCACTTCTCTGAAAATTTACTGTTCTTCGTTGAAGACGTGATATAAGCTGAAATTCAAAGTCACCTCTTGGAGAACTACCCATTTCCTGGGTGTTTTCCATGAACATATGAAATATACATATTCATAAACTTCTGTCTGTTCTTCTCTTGTTAATCTGTCTCATTCCAGGGGTCCACGTTGACTGAAAGCCTATTGTTGAAAAAAATTATTATTTTTCCCCTCAGTAGCCATTTGTGTCTGGCTTATTTAACTCATGATAGTGCATATAAAATTTATCCATGTTGTTGCCTGTGTCAGTAGTAGTTCCTTTTTATTGCTCAGTAATATTCCATTATTTGGATGTGCTGCAGTTTGCTCATTTAGGATATGCTTTAAAAAATGAAACAATATCTAACTATATTTTTATGGTCATTAACCATTTCCACTTCTTACTCCTGCCCCACTACTGTTCCCAGTCTCTAGTAGCCATCATTCTACTTTCTATCTCTACGAGCTCAATCATTTTAATTTTTAACTCCTACAAATGAGTGAGAACATAATAACTAGTATTTGGTAGCACAACAGGGTAGCTACAGTCAGCAATAATTTGTTGTACATTTTAGAATAACTGAGGGAATACAATCGGAACGTTCATAGCCCAAAGAAATGAATGCTTGAGGAGATGGATACCTCACTTACTCTGATGTGATTACACATTCTATACATAGCTCATGTACCAGAATAGCATGTACTCCATAAATATATATATATATCTACTATGTACCTACAAAATTAAAAAAAATGAAATGATATAGGTCAAAGCTTTGGAACTATTAAGTCTATACAAACTAAGATGCATAGCTTGTTTATCTGCTTGTTTGTGTGGGAGTACTCCAGTAAATACAGACTTTTCATGAAAAGCTTTGTCTTTCCCTAGAAAGACTTGTTCTACTGGACATTTAGGAAAAGAAAACGCTAAATCATAGGACAATGTTAGACTAAAGTTTGACCTTAAGCTTTCATGGCAACAGTCCTGAGGCGGCTGGATTTTGTGGACAGTTGTGTCATTCTTAGCTCCCGAGTGTCTCGGATGTCCATGCTGTCCAACAGGCCCGTGTGTTTTCATTGGCTCCATCCTCACCCTCTGCCTAGGTCATGGGGGGTATGCTACAAGGTCTCTCTTCTTTTAGTCACTTGCCTCTGGTGATCACTCATAGCTCTGCTCCCCAAACCTGGCCTCCCATTTTGTCTGAGGGAGTACAATTGGAACGTTCATAACCCCCAAGGTGATGGTATTTGGAGATGAGGCCTTTAGGAGCTAATTAAGTTTCAATGAGGTTATGAGGGTGGGGCCCTCATGGTGGGATTAACATCCTTATTAGGAGAGAAAGTGACCAGAGCTTGCTCTCTCTCTCCCTCTCTGTGCCAAGAGAGGGCATAGTGACAGCCATCAGAGACACTTAGCTTTGGAATCAACGTTGCTTTGCTCTCAGCTCCACGGGTTGGATGTTCTAGCTGCCAGGTTTTACAAAATCTTTAATTCCATGTGCACTGCTATGGGTTAGCTCTACCCACTTTTCTTACTGGGCTAGAACAAAATGCCACCAGCACTTATCTATTAAACAAATATTCATTAATAAAGACTATGTGCTAGGTACTATACTGGGTTCTGGAAACAGAACAGTGAGACAGTACAGACATGGTTTGTGTCTGCATTAAGTTTATAACCTGAAGTGGGGGTATTTGTTAGGGGATATGGAGAAGGAAGCAGGCAGTGACAATGCAGTGTGATAAGGGCTATATGAGAAGTTAACATGCAATAAAAACACACAAGACACATTTCTTTTGATCTTAAAGAGATGGTAAGGGAAGGCTTTCTAGGTGGAAGCAATATGGAAGCAGAAACCTAAAAGAAAGGTCACACGAACAGAGTTTTACCAACTTGGAAGGGATGGAAAGAGGGGAAAATAATCTATGAAATGTAATAGTCAACTAAGGGCCCAGAATTGGGAGCAGATGGCGAACTCTGGAACTGACTGGATGGGAGATGAAACTAGAGGAGAAAGCAGGGGACAAATTACCACACGTCTTGTGAGTTGTCCTCGTCTGTTGGGCCGCAGTAACAAAATGCCTTTAGACTGGGCTACTTATAAACAACAGAAATTTATTACTCACAGTCGGAAGGCTAGAAAGTTCAAGGTAAAAGTGCCAGTGGATTTGGTGTCTGGTGAGAGCTTGTCCTCTGCTTCATGGACGGCTCCTTCTAGCTGTGTCCTTCCATGGTAGAAGGGGCAAGGCATTTCCCTTCAACCTCTTTTATAAGGGCACAACTCTCATTCCAAGGGACTAAATCACTTCCCCAAAGTCACCACCTTAATACTACTACATTAGGTATTAGGTTCCAACCCGTAAATTTTGGTGCGCAATAATGTTAATTACTTTGTCCTCTGTCCTGAGATTACTGGAACCTACTGAAATTATTTTGGGGAGATGGTGGAGGAGCAGCGTCATGAATAGGTTTACATTTTTGGAAGCTCATTCTGGCTACGTGGGATGGAGTAAGAATACAGTGGAAACAGAAGACTTTTTTTGATTGTAGGTTGTTTTTGTTTTCCAAGCAGATGATGTCAGCCTGGAATAGAGCAATAATAGCGAGAATAGAGAAAATGTTAAAATTCAATATATATGTAGAAGAAAGAGAAATATAATCTATAAGTTTGCTTATTGGTTACAGTAATGAATTGATGTTTGGTAAATATTTTTAGTGCATCCACATTCTTCACACCCTTCACTCTCCATCTCTCATAGAAGGTAACAATTGAGCTAATTTATCATTTATTATTATTTATTATTATCAATGCATTTTAGGAAATATTTGCTAAAATTAGTACAAGTATTCAAATGTAAAGTTCCATTAACAAAGTATTTCTTGTTCAATGCAACTATTGTCCTGTCCACAAAGAAACTGATGCCCACACATACATTTTGCTTCAGTGAGAGATTTTGGAAGCTGAAGAGAACGAGAACTCTTGTAAAGTTTTGGCATAATTATAGTGGCCCTAGGACTAGGGAAGAACTTGCTCATTTGTCCTTCTTATATATTTTCTCTGGACTTTGTGTTATTTTCTTATCAAAGTTTGTATACTATTAATAAGGGACATTTGTGACTTTGAAAAAGGCCATACATTAGAAGTGTTAAAGGCAGTGCTTAAGAACCTGGATATTTATCTGTTTTAAAAGTCTTTTATAGACAACAGTGTTTGAGGTCATCCATGACTGAAAGCCAGTTATACAATAATAGATTGACATGTCTCTGTACATTTCTTTTTTTTTTTTTTGAGACAGAGTCTCACTCTGTCACCCAGGCTAGAGTGCAGTGGTGTGATCTCAGCTCACTGCAAGCTCCGCCTCCTGGGTTCACACCATTCTCCTGCCTCAGCCTCCCGAGTAGCTGGGACTACAGGTGCCCGCCACCATGCCCGATTGATTTTTTGTATTTTTAGTAGAGACGGGGTTTCACTGTATTAGCCAGGATGGTCTCGATCTTCTGACCTCGTGATCCACCCACCTCAGCCTCCCAAAGTGCTGGGATTACAGATGTCAGCCATCGTGCCCTGCCATCTCTGTACATTTCACCATGTGATTCTGTCATTAGAAAACAAACAAAAAATAAAAAGAGCAGAGGTTGTTTTGTCCCTCTTCTATCTTTGGGATCAAAGATGATTAATAAATAAAAATATTTTTATGATTTTGAAAATGTCTCCTTTTTGGAAAAAAGAGCCCATTTTCCTCATATTAGGCTACAATCTGAGTAGAGATCAAGTGCCTGGTTGATAGTTCTGTGTTATCTTCTCTTAACTGTGAATTTAGGAATTAGCACACAACTAGAATATAGTGGATATTTGCAAATGAATAAAATGACACCTTCTTTCATTTGTTCTATGATTGTTTCTTCCAAATTTTATGGCATTTCTAGTTCTAGCATTCTATTCTTTCTCAAATCTATTGTATCATATAAGCCCAAGCTATGACTCTCTTTTTTTTGTCTTTGATATTACCCCCTTTCAGTTTTATATTTTTCCCCAAACTAAAAACCTCAAACTGTGCTAGCATTATAGTTCCCTATCCCCACTCTGGTTACATGTTTCTTGATGCAATGTGATATGTCGCATCTTACTGGTACAGTAGATGGATAGATAATGGCTTTGATGGGAACATACAAAGAAGAATTTCTGTTTTGTTTCAACATCTCCACTTAAGGACATGCAGGGTGGTAGATTGTGTTACTGATCCAAGTGATTATCTGACATTCCTATAACTTATCTTGCAACATCCATTGCTTCCTGATGGGAGGAAAATACTTCATGATCCCATTAACATTAAGCATGTTCCCGTGACTTGATTTGGCCAGTGGAATATGAGCAGACAGACAGGACAGGAGCCATGTTCAAGCAGAACCCCTGGGAGCATCGCATGGTTTTCTCCTTTCCATGAGATGTTTTCTCCTTCCCATGAGATGCGGATGGATGCTACTTTTTCAGCCCAGACTATAGATTCGCAATGTGGGCGATACTGCCCTCAATGGAGTATAATTGATTCTTGGGTGGGGGAACTGGCAAAAAAAATGAGAGTAGAGATATACATGAAGTATCCAAACAGATATAAAAAAGAGTAAAAATGGGTCGAGAAACACTGGACTCAATCCTCAGCATGTAGAAGAAACATGCAGCAGAGCCACAGAATGAGTCAACCCATAGCCGACGTACACTGTAAGAAATAAACCCTTGTTGTGTGACTCACTCAGGGTAACCATGGTTACATAGTTGCAGCCTGATGAAAGCTGACTGCCACAACTAGCAATCTGTTGGCTTTTGTGGCCTTAACGCACTCTCGGGGATGCACACGGGCCCAGCTCTTGAGGTTTGGTTCAGAAGGCCTGGTGTGGGGTCTGGGAATATTTATTTTTGGAAAGCTCTCCTAGTAATTTTCTGGTGAATGTTTAGGTATGGGCCAGTGATGTTAATGAAGCCAGAGTTTTATGATTCGCTGGCAGCATCTAGCCATCTAGGTAAATTTGTCTCAGATGTAACATTTGGTGTTCTGAGCTACTTTAACACTATCATCGGAGAGCTATTGCAAACACTACATGACAAAAATATCGTAATTTGCAAAACCCACCTGAAGCTTCTCTAGTATTTCTTCCCCCCATATTTCCTCAAATCTATAGTTATTGTTTTTTTTCTTAAACTAGCTTTGGAACTTGACTGCAGAGTATTTGGTGCTTTACTTCCACTCTAGCCTCAGCCCTCCAGCCTCTGGTTTCCATTCTGCCTACGGAAACCACGGTCTCAAAATGGAAGCTTGGCTCACTGTTTGGTTCCCTACTTAGCACTTGCCCTCTTTTTCATACTGGGATCCTGATTTGGTTTTGTTGCTTGTGGACCCAAGATCTTCCAGGTGCAACTCAGTCATCTGTGGCTGGTCTAAGCCTTTTTGGCAATCCGGATTTGTTTTCCATCACCAGTGACTGCTTCAGAGGGAGAACATAGGACCAGTTCTCACCACTGTGATGTGAAGGGAAATCTGTTGGGGACTGTGGGAATATTTTTGTCCTCCTTTCTAAAAAGGGCTTAGAAGAAGTTCCTTTTTTTCTCTCCATTCTCTTTCTGCTAGGGATGCTTGTGGATGAAGATGTAATGAGCAGAGCTGCAGAAGTTATCTGGTGATAATATATTATATGTTACTGACATTTTGAAGAAAGCAGAAAAGACTGGAAGGATTTTGAGTCTTTGATGACACCCTCAAACTGCTGCTCTAAACCTAGAATTTCCTAACTTCAATTTTGTATATGTGAGAGATTTAAATGCTTTCACCATTAAAGCCAATGTTAATTAAGCATTCTGTAATTGCGAGCCAAAGCATCTCTAACTGATATAAACTTTCTTCTTAATAAAGACTTTTCCATCTACTCCTGTCCACATTTTCTTTCTTTCAAGTTCCTGATTGTCTCTGTTACATATTTGGTACTTATGCCTTGCCGACTATTTTACATATATACATCTTGCCTCTCTAATGGTTTGTAAACGTTTTGTTAATAGGAAACAGCCTGTTTGTTATTGTGTTCCACACAATGACTTTCTCAGGATGGAACAATTAAGATTTTGTTGAATACCTGAATGATGTTCATCCTACAAAGTTAAGCATTTCAAGGCCAACTGTTAAAATCAATACCTGCCCAAGCTGACAGTAGCCAAAACCAGCTGAAAGCAGTCTTCTTGCTTTTTTGAAGATCTGCGAGTTAACAGGACCTGGCCACTGAGATATACAGTAAAGTTTCTATGAAGGAAAGACTAATGCTCTTTGGGTAAATGTTGAGTTCACTTCATGTATTTGTACCTTTTAACCTTGACTCCATGTATTTGTACCTTTTCACCTCATAGTTGCATGTTTTTAATGACATCTTTGGTCTGTGAATATTTGAAACATTAACACAATTATCTATCTTAACATATTGTATTTACCACCTGCCAGGAATGAAACATTGAAACTATCACTAGTAGCTCATTAACAGTAACACTAGTCCCTCATTAACAGTGTTGACCCAATTACATGTTATATATCCCAGAGACAAATAACTGTAATTGCAACTCAAAACTGATTTCATAAACACAAAGATTCTTTTTTTGAAATGTAAATTGGAATGCATTATTTGAATTTTCCACATAAATACAGGTTTAAATGAAACAAAGTCATTCAACCAAATAAAATAAAAATTCAATCTAAAGAGAGGCCATTTGGAATCAATTGGTACAGAGCACATTCTGCTTTGAAGGATCAAAACACTTTCATTGCTGGGTGCAGAAATTAAACAAGTTCGAGACAATGAAAGCCAGACATCTGGTAAGTGAGATCTACCCTGGCTATCAGCAGGTAGTGATTTTCTTTTGGACCCATTCAGAGTATTGTCTGTTGCCTGGACAATGGAAGTCTGATGAAGCATTGATATAATCTGCCTGCAGGTCTTAAATAAGCTTCTTTGAAAAGATGGAAAACTGGAGAGATTTGTGTGGTAAAAAAATTAATTGTGTATATACATATATACTAACATACATACACACACACATAAATAACAATGCCTCCACCTATCATGTAGAAAAGATCTGTATAAACAGAAGCAAATATAACGTGATATATTTGCAGAGGTAGGGAATGTTCTTTTCCAAGACAATTACTATGATAAAAATTAGGCAAAGATAGCCCAGGGAAACTGGGGAGAGACAGCTCCGAGAAAGAAAACCCATGCTGACGTCAAGCTGTTAAAGGCAGAGACATTTCTTCAATATGAGCAGACTGCTCCACAGCCGTTTTTCTGTTGAGGGAAAATTACTGCTGCAGGAATGGGGCCGAGGGATGGAGAAGGAAGAAAAACAGAGAGGAGAATGAAACTGAAATGTACTGCCCAGAAAACCGGCTTCCAGGATTTCTTAGGAAGTCTCAGTTCAACAAACATTCGGGGCAGTGGTGGTGACTGTTCTTGTTCTCTTACTTAAAGAGGCAATGTGTTGATAAAATGCTGTATTTACCTTTTAAAACATTAAAATAACCAAGCACATACTGAGTGCCAGAAATCTCCCAGGCATTGTTATAACTGCTGGTGGAGGGATTCTAAGGATGAACGCCATCTCTCTCATGCATTAATATCAAATAGTGAAGAAAGCCTTAATACATTTTATCACTGAGAAAAAAAGTTCTGTGACCTCCCTTATGGGCTGAAAGAGCATGAGAAATACAGTTCTGGCTGGGACACAAGCTGCATGATCAAGGGCAAAATACTCTCGCTGGGTCTCATTTGCCTTGTTTTTAAAGTCTGTTTCCTGCTCTACTGGCAGTTGTGAGAATCAAATAGTGCGAAGTTTACGAACAGTGCTTTAAAGATGGTACCAACACACTGAAAAGTGTTGATGCCGTCTATGGGAGAGCAGGTGAAGTGGGAATTGATTCTGGCAAGGGACACACTTTGGGAGTCCCATGAAACTGCAGCATGGCCAGAGTGCTTGACCGCCCAGAATGTGCTGAGTTTCGGAGTTAATCTGATCCTGTGGATCAATTGTAATTGACTTATGTCACACAAATTTTGCCATTTCTGCAGAAGCCTTTGATGGAAAGTCATTGGGACATTATGTAGTTTCTTAACATGTACAATAATAAGGGACTTTTTCTTTTTTTTTTTTTTGGCCCAATATTATTAAACTCTTGGTGATTGCGTTCTAAATGAGCCCCTTCTGTCCTTCCGTATTGCTGAGGTATCTTAAATACATTTGTAAAAAAGCATGTAACTTGACTCTCCTCATGTCTTAGCCCCCTGCAGTTTTGAACATGTGTTTTTATTGGCTTATTTCAGTTTTAAAATAAACCTCAGGCATAGAAGGTAGAATAGGTAGTGTTTTTTTCCATTTCATCGTAGAAGAGAAGAAGGCACAGACATTTGCCAAGTGACTTAGTGCTTACTAGGAACAGAGCAAACAGAGAACTTCAGGTTTTACTTTCCATTATTTTTATAACACTGATTTTTCTCAGCACAGATCTGGACGTTTTGATGCTCAGAAATAAGTGCAGGGTCAGTTGAAAACATCATTTAACTAACTCTCTTTGTTATACCATCACTAATATTGCATCATGCCGTCTTTTCCCACAGTGAAGTTTATTTTCATTTTTGTTTCCCAGAGTTGAAAATTTAATTAGCTATCTTTTCTTTCTATTCAGTTAAAGTAAATGATAAAATAAGGTAAATCAAAGAAAATACTTATGTTTAAGGTTCTCCAAAGTCATCCTAAAAGCATAACAATGGTAAGCATTTATTTTCTGACTTTATGACTTTGGTTAATTTTTTTCTCTTTCTCCTCTCCCCTTCTCTCTCTCTCTCTCTCTCACACACACACACACACACACATACACACACACACACACACATCCCCCTCAATGGGCCACTTGTCTGTTGACTATGAAGTGATGCCTGCCTTTGTGATTTGACTCTGAAAGTTTTTATCCCCAGCAGTAAGAGATCACTGCTCCAAACTTGGGTTTCTAATAGATCACAGATCTCTAGGTGTGGGATAAAGGGGACTTCTTTTACAAAGATGAGTCTTAAATTCAGGGGTAGGATTCCTTTACTTTGTTTCTTGCAGTCTATTCAAAATAATGTGGTGTAGCAAGGGGCTCCTCACTACAGGAAAACCAAGTTTTACCTTTCCCTAATATATTGGAACAGCAATTAAAAAGAAAATTTGGAAACCGGAGTAATATTATTATAGTGTAAGAATTATTGCCTTTTCCCCCAAATCAGTATCAAGACTGAACCAGATGATGTTTCAACCACAAAAAAGTCTGACTTAACAATTTAGAACAAGAACCCCCCCCCCCCAAGTTTTGCAGGATAAACCAAAAGCAAAACACAAAACAAAACAAACCCTCACATATTTATATTTAATAAGTAAAGTTCTCTTGGCAGAGTTTTAAGTATCTGCAGTAGAAGAAGCAGCTGGCTGCATTATAGCTCTGTAAATGAAGAAATATTAGGTCAAAGCAAAATACCAAGATGAAACTTATCGTTTTATACCTGGCAATACTGAGAATCAAGGCTGTGTGTGTGTGTGTGTGTGTGTGTGTGTGTGTGTGACCGTGTATAAAGTAGGCTGTGTAAATAGTCTTTGTATCTGTTCACAGCTCTGTTATACAGCAGCGTTTTGCAGAATATTTCATTTGGTATTTCCATTAACTGTGAGAAAAAGCCAGCCGGTAAACTGTAATGCAAATGTAACAAAAAGTGATAATGATTTTGCTGATTAATAAAAGAAAAGGGAAGAGGATCTGTACGATTCATTTACCTATCATCCCTAACTACATCCTTGGTAATAACATTCTAAGTTTTCAGTGAGTACCGCTTTGTCCAGCTCTGAATGTACGTCATTGAAATGTTGTTAACTAGGTAGCATCACCCAGGTTTAGCCAATGAGAACTTTTCGAGGGATGTTTAAAGTAGAATTGTCAGATACATACTTACCTTTTTGGATTTCTAGCACCAAGGACAAAGCAAGCTTTGTCTAGTGTCATCTTAGGTACTATATAGACAGCCCGTGTGAGACGAAAGCCATCACACAGAGTAGCAAAAAAAGAGAAGGAGGGAGTCAAGCTGAGGCCTGAGTGTGGGACCTTTGCCTGCCTATAAAGGAGAATTTCAGATAATTGGAAAAACGTGTATTCTTTAGGTGAGTTCCAATTTGGCAAATAAAAGCACCTTCACGAAAAGGAGAAGAGTCCTGCGCTTCTGGGTGAATGCAGCCCAAGATTTTCAGAGTAGAGTGTGTCTGGGTGCATATGTGCAGTGCACACACTGAATGACCATATGCAGTTGCCCAATCTGTTGCCATTTCTTGCATCCTTGGATCCAGCCATTTCTGCAGTTACTATATCCTTGGACTTTGCCATTACATGAGTCAATAATTTCCCTTTCTGCTTACAGAAGTTGAAAGTCACTTGCAATCAAATGAACCCTGTACTTAGTAAGTAGAAGCAGAATGTACAAGTATCAGATCTCAGAATGAAATTGGTTAAGGTGGGGCATGGTTTGAATATTTGTCATCTATCTCAAGCTATAGCAGCATAAATGGTTAACTTTTGGTTTATCAACTCTTGGAACTCAGACAATCATTTCTATTAAGGCTTGAATTTTAGTGTTTATGTAAAATTGGTTTGTGTGGTTTTTTTTTTTTCAATTTTTATTTTTTTTGAGACGGAGTCTTGCTTTGTCACCCAGGCTGGAGTGCAGCGGCGCGATCTCAGCTCATTGCAAGCTCCGCCTCCCGGGTTCACGCCATTCTCCTGCCTCAGCCTCCCGAGTAGCTGGGACTACAGGCGCCTGCCACTATGCCCGACTAATTTTTTTGTATTTTTAGTAGAGACAGGGTTTCACTGTGTTAGCCCAGGATGGTCTCGATCTCCTGACCTCATGATCCGCCCCTCTCGGTCTCCCAAAGTGCTGGGATTACAGACGTCAGCCACTGAGCCCGGCCTGGTCTGTGGTTTTAATTTTGTTTTGCTTTCTAACATTTATGCTTCATTTTAAAGATGAATTGGGAAGAATTTCCACTGAAATGGAATTATCTCACACTAAAATATATAATCAAACTTACTGAGACAACTGTCTGGGACTAATCTTTATTGAAATAATTTGTTGGAAACTATTTCTTTCATAGTTCTTGCTCTACTCAGTTTCTCTACGTGTTATTAAGAAAACTATACCAGGAAAATTTACTTGAGAATTTTTTAGCATTCCTGATGGTAAAAAATATTTGTAATTACACTTCTTTCTTGACTAATCATCTACAGATGTTTCTTTGTTATACACATTTTTAAAAACCAAAATTTTAAATGTGTAAAACTACTTATACTATTTATCTCTTGATATTTTATTGCTATTTGCTTTCATCATTATAGTTTCTTTGTATTTTTCTTAGATATTTTGGTATTTTTTTTCTAGTCTCTCGAATTGATTTTATTCTTTCTTTTATAATAATGAAAGTATTTAAGGCTGTGGGTTATTTTTTGCTGAATGCAGCTTCTGCTGTATCATTTAAGTCTTGGTATGCTGCATTAGCAATATTGTTACTTTCTAAATAGTCTGCAATTGTAATTTAGATACTCCCTTTAAACCAGAAGTAATTTTGTAATATTCATTTGTTGTGTATGTGTGCATGTGTGTGTGCCTGTTTGTTTCCAAGTCACTGAATTTGTGTTTGTTCATCTTTTATCATATAATTTAATATATTATGCTCATGACAGGTAAGAGTACCAATATATAAAAAGCAGTTGGAGAAAAATCTGGTCACATAATCTTAGGGGATTTTACTGGCTTCAAGATGTTTTGAGAAGACATTAGTGCTAACTCTACCCAGTTTCAAGACTTTCTCAAAAAAAGAAACTTTCACTGGGTTTTATGAATCTATCCACCCAATATTTCTACTTTTTAAAATCCCCTCTTGATGCCCACCCTCAACTTCCATTTTATCTTTAAAATCTAAAATTCAGAATAAATTGCTAGAGTTACTAAAGAATAAAGACCCAGAGGAGACCCCTGAGGTTTACCTCTGGAAGACTTGCTTTCTTTTCTTGATTGTTCTATAACACCACTGATTAGATGGATTATTTCAATCATTTCAAACTTTGTTGACCTTCCAAATAATTAAATTCCATCTCATGCCTCCCTAAATCCACCACCAAAGCATGAAACTATATTAAGTTATGGGTACTTATATATTAAATAAAGAATGAGTTGGTTAGGATGATTTTGTCTGGAAGTTGTAAACCTTAATAACAAACATAGAGAGGCTCTCTAAAAAAAAAAAATGTTTATTTCGGAATAGGCATTGCAATGGGAATATGCATGGCCTAGCAAACTATGTGTGTACTCAGGGATATAGGAGAAGGCAAAGTTTTTAAGAGAAAATTGGGGAGGGTTTACGTAATTGTTTTTCAGATAATTATCCTTGCCTACAAGAATCAATAACAAGGGTAGTACCAATCCGAGGTTAGACAGGCAGTTATTGAGCAGATGTCCTCAAAGAGGTGTTTTTTTACTGGAAGGTTTCAATGGCCTTCGTGTAAGAGTTGGATTTTGCAGAGTCTTTTGAGATAGTTCTTGTTTTTAGGCACTTATTCATGAAAAACCTCCTTTCATGGCCTTCCATAGTTCTATCAGAGTTTTTAAAACAAGCGATTCCATTTTGACTCTGACAACTTTCATAAAGTTTTTTAAAAATGTGGTTGAATAATGTATTATCTCCTAAGCCCAAAAATATGGCTCACCTGGGGGTTGCTTGTGGTCCAAAATTCCCAAAGACTCAGATTTTTCTTGTTTTCCTGATGTACCTAATCCTAACAGGTCATTTATACCTGCCTTCCTGCAGCGTGTTTGCAGGATTGTTTTAGCAGCTCCAGGTCCATCATTATTCAGGGAACAATATAAAAACGTTTTCTATTTTTCAAAGAAAACATTTCCTAGAATATCCTTAGAAGATTTCCCCTTAAGTCTCTTTGTCCAGAATTGTGTGATATGTCCTTTCCCAAAGCAGTCACTCTCAAAGAGCACAGGAAGCATTTTTTATCTTAGCACAATGAGGATTCCTTTCCTTAAATAGGGGAGAAGAGCCTGGTGCTTCTCTGAACACCTGGCTAGTCGATGCCCTCATAAAATCAATGGTGTGTTTTCTAGGAACAAGGAGGCTTTTGTTTTAACAGTCAGTAGTGTCAGTCATGGGAAACATTGATGTGCTGTCAAGACATCTCAAATGAGCAATAGGATAAGAGATAGAATTCCAAAGAGGGGGTGACTCAGAGAATGAAGATTTCTCAATATGGCAAAGAAAAAGAGGGTGATGAAATAGATTTTAAAATTCTCTACTATTCAGTAAAATTTACTTTATTTCTACTTGTATATTAGGACTATATATTAACAACCAAAATTATAGTTGAGTTTTGATTTGACCCAATTTGAACATGTTTGTCTTTAGTGAGAATTGAACAAATTTTGAGTTACTGTGATCACTGATAATTTTTTTTAACCTCTTTTTAAATTTTATTTTTGTTCTACAATTGGAACAAGTTTTTTTGTATTTTTCTAGATTGCTATGTTTTTGCTTTTATGTTTGCCTTTATGTTTTACAAAAGAGCTCCTTATTTATCCAAATTTTGAAATCAAAAGGGAAATGCTAACATATGAGAAGTTTAACAGAATTTTACTTTATCTGCCTGTACCAGATATGTTAGTCTTTGGGGAGACTGTTTTTGATCAAAATTCTTTTTATAACATTGTCTTCTTCTTAAAAATATGACAGCTTTATTGAAACATAATTCACATAGCTCACCCTTTTAAAGTGAAGAATGTTGTGCACTGATTACTGCCATCTAATTACAGAACATTTTTATCCCCAAAAGAAAACTCATACCAATAGAGTCACTCCCTGTACTCCCCACTCCCCAGTCCCTAATAACCACTAATCTACTTTCTCTATGTATAAATTTGCCTATTCTGGACATTTCATGTAAATAGAATCACATCATATGTGTTATTTTGTGACTTCTTTTACTTAGCATAATGTTATGAAGGTTCATCTATATCAATACCATTCTTTAGGGTGCAATACTGTTCCCTCGTATAAATATGCAAATGTTGTTTATCTCTTCTTTAGTTGATGGACATTTGAGTTGTCTCCACTTTTTGGCTTTTATGAATAATGCTGCTATGAGCATTTCTGTAGAAGTTTTTGTGTAGACATGTGCTCATTTCTCTTATGCATAAACCTAGGAGTGGAATACCTGGATCATATGATAATTTTATGTTTAACATTTTGAGTAAATGTTAAATTGGCTTCCAAATAAGCCATATCATTTTATATTCCCACCAACAATGGGTGAGGGCTCCAATTTCTCTACAATCTCACCAAAACTTATTATTTCCTTTTGATTCTAGCCCTTCTAGTGGACATAGGCATCTCATTGGGGTTTTGGTTAGTATTTCTCTAACAGCTAATGATGTTGAGTATCTTTTCATGTGATAATTGGCCATTGGTATATCTTCTTTAAAGAAATGTCTACTCAAATCCTTTGCCCATTTTAAGTAGATTGTTTTCTTACTGAATTTTAATATTTCTTAATGTAATATTTATATTATAAAGAATATATTAATATACAGGCAGTTATCAGGCATATAATTTGCCAATATTTTCTCCCATTCTGTGGGTTGTCTTTTCACTTTCTTGATAATGTTCTTTCCATTCAAAATTTTTAATTTTGATTAAGTTCAATTTATATATATATATTTTCTTGGATTGCTTGTGCATTTGGTGTTATAGCTAATAAATCATTTTCTATTTTAAGGCTGTGAAGATATAGTTATGTTTTTGTCTAAGATTTTTATAATTTTATTTCTTACACTTAGGCAGTGGTATATATGAGTCTGAAGTGGCTTCAGTATTCTAGATATAAATATTTTACTTAATTCACCTGTTTTGACTATGGTACTCCTACCCTTATCTGCCCAACTTTCTTCAGTCTGAAAATTGCCTGATTTTACTATCTTCAGAGAATAAACCTTTCCTCTTCTGCAAGTACTGGAGAAAGAAAGACATCAATTGCATGGAATAGGGGATGGGGATTGGGCCCTAACAGCTTCTTAAACAAACTTTTAGTTAATGCTCTTCTTTGTAGTTTTACCTCTACTTCAGATGCACCCAGGTGCAACTGATACTTGAGATTGTCAGGTGTTAATTTCTGTGGTGTAAATTGGGTCATTTCTGTGCTTCCCTTAAAACTTATTTGGGATTCAGTACTCTAGCCTAAGTAAATTGCTTCTTGTCTATTTACAGTTCAGTTTTAAATTTTTTTCTGCTATTTTATTCTTTTTGCTTGTTTTTTGTTTGGTCTTTAGTGTCAATAACATCTGTCCTGTAGTTTCAGTTTCTATTCAGAAGGGAGCAGAAGTAAATGCTATTTTCACTCTGCCATCTTTATCCAGAAACCTGAAGAAGCACTTTTTTTGGTTTTTCAATCAAGTGATCTCTCTTATAAAGGAAATTGGGGCTGTGCTATATAGGTTTTTCCTACTCTAGTTCTATCTGCTCAGTACTTAGTATCAGTTCCTCTCACATTCTGCCTGTATATTTTCTGACAGGTTTGGTTTCCAAAGTTGTGAATCTTCTTTAAAACTTGTCTTCATGGATATCTCAGTGATAGGTTGAGATAACAATAGGCTGTGTTGCAGTTTTATAGTCGGAGAACATTTGAACTAGAAACCATTTTTGTTTAGAAAATTGTGTGACATAATTGGGTACAAAAGTAAAATTGGGGATGCTGGCCTTGGATATTATATTCCTTAAGGGAAAAGGCCTTTTACTACATTTTTAAAAAATGTCCCATCACCTGAGCCCTATTGCAGTACATCCAGATTGTCAAGTCACAGGTGTTCAATGTGTTCTTAGCCACAGTTCTCTGAGAGCTTCTCTTATAACAGAACTCCACAAAAGAGGCTTGAAGACACTGTATCATGCTCGCTCCCTAGGGTTATTATTCCATTTTATGATTCTGAAATACTATCTCTAAGATAATGGGTTCAAAATTTATAACTCTGTTTCTAACCTCTTCTTTAAGTTTGGATTTATTTATCTAGCTACCACTCGGGTGCCTATTAGGCATCTAAAAAGGAAGTCTTAATTTCATCTTCCTATCTGTTTCTTCCTAAGTATTGTCTATCTTGGTAAATAACTGCGATTTGCCCCATTACTCAGGCCCAAATCCTAAGAGTAATTTTTATAGGGTAACCAGCTACCTTGGTTTGACTGGGAAGTTTACCAAGATATAAGCTTTTCAGTGCTAAAACCAGAAACGTCTTAGACAAACTGGGATGCCTTGAATATCCTAAATTATTGATTCCTCCTTTCTCCCCCTCACATCCCTCACCCAAGATATTAAATAAATTAATAAATGAATGATGATTCCCTGACAAGATGGTATCCTATAGAATCATGTAAGAGACTGAATTAAACTAGTGGTAAACCATAATCTGATATGTTTCGTTTGTAATCATAAAGCCAAAAGTAGAGATGTTAGAATAACTTGAGCCCCATGTTGAGAAACAGCAATCAACTTATCTATCAGGAAGAGAGTTGTGAATTTGAAATCACTTATATTATCCTTCAAAATTACTTCAAATTTTGTTCCATGCATCAGTTTTCAATTTGATAGAGTGCTGTCTGTCTGGAAGAGTTTCCCTCGTATACTGTGTATGTGTTATTAGAGCTGAAATTGAGAGGGTTATCTTGTCTTCGTGTGGTTAATAGCAATAATGCCAAAAAACATAATCTATTTTTTTAAGTAAAATATTTTGTTTTCTAGTGATGGAATTTCAACTCTGTTTAAAGTGAATTATTAGTGAAAATTTATCAAATAGTAATTAACTTCTGGGTGACAGTTTCCCTTTAGACACTAAAGGTAAAATAATGAATACGAATATCTTATCTGCTGGGAGAATCAATTTGATTCACAACAAATGTATAAGCATTATGAGGAAAAAGTCAAGATAATAGGGAGTGAAGGGGTACATTAAATAATATAAAAGGAGGTTAAAGAGAGTGAAGGGAGTTGTTGTTTTAGATAATGTCTAAAAAGCTTCCCTACAGATGTAATAATTGAACAGAAACCTGAATGAAGTAAGGGAATGGAGGGAGTGAGCTATGCAAAGATCTCAGGAAGGAACATTCTGAGCCATGGGAAGAACGAGAGCAAAGTCCTGCTTGGCAAATAGCAGGTTGGTCAAAACGAGTTGGGAAGAATGAGCATGAAGCCAGGTAGACAATGGGGGTGAAATCACTTCAGGCTTTTAGGCTATAGAAAGGACTTTGGATGTATTTTATACAGGATAAGAAGCCAATAGGGAAGTCTGACCTCTCTGGTTGCTGTGAGGAGAACAGACAATATGAAGATGAAGTGGAAGAAAGATACCCTGGTAGAAGGCTCGACCATTTATCCAGATGAGAGATGATGCTGGCTTGGACTAGGATGGCAAAAGTGAAGAGAGATGGTCAGAGTCTACTTCTGACCAATGTGATCCAAAATAATACAATAATAAATTAGGTGTAGGTTAAGAGAGAAGAGTCAAATATGGCTACAGATTTTTGGCCTAAGGATCTTAGAATAGATGGAGTTGCCATCTTTCTCATAGGAGGAGACTGGGGTGGGGTTGAGATGTGTATCTGGGGCAGGAGGAGAATTTAATTTGGGGAGTGCTAAGTTGAGGATTTCTAACAGATGTGCAAGTGACAATGTTGAGTAGGGAGATTGTGGAACAAATCTGGAGTTCCAGGGAAACACTGGGGTCAGAGATGTAACTTGGGAGATGTCAGTGAGTAAATGATACTTAGGGCCATGAGGTTGAGTAAGATAACCAAGAAAGAGAAAATGTGGATGAAATGTGAGAATTGGGATGGGGGGGGGACATTAATGAGATGGTATCTGTAAGGCACTCAGAGCAAGCATTATTTAGTGAGTATTAATAGCACATTATTTTAAGGGTTTGTTAAAGCATAAGTCAAAAAGTACAACATTAAGAGACCTGGCAATGGAGACTGAGATAGGGCAGTTACAAGGTAGAAAAAGAGAAAACCAGGAGAGTGTCACATGATCAATGTCAAAAGAAAAAAAGTGATCGACTTTTGTTAAAAGCTGCTGAGAGATCAAGTAAGGTAAAGCAAAAATAAATAAATAAATAAAAACAAAAGCAGCATATTTTAGGACAATTTGACAGACAAGAAGAAGAAAATGGAGGCATTGTGCTTCAAGTTGAAAAAAAGAGCAGTCTATTTACCATGTATTTTGGGCTATGAGATTGTAGGGAGGGGTTGAGAGATTTAAGCGGGAAAGATGGTTTTCTTCTCCCTGGAAGACTGTGCCTTGGAAGTGGTGCTGGCAACTAATTTGGGTTCCTGTAAGAGTCACACCTTAAGGATAGTTGCCTTGGGAGTATGAGCAAGGGAATGTCTATGAAGTGGAGCCATTTGCAAAGCTGCTCAGCACCAAGTAGACAACAGAGGCTTTGGCTGCAAGCTGGGCAAATGAGATTCTGCTTTAAATCCAACAACAGAGCTGGACAGATGGTAAAACCTGAGGCCAGTGGTGCATCTTGGGGCTGCAACAGCAATAGTTGCCACTGCAATTGTGGGCTTAGAGGCCTCTTTTGAGGAAGTGAGTTAATGCTGGGGACTCCTAGATAATATCAGCCAGGCTGGGAGCTGAGCAGGATTTAATTTGATTTTAAAGACATGTACATTATTGACACCAGAAGTGCATGCTGGTGCAATTTGCACTGACATCTCTGCTTCTGTAATTGTGTCCACTTGTGAGAGATCTGACATTGTTCTCTACGTCTGGGTATGAATGATGTAGTTACTCTTGTTTATGCTGGGGTGACCTCAGTTTCAGGGGATGCTTTCTCTTTGAGATGAGTAAGAATGATCAAGGGTGAGCATGCAGTTGGCAGGTTTCCGTTATAGATGTGCATTATGCAGATTGACCTCTCATGATTCGGTTTCCTGCCAACATAACCTTTCTACAGCATTGTGTAAATAATGTTCACAAGCTGTCCCTTATAATCTATTCCCTGGCACTGGGTAAGTTTCATGTCCACCGAACATGCCAATTCCCCATGAAACTACTGGAGGCATCTCCTTTACCAGGGGCAAGTGTATATCAAAGGGTTGAATGATTATTTTACCTTGGATAGACCCAGTATTTAAGAATGAAGTTCCCCTAAAGTATGGCAGCATAGAATTTCTGATCCTCAAATTGTTGAATGTCAGCTAAACATTTGACAACATCACAATAGTCATTTGGCTAAGCATTTCAAATGCAGGTATAAAACATCATGTTGAATAACTACATTTTAAGCTTTTGGTTAATTTATACTATATGTGTGTAATGTGTATGCACATATGTACTATTAATGTAATTACTGTATATTCATTGTAAGTGTTCTGGTGCCTGCTTTTAATCTCAGTATCTAAAAGAAAAAAGCTTTTTAACAACAACAAGTTCTTAATGGCAGCTTTGGTCACAGTTGTTGATTACTAACCTGTCATGCTGAGGTACTTGGTGGTTGCTAGGATAGAATGGCAGATGAAGGACTGGATAGACACATGGCTGGGCCTAAAATATTGCCCCAAACCAGTGGCTGAGCTGCAGCTGCCCTTGAACAATGTG
The DNA here is from genome assembly GCF_047675955.1 of Chlorocebus sabaeus. Lineage (NCBI taxonomy): Eukaryota > Metazoa > Chordata > Mammalia > Primates > Cercopithecidae > Chlorocebus > Chlorocebus sabaeus. The sequence goes on along the minus strand of NC_132921.1, from coordinate 31,168,932 downwards.
AGGCATCTGGAAGGACAGTGAGGGGCATATCTAGACCAGATCAAATCAGTAGGTGTACGTCTGTCTAGCAAGGGCACATTGTGGGCAAACGAAGAATTGCAATAATTCATAGGAAAACAGCCTAGAGCTTCAAAGGTCTTTGATTGGTCAGCTGGGGCTCAAAGGTTAGAGGTCAACACAGATAACTGAGGAAGAAGAGCCTGGAATCCGGGTAAAGAGACCAGACACTTGTTCAGAGAAACAGCAGCAGATAAGGTCTTCTTCCTGAATCAGGTAGTCTCAACTAGGGGAACTAGTTAAGACAGCCTTCTTGTGCATCCACCAGGTGGAGATTCATTTGTTTGTTTGTCGAACTGATGTTTGATTCAACACTTGAAGCAAAAGACACTGGCTTGGCTCTCACAAAGCTTATGGTGTACTGGGTAAGACCCACATGAAATTTATACTTGATGTCTAGTGATGAGGGTGCATTAAGAGCAAAGCCCAGTCTAGAAAGAGAAGTGAGAGAGAGAAAATGAAAGACCATTACTACTCTGTAGTTTGAGCCATTGAGGAACTGAAAGCCCTATTGGGGTGCAATGGTGGCCTCTTCTCCCTGCCCCTGTAGTCCTTGAACACTCCTAGTGGAGATACCTCAACCCTGTAGGCTCAGTTCCACCTGAGTCCTGCCTGCAGGTGGCTGAAGTTTAAGGATCCAGGAACTTGCTGGGCCTGGCCTTGGCCCTCATCCTGCTGTGCTGGTGACCTGGTAGTTCTGTGGGGACAAGGCCCCAGCCTATATGCCTTTTGTAGCAGTCTCTCCCTTTTCCTAGTTCTTTAGTAACCAGGTCATACCTTATTTCCAGCAAAGGGTTTCCTGCTTTGGATGTGTATTCCTCAGAGATAGAATTTGCTGGCCTGAGGTTCACCTCTAGAAACTGGTTGCCAGCACCTGCTACTGCTGCTGCCTCCTAACACAAGCCTCCCTGAAATTTGGGTGTGAAATGGGTGTTAATCTCTCATTCCTTCCCAGCTCAGGTGGACACCCTCCCTTATTAACTTGGAGGAGTCATTCTACAAACCTTTCTCTTTTGTTACTTCTTTGTTTCAGATGAATTTCTAGGCCTTAGAATATATGTTTTCCTTGTAGCTCAAATTTTAACCTTTGGCATCTAGTTCACTTGATGCCAATCTTCAACCAGAGACACATGTTTCCTCAGGTGTGCTCTTTTCCAGTCAGGATTATCTGCTGCTTCCCTGGGCCGTAGTTCTGGGAGCAATGCTTACTCAAATCATTCAGGAAAGAAATGCAAATGTAGGAATAGATTTTTGGCTTGTCATGTTCAGTTGTACAATTCCTCAGGGCAGGATACTGTCCTTTCCCTTTGGACAGGATGACTAGCATTCATTTATTTTGTTTTATTTCAAGCAGCTCCAGGGGCGATAAGCTTTAGAAAATGTTCTGTAACAGCAAAGCCTTCTGAAATAAAGGGATTACTATATTTCCCTGGCCAAATGTGATTTTAATATAATTCTCATGTTTTAGCTTTTCTAGTTTAAAAACGTGCATACTGGGAAAATAAGGAAAAAAATCCCTAGAGGTTGTATGAAAAGGATGAAGACTCTATGCTTGTTTCCATATATGAATTTTTTTCCTTGGACTGAAGTCCTAAAACTCTAATGTTTTACTTTAGAAGGAGATTCATTGGGTGCCTCACCATCCATTTTGAAGACCATTACTACCATAGATAAATACCCAGTATTTGTTTGGAGAGAATAGATTTTCTTAGACAGCATATCTGAATATTAAGAATAATAAACAGGTACTTGTCTAGAGAGTAATCTGTCTTTTCTAACTGCCAGATTTTGAAATTATATTTAGTATTAAGGAGAAATTACTGCAGTGTTTAATGAAATACATTTGAAATCAAATCAGGACTTTCAAATATTAAAAGTAAGCAATGTCCTTTAAGGACATAATCTGTGTGTGTGTGTGTGTGTGTGTGTATATATATATATATACCCAAAAGTGGGTTTTGTACTGAGCTTATACAAAATAACACATGGGTACATGTATTAGTATACACACACACACACACACACACACACACACACACACACATATAATATTTTAAAAGCAACTTTACAAATAATGTAAGTGCTTTGAATAGGGTTATCATACTACTGATGGGTAGGAAACCATGGTTAGGAAGCCAAGACAGAGGGAAATTGAGAAACTTACAGCATGGCTATATCCCATAGGCAATTGGAATTTATCAACCAAAGATGGATTCAAAGGTCAAAACTGAAGGTTGTAGAATAACAGGTTATTATCTGGAAACAACCTTGAAAGTATTTATCTGGTCCAGGACCCTTATTTGAGGAAAGTGAGACTCAGCTAAGGAGATAAGATTTATACATGTAACTGTATGTATCACATACCATTACTGTAAACAACATAAGATAATACAACATAAAATGAGCAGTAGTCAGTTCACCTCAACATTTGCTGAGACCTCCATACAGTGTGGTAGGAGCTAAGAATACAAAAATGGATGGCATAAGTATCTGTGCTGGCATACAGAACAGCATATTTAAAGAAGCAAGCTATTTTGGTGGTTGAAAAAGTATGAACTCTGAAGGAGAGCTGCCTGGGTTCAACTTCTGTCTCTAGCACCCACCTCATAGAATGGTCACTTAAGGAATGCATGTAAAGTACCCTGGAACAGTGCACCACACTTAGGAAGCAATAAGGGTCACTGTATGATTTTAGAAGAGTGAAGCCAAAAGTGGGTTTTGTACTGAGCTTATACAAAATAACACATGGGTACATGTATTAGTCCATTTTCACACTGCTGATAAAGATATACCCCAGACTAAGCAATTTACAAAAGAAAGAGGTTTAATGGACTTACAGTTTCATATGGCTGGGGAGGCCTCACAATCATGGTGAAAGGCAAGGAGGAGTAAGTCACATCTTACATGGATGGCAGCAGGCAAAGAGAGAGCTTATGTTTTAAAAACCATAAGATCTGGCAAAACCCATTTATTATCATGAGAACAACACAGGAAGGACCTGCCCCCATGATTCAGTCATCTCCCACCAGGTCTCTCCCACAACACATGGGAATTACGGGAGCTACAAGATGATATTTGGGTAGGGACACAGAGCCAAACCATATAAAGCTAGATGTTGGAAGGAAGAAAATGCTAAAACTTCTCTTTAGATTATAACCCCAACATTATAAATTGTTTCATGAGTGCTAGCATGTAAGTTGAAACTAAGGCCGTCGTTCAATAATGTGGAAGACAGTTGTGTCATAAGAGTATAAGGGAAGAGCCCAGAAGGTTGGAAGTGTGTTCCTATTCACTTGTTTCCAGCATATTGAGATATACTGCATTTGACATATGTGTATGTCAAATAAGTGAATTGAGTTTTAGTTTTTTAAATTTCTAAATTTTTACATTGATATTTTAACCTGAAAGAAAAGCTGCAAGAAAATATTTCCTGTATGTCCCTTACTATTTATATTTTTCCCAATTTGCTTGATTGCTCTATGTATGTATGTATACACTTTCCTTAATCATTTGAAATAAGTTGGAGACATTGTATACCATTATCTCTAAATATTTCATTAAGTATTATGGAAGAACAAGGACATTCTCCTAAATGACCACATTACCATCATCAAAATCAGGAGGATCGAATATTGACCCTATCATCATTCCCTGCTCCAGGATCCAGTCCAGGATAACACAGTATGTTTAGTTTTGTGTCTCTTTAGTTTCCTTTAGTCAGAAACAGTTTCTTAGCCTTACTTACTTTTTTCTTGACCTTGGTGCTTTTGATATATGTGGGTCAATTATTTTGTGAAATAACCCTCAATTTGGGTTTGTCTGTTTCCTCATGGTTGAATTCAGGTATGTATTTTGGGCAGGGATACAACAGACATGATCATTATATAGGTCTCGGTGCACCATGTTGAGAGGCACTTGATGTTGGTTTGTCCTATTACTGATGCTATTAAATGTGATCTCTTGGCTAAGGCAGTATCTGTCCAGTTTCTCCACTGTAGAGTTGCTGTTTTCCTCTTTGTGATTAAATAAATAATTTAGGAGAAGATCATCTACTAAGCAAGTAGCAGAGGGTAAAAACTACCTGCTAATGGGAAAATATTCCTTCTTCTTGCTATGGTAAGAATGGATGATTTTAATACAAAGAAGATAAACATGAACTAAAGTCATTCTTTTATCACTGAATACTTGGATAATACATCAGAGAACATTGCTGATGATTTGAAGGACAAATACTGAAATTTAAAGTAGGGGAGGCTTACTATATAGTTAAAAGAAAGTGCTTTCTATATAAAAAAATTTCAGTGTTTATGATAATGGCTAGATTGAATTTAAATATTGAAATAGATCAAAGACTAATTTGGGATTTCAAACAGGAAAGATAAACTGGAGAATACATTCTCAACAGCAAGTGACTTAAGAAGTTAAACAGAATTTTACCGAAAAGTCAAGTGTAATCACTGATGGAACAGCTGCTTTGATTAGAGTAAACATAGAATTTTAAGTTCTAGATTAGGTTTACTAAGGACTCCACATATGAAAGTTGTTAACTGCCCAATTTATAGCTAAAATATTTCAGTCAACAAGTTGAAGCTTGAGGTGCATGAAATTGTAGCATGTCATCAATAGTTAATTTTAGATATCAAGTCCTTTAAAATATAGTTATTTATAACATTATGTAATGAGTTGTGTGGTTATCACAAAGATCTTTTGTACCACACAGTGATTTATGCGTTACCTTATGGCAAAATACTTAGACTTATCCCACTTATAAATACTATACATGCATTTATATATTTAAAAAGACATGTGTTCTGGATTTTCTGACATTTTCTGTGGTAACAAATGGTTGCTTCAGTGGTATTGAATAGTGTGCTACCAAGCATATAAATAAAAATTAAAAACCCTTCTGTCAAGCAAGGTAATCTTTTTTTTTTTAAACAGTAAAAGTAAAAAAGTAGTAACCAATGAAATAAAACCCAAAGCACACAAAGCAAAAAAAGCAAATGTACCACCACCACCTACCATGGATTAGAGAGTTGAAAATGGCTGTTTCAAAATATTGTTATTGTTTTGTGATTTTCCCCCCATAAATTATGTCATCATCAAATATCATATATTAAATGTAAAAAATTCTAGTAGCCTGTTCTCAGGTTTCTTGAACACATGGATCTAAATAAACAAAAATGTAGAACTTTCCAACAGTTGTGCATCAGAGATTCTCATCAGCCAGTTGTAAGAGCAACTGATTGACATCAGAAGGAATAGAACTCTATTAACCGAATAGTTGGCGGACAGCATTTGTGGTGTGGGGGGCATTGGATATTATGATTACTAAATGCAGCCAATAATGCATTTCTCCTGTTTATGCTTATGTAATTTTGAGGTATCATTTTCAGTTATAGAGCTATTGAAATAAGTATTGGAATAAACTGAATTTAGACCCAGACTTTTAAGTGTTACAGAGTATTTAACTGAGATCTTAAAAATATAGTGAAACGTTCAATCATATTGCTTTCTTTCTGCAGTAAAATGGTTTGACTCTTTATAATGAAAATTGTATATTTCACAAGAACCTACCCTTTCAACTTATTTTTTAGTGTTTTCGAAGTAAATGTATTAAAGTAAAATGTACATATATAAAAGTCATATGTGTACATGACTTAAACATTTGTACTGATATGGGTTCACTTTCTAGGTTGGAGGCCAGATGTCTAGAGCAGGGAGAATCAGCCTAGGTGTGGTTGTCAGGGGACACTTCACAGGGTGATGTGACAGTCTAGAAAGGAGTAAGGTTTGGAAAGCAACCTCTGACCATTAGGGTAAGAGTGATTACAAATAGAACTGGTTTCCTAGAGTAAATGGGGGAAATCAGTTCAAAAAATTTTTCATGCTCATCTCTTTCCTGAGACACTGGAGCATGGAAAGCCCTGCTCTTAAGGAACCAGAGTTCCTGGACAGAAGAATGTCCTATTGTGAGGAAGAGAGAATTCAGCAATTATTCGTTGAATACCTTCCATGAGCTTTTATTTACTGCCAGATATTGGGATGGATACAAAGCATGTATGCAAGAAGATAAGATTAAAACAAGTGGCAGATGAGGTCAGAGGAAAAAGCAGATTTTTTTTTTTTTTTTTTTAACTAGGAAGCTTGTGGCATTACCAGCCTTACTCCCTGCCACTCTCATCTTCCACCTTCTGAAGCTTTTTACCTTGTTATTCTGGCCTGGAATGCCCCTGGGACATCTGGCTCCTTCTCATTCTGACGTCTTAGTTCCAATGGTTTCCTCTTCAGAGAGATCTCTAATCACCGCTGTCAAAGGCAATAATTCCACTGAAATCCATTTTCTATCTTAGGTGGCTCCCTCTATAGCAATTGTTATTGTTGATTATTGCATATTAATTGGTTTGTTTTCCTGTTTGTTCTCTTTCTCCTTCCCCTACCCTCAACTAGAAAGTAAGATTAGAGCTTTTATTTTTTCTGTTTCAGCATTTTATACCTAGGAATACCTAGCACATAGTACAGGGCTTGACATAAAAGCAATTGTTTAGTCAACAAACAAAAGTAGTAAGAATCACAACTGAGTCTTGGAGGATGGTAGAATCTGGATTAATGATGAAAGAAGAGGCATTTGAGAATGGAGAAACAACCTCAACAAAAATGTGGAGGCAGAGTAGTGTAAAATAAGTTTGGAAGATGGATAAGACCAATTAAGTTGAGTAGAAGGCATGGGAAATGCAATGGCTGGGCAAAACATTAAATAGGAAATTCCAGCCAGGGTGTGGGAGGTTTTGTATGCTAGCCTACGCATATCACAAGGCAATTTGGACTTTATCCTGTATGGGGTCAACAAGGAGTCACTAAACTTTGATGGAAATTGTAAATTAGAAAGCTTAAATTGGTATATCCCTTGGCACTGGCTAACTGAACACAATACAACCCCCTGTTGGTTAAGGGTTCTATAGAAATTTCTGTCCAGACAATGCTGGAAAGAGCATTGACCAAATTCGTGTTGTAGTGGGGAAGGGGCAGGCCTACTTCCAGGTAGAACTCTATTTTCAATGAGTACTCAAATCCCCCTGGATAAAGAGGAGATGGGTTGTGTACTTTTAAATCCAGGAATAAATTTGAATAAAATCCGTATTTATTTTATTCAAAATATAGCCTGCTTCAAAAGGCTTTGACAGAAGGCTTGGACTCCAGACTACTATATTATAGACTAACCATTAATCTTTTTAAAAATCTAGGCTCTAAACCAGGTGCAGTGGCATGTGCCTGCAGTCCCAGCTACTCAGGACACTGAGGTGGGAGGATTGCTTGAATCCAGGAGTTCAAGTCCAGTTTGGGCAACATAGCAAGATTCCATCTCTATTTAAAAAAATCAGACTCTGCCACTTATTTGGGATAACCAGTTAGTTGGAGTAACTTAGTTTCAACTTTTAAGACTGTAGACTGGACAGAAGAATGCCCTACTTGTGAGGAAGTGAGAACAAATCCCAGCACTGGCACATTCTTACACAATACATTTCATTCCTAATGTTTAGCTATATCCCACCCCAGTGCCAGTTAAAAAAGGGATAAAATGTTCCTATTTGGTACTTATACAGCCTATCTAGGAAACCTATTGCACAATTTACCTGCAATATGATAGTACTAGTAAAACAAAGCTTTCAGTGTGACTTTTTCTGTCATTTGCACATCTCTGAACCTGTCAAAGGCCAGGAATGTTTTCTTAGGAGCAGGATATCTAATTATCAAAGTGTTTATATGCAATTTTAAGCTGGATTTCCCTATTTTTCTTCCTGTACCTTCCTAGTCCCAAACAGCATTTTCTAAAGTATCTGTTGTGAAAAATGGATAATAGAGTCATCTGTAATTTTTTTCTTTACTATATCTTTTAAGATCTTAAATTGAGACAGGGCAGTGTGACTCTAGGTGGTTTGCTTTCTGGGTCTATTCCTGGAGACAAGAGGTAGGTGGTTCTAAATGTGTCAGTTGGACATTTTGGGCCTTAGATTCCTTACCTGTCAACTGGAGGCCTTGGATTGGATGACTTCTAGGATGCCTTTCCCTTGTGAGATTGTATAATTTTTGGAGAAATCTGTACCTGTATCCTTCTAAGTTCTTTGAAAATTGCTGCAAAAAGAAGCTTCTATATGGTATGGGAGGTAAAACCAGATGACCTCTAAGGTCCTTTCAATTTCCAAATTCTGCGATTAAATGGGTTCCATAGATTCTCACAGATAATAGCTACTTAAAGACATTGACATCATCCACTTATCCATGTTAGTAAAACTCTTCATTTCAAAGCTTATAAATATTTCAGAAAACATGCCGGAATTCCATCTCTCCACTCCTGCTTAGATCATCCTTAGGTAATGATCCCTTTAAGGTCTCCACGACCTCTGTGCAAAGAAAGTTATCTGGGGGTGGTGAATACTGTCCTGCAAACTCAAAGCTACACAATCTTCATTCAGATCTTTTGCCATTTTGGCTTCATGTCCTTGGAAAAAATGACTTAACCCCCTGAACTTTCATATCCTTATTTATGTGACCAAGTATAACAAAAAACAGGAAATGTTATTTACCTGCTAAATCATAGAAAGACACACCTGGATTGGGGACAGCAAGTACACACTGAACACTAGTGCTTTGCCCACATAGGTAATAGCACCCAACACATAATATTTGCCCCACAAGTTATATGCAGATTGGAAAAAGTGGAGTCATGTTCTAAGCATCACAGAAGTACTGACTATAGCTGGGCTGGCATGTGAGCATTTGTTGTCATTTTCTTTGTCCTTCAATGTTCGTCCTGTTTTACCCTTTAGTTTTCACTAAAAAGCAGCTGCCTTCACTAGAAGGTACATGAGCTCCTTGAGGGCATTTGTATGAATTTATTTTTGTACCACCATTCCATTGCCTACCTCAGTCCTGGTGGCACATAGGAGCATCTCAATATGTACGTAACTGTTGAATTTCACTGTAATGATAAGTGTGTAAGTGAAAAAAAGAGCTATCATTTAAAGAGCATTTACTATATACCAGTTATAGTGCTAAGTATTATAGCATACTATACTTCACTCAATGCCTTGAGGTAGGTACTACTGTTGTCCATATCTTAAAACTGAGGAAACTGGGGCAGAGAGAAATTCAATGGCTTTTCTAAAGTTCAAAGATGTTGAGTATGGATTGAACTGGGTCATTTAGTAGAGCCCTGTCCTCTTAACTACTGCAGTATAACTGCTTCCAGGCAATGTGGTCCAAGCCTGATCTGAATCCAGTAATAAATAGCAAAAACATATTACCTTGACATGCACAGCTGATATTGGTAACTGTTCACAAGTTTGTTTCCCAGTAAAATTGTTTGTGGTTTTGAAATCAGACTTAATACAGAATCAGGGCCTTAACTCCATATATATAGGAGCGTCTACATCCATTGGAGCCATTTGTTAACCCTAGCCTGGATGTAAGTTGAGTTGTACTTGACACAACTCCTCACACTATAGCCATGACTCCTCTCCTGAGGACCATAGGTGGTTATCCAAGGGCCTGTTGGATATCTCCACTTGGATATACAATAGACTCAAATATGAAATTATTTGTTCTCTTCTGTGCTATGCCTAAAATTCTTTTTAAGGTCTCTGTTTAAGTTCATGAAAACAACGTCTATCCAGTTGCTTGAAAAAAAGTTATGCTCCTTTCCTCACCTTCAGCCCCTGATAGCCACTCAACCACTCTGTCCTGTCCACTTGACCTTCTAAAATGCTCTTGAATTGGATCTCTTCTCCATACTCCTTTATCTACTCGGTTAGTTTGTCAGCCTCCTAATGGGTCTCTTGCCTGCAGCATCTTCTCCATCTAATCCTTTCTCCCTACTCTGTTTTGGATCATTCCAGTCTGTGCTTAATACTCAGCAAGCCCCCATCACTCACAGGATCAAGTCCAGATGTTCCCTGTGCTTCATCACTGCCTTTCACTACTTTGCTCAAGCCTAATTCTGTACCCTCATCTGCAGCCACTATATTCACTTTTTATGCCAGCTATGGCAGGGGATGTACAGATCTGGAATACAGTTGACCTTTGAACAATGTGGAGATTAGGGATATCAACTCCTTGCACAGTTGAAAATCCACGTATAACTTTTGACTTCCCCAAAATTTAACTACTAATAGTCAACTGTCGACCAGAAGCCTTACTGATAGCTTAACCAGTTGATTAACACATACTTTGCATGTTGTGTGCGTTATATACTGTATCCTTACAATAAAGTAAGGTAGAGAAAAGGAAGTTTAAGAAATTCATAAGGAAGAGAAAAATTATTCATTAAGAGGAAGTGGTTCACCATAAAGACCTTTGTCCTTGTTGTCCTCACACTGAGTAGGCTGAGAAGAAGGAGAAGTTGGTCTTGCTGTCCCAGAGGGGGCAGAGGAGGTACATAGAGAGGCAGGCACACTTGGTGTAACCTTCACTGAAAAAAATCCACATTTAAGTGGACCCAGAGAGTTCAAACCTGTTCAAACATCAATTATACTTCACACGTTTTCAAAACATTTCTCAGGTCATGTCTTTGGCCCCAAATATTATTTTAATTATTTCTGTTTCTAGTAAATTGCTACTCATCTTTTAAGACTCAATGCAAAAGGATGCTTTTCTAAGTTGGTCTTGGACTACTTTTTTTTATGAATTCCATTTTGCAATCCCATTTTAATTTTATGAATCTATTCATTCAATGAATATTTGTAATACTTCATATATGTCAAGCACTATGTTAGTCTGATCAGAGAGATGACTGTTAATCATATCACATAAATAAATGGAAGATTGCACCTACAATGAGGCAAAGGTTAAAGAGGACACAGCACATGGTCAGCCTCCGAAGCCTGCGTGAGAGCTGGTAAGGTGAGGAGTGATGGGTGGCGCTGCAGAGCTGGAGTGTGTAAAGTCCTGTGGCAGGGGCAGGGCCCCTCAAGGGATTGCATGATGAAGTGGGGGCGGGGGGTGGGGGGTGGGGGTGCTTCTTGGCCTGTGCTGAGGCTGGAGGAGTCAGCAGTGGCTGGACTGTGCAGCTCTCTGTAAGCCAGGTAGAGAAAGTTGACATTAATCTGTAGAACAATGGAACATATTTGGAAGGGTTTAAACAGGGGGATGACACAATCAGGTTCATGCTTTGGAAAGGTCACTGTGGCTCCCATCCATAGGGCGGACTGGAGGCGTGCAGGAGGACACAGGCAGAGTAGTTAGAAGCCATTTAATCATCTGGGCAGTGATGTGGGTTAAAGAGATGGTATTGGTGATGATGGCTGCTGCTCTACAGAAATCAACAGGTCTAAAATAGTATAAAGTGGTCACATCAACTAGCATGGTGATAGACTAGATTTGGGTTTGATGACAAGTAGGTTCCTGGTTTGTGTCATTAGGTAGGTGAGCTAGAGAACCCTGAAAGAGGGCTTGCTTTTGACTTGTGATTGTGTATACAGGTTTTATTTTGTTTTAAAGGCGATGATGATGCGCAAAGAGGAAGAATATCTTTAGTTTACCTACTGCATTCATTACAGTTATTTATATGTGTATTTTCTCTATTAGCTTATGAGCTGTTTAAATCCAGGAAACACTTTCTATTTTTGCATATCACCCCTCATAGGTTTGCTTGGTAGCATGGCTTTCCTTAAATTAAAAAACAGAAACAAACCTTTTAAATAAAATTAAGCACAGCAATATTAAAACGCTTTCAATATCAGCAAGACACAGTACAAATTCCTAGAAATATATGTAGAGGAATTATTAATATTTTTGCTAATTTAGACTATGAAACCCTTTAAAAAATACCCAGAATCCCTCTTCGAGATTCAGAACTAATTCCTAGAGTTAGATTTTCTCAACTGCTTTCCCTTACCCGCTAATTTCAGCTCTTGACCTTCAGTTCCTCTGAGCATGAAGATGTCCAAAGACTACATTTTCTAGTTCTGTAACTTCTCAAGTTCTCATTTTCAGAGATCATGAAGAACCCCTTCATTACAGAGTCTATTGGCTATTTCAGTCTTTTTCCACTAGCTATGAATAAACTAAAGACTTCACCCCTTTCTAACATCCCTCTCTGAGTTTTCCTTTTCATCCTTTCATGGGGAAGAAAGGAGGAAGAAGCTCTGGTGACAGGTAGATAGCACAAACCCCTGTGAGTGCCTTTTTCTTAATTGAATCTTTTCATGAAGATATTTTCGCCTTCTCCCACTAGAAATTGCCTTAGATTCCTCCATCCAATAGCTTCTCTTCCTAACATGTGTATCTTTTCAAAAGATATTACATAAACAGAACTGGTATTCCATTCTAATCTTTATCATCCATTTACTAGTGCAACCTGGCAGGGGAAGGAGAGTCCCAGAGAGTCCTTTCTTCTGGGCATGCGTTCATTCAAAGCACCTGTCAATACTGATGGGGCGAGAGGTTCTTTCAGAAGAATGGAACCAATTTTGAAAATCATTGAGGGTAATCAGGGGGATGGTGTGGAGGTTAGAAATGGCTTTTTTATGCCTGAAGGAGATGAGAAAATCTTCCCAAGAGCTGTCAGGTGATGGATAATTTGAAACCCCTTGAAATTATTTATTGGAAACAGCTACTAAAAACTCAGCCACAGTTTTCAGCTTGACAAGATGCGGTTGTTTCATATTTTAAACATTCAAAGGAAACCGCAGGAAAGCTGTCATTAAGAGATCAGTGAATCAAGCCAATGAGTGAGATAATTGTTCACTAAAGAAGAGGAAGTTGAATTTTTAATGTCTCATCAGTGATAGAGGGATGAGGAGGGGATGTGTTGTTGGCTCACCCCTGAGTGAGCTGCCTGGTCAAAGCAGGACTTGAGATAGAAAGCGGAAGAAAAGTATCTTTGGGAACCCGCAAAAATTAATCCTGGATTACTCTTTCGGTGGTGGTGCCAGATACAGCTGTGAGAATCTGTTAGTGTTTATTTTCCTGTTCCAATCAAAATGAAGAGCTATTTAGGAAGAGATTCCCTTAAAGTGGCTGCCTTGGAAAGACAACCAGTGCTGAACACCAGTAATTGAGGGAGTTATGGTCGTTTGAGTGGAACTGGAGGCAATTCCGAGTGGCAAAATAATAGAACAAAGCACCAGCAGCAAACACCACCATGGAGAAGTAATAATGGAAGACCGGAGAGCTGCTTATCCAATGCTGCTCAGCCCTCTAGGAAAACCTTCCATCCCTGTATCTGTTAAGACTTTTATGGCAGTGGAGTAGCATTAGGGTTTGAGGCAGCTTTTAAAGTAACATCCCTATTTTCCCTATTTTCATTCAGAACCACTGTAGAAGAGAACAGGAGTCTCTTCTAAACAGATACAGATTTTAGGTTTTAATCCAGGTTAATCTCTTTGGAGAATGTGCTTCACTCAAATGATAGAGGTTTTCTTATATTGTATTCAAGAAGGAAACCTACCCGGTCTGAGGAGAGGTTGGAAGAGTGCAGACCTGGCTTCCAGAGGCTAAGCCTTTAAAGCTAAGCATACTGCAGGCCAGAGTAGACCAAAGCCCCCCAAATAAGGGAGATTTCAAAAAGACGGTGGAGGTCTGGCTGAACTCTGTCCATTCCTGCTCAACAATCAGTGTAGTCATGGCATGAAGGAGGCACTGAGAGGCTAGAAGCATTCCTCTGAGGGAGATCACTACAGGCCGAAATGTGTAGTGGGGGCAGGGGATTGAGTCCCATCCCCCAAAGTAGTTCAGGCTATACGGCCATACTACACGATGTGTTATCTAGTAAAATCGTATGCTCTCCAGCTTTAGTCCATGAGTTTTAGAGCACCCATCACACAGTGCTAAGAAAATCATTGCGGATTGACTTCATATGTGCTTTTAGTGAGAGAAATCCTTGAGGGCCAAAACATTTATCATGCAACCTTAGTTACCAGTGAACTACACCCCAGTGTGGGGTATAGGGTGGCCTTCCAGTAAACACATAGCGGGGCAGTCAGGGGCTCAGGTGCTGCAGGTGAGCAGTTTCATATTGCCAGTTCCATTTGCATTTAGAATTTGGACGTTGTTGCTGGGTGAGCAAAGGGATTACGTAAGTGCCTTTCTCCTGCTTTCTACTTGAAGTCAACAAATTTTCCTAACTGTCTCAAGGGCTTCTCGGAGAAAAGAGACTGGATTTGATAGCTCATCTGGAAGTTCAAAATTAAACATTTAAACACCATTTAAACAGTGGTCTTTGAGAGAAACTTAAGGCAAGGGGAAGTCTAGACTGTGTCCCAGTTTCAATAGCAGAACTTTAGTTATGGGCAGAGAGCACTAATGACAAATATATCATATAGTCAAGGCCCAAAGTCCAGTTTGGGGTGTGCCTTAAGCAAAATGTCTGTGTGCAAATTGTGCTGTTCAAGAAGACGAATTCTTGTGATGCCAGCACATTTGGTCCCTGACTGAGCAGTAATGGTAGAAAGTCTCCCTCATGCTTTGAAGAGTCACGAACCGTAACTAAATCAGGGGAGACCTTCAGGCCTGGGTGCCAGTGAGTGGGTAAGTCGGGAACACATCTCTGTGGCTGCCAGGGCACCAGCAGGTGACCCAATGAGAGGAAACAGCTCTGGACTGTGCCTCTCGCCTCTTGGAGACAGTGATGCAGTAGCTAAAATGATAGGATACCTGGATTAATTTCCACCTCCTCTTTAACTTGTTCTCTGTGGCACGGATGTGGTTCCTCTTTGCAGTTTTGGCCTTTGTGAGAGATGATAATGCCTATTTAATGGGATGTGTTGGAAGAATTAAATGAGTTGCTGTATAAAGTCTTAGCACATTTCTTGGTATGTGGGTAATACTATAGGAGTGTTAGGTATTATTGTAACTGTCCATATTGGCACTTGTGAGGGTATAACTTAAACTCTTCCCATGAAGTAATGTGTTTCCTATCACTAGAGGTCGCACCAAAGGCTGAGATGCACTTATTTGGGGGAAGTTCTTACATGTCAGATAAAGGATTATGTTAGATGATCCTGCGTGTGTGCATCGTGTTAGCACCTATAGCATGTGTTCATTATTGCTGCGGAATGTAAAGGTCCCTGTGTCTGCCAAGGGTGAGCTTTTATCTCATTAACTGCTGATTGCTACACTTGACACACAAAGGACTGGACATCATGGTCTAATCTTCACCTACTTACATTTTAGACTAGAGGGTAAGGATGGGGAAGTGCTTGAGGAGAAGGAAGAGTTTCCATCTGTGCCAGCTTCTCAAGAATTCTAATAGATTCAGGGTAGATTAGGGCCCTAAGAACCTGGTGGCAGGTTAAGAGTAACATATTAGGGGGATACAAAAGATCTGAGTGTCTAGAGGGTCAGTGTCAGGAGACCCACCTGTTTTCTAGATGTGGTAGGGGTGAGGCTTTACACTCGTGGACTCATGGCAAAGACTAAGAGCTTAGAATTGCCTGGAAATGCGGGAAACTTCTGTTTGGCATTTCCCCCATACCCTGCTGCCTGTGTTCCACTTTGTTCCACAAAATTCTCAAAGATTATTGGATAACTATTCATGAATGACCTCCTTTGAATAGCCGCAGAAGGTTTTACTGGTGGTTCCTCCCTTCTTTTTAACAAATTTTGATAAAAAAGATATATAGGGTTTTAAAAATTATCTATAAAATATACATCATTGTGTATATATAGTATATACACAGTAAAAATGTACAAAGTATACATGTACAGCATGATGATTTTTTACAAATGGAATCATTTATGAAACCACAACAAGGATTAAGAACTAGAGCATGACCATCACTCCAGGAGCCTCCCCCACCATCCTCCTACTCATTATCCTACTTCACAAAAGTAACCACTATTCTGATTTTACCACCGTAGATTAGTCTCACTTGCTTTTGAATTTTATCAAAATTCATCCGTGTTTTCACATGTAGCAGTAGGTTGCTCGTTTCATTGCTATGTCATATTCCATTGTGTGAATACCCCCACAATCTATACATTCTTCTGCAGATCCCAATATGTGACTACTATTAAAAATGCTGTTCTGATCATTCTGTGCATTTTACACAGACTTGCATTCCTGTTGACTATATGTTAGACATGTAATTGCTGAATCATAAGGCAGGCATAAGTCCAGCCTTAATAGAACCTGCCAGTTTTCCAAGGTGAATGTTATAATATATTCCCCACAAATGGCGTAGGAGACTCCCAGTTGCACCACATGCTGGTTATCACTGGGTTCTGACAGCCTCTTTTCTTTTTTGTTTAAAATTGTAACCATTCTAATATCAGTAGTTCTTATTCAAGTCCCAGTTTCCAGAATGCTGGCTATTTGTATGTGCAAAGTCAATGAGATATTATAGTTGCAGTTTCTCTCAGGAGAACATTAGACACTTTAGTCAAGTATTTAAAATGTAGTTGCTTTAGCTGAACTGATGAAATGTTCTTATCTAGCAGAGTTCCTAATCCCAATCTGTTTCTTAGTTTTCAAGCTGTTTTACTATTCTAAGTCAGGGTTCTCAGCCAGGATCCTGGATCAGATGGTCCAGAGGGCTTTTGTGAAAAGAACCCTG
Organism: Chlorocebus sabaeus; assembly: GCF_047675955.1. NCBI lineage: Eukaryota > Metazoa > Chordata > Mammalia > Primates > Cercopithecidae > Chlorocebus > Chlorocebus sabaeus. Next base: position 31,152,322 of record NC_132921.1, on the reverse strand, counting down.
CTCTGACATGACCCTAGACCGACTGAACCAGAATCTCTGGTTGTACTTTTACATTTTTTAATGTTTTAACTTAATGTTAGTTGTTACTGTTACTATCACTATTAATATAATGATTGACTATTATTGAGGCTTTTGAATTTAAAAGTAAATAATAGCATACCTATCTTCCCTGGGAAATTGGATCCTTCTTAAAGTTTTGGGCAAAACAAAGTAATGCTAAGAGTTGAGTGGAGGCTCAGGTGAGGACTGGGGAGCAGGGCTTATGTAGGGTTGTCCCCTTACGGTTGGGAAATCTAGTCCCTTAAGTGTGGTGGTTGAGTAAGTTGTCATTGTATGAATTTGGGGTCTGTAATAGGAGCCATCCTTCAAAGGGAAGGAGTAAGCCCCTATCTGTCCTTCTACCAGACAGTAGCCAAAGGGAAGGGGGAGGGAATGCTTTGGAAATGTATCTTGGTGAGGACATTTTTTTTCCCCTGCAGAACACCCTATGACTTATCTGCTGTTTCCATCTTTGGTTATGAAACCTCTGACAAGACAGGGTGTCTTGGAAAGGGCACGTCACCTTTAAAATGCGGTGTAGCTATATGAGTGCCATACTTAGGCTGGAGTTAGCTATTCCAATTTCCTTCTAATTATTTGTCATTCCAACTTCCTCAGGGCACAGGAACCAAGACAGAATGCTTAGATTAATTAAAGAAGAAACCAAATGGCCACTTTTCATGAGTGTTTTTGATTTATGCCTTCCTAACCAGAAGGTGCAGTTGAGGATGCTCATACGTACACAATTCCCATCTCTTTCTGAGTAGCTGAATCTCAGAGTTGTGAAAGTGGTTGCCCTTTTGTAAGTAACTTTTCTCTTTGTATTTTCCAAATATCCAATTGCCATTTGTATAGTAAAGAATGTAACCTTAGCCAAGGGAGGTCTACCAAGCTTGTCCAACCCACCTTATTTTTCTTGTTCTTCTGTTCTATTTTGTTTTAGGCTTTCAGCAGCCTAAAGCCATGGTTTTTAGCTTCTGTCTCTAGTGATAAGCAGAAAAGAGAGATGAGAAAGGGGCTTCACTGGTCCAATCAGAAACAGAAGCTAAGAACCCATGACTATATTCTCTCCCTTGGACACCCCTGGCCCTTTTCCAATGACTTTTGGGAAGTCATCTCTAAACCTTTGAAATGTTTTTTGCCCAAGAGCCTTGAGCCACAGTAGGTAATCTAACAATGTGATTTAGGGTGAGGGCTTTGGATCATGTGGTATCAACTTGACTTTTTTTCCTCATAGGGACTAGAAACAGATCTGGCAGGTGGATATGCAACCATTCCTATGTGATGGAGCTCCAGTAAAATCTCTGGACAGCAGCACAGGTGAGCCGCTGTAATTGGTAACACTCCATGTATATTGTCACATCTAAATTTTGGGAAAGGTAGTGCTGTCCATGATTCCATTGGCAGATTAAAACTGGTAGCTTTGTGCTTGAAAGTTTCCTGGACTTTGCCTCATATGTCTTTTCCCTTGACTGACATATCTGTATTTTCAGTGTAAGAAACTATAATTGTGTTAACAGCTTTCAGTAAGTTCCATGAATCCTTCTAGCAAATTATTGAACCCTAGGATGGCTTTGGGGACCCCTAAAGTTGCTACTGGTATTAGAAGTGAAGATGGTCTTGTGAATGCCTCCCTCTAGCTTTGCACCATCATGATTTTGGTCAAGGAATATCTCATTTTTATTTAGAGGTCCATATGCTTCACTGCAGTCACCTTATAATCACTTACTTTAAAAAAAAATTCCAACTTTGAAGAAGCAGGGCAGGCCCTCCTTGATCTCTTATGCCTTCCAGAATATGCCCAGAGGTTATATTCTATCCCATTTAGTTTTATAAAAAACACATACACACTTAGGTTGAAGGTCTTTTTAATTTTACCAAATGAATTATAGCCAAGTCCTCACCTTCAAAGAACTTTCAGTTAGATTTAGGATAGAAGGTGAATACCACCTGAGATTAATAAATTCTAGCTATTCTGGGGAGTTAGAGAAGAAGAGAAAGGAGATTACAGCACATTCCAAGGTTCAGCATTAGAAACATTGTATCTGAGTCTTGAAAGTATAGGAATTATAACCATTTTACACACTGAAGTAGAAATTATATGTGTTTAAAAAATCATAGAATAGGAAAACCAGAAGGAAATCTAGGAGTCACTCAACTCAGTGGCTTCCAGATGTTTTCTGTAGGCATGAGTCAGGTTTTCCCTGAAGGGTTTGTGGAAGAATGGAAGCTTCCAAATGGAAGTATCATTGAGAAGAGTTCATGTTGCTCCTCCTGGCTTCATTAGGAGACCTCTAGTGTTTTTTAAGGGTCTATTTTATAAAAGACTTCATTTTTAGAAACTAATTCACTGTTCAACCACCCCAAACAGATATATAAATCTAGCAATCCCTTCTTCTTATAGAATTGGTAAGTAACATGGAACCAGTGAAGAGTTTGGGAAGGGGGGCGACATTTTCAGAGCTGTACCTTTAGGTGATCTATCAATGATGCACATAAACTGTTACTAGGGGCGATGAGGGGCAGCACATTTGACAGCCACTGAGGACTGAGTTAGGACAGTGAATGGGGAGATGGGGATAGATGTGAAAGACATCGTAGAAGTAAGAAGGACTTGTTGGCTGTAGCAGCTAGAGAATGGAGAGCAAAGATCACTCTGAAGTATTTAGATGTCTTTATGTACAGACATGGAGAAAACAAGAGTCTACTCTTCAAGGGAGATGACATGGTTAGTTCTATACAGGTAGAGAGTAAGGTGCCAAGAATGCCAGTAGGTAAATAGAATTGTGGAATCAAAGAGTTATATACTTAAGTGTACTCCAGACTCCATTAGGAAGACCAATGTCGTTAAAGAAATGAAAGAAGTTCTACCCGGGAGACAGACACTTTAAATTACTTTAATAAATGCCTGAAAGAAGTCTTTTAAATGCATTTGAGTTGTATTACACTTGAAAAATGACTTACTGATATAGACACATTAAAAATATCATGTTGCTTTAATAGAAATGTTAACACTTTTGGCTTTTTCTTAACTAGGAGAGATTAATCTTAAAATATTGCTTGATCCCAATTCCCTGATCAAAACCTTTAGTGGCCATTTTCAGAGCTGCCCAAATTAGAGAAGCCTCTTTTCTTAGATCAGATTTCATTGCAATTATTTCAACTGCAATTATGTATAAATCCCAGGAAACCAAGCACAAAGACTGGTCAAAAGTGTTCTAGGTTCCCCTACTTTAGACAAAATGTAAAATGTAACAATATCGAGATACCATTCACAATGCTCCGGGTTTCCCTCTGGAAGTATAATTCTTCAATTCTTAGAAGGGTCCTAAGTCCATTTCTCCAGACTCCAACTCCCCATTTCACTCTCCCTCCTCCCCAGCCAAGAAGATTCATTTGCTCCTGGAATGAGAGGCTGTGCTAAGAGAGATGATTTCCCATAGCCTCTGTATGAATACCAGGCAACTATATACACTAGAAGGGGTTGTTGAATTCCCTGAAGCAAAAGAAAATTTACTGCAACCTGTACCCAAGGTAAAAACAAAAACGTACAACAACAAATACCTATTCATACCATTTTTGGGGGTTGGGATGGGGAGAAGAGGGTGAAAACCCCAAATCTCCAAAACACATAACAAAAAGATGCTTTACGTATCAAAAAGTCTTTGCCTGTGCTGTCATCTTCCCCCAGGGTAGATATGCTGGTATCGTACAAGAAAAGGAATGGCGACCTCCTAGTACCTTATTTAAATTCTATCTGATTTCACTAAGTTATCCAGTAACTTTAAAATAAATCTCAGACTCTTTAGTTTGTAAGAACCAAATAATATATTTTAAAATCTTAGCCATTGTGTTTCCCCATCACAATCCCCCATTAGCTCACTCCAAGCTCTGGGAGCTTTTCATGGCTTTAGGGAAAAAGAGTCTGAAAAAGGAAAAAAGGCATTGATGCTCAGCCTCAGCATGTCACAACAGGTTCCTTAAATGTACTACAAAGACAACAGATGTGAAGGGCAAGGTTTCTGAACGGTAAGAGCCAGACTTCTGAGCATCAAAAACTAGACTTGGAGAGTCTCAGAGCATAATGTTTTATCATTAAGAAATACATGAAGTATGAATTGCCAACCTGCCTTAATCCAGTTTTAAATACAAATGTAAAAGCATACATGTTAAGATTAAGAGGCATTATAAAATCTGAGAACAGGAGTCATCAGAGGGTAAGGCCTTATAAAGACATTTCTGGAGATTAGCTCGGCACTGAAGAACCTGGTGGGACTCCCAGCAGCAGAGGCTCATGGACATTTTTTCTTACGTCTTTTTGTCTTTGTTGGTATAGAGGCTGTACAAAACAATTAAATGGGAAAAATGAGGAAGTCACATTTAGTAATCAACAAGTATTCATCAAGAGTTTTCATATAATATTACATAATACCTCATTTAATTGAAAGGGATAGCCATAGCACATGGGCTTTGTTATGGTGGACATGTGGCCACTCGATAAGGCCTATGTTTCCAATATATGTGTATATTTCCAACATATATATATAAAATTAGCTGGGTGTGGTGGCACACACCTGTAGTCCCACCTACTCTGGAGGCTGAAGTGGGAGGATCTCTTGAGCCTAGGAGGTTGAGCTACAGTGAGCTATGATTATACCAATGCACTGTAGCCTGGGCAACAGAGTGAGACCTTCTCTGTAAAAAATATATGTGTGTATGTCCATACAAAATGCAGATTCTGACTTAGTGGGTCTGCATAATGGGATCTGAGATACTGCATTTCTAACAATCCTCCAGAAGATGCTGAGGCTGCTGGTCTACAGACCATATTTCAAGTAGTAAGATTCTAAGAAGGCCCAGTTTCCAAGCCATGTAATTGCAATCTTTTAGAATATTTTGATTCTTTGCCTATGGTGCCTGATTTTACTAAACTCTTCTCTCCTGGGACTCCAAAATACCCAATACACATGAGAATATAGTCAGAGGCCTTGGGTCTCTTAAGGGTCAAGATAGGCCCAGCATTTTCAGTTTTGAGATTTAGTGTATTATAAATGAGGAAATGCTAAAGAAGTTTGTCTTAAACTGGTAGGTTTAGAATATTAACATCCACCACAATGAAATTTTTATCACTTAATACAGCACAATAAAATTGTTCCACTTACAAGATGTTTCAATTTATATAATTTCATATTCTACTCTAAGTGGTGTGTGAATTTAAAAATATAAAACATATCTCTTTAAACCCTGTAAACATTTATCTGAAATCAACAACTTTATTTGGAAAGAGCTTCAAAGGTCTATGTTAGAGTTGTTTATGACTCTGAGGCTGGCACCATATGCATTTTGCATTGGTACTATTGTTGGGCTCTGCTCATTCAACTTTGAGATTTCACGGGTAGCACTACCTTCATCTGCCTCCACAGTCACTTAGGAATATATTTCATAACAAATAACAATGCCAGTGGTCTCACCGTTTTTTTAAATAAAGGAACAGATTTCTGGAGGTTCTTACTCTGTCATTCAAGAAGTCCAATTTTCTGACAATGTGGCCCTGAACGGAGGCTCTTTTTATCATCAATCTATTAGGAGACACACAACTAAGTTATGGCAAATCGTACTAAACAAGTAGTTTGCTGGGATGTCCTGAAAAAGAGTTCCCGCCATAAAGAAAAAAAAAATAGGAAAATGTTTCCCCCATGCCACTACACAGCTCCTGATATTAAAAACAGCTGTTCATGAGTACAATGCTCAAAGCTATTATAATCCTCTTGTAACTCTCTATGATCAACAGAGACCTCATCCAGTCTCCTGACTTCTCCGCATATCTGACACTGGAATGACCTAATTCCTGCAGAAGTTCTTGTGGTAGCATTCATAGATGTCAATAGCTAGGCCTTATTAGAAAAGTGATTGAGGGAGATGTGACATTTCTCTTCTTGTAAATGCTGTCCAGGTTTCCCCTGAAAGAGGCAAAACAAACACTACCAAAAGGTAGACTTTCCTTGGTCTAGATTGAGATAATTTTTAAAGGTCACTATGAGACAGCACACTGTTGCATAGTATCAAACACTAGATCGATCAGAAACAAGAACTAGAATCTATCCTTGTTCTACCATTGATGGATTTCTATATCTTAAGTAAATATTTTTTTTTCTCTGAGATTTACCATCTTTCCTTGTAAACTGAGGAGCTTGGAATAGTTACTCTCTAGGTTACCTTTAACTCCAAGAGTCAGTTGTCTCATCCCAGTCTGCTTGGTTCTGTGTCAGTTAAAGCATCAAACAAAATTTAACTCAGATTTTAAGATACAACTACCTAGAATTATTGAAATATTTGTTTATTTGTTGTTTATTGATGAATCCTTCTATCCATATATTCATTTTTAATGTATGAGAGGCCTCAGGGAAGATGGTTATTTTTTATTAGGATAATTTCATTGTGATTCTTCAGTTATGTAGTACTGTTATAACTGAATGCAGGTTTAGATGCTCACTGCTTGCAAAGTTGAATGACAAGGATGAGATTCAGTAGAAAGAAAAAGACTTTATTTTCCAAAGTTAGCAAGAGGTAAATGGTTCGGATTCCTGCCTTAATGGAACAACTTCAATTTTTGGGCAGAAATCAAGGGTTTAAAAAGGGAAGTTTGGCATAAGGGGTATGCAGAGGGCAGGGGTGGTGAGGCAGTGCAGGTCTACACGACTTGTTCTGATGACTAATCGTGAGTTATTGCCCATCTGGTGAATGGGCTGGTGCCACTGCAGGCACAAGCAGGTTGTAAGTTAACTGCAGCCTTGAAGTAATCTAGTGGGGAAGAATTTCATAGGCACCTGGATCATTTCAAGATTCAGTCTCTGAAACTTCTAAGCAAGCATACAGTTAGAGAAGCTAGCGGCTCAAGGGGTAACAGGTGGAAAAAGAGCAGAGGTTATAATCACATTCCTAAGGTACTAAATAAGGAGTCAGCACACATGAAAAACAAGAAAAGGAGAAAAGGATTTGTTTGTTTGTTTGTTTTGAGACAAAGCCTTGCTCTGTCACCCAGGCTAGAGTGCAATGGCATGATCTCTGTTCACTGCAACCTCTGCCTCCCAGGTTCAGGTGATTCTCTTGCCTCAGCCTCCTGAGTAGCTGGGACTACAGGCACATACCACCACACCCAGCTAATTTTTATAGTTTTAGTAGAGACGGGGTTTGCCATGTTGGGCAGGCTGGTCTCGAACTCCTGACTTCAGGTGATCTGCCTGCCTCAACCTCCAAAAGTGCTGGGATTATAAGTGTAAGCCACCATGACCAGCCGGGAAAAGCTGTTTTTTTAAGAAGAGAGGGTACTTGGTTATACTATTCCAACTTGGATATCCTTGTACTTGGCTTTCAGAGTAATTAAACATTCCATTCACCCTTGATATGTTAAATATCTGAAAATGATATAATTATTTGTAAGTAGATGGTATAGAAGAGAATAGGAATAATTATTTGAGAAACGCAGTGAAAATGTAGGGAACCACTGGATGAGGAATGATAGTGAAAAAGAATGGTAATCTCAGCAATTTTTGAGCATCATCATTTTGTCCACTGGAGATAATGTGTTTTAAAAAGATGTAAGCATTGGCATTATTCTCTATTTTTATAAATGTTGCTGTTAATATTGCTCAGTGTGTGTGTGTGTGTATGAGAGAGAGAGAGATCCCTTGAGCAAGTACAGCCACTTTAGGGCTCTTCAGTTGTTAGGCAGTTCTTCCATTCAGATATAATGTAGACTTTGGAGAAGCTTGTTTAGGATTTTGCCTGTTAGTTATAACTCCCTACATAAGGAGAAATAGGGTAACTGTTCATTTTAATAATTTTTAGCTCTCTATTCTAGGACATATTCAGCAGTTCTTCAAATTAGCTGTCATAATAAAATATATTTTACCTTGGGGACAATTAGCACCATCTTGTCAAGACAGATTTATCTTTGCAACTCACCCACATGGATGTTCAGGGATCACAAAACAACAGGATGAGCTATATTTTGTAGAGCCGTTGTATTAGTCTGTTCTCATGCTGCTGATAAAGACATGCCTGAGACTGGGTAAATTATAAAGAAAAGAGGTTTAATCAACTCCCAGTTCAGCATGGCTGGGGAGGCCTCAGGAAACTTATAATCATGGCAGAAGGGGAAGCAAACACATCTTTCCTCACATGGTGGTAGCAAGAAGTGCTGAGCAAAAGGGCAAAAAGCCCCTTATAAAACCATCAGATCTCATGAGAACTCACTATCACAAGAACAGCAGCACTGGGTAACTGGCCCCATGATTCAATTACCTCCCACTGGGTCCCTCCCATAACACATGGGGATTATGGGAAATACAATTCAAGATGAGATTTGAGTGGGGACACAGCCAAACTATATCAGCTATGTTCTGAAATCTTGCTGGATGTCACCTTGCTTCTTCCAACGTTGGTACTGGCTAGCCAGAGAGTGCGGTGGCCCTGTATGAGTGACTTTCTTTGACAGGTGTTGTTTATTGTCATTCTGGATGCGAGACTATGTCTTAACATGTTGTATGGGAGCTGAAAGACAGATTGTGCGTGGACATTGATTGGTGAGAGCTCTTCTTGGGTGTTTGGACAGCCTCAGGATTTAGGGCCCGAACCCTTGGCAAAATGAATAATAGCCTTGCCATATAATAAGATCAGAATCTCTATGTATGCCCCATGTTTTCTCATCTTTTACTAACGAGGAAGGTACGTGCCAAGCTTTCCACAGGGAAAAGCTAGAGGAAAATAAAGGGAAAAACAAATGCCCAGCACTAATAATTCCCCTGTGTCAGTCAAGGCTGTTTAATGCTGTTGTTACGTAAATTTCATTTCCTGAAGTCAATGGTTTTAATTTAACTTATTGAAATGCCCCATTGGCCCCAGGGTATGCCTGGGATGTCATAAATCTGGAGTTTTCTATGAGAATGGCTTTTGTGCACAGCCTTCTGCCTCTCATGTTTCAATCTCAGTGTGGTCAGGGAAGAAATTTCAGATCTTCAGCAAAAATGAAAACTTCCAATGCCTTTGTCGTTGTTGTTACTGTTGAAGGTGAGAAGGTCATCTTATGGAAGACCTATTTTCATACACCAGATATTTGTGCTGTCTACATTTTTGTCCTCCCTTTTTTTTTAAAACCCAAAGCAGATCATCCGAAGCACACTGTCCAACCGTTAGATAGAAAATATTTATATCTTGATATAATTTCTTATGGCATTTTAAACTTCATCATTTTAACAGTACCTTTAAATATTTATTGGCAGAGAGGCAGTATTTTCTTTAACTTCCTCTTGGAGAATCTGCAAACTCTCAAGCCATTATTTATGACCTTCATTTGAATATGATCTCCTTCAAGAGCGTGGCACTTTAGAACTGAAATTTGGCTGTTTCTGCAGGGATGTGGTAAAATATATATCTAGGAAAGTATTGAGCTATTTTAAAGGAAAAAGGATTGCTTAATGAGTCTTATATATGATGTTTAGGGATCATGATTCATAGGAGGCTTGATCTTTTCCTCACCCTTTTACTGCCTTCAAAATTTCTCCTTCAGTTCTGATTAAATATGATGGATCAAACATGAGCATTTATCTCTATGTCCTCTGAGAATCTAACTAAAAATAGTTACGCGATTAAAAAACAGAGAAGGACAAAGAACATGAGCAAAGACAAAAGCCTAAAAAATATTGGAAAAAGGAGCTTCTGGACATGGGGTAAGTGATTTAGCAGACCTTAGAAAGGAGGGTGTAAGCAAACAGTGGGAGAAGCTGAGAAGATTTTCATTTGTATTGCAGGCCCCTTTAAGGCACAGAAATTGGTACCGTTAGGTACATTTGAAAATGAAGGTAATGGTGGGGTGGAAAATAGGATTGGCTGAAAGTCTGATGTATTAGTAGTTCAGATCTCAGGTCCCACATATCACTCTTTTTTTTTTTTTTTTTTTTCTTAAGACGAAGTCTTGCTCTGTCACCCAGGCTGGAGTGCGGTGGCTTGATCTCGGCTCACTGTTAGCTCTGCCTCCCAGGTTCATGCCATTCTCCTGCCCCAGTTTCCTGAGTAGCTGGGACTACAGGCGCCCACCACCACACCCGGCTAATTTTGTTGTATTTTTAGTAGAGACAGGATTTCCCCGTGTTTGACAGGATGGTCTGGATCTCCTGACCTCATGATCTGCCTGCCTCGGCCTCCCAAAGTGCTGGGATTACAGGCGTAAGCCACCATGCCCGGCCCACATATCACTCTTTCCACCTGAAAGACTTTCTTTCTCAACCCCAAATAAAAGGAGCAGAGGTTTATTTTTAGGAGAAAGAACAGACTGTGTTGGGAGCATATCACAGCTGAGGTTAGGGTTACCTTACTGATAACACAAGATGGTGTAGAATGTTGTTATAAATGTTGAAATTCCCAAATTTCTTCCCTCACTGGGCTCTAGGAATAGTTGCAACTATTCTAATTCCCTTCAAGCAGAGATTGAAATATTCTCCTTGGTTACATAACACAATATTCTCCTTGGTTATCTGACTAACACAAGAAAAATAATGATTGAAGGAGCTGATTACTATCCAGCTTCTGAATGATCTACTTTTTTGTATGAACAGAAGCCAAAGATCTTCAGTCATGTTTTTAGCAAAACCAGCATCACGTGTGGCAGATTAACACACAACAATCAAATGCACAGAGAAACAACTTCACTAGCATTCTCAAAAAGAGAGCATCCAGTTTGGAGATCACAGATATTGTATATTCTATTTAAAAGGTATTTTTAGAGAAAATAGGATTAAAATAAAATTTTTTAGAGATAGAGTCTCGCTCTGTTTCCCAGGCTGGAGTGCAGTGGCATGATCATAGCACACTGCAGCCTCAAATTCCTGGACTCAAGTGATCCTCCTACTTCGGTCTCCCAAAGGGCTGGGATTACAGGCATAAGTCACCCTTCCTGGCTGAAAATAGGTTTTAAAAATAGAGTAGCAGAAATTTATAAAAATCAATAGGAGGGTAAGAAGAGAGAGCTGAGAATAATTTAGAAAGTAAACAATATTAACAAGTATTTACACTAACACAGGTATTTATAAGAAGTAAGGCAACTGTCAAAGTATAAGAGCATTCTAATAGGTCCACCATCTAAGGATTAATATTCAGAAAAGGAAAAGAGAAAAACTGATGGGAGAAAATGATACACAATGTAGAAAAAATTTCTAGAGCTGAGGAACATGAGTTTCCATACTGAAATGACCTACCACATGATCAGCAAGTTTTCTTGAAAATAGACACATAGCAATTCACAGTGTGGTATAATTTCAGGACATGAGGGAATATGCTAAGATCCTAAAATTTTCAAGAGATTAAAAAGCAACTACAAATATAACAATAGCTTGACAAAAACAATTTTATACAAAGGGTCAAAATGAGAGTAAAACTAAACTTTCTCACTGCAAAAAATAGAGGCCAGAACACAAGGGGGAAATGCTTCCAAATGGTGGAGGGACAGTGACTTGAACCTAGCCTTCTATAGCCCCAAACCATCAAAAAATGAGAAGGTATGAACAACAATGTTTCAAACACAGAAATTCTTTAAAAACAAAATCAAAAATCTAAACTGTTCATCATTCTCCCTCGATCAGGAAGCTACCATTAGGATCATTACCTATGATATTCATGGTAAACACAAAATAAATATACTATAAAATAGAACTTAAAAGGCGTGCTGAATGAAACTCAACCTCTTGTTAATTCTAAGTCAATAAGTTTAGGTTTTATTTCCTCAGCCACAGCCAAAGATTTGTAGAGGTGGCTATTGAGTTATTTGCAAAAGGGTGTTTTTTTCTCCAACACTAAAATCGGCCTTTTGGGGCTTCAAGAGAGGCCATGTTGGATATGTGGAAGCATCTCTTCATGCCCTTCTCAGAGAGACACTAATAACTCTGATGGCTGAAGACTATAGGCTGTTCAAATCTCAAAAACAGCATTGCCAGCCAGCTGACTGAGAGCACCCAGTGTTGGCGTATGTCAGAATATTTACTGAACTCACGCTTCAGCTTGCTTCCTTTGGAGCATTATCCTTTGCACCGTAGGCAAACAGCTTTCCTTTGGTTTGTGCATTCTGTGTATCCACATTTTATGAAATAGGATGCATCTTTGTGTGCTACTTTAAATGAGTTTGCTTAGTAAAGGCAATACATAACTAGAAAAGAAAGCTGACCACTGACAATATCTTACATTTGAATAATCCCTTGGATTTATAAAGCACTTTGGCAAACTATTTTATTTGACCCTTAAAACAGGACTGTGAAGTAGAAAGCTCTTTTCTGGTTTAGTGACTAAGAAAATTCTAAAGCGAATTAGGAGCTAGAAAGAGTTAGGTCCTGGGACTCGATTTTCAGTTGCATGCCCCTTACTCTATCATTGGGATTCTAAAGAATAAGTAGAAAGAGCCTTCGAGGCTTTAGTCCCCTTCATCTCTATTTATCTCTACGGTAGGAAGAGCACTTCCTTTGGGCTCCCCAGGTTGATTTGCTTTTACTTGATGGCCATTATATTTTAGAACTGTATATTATTATTAATAGAACTATTAATAATAGTACACAGCACTTATAAGTGGATGTCACAGTTGATCATTGAACAACATAGGTTTGAGCTATGGGGGTCCACTTATACGCAATTTGTTGTTTTCAATGAAAGTTACACCAAGTGTGCCTGCCTCTCCTGCCTCTCCTTCCACTTCTACCTCTGCCACCCCTGATACAGCAAGACCTGATCCCCCTTGTTCCTCTTCTTCCTCAGTCTACTCAGCCTGAAAATGATGAGGGAGAATGAAGACCTTTATGATGATCCGTTTTCACTTAATGAATAGGTGATATGTTTTATTTTCCTTATGAATTTCTTAACATTTTCTTTTCTCTAGCTTACTTTATTGTAAGAATACAGTATATAATACATATAACATATACAATATTTGGTAACTGTTATCAGTAAGGCTTTCAGTGAGTAGTAGGCTATTAGTGAAGTTTTGGGGAATCAAAATTTACATGCAGATTTTTGACTGCCTGGGGAAAGGGGGTTGGTGCTCTAACCTCCACATTGTTCAAGGGTCAACTGTATATTCTTTTTCACATGTCCCTGCTTCCCCACACGTAAGTTAGTCCCATTTATTTTCAAGAACCTTCAAAATTTTAAACATTCCCTTCTCCTCCCTCAACAGAATACTCTATTGGTGTATGTTCTAGATCTACCTAACCTTAAACTGCTGAGTACTCAAGCAAGTCACTTTCCTTTTCTGGAAATATATTACCTATTTAAAAATCAAACAAAAGAGTCTAGCTAGATATTTTCTAAGATCCTTCCAACTCTAGTATCTCTATTCCACAGTTCTGCTCATATCCCAGATTTGATGGGGTTACATTGCTTAGACAAAGGAACTGGACACACTTTAAGGCTTTGCTAGATGGTCATCTAAGAAAATGAGAAGGAAGAAGGAATGGGGACATCTAGAATATTTCTTTTTCACAAAAGAAAATGTAAATACAAACCATCCTTTCTTTTGAACACTTAACTATATGCCAAGTATGTTTCTGGGTATATTACATAGATTATCATTAATCATTATGACAGCTCTTTAAGATGGTGGCATTGTCTTAATTTCTTTAACCTTTTTTTTTTGAAAATAGATTATTCTTACATAAGCAACACATAAAAGAAAAAATTATAAAGAGCATTAAAAGACTGAAAAGCAAAATTGCCTCTACTATGTCTATCTATTTGCAGACCAACTCCTAAGGACTAACACAGGACATACCTATGTGTCCTTTCCAATGAGAGTAAATGGCTAGAAGCAGAATTGTTAGGATGAAAAATACACACATTTTAATATTTAAAAGTGGTGCCATAGTTCCCCCTTATCCACAGGGCATACGTTCCAAGACCTTCAGTGAATGCTTGAAACTTCAGATAGTAATGATCCATGTATATACTCTGTGTGAATTCTTTTCCTTCTTCAGAATTGCAGTGACCTCAGCATATAATTTTTTTTTTAAAGTCGAACTTTCACCTTTTCTCTTAAAAGAAGAACTTTATGGCTTCTCTTTGACATATGTAAATTATCAGCATTACTATTCTTGTGCCTTGGGGCCATTATTAAGTAAAATAAAGGTTACCTGTAACCAAGCCCTGCAGTTCTGCCACAATGCATCTATTAACTGAGACAGCTACTAAGTGACTAACAGGTGGCTACTGTAGAGAACATGGGTCCACTGGACACAGGGATGGATTACATCCCAGTCGGGAGGGAATGGGACTGTGTATGATTTCACCATGCTATTTAGCCCACACACTTTACAGCTTAGGAACTGTTTATTTCTAGAATTTTCCATTTGATATTTTTGGACCACAGTTGACAGCAGATAATTTTCTGAAACTGCAGAAAGTGAAATTAGATGAAATAGGGGAGACTCATCTTTTCCTAAAATGTACCAATTTACATTTCCACCAATATGCAAGCAATATTTTCTGACAATCCTATGTCCCTTTGTGGTTTATGTCTCACAAGCTAGTCAATACTGAGTATCATTAAACCTTTAAATCTATATTATGCTAATAGGTAGAAAACGTATTTTAATGATTTAAATTCTTAAAGGTATAAATACTTATTGACCAATTGCATGGTTTTTTTTTTTTTTTTTTTTTTTTTTTTTTTTTTTTTTTTTTTTTTTTTTTTTGTGAAATGCCTTCTTGTGTGCTTTGTTTTTATTAAGTTACTCATCTTTGTCTTCCTGATTTGTGAAAGCTCCTTGTATACTAAAAAACTTAGGCCCTGTGTTACAGGGCTCTGTGTTACAAATATTTCTCAAATTTTTTTCATGGTATTTTCCCAGTATTTTAAATCCTTCTTTTTCATTATTGTGTTTAATTTATTTTCTTTCCAGCTTTATTGAGATATGATTAACAAATAAAACATGCATCCTTTATTCTCTATGATTGATGGGGTGAAAAATTGCATCTATTTTGCATCTATCTAGAGTATACAAAAATGGAATATTTTGACATATGTATACACTGTGAAATAATCACCACAATCAAGCTAAATAACATCACTTTACATAGTTCCTTTGTGGTGTGTGTGTGTGTGTGTGTGTGTGTGTGTATGTGGTGAGAATACTTGAGACTTCCTCTTAGCAAGGTTCAAATATACATTATATTAATGATAGTTACCCTGCTGGACATTAGGTCTCCATTACTTATTTGTTTTACAGCTGAAGGTTTTGTACTCTTTGACCAACAGCTCCCCTTTCTTCTACCTTCCAGCTCCATGTAACTCCTACTCTCTGTTGCTATAAGCTAGACTTATTTATTTATTTATTTTTTAAATTCTACGTATAAGTGACATCATGCAGTATTTTTCTGAGTCTGGCTTATTTCACTTAGCCCTAATGTCTTCAAGGTTCATCTATGTTTTGGCAAGTGGTCAGAATTCTTTCTTTCTAAAGGCCGAATATTATCCCTGTGTCATGTGTGTGTGAATAAAACCATATTTTTTAACCTGTTCATCCATCAATGGACACTTAGGTTGTTTGCAAAACTTGGCTATTGTGACACTGCATTGAACATGGGAATGCAGATATCCTGTAAAGATGTATTTCTTTTGGCTCTATACCCGGAAATAGACGGCTGCATCATGTGGTAGTTAACTTTTTAAGTGTTTGAGGAATTTCTAAACTGTTTTCCATAACAGCTATACCAATTTACATTCCCACCAATAGTGTACACGGGTTCCCTTTTATATATCTTCACCAATACTTGTTATCTTTGACATTTTGATAATAGCCATCTGAACAGGTTGTGAGGTGATATTTTAATGTGCTATTGATTTGAATTTCCCTGAAGATCAATGATATTGAGCATGTTTTATATACCTGTTAGCCATTTGCATGTCTTTTGAGAAATGTTTATTTAGTTCCTTTGCCCATTTAAAAATAGGATTGTTTGTTTTTTTGGGCTATTAAGTTGTATAGGTTCTTTAGATCTGAATCCCTTATCAGATATATGGTTTACAAATATTTTCTGCCATTCTATAGGTTGCCTTTTCATTGTATTGAATGTTTCCTTTTCTCTGTAAAAGCGTTTAGTTTCATGTAGTCTCACTTATTTGTTTTTGCATATGTTGCATGTGTTTTTGGTATCAAATCTAAAACATCGTTGGTGAGAATAATGTCAAGAATCTTTTCCCTTATGTTTCTTCTAGGAGTTTTATGGTTTCAAGTCTTACATTTACATCTCTAATCCATTTTGAATTGATTTTTTTATGCGGTTTAAGAGAAGGGTCGTTTCGTTCTTTTGTGTGTAGATATCTAGTTTTCTCAACATCATTTATTGAAGAGTCTGTGCTTTCCCTATTGTGTACTTCTGGTACCTTTGTCAAAAAGTAGTTGGCTGGTATATACATGAGTATTTCTGGATTCTTTATTCTCTTCCATTAGCCTATGTGTCTGTTGTTAAGTCAATAATATGCTGTATTTATTACTATAGCTTTGTAATATAGTTTAAAAATCAAAGTATGATGCTTTCAGCTTTGCTTTTTTGCTCCAGATTGCTTCAGCTATTTGAATTCTTATGGTTCCAGATAAATTTTAGTTTTTTTCCATTTCTGTAAAACAAGCCATTTAAATTTTGATAGGTATTACATTGAATATTACAATCTATTACAATAGATTGCTTTGGCTAATATGAACATCTTAGCAATATGTTTTCAATCCATGAAGACAGAATATCTTCCCATTTATTTGTGTTTTCTATAATTTCTTTTATCTATGTTTTATAGATTTTAGTGTACATACTTTTTACTTCCTTGGTTAGATTTATTCCTAAGTATTATTTTTGATACTATAAATGGAATTTCTTTTTTAAATAGCTCATTTTTAGTATATAGAAATAAAACTGATTTGTATGTTGATTTTTATATCCTGCAACTTTATTGAATTTGTTTATTCTGACAACATTTGTTTATTCTAAAAGCATTTTCTCTATAAAAGATCGGGTCACTTGAAAATGAGAACAATTTAACTTCTTCCTTTCCAATCTGGATGTCTTCTATTTCTTACCTATTTCCTCTGCCTAGGACTTTAAGTACTATGTTAAATAGAAGCAGTAAGGGTGAGCATCCTTATATTGTTCCTGATCTTAAAGAAAAGTCTTTCAATTTGTCACCGTTGAGAATGATAGATGTGGGTTTTTCATACATGGCCTTCATGGTGTTGGGATACATTTATCCTATCCCTGTTTTGTTGTGAGTTTTTAATCATGAAATGATGTTGAAATTTGTCAAATGCTTTTCCAGCATGTATTGAGATGATCTTTTGGTTTTTGTCCTTCATCCTGTTTATATAGTTTGTCACATTTATTGATTTGAATTTGTTGAACCACCCTCATATTCCAGGGATAAATCCCACTTCATCATAGTGTATGATCCTTTTAATATGCTGTTAAATTTGTTTTGCTAATATTTTATTCAGGTCTTTTGCTTCTGTGTTAATAGGAATATATTGGCCCATAATTTCCTTTTCTTATAGTGCCCTTTTCTGTTTTTAATTTCAGGGTAGTGGTGGCTTGTAAAAATGAGTTTGGGAGTATTCCCTCCTCTTCAGTTTTTAGTAAAAAGTTTGAGAAAAACGGATATTGGTTCTTCTTCAAATATTTGGTATAATTAGGCCATGAAGCCATCAGTTTCTGCATTTCTCTTTGGGAGATGTTTTAGTACTGATTCAATCTCCTTACCTATTATCAGTCTTCTCAGATTTTCAATTTCATGATTCAGTCTTTGTGGGTTGCATGTTTCAAAACTAAATTTATTCATTTCTCCTAGGTTATCCAACTTGTTGATGTGTAATTGTTCATTGTAAGTCTCCTATGATCCTTTGTATTTCTGCAGTATCAGTTGTAATACCTCCTCTTTCATTTCTGATTTTGAGTCTTCTCTTTTTTTTTTAAGTCTAGCTAATGGCTTGTCATTTATGTTTATCTATTCAAATAACCATCTCTAAATTTTTTGATCTGTTTTATTGTTTTATGGTCTCTATTTTTTCTGTTCTAATCCTCATTTTTTTCCTTTTACTAATTGTAGGCTTAGTTTGTTCTTTTTCTAGTTCCTTGAAGTATGACAATAGGTTGTTTATTTGAGATATTTCTTTTTTAATGTAGGCATTTATCACTATAAACTTCTTTTTTAGAACTGCTTTTGTTACATCCCATTAGTTTGGGCATGTTGTGTTTCCATGTTTGTCTTAAGATTTTAAAAAAATTTCCTTTTTGATTTCTTCTTTGACCTGTTGATTGTTTAGGAGAATGGTGTTTAATTTCTGCATAATTGTGAATTTTCAAGGTTTTTCCTGTAATTGATTTCTAGTTTCATACTATTGTTTTTGGAAAAAATATTTGATAGGACGCCAATCATCTTAAACTTGTTAAGACTTATTTTGTGGTCTAACATATGACCTATCCTAAAGAATTTTCCATGTTAATTTCAGAAAAATGTGTATTCTGCTGCTGTTAAATGAAATGTTCTCTATTTGTGTGTGAAGTTCATTTGGTCTAAGATGTAGCTCAAGTCTGAATTAAGTCATTATTTCCTTGCTAAAAAGGAATACCTGAAGCTGTATAATTTATAAAGAAAAGGAGTTTAATTGGCTCTTGGTTCTGCAGGCTGTAGAGGAAGCATGGTGCTGGTATCTGCATCTGGTGAGGACCTCAGGAAGCTTACAATCATAGTGGCAGGTGATGGGAAGCAATCATTTCACATGGCAAGAATGGGAGCAAGAGAGTGAGGGAGGAGGTGCCACACACTTTTAAACAAACAGAACTCTTGTGAACTGAGTGAGAACTAACTTATCACCAAAGGGATGGTGCTAAACCATTCATGAAGGATCTGTCTCCATGATTCAATCACCTCCCACGAGGCCCCACCTTCAATACTGGGGATTACATTTCAACATGAGATTGCAGGGGATAAATATCTTAATCATATCAAAGTCCAATGTTTTGTATTTTCTTTGTGTCTGAATAATCTATTCACTGTTACAAGTGAAGTTCCCTACTATCACTGTACTGATGTCTATGTTTCCTTTCAGCTCTGTAAATGTTTGTTTTATATATTTAGGTGCTCCCATGTTGGGTGCACATGTATTATAATTGTTCTATCCTCTTAATGAGTCAACCCTGTATCGTTATATAACAACCTTTTTATGTCTCTTTTTACAGTTTCTGACTTAAAGTCTATTTTGTTCAAGTATAGCTAGTCTTACTCACTTTTGTTTTCCATTTACATTTCCCTTTACTTTGTGACCCTGCGTGTCCTTACAGGCAAAGTGAGTCTCTTGTAAGCAACATATAGTTGCAGCTTTAAAAATAATCCTTTCAGCTTTTTCTTTTTTTTTTTCCGAGATGGGATGTCCATATGGAGTAGAAGCCCAGGCTGGACTTGAACTTCTGGGCTCAAGTTGCTCATGCTGGACTTGAACTCCTGGGCTCAAGTCATCCTCTGGCCTCAGCCTATCATGTAGCTGAATCTACAGATGTGTACCATCACACCTGGCTTTTTCTTTTCATTGGAAAATTTAGTCCATTTACATTTAAAGTAACTGTAATAGGTAAGGATTTACTGTTGTTATTTTGTTAATTGTTTTCTGGATGTTTTGCAGATCCTTTCTTCTTTCTGTTCTTTTTAGTGATTTGATGATTTTCTACAGAGTTGCACTTTGATTCTTTTTATCTTTTGTGTATCTACTATAGACTTTAATTTCATGGTTACTATGAAGCTTATATAAACATTTTTATGGCATCTGTTTAAATAATGTAAAGTCTTCCCCTCACTGAAACTATAAAATATTAAATAATTTCTTATAATACGCTTATTTTTACTTTTTACATGTTTTATTTCTCATTTACTTGAAAAGCTTTTAGGTATTTTCAATATAAATAGTGTGGTCTCGCTGTAACTACAGTTCTTTTAATTCTATCTCCCCTTGATAGATGAACAATTGTCTGACATCATCCATCTAGTATCATTTTCTCTCTTACTTAGAAATCACCTTTATGATATAAATTCCTGCATATATTTTGGACAATTTCTGGATTACTTATTCACAGTCCAATGCTTATTAAAATTCTGCTCAACTTATTTTCCTGAGTCAGCACTAAATTCTTTTGAATTTTTTTTTAACTTTAAAAAGGTTATATTTTTGGATGAAGTTAGTCCAATTCATTTTTTTTATGATTTTCTGGCTTGCATCAGATATTTATTTTACCAAATAAATGTGGTCATTGTGTGTTTTATACTTCTGACATACCATAGGATTAATACCTTAAATTTCTTTGCGTCAGTATTTATATATAAAAAATGTGGCAAGGAATTTTTTTTTTTGGAAGGTATGGGAAGCTATCTTTCTCAGGTTTTGGTATCAATGTTATGTTATCTTCACAAAAAGAATCTCGGTCTTTTCCAAGGTAGGAATAATTCCTATTTTAATGATAATGTGACTGGAGCTACAAGAGGTTTAAGTAACTTTTCCAAGGGTACATACCTCTTAAAGAATAGAGGTGATTTTTGCCCACTGAATATAGAAATGGTCATCTTGATTAGATAAGTAGAGAGGCTAGAACATTTGCTCCAGAAAAAGATACCAGGTATCAATAACATACTTAAATTTGTAAAATATATTCTGTATAATTTTATAATTTTTATGAATAATTACAATAAATTCATACAGTCACATCATGGTTTTCAGATGCTGCTCATGTCCATTGTGTCATTTTTTTTTCTTGCCAGTACCCCTTCTATTACAAGGGAGGAAAATAAAACTCAGATTTCAGGAATCAATCAAGGTCATGTAGTAACCTGGTGGTCAGCCAGAGCTAGAAATTATCAAACGTGTTGATCCAGGTAAGTCCTCTTTCTGTTATGCTGTATAGCCTTCTCTTAAGAGTATTACTGAAGAATTATCTGTAGTCTTTCCTCATTCAGAGGAATATGACAAGTTTTTCCACAAAGAGAGTCAACATATTTTGGTTGAAACTTCACCCTGTCAGAGAGGCTGCTTGCTACCATTAGAGCTTTTAAGCAAGGATGAGATAATCACAATAATTATCTTCCATTAGCAAAATGATCTGGCACCAGATTCTTCCTCCGGTTTTTGCAGCCTCCCTTCTGAAGCAGAGAACATCTGAAATGGGCTTCCAGAACACTGCAGTGGAAAATAATCAGAAGTATAAAAATGAACTGGAGGAGGCTAAATTAATCAAAGAGTCATGAGTGATTAAGGACCCAAGATCAGAAAAATCTGATAATTTCGGTTAATATAATTTAGTTTTTGTCTTCTCAATGGATTCACTATAGAGCAGCCTTCCAATTAGTATGCTTGCATCATACCCTCAATAAGGCAGACAACATTTCAATGTATCAATTCTACATTTATCCATCTAATTCATTTCCCCTAAAGGCAGTAAATAAGGCTTGTAAAATACTAATTGTTTTAATTCAAGGTTTAATGCAAACTCATTGTATCTCTATTTCTTTGGGGAATTCAAAAAGGATTCACAACCTATTGGCTAGATCTTTTGCCTAGATCCAATTAGAGGTTGAAATTCAAAGGATTTTCTTTTATTTGTCAGTGTTAAAAAAAAAAAATCACCACTTCTATCACCATCACAATCACAGTCAGCATTTTCACCATCTTTGTCACTATTTTTTTTACCGTTTGCATGTGTAATATGTTTGTATTCTTTGTGGATCTTGCAACTAAAGTCTGAGCCCATGGTTGCCTCGACTGTTTAAAACAAAAGGAGGAAGTGCATTATAATATTGATAAAACTATTCTTGGCGGGGCGTGGTGGCTCACGTCTGTAATCCCAGCACTTTGGGAGGCTCAGGCTGGCGGATCATGAGGTCCGGAGATCAAGACCATCCTGGCTAACAAGGTGAAACCCCATCTCTGCCAAAAAAAAAAAAAAAAAAAAAAAAAAAAAAAAGAGAAAAAAATTAGCCTGGCGCGGTGGCGGGCTCCTGTAGTCCCAGCTGCTCCGGAGGCTGAGGCAGGAGAATGGCGTGAACCTGGGAGGTGGAGGAGCTTGCAGTGAGTCGAGTTTGCGCCACTGCACTCCTGCCTGGGCGACAGAGTGAGACTCCGTCTCAAACAACAACAACAACAACAACTATTATCAGTAAATTTAAGTGGTGCTCTCCCTAAACTAATCATTGACAGCATTAACCCATTAGAGGAGTGCTAGCAAAAGAAAGAGTTGTAGGGTCATTAGATTAACCAGATTGTATGCTCCATGAATGCTGGGTCTATGTCTGTTTTGTTCACCACTATATATCCAGCACCAAATGCAGTATCTAGCACTTGGTTGGGACTCCATAAGTTTTAAAATGAAAGTTAAGACACAGAGTTAAGTAGAGGATTCAGTTCTGTAGTTAAGGTTAATATATGCATGGCCTTAAACTCTACTGGACATTGAAATCACCTGGAGCAAAATCACATTAAAATACTATGTTTGGCTCCATTCCCAGGGTTTTGATCAAACTGACATTAGGCACAACCTTGTCAACTCAATTTTTAAAAGCTCTTTAGGTGATATCAATGTTCAACTTTTGGGAAACACTGTTAATATAATTAAAAGAAGTCCAACTTTGCACACAGGACAGTCCTAGCTTATGAGCTCATTATGCAATCAATCTAGTTTGCAAACATTTACTTAGCACCTGTTATGTATGAGGCATTCTACATGGCTCTGGGGAATATGGATGAAATGAGACTTGGCTCTTAGAGCTTCCTATTGATTTTGGAGATGAGTAAAACACTCAAAAATGATGCAAATAAAATAATGTAAGGTGATATTATATGATATATTACAGAATATAATTTGTACTGTATAGTGAGGCAACAAATATTAAGGAGCTTATAGAAAGGAGAAATCTCTCCTTCTGAAGTTTTCAAGGAATGCTCTACAGGGGAAGTGACTTTAAACTGGATCTTGAACAAAGTGTGTGAGAAGAAAATATGCTATAAGATAGACAACAACCTAAAGGTACTCCAAGAAGTGATACAATATCAGAAATGACAGACTTTCAAAGCAATGCTAGATATATAATTCAAGAGTCTCCTTTATAGGTTGTTGAGGGGAAGGTTTCCAGAGCTTTGTCAGTGTCAACAACCATCAATATGGTGTTCGTCATAGGATCAGAATATTTAACTGGGAGCTGTCATTCAGACCCATGCTGGAAATCCTTAGTTGAGAATTAATAAGGCAGTGAAAAAAGAAGGGTTCAACATAGTGAAAAAAAAAAAAAAAAAAGACTATTTCTAGCAAAAGTAAGGGTATGAAGAAGGAAGGAATGGTTGGGATGAAGTTAGGGGTCATGGAAACAGATTTTCCTGGTGGGAAAGAAATGAGGTTGAAGTGGTTCCAACTGGGGTAGCTTAATAACTTAGGCCTTGTCTTGTGCCCTCTGCCTTTCCAGATGGTTATTAGCTGTCAGATAAATTTAACCCAAGGGTCAATGTGGCTTAATTACTGCCTTTGTAAAGTCTTGATGACTTGCTATTTATTTTTAATAAGCTTGTCATTCATTATATTTCTTACTTAAATGTCAAGATGATGAGGAAAGGAGGGGAAGCTTGCCTTAGTTCTCTCTCCTGTCATTACTGTCAACCAGACATTACTGGAACCCTGTTTCTTAGCCACTGCTTTTGACAATCCATTCTGGATGAAAGAACAAAATGCATTCAGGGGTTGAGGGAGGGAGGAGAGAACATTAATTCCAGTAGTTCAAAACCCCAGCTCAATAAAGAATGAATTGAAAAGAATTAGAAAAATGGAGACCGGGCTATTGCTAAGGTCTGCTAATTTGGGTACTTGCCTTCAGGGTACCATGAGTTTATAAACAGATGGGAAGAAAGAGGTGGATTAGCTAATTAATACTAAAAGAGAAATATATATATATATATATTTCAGTAAATATGTGTGTATATATATAAATATATGTATTTCAGTAAAAATATATATATTTCAGTAAAATTCTTCAGTTATCCTCCCTATAAAAGGCTGAGACTTCCTCTCTCTTTTATTTCACTCTTTGCTTAGGCAGCCCTTTAGTGTTTTGTTTTTTTTTTCCTTTCTATTCATAGATTTCATTAGCATGGTAAAATGAGAATGGAAGGGAAGATGACTGGGGGAGTGGGTGTAGGAATTAATAGAGTCCTAACCTTTCCCCAGCTCTTAAGATGAGCTGAGTTGGGATTGGGGTGTTTACAATACAGCAGGATTGGCAAACTTTTTCTGTAAAGGGCTGTAATAAAATAAACATTTTAGTCTTTGTAATTCACATGTAGTCTCTGTCATGCAGTCTGTTTTGTTGTTGGTGTGTGTGTGTGTGTGTTTTAACATCCCTTTAGAAATATTTTCAAAAAGCTATTTTTAGCTTGTAAACTGTACAAAATTAGGCTATGTGCCTCCATTAGGGAATATATCCTCTATGTGTTTTCACTGGGGTAGAGAAAGACTCTTCTTTGCAACTCTCCACAGGTCTGAGGCAGGAGGAAAAGAGAGAAAGAGAGTCAAAAGGTGCAGAACACCTTTGTATGTTCCATGAACTGCTCATTTCCTTTCCTTTATCGACAGAGATATGAAGAGTGCCTTTGTGAATTTTGTTGGGGGACATATGTGAGAATTTTCCTTTGGCTGTTTTTGGTTAACCTCCTAGGCTAATTGGAATTGAAGTCAATTCAGTGTGGACTAAAAATATAAATAGCTAACATTCATTGAGTGTTTTCATGTTCCAGGCCTTGTTTTAAACGCTATAAATGTGTTACTCATTTTATTTCATTCAAGCTCCTATGAAGTAATTTTATCATTCTCATTTGACAAATGAGAAATCTGAGACACCAAGTAATTAAATTTCTTGCCAAGGCCATAAGTTTATGAATGGCAGAACTTACTTGGATTTGAATTCATGTACTCTGGCTCCATGATCCACACTTTTAATCACAATGCCTTCTTACCACCCTTATCACATATTGAATGTTGACATGTAACAGCAGTTTTTCATATTGTATGACTATGTCAGTCAGTAGAAGTCAGATTTTGGTGCAGCGACAAAACACTCTCAAATCTTAGTGGCTTTACACAACAAAGGTTTATTTCTACACTTCTGCTATATTTCACATGGTAGGAAATTCTCCACATCAACCACTTAAGAGTTAGGTGGATGGAGTATATCTGCACCTTCTAGAATATGCAGATTCCTCAGTCTCTGAAGCAGGTTAGGAGAGAGACTGAGAATCTCACAGGAAATTTTCATTGCCTCTACCCAGAAGTGATGGACATCACATCCCACATTTATTGTCCATAACTAGTCACTCCTTTCACCTAACTGAATTGGGGCTGGGAAACGTAGAAACACAAAGAGGCTATTTGATATGTATCAGTTTCTCTGCTGTAGCATTTTATACTGTTCAGTGTATCTTCACATACATTAGTTTGACCTTCATTTAATTCTTTCAAGAAGACAAAACAGGCATTCCTAATGCTATTTGACAGATGAGGAGGTGAAAGTTAAAAGAGAGGCAGTGATCAGCCCAAGAAGAATGACTGGCTAATAGAAAGAACAGGTCTTTGGGTTTAAGACAAATTTTGGTTTAAAATTGGCTTCTGTTGCTACCTTGTGACAAATTCTTTAACCTCTCAGAACCTCACTTTATTAATTTCTGTAGTATAATCATCTCTGCTGTTAAATTAAGTTTAACCTAAGCCTTATGTCTTCTACAATCGGCCTAAAGGTTTCTAAGTACATAGTAAAATGTAACTCAACTGGATGTGTAAACAGATTATAACCTCCTCTTGGGCCAAACACTGAGTTTCAGCTAATCAATGGTGACCAACTATTCTAGCCATGTTAAAATAAGACAAACGCTAAGCTGTAACCAATCTTGCTGTTTCAGTACCTCACTTCCGTTTCCTGTATTTTACTTCCTTTTTCTGTGTCTAAATCTTCAACCACGTAGGTGTGCCAGAGTCTCTCTGAAACTATTCTCATTCGGGAGCTACCCAATTCACACATTGTTCTTTGTTCAATTAAACTCTGTTCAAATTAATTTGTCTAAGGTTTATCTTTTAACACTATCTTATTGATTTGTTAAAAAAATAAATAACAGTTCCATAAAGTGCTTTGTATTATGCCTGACTGATGGAATAGGTTCAATGAAATGATAACCCTCTTTGACAGTTTTCTCAAGGTTGCATATTTTGTTGGGACATTGGAGGAAGTATTCAGGGCTCTTGTCTCTGAATTGTTGTCCCACAGTTAGTGATAGTGGAAAACCATGCAACAGCAGCATATGACAGGGTGTCTCCATAGGGCAGAGTTGAGATCTTTATACATGAAACAATGTGGGAAGAATATACAATAGCACCTTTTGAAATGAGGCAAAGATGGTCACTGCTATGGCAATTTAGAAAGGTGGCTTGAGATAGGAAAGGCTTGCAGAGGAGTTTAGCTGATCTCACCTGCTCTGTCATATGTTCTGCTATTTGTTCTCTAAAGTGAAGTATTATCCAGTGCCCGACCCTTCATCCTTGGCTCCTTCCATTCCATATGCAGACTCAGGATTGTAACGAAATGCCTAGCACTGATTATTCTCTCTATGGTGGTTCCTACATGTTTTTGCTGAGATCCAGGACCATATATGTCTACCTGACATTTCTGCCTGGTTGTCCCACAGATACATTGAAATTACCATCTCCCGATGTGAGTTCCTTGTCTTCCTTAACTGCACCTGCTCATTCTGTTCTATTACTCTCAGTGATTAGTGTAGCCATTCATCCAGAGGTCAAGCCAGAAATACTAGGGTCATTTTAGTGTTCTTCTTTGCATCCACTGAATACATCACCAAATTCTGCAAGTTTTACCTCTTCTGTATATATTTTCTCCCTATTTATCTGCCCCTCTCTATTCCCCTTTTGGCTAAGTCATTCACTAGTTCCAACCTGGGGACAATATTTATTTTCTAAGTAGACTTCCTGCTTCCATTCTGGCCACACTCCAATCCATTCTCACAATCAAGCCAGAAGGAACTTTCTGAAATGCACACCTGATTGTCTCCCTCTTTCATTTAGAGTCCTTCAATGGTTCACCAAAGTTTTTATTGGATGGGAAACAAACACCTTATCTTAGTCACCAGACTATTTGTCAGCCCCTGGCTGCCCCTAATCTTAACTCTGGACACGCCCACAAATTCAGCATTCATTCCAGCCAGATCAAAATACTTGTAGTTTCCTGGACCCAACCAACTCTTTCATGCCTCAGTGCCTTCATACCCAATAACTTTTGCCTCAAATGTCTTTTTCCCATGACTTCAATTCCTATTTGACCTTTAAAACTCAGCCCAAGACATAATTAATCTTCAGTTTAAGGTCTCCCTCTGTTTTCCTATAATCCTTAGTTTGTTTTAAGGTCTTGCTCTATTCTGTAACACACACCTATCACATGTACTATAATTCTTGGTATATTTGTCTTTTCCACCCACTGGCTGCTAGATAGATTCTCTCTCCTAATTGAAGTAAAAGAGGCACACTCAGATTTCCTTTGATACCAAGGAAATGAGAAAGGACAAAAAATACTTCATTGGTTGTGAAGGCAGTCCTACTGAAGCACTAAAATGTCATTTATCATCATTTAGGTTTCAATAACTCTATGCAGTAGCTGTTCTTGTGAATTAATAATAATTTTCCAGATTGCCTTATTGTGACTCAGCAGCAGCCCTAACTTTCCTTCCCTTTCTTTCTTGCCTCTCCTCTTTGCTTTGCCAGCCACTCTGGCTTCTGCTTAGTCAAAGCTTCAGTTAGGTTGTGGCTTCTTCTTATTCTCTATGCTGAGTGTGTTTTCCTCATTTGGTTTATGTTTTTTGCACACATATCTGGGCCTCTTATGTTAAAAGTCCCTTGTAATAGGGTTTACACATTACTCTCCAGTACTGAGCATCCCTGTCTCATTCCAAACAAGTACAGACATCTGTCTGATTCCATTAGAATGGTGGTGGTGAGGTCCCATGCTACAAATTACAACTACATATACATAAGATTTTCATCAGCATGAGGCTGTTAGCTTGACAAGGGTCCTAAGACAGGTCAGAAGCGGGTGTTTTGAGATAATTAAGGGTGCTGTGTCCCAGCTGATTAGGAGTATCCTAGTGCATGTCCAGTAAATATTTGATGGATAAGTGAATTAATTAACATTGAAGAATACTAGGACTAGGTTGAAGAAGGGAAGAGAAGGCATTGCTAATTGGTAGGAAGAGGGGGCACCTATAAGTCAAATTACATGCCTAAGGTCATTATTCAGAAGGATTTCAAAGTTGCCAATTTTGTATAGCCATGTGCTGGTAGACAGCTTCAAAATGATTTGGGTTAGTTGACAGAGCATTTTGATAGCCTCTGGAGAGAAGCTGGTCTTGTTCTCTCTAATGCCGTTAGTTTAGAAAACTTGATATGATGCCTACATGGCCAACAATATATGTTTTGTGTTAGATAGGCTCTATATTTGATAATTATGGTGCTAACAACAATAATATTAAACAAATTCATTGCCATTATCTAGGTCTTTCAATTATTGGGTGAGTAGCTTGAACTACTTAGTTGTTCTATTCGCAGTGCCAACCTGAGGACAGAAAAGAGCAATTGATTCACACAAATGGCTCTAGGGGCTGAGGCCTGCAGAAGCAAAAGGCTGTGTGACCCAGCATCACTAATTTTGGGGGAGGTCTAGGACTTTCAGGTCTTTTAAATCAGATTGACATAATTGGACAATTTCAGGATATCTAGGACTATTTGGGGATGTCTAGCACTTTCAGGTCTTTTAACTCACAATGACATAATTGGACAATTGAGGAAATTATCTGAAGTTTTTGGTGAAAAATAACTTCATGTCTCAAATCTCTGTGCATTTTAAATAAAATTATGTATAATTAGCCCTTGAACAATACAGAGGTTAGGAGTGGTGACTGTCCGCTCCTGTCCACCATGTAAGGTAAAATCCACACATAACTTTGGACTCTCAGAAACTTTACTAATAGCCTACAGTTGACCTAAAGTCAATTAATACATAACAGCCAATTAACACGTTTTATACGTTTATGTATATACACTGTATTATTGTAATAAAGTAAGCTAGAGAGAAGAAAATGTTACTAAGAAAATCATAAAAGAGAATGTATTTACTTTTCATTAAGTGGAAGTGGATCATCATAAACATCTTTATCCTAGTCTTCAGATTGAGTAGGCTGAGGACAAAAAGGAGGGGTTGGTCTTGCTCTCTCTGGGATAGCAGAAAATTCACAAATATGTGGTCCTGTGCAGTTAAAACCTATGTTGTTTAAGAGCCAATTGTGTATGTATATTTATAAAATATGTACATATGTATGTATGAATGTACGTATGCATATATGCATGTACATGTATGTATACATGTATATGTGTGTGCATGTATGTATATGTATGTATATGTGTATAAAAATAATCTCTCATTGGATAAAGCTAATTAATAGGGAAATGTTGTACACAAAATAAAGAATTAACTTTTTGAGGACTTTCTGAACCACTGTTTTTTGTTTGTCTGTTTGGCTTGGGATGTTCTCTGCAATTCTTGTGTATATCATCAGCGGACCTGGACGCTATGAGTGTGTGGCAGACTTTTTTTTCCTCTCCCTGAAACCCTGGCCTCACTAAAGTATTCTGTAGGAAGAACATGGGAGAATTGTGTGGATGGCAGCTCTCCTCAGATATACCATACCCTAAGTTCCACCTGAGGTGGCTCCGGGGACTTTAGATAGAGCGATGGGATCCTGGCTTCCTTCCACGTGTAAGAGCTGCAGGCATTTTATAGACAGCAACTATGCGTATTGGGAAAAGCAGAGCATTAGGAATTGGGAGAGGCAGATTTATCATTGTGTAACTTTGTGATATTATGAAGCTACTTAATCGATCTGGGCATTTTCTTTCCTTTGTTTGTAAAATAAAAGGTCTGGATTAGGTGATCTATTAATAGAAGGGATACATTCGTCTCCAAATGCTATAACATCTAACTTAAGGCATAAGCTGTGACAGTTTATTCTTGGCTGATATAGACAATATCCTCATCCCAGGACACACCTACACCAACATCTATCTCTTTTAAAAATTCATTTTCATGGGAATTTTACTTTTGTAATAGAGTTTTAGTTGACTTTTGGTGGGAAGATAAAAGTGTAGGGATTTTTTTTTTTTCCTTGGACCGGGTCTTTCAAATGTGCTTTGAAGAATGAAATATTACAGTAAGAATGCAACTGTGCTTTTTGTTATGGGCTAAATTGTGGTCCCCTATCGCCAAATTCATATGTTGAAGACCTAACCCCTGGTACCTCAGAATGTGACTATATTTGGAGATAAGCTCTTGAAAGAGGCAGTTCAGTTAAAATGAGGCCATTAAGGTGTGGCCTTAATCCAGTATGTCTGGTCTTATAAGAAGAGGAAGAGATACCAGAGGTGCTGCACACAGAGAAAAGACTATGTGAGACCCCAGCGAGGGCGGCCATCTGCAAGCCAAGAGAGGCCTCAGAAGAAATGAAACCTGCTTACACCTTAAACTTGGAGTTTCAGCCTCTAGAGCTGTGAGGAAACAAATGTCTGTTGTATAAGCTACTCTACACTAGTCCATTAGAACAGCCCTAGCAGACTGATACACTATTGTTCAAGAGAGCTGCTGTAGTGCCCTCAGTTTAGCAAAGCCGGTGAAGAATGGGGCACAGGGTGGGGAAGACAGACCTAATCCCTAACTCCCACAGTACCTGGAACCCCACAGCTGGGACTCTGGGCCCTTCCAGAGACAGCATTGCTTACCTAGACGTGGGTCAATGGCTATAGTTCATCACCCCAAGGAGCATAGCAGGGAAGCAGCAAATGTGGTCACATGAGGGCCACAGATGGAGTGGGAGAATGAGAGAAGAGACTGCTAAAGAAGTACATACTGTGGGGACTCCAGAAACACTGGGCAGTCCTTTATATGGAGAGTGTTTGCTTTCAGTGGGCTGTTGTCTTTTAAGCCAACGGGCATTTGGATCATACAAGTATTACAAAGAACCAAATTTCATCATTTATTAAAAATATATTTCCTGAACATACAAGCCCATATTTGGAAAAGCTTGCATGATCCCTTAAAGGTAGCCACCTCCTCTTTTGGTTACTAAGGACTCCCCAAGTCCAAACATGACAACATTGCCAAATGATTGATATTCAAACTATCATACTGTCTTCACATAGCATAATTGTTCTGCACTTAAACCAAATCTCATATGCCTTAATGATTAGATCTTTTCACCCCCTTTAATTTATAAGGAAAATTGATTCTTTGGATCAATATTCCCAGGGGCACAAGAATCTGGGCTGCTGGTGGAGTCTGAGTGCGATTGCCTGAATGTTAATTGTTGTTTCTGATGTCTCCTGGAGCAGAGATGCTGCTCTTATTTTCAAAGCCAAACTCTGGCTACATGTCAAAATCTATAGCAAAACACCAGCGACATTTTTCTCCAGATCCCAAATAAAAGGAGATTAATCACATTTGTTTCATCTACTACCTTTTCAAGAGAAGTTTTTATTTTAAACAGCTACTTGTTGACAACGTTTGAAGGCCATAGAGCATGTCAAAGGATGATGGAAAGGTTTGAAAAGGTTTGTGAAAATGCTCTATGCTTAGAACTCTCTCTACTCATATTAATTTTCTTTACTCAAGTTTTCATCAGTAAACCAAACTGGGAAATAGATTTAGTTATGGACACCAGTGGTTTTCAATGTGTGGTCCCCAGACCAGTAGGAGTAGCACCTGAGAACTTATTAGAAATTGAAGTCCTTGAGTCTCATCCCAGAACTACTGAATCTGAAACTCTAGAGGAGGTGGCCAGGCAATCTGTGTTTTAACAAGCATCCCCATGTGATCCTGGTATAGTCTGGGAACTCCTGATCTTGACAACTCCACTGTGAAAACTATTTTATTGAAATTTCTGGGAAATCATTTCCATGGTCATTTATTCCCCTTTCCTTAGCTGTATTCACATACAAAAGATTCAGATCATCACATCCCAGCTCCTCACATGGTTCTTTCCCATGGACTTGTGATACTTACTTATACCACTACAATTCTTCATCTACCTCCCTCACCTCTAAGGATCAAAAGGACTCAGAATGCGCACCACCTAGGTTCAGCAATTACATCTCTCATTTTTATGTGTGTGTGAGGATTTTCTCTCTGATTGTGATTTCCACAAAGCCTGCCGGTAGGGTTGAACACAAAGACTTTCCTTATAAATGAGACTGTGGTAAGTCTTCACTAATGTTATCGCAGATTCTTGGAAACTGTGACTTTAAGTGAAACTACATACAGCAAACAGGTCTTCAAATAACAGCTAATTCAACATTGTTTTGTTACAATGTTGATGAGGGAAAATGGTTTTGTTGTATTTCCTTTCACTTATTTATTTTTGAGATAGGGTCTCACTCTGTCACTCAGGCTGGAGTGCGGTGGTGCAATCATAGCTCACTTTATAGCTCACTTCAGCCTCTGACTCCTGGGCTCGAGTGATTCTTCTGCTTCAGCCCCCTGAGTAGCTTGAGTAGCTGGAATACAGGTGTGCAGCACCATGCCCAGCTAATTAATTTTTTTTTTTTTTTTTTTAAGAGACAGGGTCTCACCATTTCACAGAGGCTGATCTCCATCTCCTGGACTCAAGAGATCCTTCCAGGCATGACACACTGTGCCTGGCTCATTTCACTTAAAGTTGGAATTTCCAGGAATCTACCCACAATGTTAAATGAGAACTTACTGTAATTGTTTTAAAGTATTTGCATGGCCAGGCTCAATGCTGACCACTTTACAAACTTTATTTTATTGGAGCTGAAAACAATCTATTCGACAGATGAGAAAATTAAGTCACAGAGAGGCAAAATAACTTTGCCAGCTTCATACAGGGGCAGGGTTGTAGCTCTCACATAGTTCCTATTCAGCACTGCTACTTGGAATAATGAACAAATACTTGTGAACTGAGTTAGAAGGAGCTGCTCAGCTTGGCTGATTTGGATGTTAGCCATACTTCTTTACTCCATAATTGAAAATAGAAACATAACTGAAGATAGAAACATGATGTCTTTGGCATACAATAGTTATCTTCCACCTACCTAATGGGGCATATGCCTTAAATTATTTCTCTGGTGGAGATACTGAATTGGCAACAAGGGATTCATAGTCTCTTGCTTGACTGTTAAGTAACCAAGGTTACAATTTTAGTCTATTGCAGGAAAAAAATAATCTGATCTTCCTAGGGCTTAAATTAGCAACAGGGCTTCATTAATAATCTGCATTGCATGAAGTAGTCAATTCATGTCAACTTGTTCTGTTTTTCTAACAAGGGGGAGAGAATAACTTTAAATACCTTTATTTCAGCTTCTTCTTACTCATGTAGGAATAGTAAACAATTGTTGGATGTGTGAAAAGTACTACCTGAGTTAAAGAAGTGATGGTCTTGGGATTGGAGCATGAATAATGGGTAAGAGCACTATGTAAACATGTAGACATTTGGCTGGGGCATGACTTCCATGAGTAAGTAAATGGGTAGAGCTTTGGGATACACTGTGATTCACTGTGTCTGGTGCAAGAAGTTTTTTTATTTTTTTGGTGGGAATTTTTTTAAGTTCAACTTTTATTTTCGATAAAGGGGGTACGTGTAAAGGTTTGCTATGTGGGTATATGCACCCAGGTAGTGAGCATAGTAACCAATAGGTAGTTTTTCTTTTTATTTTGAGATGGAGTCTCACTCTGTTGCCCAGGCTGAAGTACAGTGGCATGATCTCAGCTCACTGCAAACTCCACCTACCAGGTTCAAGTGATTCTCGTGCCTTAGTCTCCCAAGTAGCTAGGATAACAGGTGCCCACCACCACGTCTGGCTAATTTTTATGTTTTCAGAAGAAATGAGTTTTCACCTTGTTAGACAGGCTAGTCTTGAATTCCTGACCTTAAGTAATCCACCTGTCTTGGCCTCCAAAACGGCTGGGATTACAGGTGTGAGCCACTGCACCTGGCCCAATAGGTAGTTTTTCAACCTAAGCCCCGCTCTCTCTCTACGCTCTCTAGAAGTCCACGGTGTCTGTTGTTCTCCTGTTTATGTCTAAGTGTGGTCAATTGTTAGCTCTCACTTACAAGTGAGAACATGCAGTATTTGGTTTTCTGTTCCTTCATTAAGTGGCTTAGGATTATGGTCTCCATCTGCATCCATGTTGCTGCAAAGAACATGATTTCATTCATTCTTATGGTTGTGTAGTATTCCACGGTATATTTGTACCACATTTTCTTTATTCAGTACACCACTGATGTGCACCTAGGTTGATTCCATGTCTTTGCTATTGTGAATAGTGTGGCAATGAACATACACATGACACAATTCTCTCTTCTTAAGAAGAAAATGTCATATGCGCTCCATCTGGGAGGATGAGACCTTTCTACTCCATTGATTTCTACTTCTTTCTTTTATGTTGGTATGGCCCGTATCCTGGATGTCAGAGGCCTCATAGAATAATAGGGAACAAAACTGAAAGTTGGAGAAACCTGTGGAGAGGAAGTAGCTTCTAGGTTATTTTCCACGTTGTTGAGCTCTGCAACTAGGAAAAATGACTTCAGTCCTCCTTGAACCTTAATTTCCTCATCTATCAAATGAGAATACTGGGCCTGATATTGTCTAAGACTGGGTTATCTGCTTTGAGGAATAGACCCAATTCTTGAGAATGATTTTAGAAAAACTCAATCAAAGACCTCGATGTCATTATCAAGATTCATCGTGACAAAATCGATTTTTTATCTGATTTAAGGTAAACTTCCTCATCATTTGTTAAGTACAGCCATTCTGTGTTTCTGTGATTACTTACATGGCCTTAGTGGGGACAGATAGCAGGAAAGGTTCATTTATTTTTAAAATTTTCAGTTTTTTTCATTTAGTTTTATTCAAATATATGATTTTATTTAAATTTGTAAGTCAACAGTAGTCATGGGTTTTGTCATCTTTGTTTTTAAATTTTGTTTCTTTGATTTTCTTTCCCTAATCCCACACAAATTTTAATATGCCCTTCCTTTTCCAGTAACCTACAAAACAATCGGATGGGTTTTCCCTCTTATTTCTCCTCTACGTAGATAAGCCTATACACGCATATGTACATAAACATATGTATTTTTTTCTTTATTTTTGAGTGCTTGGATTTAAGCAACACAAACATTTTCTTCTATTTTTTTTTTTTCTTTGACTCAATAATACTTTGTCAAGATCTTCTCTGGCAGTTTTCATTCCCTCTTTTAAGTAATTACATGATATTCCGTGGTGAAACTACCATACATTATTCAGCAACTCCTTTGCTAACAGGCCAATAACTATAGCTAATCCAGTTTCTACCTATTTCTAACAATTTTGTAGAAGGTTTCCAGGAAGAATTTGGAAGATCTGAGTTAAAGATTTTATTACATTTTAACAGCTTTAATAGATTGTTTTTCAAGAACGCTGTAGCACATTACCTTCTACCAACAATAGATGAAAATTTCCTTTCTCCATATCTCCATCAAGGGTAGGTACTATAGCACCTTTTAGTTTTCATCAATCTGATGGAAAATCATTCATTTTAATTTTATTTTTTATTTACTTAAATTTTCATTAGTATAAAAATCTTTTCATATATTTGGCCATTTTAAATTTTTGTTCATAAATTATCAATTTTTATGTATATTCCCTTCCTTTCCAATTCTTCCTGAATTGTCTTTTTTCCTTAGGAACTTGTAAAAGTTCTTGGTATATTAAGGAAACTGTCCTTCTCTCTTACATCTGTGTTATATTTCCTCACCAGATATATGACATTGACCTTATAGTATCTTTTTGGATATATGTTTTTTCGGTTTTAATTTTTCAAAGAATTTTCAGTGTTTTTATGTTTTAGTTTCTGAATTTTCAGTTTTGAATAGGAATGTTTCCCTGAACTCTATATTATATAATAGGCTTCTTGATTTTCTTTTATGATATTTATTATATATATTGTTTTAAAATTTAAGCTTTTAATCCATGTAAAAACTTTAAGATGGGAGCCCATTTTTGTTTTCTTCTGGATGGATGAATGACTAGCTATGTCATATTCAATTATTCCAATGTTCATGTTCCTTTTCTCACTAATTTTGAATTACTGAACCTGCCACATACTTAACATACTGTGATTTAATTCTGATTTCTATTTTCTGTTCAAATATTTATAATTCTTTGTACATAAAGGCAAGTTTCCCTTCAGAACTATCTTCCTTTTTATAGCTTTATTGTCTGTTCTCAGGCATTTCTTCTTTTGTGTTAAATTTTTTCCTAATTGAAATGAGCTCTATACTAATTTTGAAAGAAATAACATTTCTATTATATCGACTCCTCCATAACAACATTTTATACCTTTTCTTACTTATTTTATTCTTATAGTTATTTTAATATTCTTTGGTTTTATTAACATAAATCCCCTCCTTTTCTTTTAAAGTCTATTCCTATTTGTTTTATTCTGATTGCAGGTGGCTTTTCCTCCCATATTCATGTATGGTTACTTTTTGCTAGAATAGAGAATAGCTATTGATTTTTATATACTTATCCTGCATCCATCCATCTTACCAAGCTCTATTCTTACAAGGATAAGGTTTTTATCTTATTTTAAACTAATATCTCACAAGTTTTCTAACTATAAAATAATATAAATTTTATCTTATCTTTTGATGGGAATATAACTTAGTTTTCTCATTTTATTACATTTATTGATGCTGCCAACTCAATTTTGAATAGTAACGGTGATCATAGATTTCTTTCTAGTTCTTGATTTCTACCGAAATAAGTTTTGTTGCTTATGGTATTTATGTCTGGTTTCTGATAAATGGCTAACCAATGTGGTTGCTTAACATAAATTGTTTCTTTCTGATGGCATGTAGTCTTGTTTATTAGGAATATATGAATATTATAAAGTACTTTTCCAGAATCCATAATAATAGACTATCTTTTCTGATTTTATTTTTTGATATAGTGGGTTACGTTAATATATATCCTGATATTAAAACACTATTGCTTCATTGAAATAAATTCAGCTTCTTCAAATATATTGTTTTTTTGTATTACCAACTATTTTATAAGGTATTTAAATTTTTAACTTTTATTCATGAGATTGGTCTTTTTCTTTTTTATATTACCTTTTCAACTTTTGATAATGAAGTTATGCTGATTTAAAAAGTGAATTAGAGAGCCTTCCATTTCTTCCTATTGTTTAGAGAAATTTAAGCATTCCGTTTTCACAAGGTTAGGTATTTAATGACTTCCCTAATCTTCTCTGGCTTTGATATATTTTTATTCTTAAAATTTTAGTAATTCATATTTGTCCAAGAATTCATTTTGTCCAGGACCCCAAAACTTGCTGCCCCATAGTTACAAGTAGAATTTCTTTCCTTTGTATCTCTGCTTAGAGCCTTAATCTCATATCTAGACTTCTTTATTTTTGTTTCTTTCTTCATGTTCTAGCACACTAAAGACTTTACTAACATATTAGTCTCTCAAAGAACTGGGTTTAGATATGTTTATTTTTTCTATTTCTATTTCTGAAATTTCAGCTTTTACTTTCTTCCTTCTTTTTGAAGTCAGCCTCTTCTTCCCTCCCTCCCTCCTCATATTACCTTAGATAAGTTCTTAGTTCTAGTTTTGTCATCTTTAATTATGAAGATATTTAAGAAGATACATTTTCTCCTAAATATCATTTTCATTGTATCCTGTAAGTTGTGGTATCATGTATGTTCATTTAAATTGCTTTATAGAATAATTATAACTTCCATTTTAATTTTAGCTAGAGCTGTATGGGTTTAAGTTTATTGTTGTTGTTTTTGCTTGTTTCCTTAATTCTGAAGCAGCTAAGTTTTTTTGGTCACTCACTTTTTTCCCCTAATTTTATTGCCTGCAAGAATGTGGCCTATAAAAATCGATTATAAACTGATTTTTGTTTTGTGGTCAAATATTTGATTGTTTTTGTGTACATTGTAAGAACTTACCAAAAAATGTGTTCATTGAAAAGATTTAGTGTTAATTCTTACATTTTTACTTTTGCGTATTTTTTTATCTACTAGAATAGACTAATCTAGACAGAATTTTTTTTCCCATTGTGATTATATGCTCTGTCAAATTCTTCCTGTCTTTCCCAATAGTTTTTGGCTTATATGTTTAGCCTACATATTATTTAGTTTACACGGTTTATGATCATTTTGTCTTTTTTTTTTTCCAAGTCAAATTGCATGTCTTTATCTTGTTTGTGTTTTTAATCTGTAGAACCAAGATTTTTATTATTAATTTTGGCTCTTCTGCTCTCATATGATTTGTGCTGACCTGGTATCTCTTTGTCCATTTCTTATATCAAATTTTCTTATCACTTTATTTTATGAGTGTTTCTTCTAAATAGTCTATATTTCGCTTTTAATACAGTCTGACAGTTTGTGTTTTAATGGAATAATACAGTACACTTTCCATTTTACATAACTTTTCTGCTAGACTTTTGGTTCTTTTAAAACAGAGCTTTTCAACTTGGGTACCACTAATGTTTTAGGCCAGATAATTCTTAATTTTGGAGGCCTGTCCTGTGAATTCTATGGTAGTAAGCAGCAACCCTGGCCTGGTCTCTACTCACTAGATGCAGGGGGCATTCCTCTAATACCTCACACCCTTTTCCAGTTGGACAATCAAAAACGTCTCCAGACGTTACAACATGTCCTCTGCAGGGAAGATCCACACCTCCCACCTCTGCTTGAGGTCTGCTGCTTTACAACTTTAGGATCCCAGGTGTTGCACCCTAGGCCTGACAGTTCTACACATAGGTTGTTCTGAATATTTGTTGGGGGCAACTTCCTCTAAGTCAGGTGTACCTAGGGTGACCAACAATTTACTTTCTCCTGACTGAATAGATTCCTGTGATATGGGATTTTAAAATTTTATTTTTTTATTATTATTTTTTTGAGATGGAGTCTCGCTCTGTTGCCAGGCTGGAGTACAGTGGCACTATCTCGGCTCACTGCAACCTCCACCTCCCAGGTTCAAGCAATTCTCCTGCCTTAGCCTCCCGAGTGGCTGGGACTACAGGTGCATGCTACCATGCCCCGCTAACTTTTGTATTTTCAGTAGAGACGTAGTTTCACCATGTTGGCTAGGATGGTCTTGATCTCTTGACCTCATGATCTGCCTGCCTCAGCCTCCGAAAGTGCTGGGATTGCAGGCGTGAGCCACCGTGCCCAGTCTGTGATATGGGACTTTCAGTGCTAAAACCAGGAAACTCTTGGGAAAACTGAGATGGATTGGTCCCCCTGGATGCACCTCTTAAATTCTGTTGTTATACAATATAGACTTGACCAAAGACAACAGTACAGTAAGGTCCACTAAGTCACCAAAGCAGTTCTCATTTTTCACTCTCAGCTTCCCCAAGTAACATGTCCTCATCTAAGTATGTTCTGAACTCACAATTGTGAAATTATATTAAAAATCTTACATGTATCTGAGAATAATGCTAACATGCCCCTAGACAGCTATAAAGCCTATCCTATATCCTTTAATATGTAATCACATCTATACATTTAACATATTTATTGTTTATTATTATTTACTTTTCATCTTGAAATCCCTTTCTGGATTATTTGTTGTTGCATTGGTCCTCTTCCCGCCCGCCATGGTAATTTTCTTAGGCAAGATACTTGGGTAAAATACTTTCTGAATTTCTACTTATCTTTGAATAACTTAATTTTACTCTCATAGGTGAATGGTAATTTAGCTAGGTGGAGAATTCTTGAGTTTCAGTTCTTTTCTCTCTTAAGTCTTTTCTTACAAAGACTTCAAGCTTCTTGGGTTGCATATGAAGAGAAAGACGCCAGTTTGATTCTTTTTGATTTGTGCTTATGTTTTCTTTATTGTCCTTGTTTTATTTTTTAAAAACAATAAGCACACATATTCTTCTATAGCTATTGTCTCTTTTCTGCTACTACAAAGACCTTGTGATGGTGGAGAGACAGAGTATTGGGGGATGAACAGAACTGCCTTCCATTTTCTTTAGCCTAAGGTTAAATATTCATTTTTCTACAAATATTTTGTCTGGTTTTAAGGGATTCTCTATTTATTTAAAACATGGATTTGTCATTTCTTCTGGGAGCTCTCAGACTTCATTCTGCATTTTAGCTGTTTCAGTCTCTTCCCAGAGGAGGCATGCGTGAAGGAGTGGGACGTTAAGGCCACTGGAGGTTTGTGATGTCTTCCTGTCATCCAGCTCCGACTCTGGTAGCTCTGAAGAACACAAGGACCTCTGCTTGTGGTCTCAAGTCTCTTCAGGGCTAACGTGCCATCTGGATGGTGTTTTCATGTAAATGTGACACCTGGAAGAAATTCTGGAAACTCATTCTAGGTCTAGCATCTGAGCTTCTTTGGTGTATATTCACTAAATGCAGAAGGGATTTCTCCTCTCTGAGCTGAGCTCTTCTTCCTTTCCATCAAAGCATTTTTAAAAAGCATGTTTTACAATAACTTCATCTTCAGAAGAAACTAGAGAGTGGAAAAGAAATCAGGCAAAACCCTGGGAACCTCTGTGACCTCACTGCTAGAAATGAAAGGGAAACAAGTCAATTACAATATTTACTGGATATCAAGAGTCCTTGAGAATGTCTGGAGGGGTTTTATTTGATGCTCTGGGGTTCCTTACTTTTGCATGAGTGGCTTTGAAAGTGACTGTATCCGGTAAGTTCCCATTCCTATGCTACCTTTGCCATGAAGCTTCTTAGTAGAAAATGGTTTCTCTCTGCTCTGAATCCTAAGAAAAGGTTAAATCACTCATGATACTCACACTGTCTTGGGCATTGAGTAATTTTTGTTCACATCTTCTTTTTTTGTTCTAGAAGGTCATTGTTACAGGCAGGCTGTCTTATTCGTGTTTGTATTCTCCATAGCCTTTAGCCCTGGCTCTGAAGCATAATAGGTGTTCAATACTGACAAAGAGATAGATGGGTGACTAAAAGAAAGAGACTTGAATCTGCCTGTTTGATTGTTATTTTTTTCTTGGGATCAACTCTCCTCTTCTATTTGTAAATGTTAGCTTTAGGTCTATGTTCCATTCCATTGCCATACTCCTTCAAGCCATCTATAGTTTTTCTTCTGCTAATTTAGTTTGGTCCTTATTTAAATCCAGATCGGAAAGATCCTGCATTAAATAAGCCTCCAGGGTCTCAATAAACATCAGGTAGCTATAAAGTACTTTCTAGCCATTAATTTGCTTTCTTTCTCCTTTCTCCCTTGCTTATCCTTCCTGTCCCTGTCTCTTCTTAGCCAACCCATCTCATCCATCCTCCTATATTACAAATACACACCCTGTTTGTTGTTTATGGACAGATACAAATACTGTATTCAATTTCTGTTGGAAATTTCCTTAGGTATTATTTATGTTAACATTAAAGATATTCTTCCCCTGGTAAGAAAAACATCTTAATAGGATATGGATTTTAACGTGGGCACAGAGACTAGGAGAGAATTGGGATTTTCTGAGATTCTACTATATCACAGGTCTTTGAATATACATCTGTGTGCTACAACAGAAAACATTGATTGGAGTATCAGTCTTTAGCCCCTTCTTATTTTCAAAGTATTTCCCCAAATCCTTCATTCTTATCTACATTTAAAAGCAAATAAAAAACATTTTTAAGTTCTAATGATTTCCACCAAGAATATTCTCAGCTATAGGACTTAGTTTCTGATCTTATATTAGGTAGGATCTAGGTTGTTACAAGGGCTCTCCATCAATTCTCAGAAAAGTACAACTGAATAGGTGGAGAGTTGGGAGAATTATGGGCCTGTGTACAATAGAACTTCAATTACCAGATATGTTTAGGTTTCCTGTTGGTTAGTACAACTTTTTTGGTGGCAGGAAAGAGAAACTGTTCAAATTAGATAGATACAGAAGGGAACCTACTAAATTTTTCTGCACTTAGTTACATTGTTGGAAGGACAAACATCTGCCTTGACAAACAGTCAATCCTCTGGGTGACTGGATACGAAGCCTGGACACCACCTGCTCATCTTCCTTCTGTCCATATGTTGGCTGTATTGACACAGACTACCTTCTTCTACAGAGCAGGGACCGTGGCTACCAGCAACTTGGATGCCCTGCATTTTCTACCCCTGCCTCCACAGAGAGATTGAAAGTCAATTTCTCCATCCAAATTCAAAAATGCTTCAGCAACATCATAGGTTGACCTATCTGGGGTGAGAAACTCAGTCAGCAGTCACTCCTCAACATTGTCAGTAAATCGGGGTGAATTAGGGTGATACTCACATGTTTGAGGCCCATAGTCAATAAAGGAAGAGACCATATTCAAGAAGATGGGAACTGTTCTTTTGGGAAAACGAAATATTAGATCTCTATTTTTCCTGTGAAGGAGCAGTTTATAGGTAAGGAAGTTTATAAGGTATAAAAAGTACTCTTTGCTGATGGGTAAGAAGGTTTCTCAAGGGTGAGAATTCTAGGAGTGAATATCAAGGAACTTCAATTTTTTTCTACTGGTTGATTCAACTATTTTTTAAACTCTGAAATTACAATGCCAGGTGTAAAGTGGGTGCTCTGTAAATACTTACAAAAGTGACTTAGGTCCTTAGCATCTAAGGACTCTATAGTTCCACATATGATTGTGTGAGGAGACTTCAACATTCCTAGAGTGTGATTTGTGGTTTCTCATGTCTGTTAAGTCACTCCCTGAAAAGATTTATGACCAGAGAAAGAGGGAGGTAAGAATGAAGGGGATGTGAGGCTTGAATTCTGCAAAACTTATATGAAAAGACCCCATGACTCAAACAGGCTGGGCCTGATCCTGCCAATATAGGTAGCCAGGTGCTTCCACAAAGGTCTAGACAAGAGTCAAATTTGATATCTTCCAGTTCTAAACTTCTGTTTTAAGGTCTGAGAGAGCAAATTGGCATTTGCCACAGTGGTGATGCTTGGTGTCTATTGTTTGGAATGGAGCTGGGAATGTGTTCGTGTAAGGTTAGAGTGTCCTAGTTTGTCACAGTCTATGGAAACTATATCATGGAACCTGGCATTAGAGAAAGATCCATGTACTCTTTTATAGAAAGAAGAAAATTCTTCATTAAATACTAGGTTACTATGACCTCAAAGCTTGCAAATGTCCATTCACTTAAAATATCTTTATAGCACTGAATTAATCATTGTGGGGAGATTCAGAATCTATCCCAATGTTCTTTATCATTGTCTCTTAGCATCAGAAAGACTTTATATTTATCTAGTTCAATGGGCCTCAAACTCTAACATGCATCAGAGTTATCTGAGGAGTTTATTAATGCAGGTCTCT
This sequence comes from Chlorocebus sabaeus, assembly GCF_047675955.1. Classification (NCBI taxonomy): domain Eukaryota; kingdom Metazoa; phylum Chordata; class Mammalia; order Primates; family Cercopithecidae; genus Chlorocebus; species Chlorocebus sabaeus. Next base: position 31,108,793 of record NC_132921.1, on the reverse strand, counting down.
GGGGCTATCCAGGTCTCTGGGGCCATCCAGACGTTCTGGTGCGGGATGATGGACTGTTTTGATAAACAAACTGTGTAATCTGATGCAGAAAGCCTGCAACTACACTGTAAGAAATACAAGTCTAGCTCCATTATTCTCCCAAAGGGTTGCCTTTTCTCCCAGTGGACATGTACTGTCATAAGCTGAGTGATCACATAGCAGGATGTTTATGGAGAGGATTCAAGGATAAGACGTAAAGCTGAACTACAACATTTTGATCTTTTCTACAACATCAATGACTGGTGGTTATCAGCCTTTCTTGGAGTATTTCAGATGAAACAATGTTTGCTACATTACAAAATAATCGACTATAGCTAACTCTAGTTCATTATTTACTAAACAGATTTCTCCATCCAAATGCACACTGACCCTCATTCAACTCTCTCTATCCCATCAGAGCAAATTGACGGCTCTATCTGTAACGTGACTTTTCAGATACTGAAAGGCATCTATCACATTCCACTAAGTGATTTCCCCACCCTCCACCAAGATGATTTTCGCTAAGTATTTTAGTCATTCCTCATAGAACATGGTTTCCAGATTTGGATCCCTAGTTTCATCCTCTATATATTTTTCTAATTATTAAAATATGCATTTACCTAAACAGAATTGTATTAGTCAATTTTTGCATCACTACCAAGAAATACCTGAAGCTGAGTAATTTATAAAGAAAAGGGGTTTAATTGGGACACAGTTCTATAGGCTGTATAGGAAACATGGTGGTGACAGCTTCTTCTCCTGGTGAGGCTGCAGGGAGCTTATAGTCATGGTAGAAGGCAAAGGGGGTGCAGAAACCTCACATGGTGAGAAAGGGAGCAGAAGAGGGATGGGGGAGGTCCCAGTCTTTTAAACAACCAGATCTCATGTGAAGTAATAAGAAAGAATGAACCCATTACCAAGGGGATGGTGCTAAACTATTCAATAGAGATCCTTCCCTAAGATCCAATCACCTAACACCTGGCCCCACCTCTGACATTGGGAGTCACATTTCAACAAGAGATTTGGAGGGGGCAAACATCCAAACCATGCCAAGAATAGTCTAGAGATAGTCTGACTCCTGGGGGAACCGAGGAGGTGGGTTTGTGGGGTGGGGTGTGTGTAGGGGCAAGGGGATTGGGAGAGATAACGGACATTTCCCCTCTAAAGCTGGGGATGATGAGGCTATACTTCTACCGACTCCATATAAAAGGGTAGTTGCCTTAAGGAGAAAAAGTCATAGTTTGGTTAATATAAAGTCAGGGATGAACAAAACTTTCTAGATCAGTTTTTCTAGGAATTGCCATCAAGGTTTTCTCTCCATTTGACTTGTGTATTTGTTTTTCTGAACAAAACAAAGTTAGACAAATGAAAGAATGTCCGGATTATGACCAGTAAGGTATCTTTTAGACTATTCCTTTCTTCCCTGACAATAATTTTTTTACTGTGACCCAGTCACAGACTAATCTCTCTAGTCTAATATTTTGAAATTTATTGCTCATGTGGGGATTTTCCTATGTGCCTCCAACTTGTGATATAGAACTCCTCTAAAATTAATTTTTTTTGAAAATTTTTCTTAATTTTCCAATTTTTTGAAACTTGAAAAGCTGGGAAAACATTTAGATTATTCTTCCTCCAACCCCCGTCTTTTTGTGTCAAACCACCACAGGATTTTTTTTATATACTTTATGACAGCTTTAAAAAAATCTTGTATTTTTTCCTCATCACTAAGTTTCACTGGCCTTTCTATGTATCTGGTGTGGGGTGTAAATGCCATTTCATTAATGTTATTGTTATTCCAAATGGTGGTGAGTGACTTGCAATTAAACAATAATTTAGGGAAAGATGAGAATATGATATAAAAATTTATTACTATCTATCTTTTGTTTTCCCTGCTCAACCTGTTTTTTTTCAAATGATTCTATGATTATTTAAAATTAGCAAGTCTATGTAACACACTTGGATATCATACCACATTCCCCTATTTGTGCCTATAAATAAATTATATATGTAGTTTATGTAGACAATATATAAAATGTCAATCTGTCATGTGCATGTATGTGTGCATGTATATAAATTTGATTTATGTCAATATAATCTGCTTTAGTTTAGAGGAAGAATATAGTTGAAGGTATTGAGGTCATTAGTAATGTCAGTTATGCTGAGAACTAGGAAATTCACTCTAAATATATAAAGAAAGTTGTGTAACAGGTTTAGGCTCCTCTAAAATGAGGGTCCCTCTAAGACATAAGAGAATGAGAAAGCAAACAAGAGAGAATATGTCTTTTCCTCAGACTCCCTGTCCAGATCTCCAAATTTCTACCTGAGAGACTCACCCCCCAAACCCCATTTAGAATGTCTTATACCTTAAATGTATATTTTCCCATTCTAAGAATCCAAACATGACGGTATCAAGAATTCATTTTTGGTTTAAGGTTAGTATCCTTCTGACTATTTTGGCAGGGAGAGAGCATTTTGACGACACAAATGCCTTTCTGAATTTTTCACAGCACTCTTCTGTACTTTTTGTAATCAGAAAAGGAGAAAAATAATTTCTCATTTCTATTAAATATTCAGTGGGCAAATATTAATATGAAAGAAAATTGAAATTCTATGGCACACTCAATAAGTGGCAGTTTAGATTATATTAGAAATATTGTAATTCTCTTCAGGCCGATTAACAGAATCAAAAATGAAAATCTAAAATGAAGCTAGAACACTGTATTAAGTGTTACAATGTATGCCTCCGTTCCTAACCTATGTGGGACAGTGACGGAACTGAAGCCTTTGAAGGACCCCAGGGTGGATCTGGCCTCCCACATGTAGAGCTGTGTGACTGTAATTGACAACACTCTCTGCGAGTCAGTTTTTTCATCAGAATCCCTCAGGTGTCTGGACCTCAGGTCCAATTTGAACAGGCTCTAGATCAGCAAATCCATTCCTTTGCCCATATCTGTGGTTGTCTTGTGCAAAGGCAGAGTAGAGTAGTTGCAACAGAGAGTGAACAACCCATAGACCCAAAAATATCACTCTCTGGCTCTTTAAGAAAACATTTGCTGATTTATAAGCAAATCTAAATGAAAGAAGTCTGAGATAAAATGACAATGACCATTATGTCTACTGGAGCAATTTGTCACAGATAACATAGTTTTACTCTAGTAGGACTCTTGCTGTTTAAATCCAAAAAAGTAACTTCAGCCAAAGAGCACAAATAATGGAAGAAATGTATGGAGAGCTGTGTTATTCATGGTGTCTGCAATTACTGATAGGTAGTTGCCTATTTCCTTAATACAGTTTTGTGATGATGCACCCCAGACTAGCACATCAGCATCTCCTCGGAAGGAGTTAAAAATGCAAGTTATCAGGCCGCATCCCAGACCTACTGAATCAGAGACTCTGGATGAGGCCAGCAATCTGTGCTCAACAGGACCTCTAGGTGCTTCTGAAGGTTGCAAACATTTGAGAACCAGAGTTATATTTGAAAGGGTTTTGTAGACTCTGTGAGGTTAGAAAAAATAAAAGGTTGCACATTCTATTACATGCTGAATCGGCCTTGATGACATAGAAAGGAGGAAGGAAACTATTGGCTAGAATTTATATTCCCTTTGGTATCCAAGTAGCTAAATGCAAAGGAATGTCCAACATCCTACTAGGTTTCTGGGCTCTAGATTGCATCTAGAGAAGGGGGAAAAAGAATGTTAACCACTGGGGAAATGGCTCCAGCAAAGAAGATTCCTGTCTACACTCTGCCTTCAGTAATCGTTCAGACTTTCTACTTGAGATTAATAGTGACAGCACTGCCAATGGCCTTTGAACAGTAGGTTGAACTATAGATATGATGAGGATGATAATTTCCATTTTATAAAGAAATGAAAAGATGAAAGTGAAAGCTCAGACATTGACTTATCTGAGAAAACCCAGCCGGTAAGTGACAGATCCAGGATGTGACCTCAGACCTGTCACCAGAGCTTGTTCTCTTTCTGCTACAACACATGCTTTCCCAGGATGGGAGCAATAGAAGGTTCTGCAAGACCTAACTGACAGCACCTGTTAAAGCTGCTGCTTCTGCTGAACAGTTCTGCTTTTATTTGGCTGGGTTTGGACTTCCTGGACCTCTGTCTGAACACAAAGTGATTAGAAAGCCCTGTGTTTGGCAATAAGCATGAGGGGGAGTGTGCTGTGCGTGGGTCTATGGGAGCACAATGTGTTCATCATAACCACACGGAGGGAGTGCCCTGCTGGAGTCTCCATCCTGCGGAGGCCAATGAGCATGGCAACCTGAGGAAAATGGCTTCATTGCAGCATAGCTTTAATGGACGCCTTTGGACTACAGATTCTGCCCAGCTCACCCAGAGAGTGTTTATCAGAATCACAGCAGGGGTGAGGAGGGTGAAGCTTGGCAAAACATTTTTTAAACTTTAGTATTCCTATTGTTTTTTTTTAAAACAAATTACTGAAATTATCCCTTGAAAGAATCTCCTTGGGGATATGCAGACAGTCTATATGGAAGTATGCAGCTAGCAGGAGTAGAAAAATTGCAGAAGCGCTGCAGTGGACTGCGAACTCCTACAGCGTTCTCCAGGCTGTGCCTGGAGACTGTCCATATCCCAGTCAGTGCCTGCCATGTACCTTGGACATAGGAGGTGCTGAGAGTATGTTCATAGAACGAGAAAATGATAAATCTGTCAAGAGGCATTAATTATCATAGTAATGCTGGAAAGAGATTTCTAAGCATGAGAAGTCTATTTATAAGACTATTTAAATACATATCAAGGTCCTATACTATTATGATGGACATTAATAAATGGGTATGGTACAGATGTTGACAGGGTCGTATTCTCTTACCTGTAATCCATCACCTTGTAGACAAATGTATTTTCTCCTGTTACCACTTCATGGTGGCCAAGTCATAGTAACCTCAGAAATGCAGGTTACTGGTCGGGCACAGTGGCTTACTCCTGTAATCTCAGCACTTTGGGAGGCTGAGGCAGTCAGATCACCTGAGGTCAGGAGTTTGAGACCAGCCTGGCCAACATGGTGAAACCCCATCTCTACTAAAAATACAAAAATTAGCCGGGCGTGGTGGCGGTTGCCTGGAGTCCCAGTGACTCACTGAGGCAGGAGAATCACTTGAACCCAAGAGACGGAGGTTGCAGTGAGCCGAGATGACACCACTGCACTCCAGCCTGGTGATAGAGCGATACTGTGTCTCAAAAAAAAAAAGAAAAGGAAAAAGAAATGCAGGTTATGTATGCAATTCGATAGGCATGTTACTTTTGGATACTGTCTCTTGCTCCTGCCCTCCAGCCCTAATGCCCTTATAGTGCAGCAGGGGGAACACAGTGTGGGGGAGGATAATTACACTGGGCCAGCTGCTAGCCTAGACCTGGCTGCCCCCAGTCCAGGATCAAAGCAGAGAAATAAGAACATTCTATATTAGGCTTTTATTAATGCTGTATTGCTGCTGTGGGTGAGAACTGGAAGGAGAATGATGAAGAGGCTTAAAGGAAGGAGAGAGATGCAATCTTTAACTCTGCTGGGCATAAGAACCTTTGGAAATAATCCAAGTTGGTCTGGTGTAGATTGGGCTGCTGCAGCTACTAAAATAATTTCAGCAAAAATTCAGGTCTGTAGAAAACAGATATGGGTAAAAGTGAATCCAAGGAAGGTATTGATCTTATTTCCCACTCACCTCTTTTCCAGTGACAAATCACCCTCATCTCAAATCACAGCTTCCCCATAATGAGGAGAACTTTATTTCTTGACTATGAAATCTAATACAAGGAGTTTCATCCATTGCATGAAGGGGAAAGGAATTTCCAGGGATTGGGATGAAGGAGCTAAGGGCAGTGCAGTGACATCTTGCAGAGTTCCATTCAGTGGTAGTAGTGGAGAGCCTCTTTGAGAACTGCTGACTACGATGAGCAGTCCTGGCACCATCACAGCAGACGTGGCCACATGGGCAGGGTAAAGAAAACTGCCACTGTTGGGTGCCTACCTAACAGCTCTCAGACCATTCTTCCAAAGTCTTGTTTTAACACTGCAGAACAATGCACACAGGAAAGATTGGCCTCCCTTGGGCCCTAGAGGAAGCACCACGATTGATTTAAGCTAATCATGATTATGTTATTTTCCTTTGCTTGTGACTGTTTTGGCTGTAGGCATGTGACATTCTTCTGGCCATTGAGACCTATCCTATGGAAACCTTACTGGAGGCTGCTGGGAAAGATTTTCCTCTTTTTTTTTTTTTTTTTTTTTTACTTAGGGAAGAAAGTTATTGATGCATGAGAAGAGGTTCTCTCTGTTCTTCCAGAATCAGCTGTAGGAGGAAGTGATACCTGAATTTGTGGCAGGTGTTTTGTGACTGCTGGTAACAAATTACCACAAACTTGGAGCCCTAAAACAACAGAAACTTATTCTCTCTCCATTACAGAGATCAGAAGTCCAAAATTAGTATCATTGGGCCCAAATCAAGGTGTCAGCAAAGTCTTGTTTCCTCTGGATGCTCTAGGGGAGAATCTTTGTCTCTTCCAGCTTCTGGTGACTGTCAGCATTCCTGGGCTTATGACCCCATCACTCTGATTTTTAATGCCAGCAGCTTCAAATCTCTCCTGCTCTGTCTTCTCATCTCCTCCTCTGTGTGTTATCAAATATCCCTTTGCCCTCTTCATATAGGGATGTATGAAATTCCATCTAGGGTCTACCCTAATAATCCAGGCTAATTGCCCCATCTCAAGCTCCTTAATCCAATCATATCTGCAAAGAACCTTTTTTGTCATATAAGGTAATAGTCACAGGTTCTAGAGATTAGGACATGGATAACGTTTTGGGGAAAGTTTTTCAACTTACCATAGTGGTCAGAGAGGAGAGCCACTTACACAAAAACTAGAAAAGTATCTGAAAACTCAATGCGACTCATTTTCTGAATTAAGCAATCCTGGATATACCTATCTCTAGACTTATGCAAAATAATTTATTTATTTCTAAAGCTATATTGGTCCAGGTATTTTATTATTTGGACTTAAAAGTACTCAGCTGGCAAAACCATTTGAGACAACTTCTTGGAGAGTTCTTAAAATATCTAGCTTAGGGAAAGAGAATGAGGTTGCATTTTTTAAGTGTATGTATGTGTGTTTTAATCATCATGTAAACTGATAAGAGTTAAGCAGGGTTTCCCAACCTTGGCACCGATGACATTTTGGGCCAGATAATAATAATAGTTTTTTTGTGGAGGGTTGTCCTCTGCATGGTAAGATGTTTAGAAGCATCTTTGGCTTCTGTACATATGAGATTCTGGTAGCAACCCCCAACCCAGTTGTGACAACCAAAATACCTCCATACATCAATACAAACATACCCTGTGTGGTATAATTCCTCCCAGCTGAGAACAATTAGGCTAAGGCTATCATTGGGGATATTTAATATAAATATGACTTTATATTGTAATAACAGATACCTGACATCAAGATATTCAGGTTTTATTTGTCTGGAGAATGTAACTTCTAATCTTATGTCCTTTGTTAAGGGACTAAGGTAGGTTTACGGAGACAATATACCTGGATTATGAATGCCACAAAGATAGCCACCCATGGGTATAGATAAGTGGAGTGTATTCAGGTATATACAATTAAAAGTAACTGCATCTGGTTATATAAAACATAGTTGCTTAAGTGTTTTGTTACTTGATCTAGTGTTATCTGTGTCTCACATATACTTGGAAAATGGAGAAAGTGTTCACAGACCAAATTGAGGGCTGGGCTGCCATTTCTTATGTTCCAATAATGAGTTGCAGATGAACTGGGGAGGAAGAGATTTTTATATCTGTAACCAGTTACAGGGAGAAGACATAGAAAATATCACTAGATCAACTCAAAATTACAAAGTCTTCCAGAACTTATATACCTTCTAAGCTATATGTCTACGTGTAAGTGTGCATTCATCTAAAGACATAAGTGATTAACTTCTTTTAATCTATAACTAAAGTCTGAGTCCTGAAGAACTTCTTCTGGAGCCTCAGTAAGTTTACTTAATCTAAATGCTTCCAGGTGCTAGAACGATTACCCTTATCTTGTCTCCTGCTAAATCACAGAGGTTTGGTGAGTTCCTTCAGACCCTCAATAAGCTTGTGTGCAGAGGTCTGGGGAGTTTCTTCAGGCCCCCCAATAAAACTTATTTAATCCTCAACAAGTCCTGTTAAGAATTCCTTCATTGTTTTGTCATGCTTTAAGGCCCAGGAAATGCCTGGGCAAAACTCTTGGTGGGCTTTTGTTACATTCCAGCCTTTGTATAAAGGCACTGGCTCTTTCAGCTTTTAATATTTAACTTACCCACTCAGTCAGTGCTGGAACAGTTGTTATGGAGGCCTGCATTAATGAGAGCTGGCCTGCCACAAAAGTACCTGAGGACAATTATATTCATATGATACTCTTTCAGACTTTTACTCCAAGACTCGCAAGTCCTCTGGCTGAGACGATAAAGATTCTTCTGATTGTGGAATGAAGTCCACATTAAATATTTATGCCTCTGTGCTTGTGCTGCTTTGGTGACGTGTGGGCTTGATCATCTACATGTAGCCCACCTAACTCCATCTTTACATATCTGTGTACCCATCTCTGGAGTTTTGTTTATGTTTACTTTGAACTGTTCTTCTGTGTTACTGAATTCCACGCATCCTTCAGGAACAAACTTATATCCATGTTCATCATAAAATGTCGCCTGATAACTCCAGCCAATACTACAATCCACAACTATTCCCAATATTTTCTGCTTGGCATTTGCAGTACTTCTTGACTTCAATTAAATATTTGATATTTACCTGTATCTTCAGTTTTTCCTTCATTATTTCACATGACCAACCCTTGTTTCCTTAGACAAAGCATCAGCTTTTTGAGGAGAGGACTGACTATCTTTGCTATAATAATCGGTAACCCTCACCCCTAAACAACCCAGACTTAAGAGTGCTGAGTTTCATATATGAGATCCTGCAGTATTTGTCTTTCTATGTCTGACTTCTTTCGCTTAGCAGAATGTCCTCAAGGTTTATCCATGTTGTCACAAATGACTAGATTTCCTTTTTTGAAAAGGCTGATTAGTATTCCACTGTGTGTATACACCACATTTTCTGTATCTATTCTTTCACTGATGGGCACTTTGATTGTTTCCATATCTTGGCTATTGGGAATAATGCTTCAATGAACAGGGGAGTGCAGATATCTCTTTGACATCCTGGTTTCATTCCTTTTGGATATATACCCAGAAGTCGAATTGTTGGATCATATGGTAGTCAAAGGAAATAACATTTCAGTTATGGAGGAGGATTAAGTTTAGGATGTCTATTATGAAACATGATCGCAGTTAATAGTATTGTATTCTTGAAAATTGCTAAGAATAGATTTTAAATGTTCTCACTAAAAAAAAAGTGTGTGAGGTAATAAGTATGTTAATTAGCTTGATTTAGTCACTCCTCAATGTATGCATATATCAAAAGGTTATGTCATATACTATAAAAGTATATAATTTTTGAAAATTAAAAAAATAATTTAAAAAACAGTGCTGGGCGTATCAAAGTACTTCAAACAAAGTACTTGTTGAACTGATTTGAATAAAAAATATCCTAGTAGTATGGATTTTTATTCCACCCAGGAAAGGCTGCCTTCCTAGGGACTTTCAGCATGACTCCCAGCTGGGAATCCGGTTGGAAGTAAGCTGGGATGTAATGGTTTTATGACAATCTAGGACAATACTTAATTTGTAGTGCTGGCAAAGAGTTGTTTGACATGTCAATATTGCATGGCACATAAAGAACAATCTGGGGCCAGGTGTGGTGGATCACACCTATAATCTCAGCACTTTGTAAGGCCAAGATGAAAGAATCACTTGAGCACTAGGCAACATAGCAAGATGCTGTAAAAAAAAAAATTACACAGGCATGGTGGTGTGTGCCTGTAGTTCCAGCTGCTTGGGAGGACCTGGGAGGTGGAGCCTGCAGTGACCCATGATCATGCCACTGCACTGCAGCCTAGATAACACAGCAAGACCTTACTCAAAAAAGGAATATGATTTGCTAAGCCCTGTGCACGTCCAAGAAATTGACTAGAATCATCTGCAGTTGTGTCTACTCTAGAGGCAGCAGTTGAGAAAAGTACCTCAGGATTTTCTTCAAAAGATGATATCTTTCAAAAGAAAGGTATGATTTCCTTCAAAAGAAGACTCCAAGAAAAGGAGATTTAAATCTCATGAGCAGGTCTTGTTATATTCAGGAGGGCACGCTTTCATAAAGAGAATATGTGGTCATTGTGAAACTCAAGGCCATTGCTTCTCCATGAGCTCTTAGCAATATTAAATAGAATTTCCATGTTTTATTCACTCTAAGATGTATTTAAGAAATATTTTCACATTTGTGAACTGAGAATACATCTTGTAATCATCATAGGCCAGTGGTACTGGAATATAGTGATCATTTTTGAGCATGGATATTAAAACTTGCAGAATGGTTGTTGGAGGCCTGAAAGAAAATTCTAGAGACATTAGTCTATCAGTTTTTTTTTAAAGTTGCATCACCATTAATGATGAACTGAGGCATGGTATGGGGTGGAAAAGGACAGGTATCATAAGGAGTCAGGAAGTGATAAATGTCGTATGCAGAACAGGAAATTATGAGATTAGCATATTTATTTGTTTAATGGGTGCACTATGAGTGACATATGGAAACTAAGTCTAAGTGAATTTAAAAGAGCTCCTTCTGTAAGCTTAAACTTCTACTCCTAGGTAATAGGAAAGCATGGGCCATATTTTTTTATTGGCAGAATCATTTCTTAGTGATACACCCAGTAATGATACATCTAACATAAATGTTTTCTTAGACTCAGTGAAATCGGCATCAAGGGGGTTTTAATGACATGAAGAATGAATCAAATAAAATTATTCTTATACAACAAAAAAGAAAATAAGATGCAGTCATAGAATCTAAGAACTGGAAAATAATGTGAGTTCTAGTCTCCTTAGTTACTATTTAGCCACAATATTCACCCTTTCAGGCAATTTTTTTCTCCTTGCTTAAGATGTTTATATTTTAATTACTTTTGATAATTGGGATCCCATTGCTATCTTTAATAAAAAGGAACAGACTAATATTGGGGGCGTTTTATGTTTAGCATACTGAAGTGCCACAAATCAGTTCATATTGGAAAAAGCATTTATCCCCCTAGCCATGTGGATGGCAAGGTTTTTATAAGGCCTAGAGTGTCCAGAGAACCCTGGCAGGCTACTTCTGGCCATTAGGAGCCTCTATGTTTATTCCCGTGTGGTACAAAAATTATCCTTTCCTAGGTATGTCCTAACATGGAAAAGGTTGTGAACACTGCTCTAATAGATTGCCGGTGGCGTCTCTGAAAAAATATGGAATAGACAAAGTTAAAGACTCCATTGCCTCCAAGGCCCTGTCGTGATTTGCACAGATTATGTCCAGAAGGTTTCCTGCAGGAGTGACTACTGCACTTGCCCAGAAATATTTCTTTCTACATTTGCAATACCAGTGAAGCTTGATCAGAACTTATAGTTGTCTTCTTAACAGGTTGGAAAGAGGAACTTCAGCTCTAAAGTAAAGAGTTAAAACTTGAAAACAAGCATCAATTCTACAAAAGTGATTTTCAAAATGTGGTCTCCGGACCAGCAGCGTCAGGACTGTCAGAAATGTTGCAGAGGAAATCTTAGGCCCCAACCTGGACTTATCAAATCAGAAACTGTGGGGTGGATCTGATGTATCTAGACTTTACCAAACCTTTCAGATGATTCTGATGCTTGCTTAGGTTCGGGAGCCACAGATTTACAGTGTCCAGAAGACAAAAGGTAACAAAAAAGAATATTTGTTCTCTTGTCCAATAGACACTGGAATATGGTCCCTGGGATTGGGGTCATATTTCTCCTATTGTCTTCTTTTGTGCCTTTGGCAAATTATTTAGCTTTGCTAGGCCTCAATTTCTTCCAGTATAAAATGAAGGCAATCAATTAGATATTCTTTGTTCCTTATATGGCCTTTTTATTGCCCTTTTATGTTTAAGTTTCATCGTGTGCTGTGTAGCATCTTTTAGTAGAGCATGGAGGTGGAGGAGTAAAAGTGGGGGTTGCAACTTTTTCAGGATTCTTTAACCATGCTGAGAAGTGGTGGTGGGGAGGAACTTCTTTCTACCCTGGTAAAGTGGGAATTGCAGGGCTTTTCCTGCCTGATGAGTAAGAGATTGCTCTGAAAAGAATGACAGTTTAAGATGTTTTTACTAGTCTCTGGGTTCTAATCCTGGCCTTAATATTAACTCTCACTGTGATATCAGGTCAGTCTTAACTCTCTGGCTCTAAGTTCTTCTGTAATGTAAGAAATCAAATAGGAAAACAGTTTTATGTGTCTAGTACAACGACTGGCAGAGAGCAAGTGTCCAATAAATGCTCCATTCTTTTTCATCTCAAATATTCTGTTCTTTGCAATTTGCCAGTATTAAAAATGCTTTGCTGGCTGGGCATGGTGGCTCACGCCTGTAATCCCGCACTTTGGGGGACTGAGACGGGTGGATCACTTGAGATCAGGAGTTGAGACCAGCCTGGCAATTATGGTGAAACCCCATCTCTACTAAAAATACAAAAATTACCCAGGCAGGGTGGTGCACACTTGTAATCCCAGCAACTCGGGAGGCTGAAGCAGGGGGATCGCTTGAACCTGGAAGGCAGAGGTTGCAGTGAGCCAAGATTGCGCCACTGCACTCCAGCCTGAGCGACACAGCGAGACCCTATTTCAAAAAAAAAAAAATGCTTTGCCAACATTGATTCAGTTCCCACATTATTGTGCAGGTTCCTAAGACCATCTCTGGAAATATTTGCTGACAGCCTGTTAGTGTTCTTGTCAGCTCACATAACCAGTTATCCTTATCCTGCGAAGCCTAACTACCTGCTTTCAAACCAGTATTTGAGAGTTCTAAGTACCCTTAAGGATTTGTTGCTTATATGTACCAGCAGTTTCGGGGTATTTTATAACCCCAAGTTTCCTCTCCAAAGCTGCTGGACAAATTACATAGCACACCCTTGTTTTAATTGATGGGGGTGGGGGCAACCTGAATCTGAGTATATCAATAACATATCTTAGTTTAATTAAAAATGACCTACCAAAGAATGATTAGAAGAAACTTAATGTTTGTGTATTTTATTTATTCATGCTATGTTTAATAGAACCTCACCACTCTTAACACTAACAATGTACTAGACACTTTGTGTCTTATTTGATTCTTAGAACCCTCATGTGGGATGGGTTGGATTGCCTCCATTTGAGTAACTTGCCCAAGTTCACTCAGTATGTGACAAAACCAAAACTGTTTTGAACCCAGGTATTTTTCTTTCCAGGGCCAATGCTTTTTTTTTTTTTTTTTTTTTTTTTTTTTTTTTTTTTTTTTTTACAGAAGCAAAGCTCTCCTAAAACTTATGTTTGCTGGGTAAATGGCTTTAGTGTTTGCATAAGGGGTTCTCTGATTCTCAAAGGTGCTGAGATGGTGTTAAAATTCAAGTTTAATCAATCAACCAATTAGTATTTATTGAATGCCTGCTGGGTGCAAGGATTGCACTTGGTGCTACAGGAAATAACAACAACAAAGAATCAAGCTGATCCCTATGCCGTGAAGGAAGAGAAACACATGAAGACTGGCATGAGATCACGACAAGGCAGCTCCCTGGTAGCCAGGCTGGTAAGGAAATGTTTCACGTTCATGATGGGATTTTCTTTCCTTTCCTTTTTTTTTTTGAGACAGAGTCTAGTTCTGTCACCCAGGCTGGAGTGCAGTGGGTATAATCTCAGCTCACTGCAACCTCTGCCTCCTGGGTTCAAGGGATTCTCCTGCCTCAGCTTTCCGAGTAATTGGAATTACAGGCGCCTGCCACCACGCCTGGCTAATTTTTGTACTTTTAGTAGAGATGGGCTTTCGCCATGTTGGTCAGGCTGGTCTTGAACTCTTGACCTCAAGTGATCCACCTGCCTCAGCCTGCCAAAGTCTTGGGATTACAGGTGTGAACCACTGCCCCTGGCCCGTGATAGGATTTTTGTTCTTGGAATATCTATCAAGTCTTACTATGTTTCTGGCGTTATCTTATGTAACTTTTACAACTACTCTATCTTCATTTTACTGTTGAGTCACCAAGATTCAGAGGGGTGAAATGAACCTTCCTGATTTATATACTTGGCAAGAAGAAGGAATGAGAATCAGTCCTCAGGTTTTTGAATCCAAGTCTGATGCTCCTTCTGTAACATTTATTAGTGATCTCTAAGAAAGGGTTGCTAACATTTAGTTTCCCTAAAGTAGGCCTGTAATCTTTTAAATGCCAAGAAACAGGAGTCTAAAGACCATGAGACTTTATTTGTTCAGAGTTTTCCTAGGAAACACACAGTGTCTCTTTGAAGAAAAGACATTAGTTCTTCCTTCTAATGAAAGCAGTTTTGCTGGTATTTGTTCAGGTATGTGCTAGGGATTCAAACTCATAGATATTAAAAAGAGCCATTTAGAATTGTACACTGCTCTTCAGAGACCCTCCTGCCTGCCCCCAACTACTTAAAGCAACAAACTGTCTCTGTGGGAGGGAGGCACAACCTTTGTGTGGTTCAGCTGCTGAAGCTGGGGGCTCCTTAGTCAGCAGTTGGGCTGAGCTGAGCTGGGCCAGCCTGGCACGGTGGGCTTCTCAGGGGCCAATGTCCTCAGGCAGCTTGTCCCTTGGGGAAAGCAGGGCACTATCTTCGCCTGGGAAGTCACCAGCAAGACCAAGCAGAAGAGCAATTTTCGGCCATTTCAGAAAGTTCAGGCAGCTGCTAAGTAGCCTTCCCTGGTAGTGCCCACAGCCTGGTAGGTAGCATCAGTATGTTACTTAGCTGCAGTTGTGATTTTGATGGGCATCACCCAGCGTGCCTTTGATAGGGAGCAGCAAAACAAGACAAGACGATGAAGACTTTCTTGCTTTGTGAAAAGCAAGTATCAGTGCAGCCCCAAAGAATGAGGCAAGCTCAAAGGGAAGCATGAACAAAACTGTTTGCTTAAGGCAAAGGTGTCCAAGGAGAAATTTGAAGTACCTGCTTTGGTTTGGTTTTGTTTGTAGAAAAATTTTAAAAATAACTCCTTTTGAATCAGAAACCTCATATGCCCAATATATTATCATAGAGTAATCTAAAGAAATGGTTATGGTACTTCCTACTAAGAGATTAACATTTAACTTGCCTAGTAGGCACGAGAATGGTCCCATTTAAAAAACCCCAAATATAGTAAAATTTCCTTTCAAGTTCAAATTAGAAAATTGAAATCCTACAACTCCTAGCACAAAGATGTGTGTATAATAAACACTCAAAAACATTTATTGCTAAATTAATCTTATTTATTCCATTTTGGAGGCTTTTATCAGAATCCTAATCTTCCTCTACATTCTCATAATGTTTCTATTACATTTAGCCTGGTGTTTAATTTTATCGAATTCTGATTCACAGAGAACTATTAATCCATAGTGTGATTCAGTTAATAATAATAATATTCACCAGAGTGCTTCATACCTGCAACATTATGGTTAAGTGGACATAATGCAACCTGTGTAATTTACAAATAGGAATACTCCAAAATGTGTTAAGCTAAAAACCAGCTTTCCCTGTGTGTCGCTTGAATAATGCAAAGCTCTGTTGATTGTTCTCATTGTAAAATATAAATGGATTGCTACTTCCTACATTTTTATTCTACCCTGCTTTGTTAGCTTAGTTATCATAAACATTTCCCCACCCACACCCCAAAGCTATTTGGGAATAATATATAAAAACATTGGGTGGGAACTTCGATTTCTTCTGTTTCAATCATCTTAAGGGTGGAGATATTAAAGACCAAAAGAAGGTAAGCAAGTAAGAAATAATTCCAGTAATGAAACTTTGGATCCAGAAAGAACCCCAGTAATTATCAAAATTAGGTAATTCTCTTGTGTATAGATGTGGAATCTGAGGCCAGTGAATGTCAGTAGCTTGTTCAAGCTCACCCAGTCAGTGGCAGGTATGTGGTGACCACCTGGGACTTCTCAAGGTCATCACTTCAGTGCTTTATCCACCAGGCAACACTTGGCGGCTGGTTTCCCAGACGTCGACTTGTACTGCACTTGCCTTTGGAGCAGCGGTTGTTGCTTTCTCTCTAGGAGGCCAAGAGATGAACTAGATGGTTAGTCAAGTCTTTTTCCAGCACAATGTGCTGAGTCTAGCTGGAAAAATCTTGGAGGAGCCTCTTTTTCCTCACCAGTAAATGGGCAGTGCCTCACGTGCAAGCATGCACCACAAGTTTGTAACAGAAATACAAATTGCAATGGGAAATTCCGATAAATGTAGCTTACTTCCAGGTTTTCATTACTTGAGTAACACTTGAGTATTGTTTCAGCATTCATCCTTATAGCCACCAAGCAAGAACACGACTCTCTTCCCAGTTACCATCACCCTCTCTGCCCTATACTGTGACTCTATTTTGATTTAGGATCTTGTCTCTTATTTTCTTATTGGAGTGTTCTTTTACCTTCTCCCAGTTGGAGTAATTTGTATCTCCACTTGGATATGAGCAGCATCTTATCATATGCTCTCAAGTTTTTCTTAGTGCTCTGGCATTTTCTTGAAGAAAAAAAAATCAAAAAGAAAAACCCTGCCAACATTCAGGGAAATTGTAAAAAATGCTCCTAGCAAGGCATTGTCTCTCTTGTTCACAAGTATTTCTGTTTCTTTCTTACACATTAGCTACCCAACCTACTCAATATAGCCTGTACTCCTTCTTACAGGCAAACTCACCCACAGTTTCCACTTGCCCTTATATGTTGGCATGAAATTCTTTCTCTAACCCAGTTTTTTTTTTTTTTTTTTTTTTTTTTTTACAGAACAATAAACACTTTTATTACATGGGCAAAGACAGAAAGGATGAGGATTTGTTTGCTTTTCCGAGCCTTGATTTTCCTAAGATAGAACTCCAACTCCTTGCCTTCTAGCATGTAGCCATCTGCTTGGCCACACTGTCCCACCCTTGATATGATGCATGCAAGAAGCTTTCCTTGCTGGAACTGCTCCTCTAGGAGACTGCTGATTTTGGCATTCTGTTTCCTTTTATCATGTTTCTTGTGAAATTTTTTAGATCACTTTTTGTTAAAATCTCTTCCTCGTCATCAGTCAGCTTGGTCCCCTTCTTGTGGCCTAGGAGCAGCGCATAGTGGGGCTGGTACCACTGTTGGTATGCTGTGCTATTGATGAGCATGATGCAGTTCTTCACCAGGGTCTTGGTACGGACCGGCTGGTTATTGGGTGCATTGTAGACAACATCGATGATCATTGTTTTGCAAGTACAACACTCTGAGCCCTAAGGGAAATTCCCTATGTCCAGCCTCAGGGCACGGTATTTCTCATTTCTTCCCTGCACACGGACTATGTGGATATGGCAAGGCTAATCTTGGTGTTGGCAGCCAGCTGTGCACCCCAGCTCATACTTTCGCTTCTTGTGGTAAGGCTTTCTCTTGCCCTTGGTCTTGTAGCGCTTTTGCTAATTGTCCCAAGAGATGCCCATTGCTTTTTAAATTTTATTGTTTATTTATTTATTTATTTATTTATTTTTCCATAGGTTATTGGGGTATAGGTGGTATTCAGTTATGTAAATTCTTTAGTGGTAATTTGTGAGATTTTAGTGCACCCATCATCTAAGCAGCATATACTGCACCTTATTTGTAATCTTTTATCCCTTGCCTCCTCACCCGCTTACCCCCAACTCCCAAAATCCATTGTATCATTCTTATTCCTTTGCATCCTTATAGCTTAGCTCCCAAATATCAGTGAGAATATGCAATGTCTAGTTTTCCATTTCTGAGTTACTTCAGTTAGAATAATAGTCGCCAATTTCATCCAGGTCCTCTGTGAATGTCATTAATTCATTCCTTTTTATGGCTGAGTAGTATTCCATCATTTATATATACCACAGTTTCTTTATCTACTTGGTGATTGATGGGCATTCAGGTTGTTTCCATGATTTTACAGTTGCAAATTGTGCTGCAATAAACACGTGTGTGCAAGTATCTTTTTCTTATAATGACTTCTTTTCCTCTGGGTAGATACCCAGTAGTGGGATTGTTGGATCAAATGATAGTTCTACTTTCAGCTCTTTGAGGAATCTCCACACTGTTTTCTATAGTGACTGTACTAGTTCACATTGCCACCAGCAGTGTAGAAGTGTTCCCTGATCACTGCATCCATGCCAGCATCTACCGTTTTTTAATTTTTTTTGATTATGGCCATTCATGCAGGAATAAGGTGGTATTGCATTGTGGTTGTGATTTGCATTTTCCTGATCATTAGTGATGTTGAGCATTTTTTTTCATGTTTGTTGGCCATTTGTATATCTTCTTTTGAGAATTGTCTATTCATGTCCTTAGCCCACTTTTTGATTAGATTGTTTTTTTTTTCTTGCTGATTTGTTTGTGTTCATTGTAGATTCTGGATATTAGTCCTTTGTCAGATGTATAGATTGTGAAGATTTTCTTCCACTCTTTGGGTTGTGTGTTTACTCTGCTGAGCATTCCTTTTGCCATGCAAAAGCTCTTTAGTTTAATTAAGTCCCGGCTATTTATCTTTGTTTTTATCGCACTTGCTTTTGGGTTCTTGGTCATAAAATCCTTGCCTACGCCAATGTCTAGAAGGAGTTTTCCAATGTTATCTTCTAGCATTTTTATAGTTTTAGGTCATAGATTTAAGTCCTTAATCCATCCTGAGTTGATTTTTGTATAAGGTGAGAGATGAGGAGCCAGTTTCATTCTCTTACATGTGACTTGCCAATTATCCCAGCACCATTTGTTGAAAAGGGTGTCCTTTTCCCACTTTAAGTTTTTGTTTGCTTTGTCAAAGATCAGTTGGCTATAAGTTTTTGGGTTTATGTCTTGGTTCTCTATTCTGTTCCATTGGTCTTTGTGCCTATTTTTATGCCAGTACCACACTGTTTTGGTGACTATGACCTTATGGTATAGTTTGAAGTCAGGTAGTGTGATGGCTCCAGATTTGTTCTTTTTGCTTAGGTTTGCTTTGGCTATGTGGGCTTTTTGTTTTGGTTCCATATGAATTTTGGAATTGTTTTTTCTAATTCTGTGAAGAATTATGGTGGGGATTGCATTGAATTTGTAGATTGCTTTTGGTAGTATGGTTATTTTCACAATATTGATTCTACCCATCCATGAGCATGAGATGTATTTCCATTTTTTTGTGTGTCATCTGTGATTTCTTTCAACAGTGTTTGGTAGTTTTCCTTGTCGAGGTCTTTCACCTCCTTGGTTAGGTGTGTTCCTAAGTGTTTGTGTGTGTGTGTGTGCATGTGCATGTATGTGTGTATGTGTACAGCTACTGTAAAAGGGGTTAGTTCTTGATTCTCCACTTGGTCGCTGTTGGTGTATAGGGGAACTACTGACTTGTGCACATTAATCTTATGTCCAGAAACTGCTGAATTCTTTATCAGTTCTGGAGCTTTCTGGAGGAGTCTTTAGGGTTTTTGAGGTAAACAATCATATCGTCAGCAAACAGTGACAGTTTACTCTCCTCTTTACTGATTTGTATGCCTTTTATTTCTTTCTCTTGTCTGATTGCTGTGGCTAGGACTTCCAGTACTATGTTGAAGAGGAGTGGTGAGAGTGGGTATCCTTGTCTTGTTCTAGTTCTTAAAGGGAATGCTTTTGACTTTTCCCCATTCAGTATTATGTTGGCTGTGAGTTTGTCATAGATGACTTTCATTACATTGAGATATATCCCTTATATGCCAATTTTGTTGAGAGTTTTAATCATAAAGGATACTGGATTTTGTTGAATGCTTTTTCTGCGTCTATTGAGATAATCATGTGATTTTGTTTTAATTCTGTTTATGTGGTGTATCACATTTACTGACTTCCATATGTTAAACCACCCCTGCATCCCTAGTATGAAACCCACTTGACCGTGGTGAATTGTGTTATTGATATGTTGTTGGATTTGGTTAGCTGGTATTTTGTTAAGGATTTTAGCATCCATGTTTATCAGGGATATCAGTCTGTAGTTTTCATTTTTGGTTACGTCTTTTCCTGGTTTTTGTATTAGGGTGATGCTGGCTAAATGGAATAAATCAGAGAGGGTTCCCTCTTTCTCTATCTTGTGAAACAGTATCAATAGGATGGGTAACAATTCTTCTTTGAATATCTGGTAGAATTGTTATCTATCTTTTGTATCTAACCACCCAGCAAGTCTACCAGGCTCAGGGCTGGTACAGGGGGTTATCTGCACAGATTCCTGTGATGTGAACCATCTATGGGTTTCTCAGCTGTGGATACCAGCACAGTATTTGGGGTGTCTCCCGGGTCCTGCAGAAGCAGTCTGCTTTCTTCAGAGGGTCTGTGGGTCCTTTTGGGATTCCTGATTTATTCCTGCAGTCATTCTGGAGCTAAAATTTATGATGTGAGCCTCTGCACACTGCTCTCTCTGTCCGAGTTGGAGCTACAATCTAGTCCTGCCTCTGGTCTGCCATGATGATCTCTTCTTTTTCTCTAACCCAGTATTTTTATCTGAAGTCCTGATCATAGCTACTTGTCTATCAGAAATCTCCACCTGTATCAAATTCAGAGTCTGAAAAACAAATTCCTTATATCTCCAATCCCTACTTGTCTTTTATTGGGTATCTATGAAGTTACCCAAGCCAGACACACAGCTTTCATCATCTGTCTTTTGCTATCCCCTATTGACTCTATCTTCCAAATAATACTGCAATAAATCTCTCCCTTTCTCTACTTGTTTTGACTGCCTTTGCTCATCTTTTATTTTCTGGTATTGTGTAATAGTATTCTAACTGCTCTCCTGGCTTCTAGTGTTGCCCCTGAAGTTCATCTTTCATACTGCTTAAAGTGTGACCATTCCTAAAATACAAATGTCATTCCACCATCCTCATGTTTATAATTATTCAGTGGTTTTTGGCATTATTTTTTTACTAAGTCAAAATTTCTCCCTATGATAAGTCTCTTTCATATCTCTCCACAACGTGTCTTGGTTATAAGTGTTGACATTGCCTAGAAATTCAGGGGTTTATTGACAAATATTTGGTCAGAGGGATGGTCTGAATTCACTGCTAGAAACATAAAACCCTTGATAAGCTTTCCCTGTCCCTCTGTCATAGGCTGCCCTCTGAAACATGCTAAGCAGGAGTAAGTTTATAGACCTATAAACAGAGATAGAATGCCGTCAGGTGATTTAAATGCCATCAGGCCTTTTTGTGCCTGGCTTTATTGCAACCTGTTTGAAGAAGTTATTTCTGAATAGATAGCGATGTTCTTTTGTTTTGTCTTGTTTTGTTTTTGTAGTCTACTTGAAGACTTTGACTTTATTATTTTGGCTACTCAGATGATCAGTCCTGCCCCTCTATTTTAAGCAACCCTCACACTCTGCCCATATATTATGTGCTTTTGGTGATGAAAGCAGCATTCAAAGCTTATATAAAATAAACAATTAGTAAATGCATTAGTCGAATAGTATTAATATACAACTTATATTATTGGCTTTACTGAAATTTCTCTAGGGGCTTCTCACTAGGGCATGCACTGTGGACAGGATCAAAGGGACCTTTCCTGTCTGCTGATAGCTTCTTTGTCACTCTGTCCATTTATTTTTTAAAGTCAAGTTTACTGAGGTATAATTTGTATACTGTATAGTAAAATTCACCTTTTTGGGCTTTATGAATCTTGAATGATGCATACGGTTGTATAACTACCTGTCATAATGAAGATATAGAGCATTTCAATTACTCAGAAAAGTTCCCTCATGCTTGTTTGTAGTCAATTCGATTGCTTTCTGCACCCTGAGCCCTTGGCAACCACAAATCTTTGTCTGTCCTTATAGTATTACCTTTTGTCTAAGATCATACACATGGGATAATTCAGTATGCAACCTTTTGATTTTGGCTATTTTTATTTAGCATAATTCACTTAAGAACTATTTATGTTTTATGTGTGTTAGTGGTTCATTCTTTTTTTATTGCTGAGTAGTGTTTCATTGTGTGCATTTTATACTTCATTGCTTTATATGTGCCTATACCACAGTGTGCTTATCCATTTCCTAGCTGATACACTCATGGTGTGGTGGACAGACTCTAAGGTGACCCCTGTAATTCCTGCCTCCTAGTGTTTATGTATTTGATTCATCTTCCCCTCATAAGTGTGGATGGGATCTGTGATTTGTTTCTAACCAACAGAATATAGCAAAGGCAATGCTACTCTCATGATTACATTACCTTATATAAGACTGTTTTACCAGCAGACTCATTTTACGCATTCTTTGCTGTGCTGATAAAGTAGAGGAAGTCCATTTGGTAAAGAGCTAAGGGTGATCTCTAGAAGCTAAAGGCAGTCTTCAGCTAACAGACAGAGAAAAACTAGTGTCCTCAATCATACAGAAGCAAGACAATAAATTCTGTCAATTGTCTAAGTAATCCTGAAATCAAATTCTTCCCCAGTCAAGCCTCCAAATGAGATTGCAGCCTAGCTAACACTTTGAGAACTGATGCAGCTAAGCCATGACCAGACTTTGGATAATAAATGTGCATTTTTTTAAAGCCACTATATTTTTGTTAACTTGTTATATAGCAATAGAAAACTAAACTAATACATTCTGGTAGTTTCCAGTTTTTAGTGATTAAAAATAATGCTGCCATAAATTTATATACAATAATAAGTTACAATAAGTATTGATCTATATTTTTATTCTTTTGGGTAAATACCTAAGAGTGCAGTTGCTATATCATGCGGTCGGTTTCTATGTTTAAGTGGATGCCAAACTGTTTTCCAAAGTGGCTGTTTCATTTTATGTATTTTACATCCTCCTATCCCCCAGAAATGTATGCATATTCTAGTTGTTTCATCACATCTCTTGTACGTTATTTTAACACTTGAGCTGGATTTGAGCTCCCGGGTTTTGGTGTTTTCTTTCCTTACTTTTTTTTTTTCTTTTTGGAGTGCAGTGGCACAGTCATGGCTCACTGCAGCCTCGACCACCTAGGCTCAGTCTTCCCACCTCAGCCTGCCAAATAGCTGGGACCACAGGCATGTGCCACCCTATCCAACTATTTTTTATTTTTTGTAGAGACAGGGTCTCCCTATGTTGCCCACACTGGTCTTGATCTCCTGGGCTCGAGTGATCCTCTTGCTTTGACCTCACAAAGTGTTGGAATTACAGGCATAAACTGCCATGCCTGGCTTGTTTTGTTCTTTTGTATTTTGTATCTTCTGGGCCTAGTGTTTGACTCATGCTCATAGGCTGTGAAAAGTTTGGAATGAATAAATTCAATGACTTAATCTAAACACTTTACTTTTATAAGCACTCCAAGGGCCTTTTATCTTCAGGATGCAAGGGTCAGAGAGACAGCACTTCTGACTTTTCTTTATGTCTCTATTCTCTATAGGAGTCGTTTTTAAATGTGATTGCACATTGGAATCACCTGGAGAGCTTTTAGAACTTCCTGATGCTTAGGTTGCTTGCTACCCGTACCAATTAAATAAGAATCTACAGGGAGAAGACCCAGAAAAAGATTTTCTTGTTCATTTAAAGTCACCTGGTTGGGGAGATTAAGCAACGTAAACAGTCAGTGATGCCTGTGTCACACTACTGTAAATGCTGAGGCAATTGGTCTGGGTGTGGCCTGGGCAGCCAGGCTTTCAAAAGCTGCTCAGGTAATTCTAATAGGCAGCCAAGTTTTCGATCCACAGCCCTAGCGGTGGCCTCATTATCTCGTTCACAGAACAGCTCTTTAGCAACAGAAAAATCTATGGCAGTAGCAGAGTCACATCTTCAAGGCTGCGCTGGAAGCAGGTGGGGAAATCTGCAATTCAGATAATATGACCTTATTTTGCAGGCTGTGGAACATGGTACTAATTACATTTGTCTGATGCAAAAATGTCAGTTACACACCTGCCCTCAGTTTTTTCCTCCCACAGCCTGTATCATAACCCTGGTTATGGTTCTCAGGGATCCATAGATTGGCAAATATGAAGTGGGCCCGGATGCTAAAAGATGGGAGCTAGGAAGCTGCTGACAGAAGCACCCCACGCCTTTCATCGCTCTCGTCCTTGGCTCTGACTTTGGCAAGGAAGGCAGTGACTCTACTGTTTGTTGCTCCCTCTGTTTTGACTTTAGGAATTAATGGTGTTTCTTTGCTTAACTTAGAGCAATTAATAATGTTTACACTGGTGGGGAAAATTAATGCTGTTGCATTGTTATGAAACATAGAGTAGGGATAAAAATATTTAGGTTAGTAATCCAGAACATATCTTCTGATGAGTGTGACTTGCCCCCTTTTAGCTGATTTTATGCATGGTTGCTTCCCAAGACTACTCAGTGGGCTAAAGCTGACAGAAACAAACCCAAAATTATGACCACATTACTAACGCATGGCACAGCTGCAAAACAGAATGTAACAGTGAAGCAAACCCATGGGGGGACTTTTTGCCCTGAGCATTCAGACTGGGCATCCCTCTATAATTTGCCTCTTGAGCATCTTAGCATCAATTTCTTTGTACCTAAACCCACTCCTATGACTCAGCGACTGTGGTTTTATCACTCGGTTTCTCTGTAATTGTTGTTCTTTCCTGAATCAACCTAGAGTGTCTGATCTGTCTCTGATACTTCGTTTTGCAATACCCAAAGGTTTTGTCAATGTAACTATTGGGTGAACGCTTATACAACAATTTTATAACAGAATCCCTTAACATCCCAGGATTTCTGTTGTAAATAGGTAGACTATACACTTCTTGCCTATACCTTACTCTACTTCTTCTAACAGCCCACCCAAGTGATAGTCTTTTTGAAGCGGAGTTGCATCAATCAAATCTCAGTGGCCTCATCAAACACACATTTGCTTAACACTCATGCACCCTATTGGTTGGCTGGGGGCTCTGCTTTGATGTATCTGCTCCTACACTCAGGGAAATGGAGCAGCCACAGTCTCTGATATTGTCAGTAGCAGTGGCAGAGGAAGAAATTGCAGAAAATGATGGGCCAGCTCTGTTGTCACTTTGCACATTTCATTGGCTAAAGCGTGCCATAAGAGCATGCCTAATTCCAAGAGGGTAGAGACATGTAAACCTATCTATGTCCAAAAGGAGAAATGGAGATATTCAAGGAACACATGAACTCCTCTATGGGGTATTATAATAGTTTACCAAGAAAAACACTAAGAATTACACATAGAAATGGCTATAAGGAGAAATATGCACATTTCTGAAGGCAGCACTCTAAAATGAGAGACCATGAAAGATGACTTCGGGGTTAACAAGGTAAGTGTGTGTGTGTGACTTTGGGACTAGAGTCCTAAATGCTTAGGACCCATATTAAATGTCTGTCTACATAATTAACACTCATTTAGAGTCAAACAGAAAGTAATACTGCTGGATGCAATAAAAAAGACAAGTTTAAAACCCTTGCATGATAGAAGTAAATAGGGTCCTGAGAAGGGAAGGAGTTTTTTTCCCAGGATCACACAGTGAGCAAGAGATAGAACTGAAAATAGACCCTTGTTCTAATTCAGGGTCTAGTGGTCTTTGTGTTGGATAGTATTGTTTGTCTTATTCTATTGATTCCTAAGAAAGTTTGAAAAATCAGATTCTCTTTCCTGATAGCAGTTGTGGATTCAGAATAGGTGAACTGTGAACAGGCTTGCTTCCAAGTGTTCGGAATCTGCTCTTAGACCGAAGATACTACGCTGCTCCTAATAGGATTTAGATTTCATTGCTTATGGCTTTTAAATACTAATTTGTGGCATGGAACTTTTTCTCAGTTTCGGTTTAGTGGATTGGTTGGTTTTGATCAATATTGTAGTAATGCCTTGTAACAATATAGGTTTGGAGTATACCATATGCCAGTTTGTGGGGAAATTATTTTTTTCAGGGGAAATGAATTCACCCCAGTTCGAAGATAGGATTAGTCAGGCTTGGCCAGCTAAATTGAATCAGACAGTTATATTGCATCAGATGTTCCTGGCATTGACCTTTTTAATGAGAAATAGATCTATTAGATCTGTTTTACTCTGCTGTACAATATTTTATGAATTTGAACAGGGCTTTCCATCATTTAGATACGTATCAGGATCTGGGGATGGCTTAGGCTGAGACCATGTAAAATTAGCTTTTGCTGGCCTGACCAGGTGGAATATGTTTAATTTGTTAATTTTCTGACCCTCTTTCTCTTCTAAGCAAATAGACTCAAAAGGCCCGACACTAGTGAATACCTTTTATAAACAGAAGAATAAAACTAAAGCAACCCAGCAGAAGTTCTTTGGGAAAACCTCATAAAGTATACAGCCTCTCCTGCTAGGGGAGGACAAAGCATCTGGGTCTCTTTGCTTTCCCGTCACATCCACAACTCCTGTCCTTAAATGCAGCTTCGGGGCCCTGACAACTGGAGTTGACTAGTTAAGTGGATCTTAAGTTCCATCTTTAAAATCACCCAGCTGTTCTCTCTTCTCTGAAATAAAATCAACCCAGCTGGTGGGTGGGAGTTTTCCTGTTGTGACCCAGGAAGCTGAGGCCTAAAGACAGGTGTGGATGGGAGAAGTGGAGGGCAAGAGGGGAGCAGGGATGGGGAGGCAGGTGATGCATCTCCCAGAATCAACTTTCTCTTGGTCCACTGAAGCACTGGGGGTCAGGCTGCCCATGGAGGGAGGGAGCTGAGTGGTTATGTGGAAAGGAGGCTTATTAGTTGCTGTGCTCTGCAGACAGGTGGGAGTGGAGGGCCAAGGAACAATAAGATAATCGAATGTTAAAGCTGGAAGGGAGTCTTTGAAATTGAGTCCAATCATTTTAAAGATGATAAAGCTGGAGTCCACAGGCTGACATGCTAGGCCCATGGTCACATAACTAGTGGAAGTCCACTTAATCTGACTCCAGTGAGAGCTCTTTGTGCCATAACTCCTGAGGCAGCAGGGTACGGATAGATATGGCCTAGAGCCTGGTGTTCAATTCCCTTTGGTGTCATTGGGAAGAATGTGTAATATAAGCAACATAGTATAGTTTCTATAAGAACAAAAATTCATATCTGCAATACCACTGAATATGCTGAATGCACCTGAGCATGTCATTTAAACTGTTTCTTTGGTTCCACTTCTGTAGGATATTTAATATTCACACATGGATGTAAGTAGTAAATAATATAATTAAATATAAAAGTTTAATAGTCAGTGAATGTATGCCCAAGGCCGTGGGGATGGGAGAGTGGGAAAAACTAGAAAGTGCTCTGATCCTCTCTTCAATACAGCTATTCACAGATCAGAGGCAGAACACCGAGGTTCTACCGAGGCATTTACCCTCCCTCTAGACATGATCCCTCCCTGGCCTCCCATACTTGGGATTTTTTATTTTAGGTGTAGCCTCAACATACCCATTTGGAATACCCTCATCCTACCTTGACCCAAGACCTTGACAAAGAAATGTACTTTTCTAGGTTCTTTGAATAATCCAAGGCACGAGTGTAGCTCCACTAATATAGCCATCAGTGTCAGAAGGTGAGGTAAGGGCGCGAGAAGGGATGGCTGCTATACCTTGTTCTCCCCTTTCCAAGGTGACAAGTGATTTAGCAGGTACCTTCTTGGTCTAAGCCGAATAAATAAGATAAATGACAGCAACGGATTACTACATCTCGAGCACTCTAATAATCTCTGGAGGATTCCTGCACAGATTCAAATGGACTCCCCTCTCTCTCTATAAACATCATGCAGACTGGTCCAAGTTGGTCTGAGAAACCTGGCTTTTATTAGTTTGCCACTACTATGTGATCTTGGAGGAGAACATGCATCTCTGAATTCCAGTTTCTCCATCTTTACAATGGAGACAATGCTTGTTCTGTATGTTCCACAAGATGGTTGTGAGGATGCAGTGACGTAAAGCATGTGGAAGTGCTATGATAGAGGACAACACATCTGAAGTATCTATCATGAATACTGGTGAGAGAATGTGGCTCACCCATGGGTTGACGTAGATGTTGAATGATGGGAGTTAACAGAATAAGCTTTAGTGTAAATTGGTAGTTTTTTCCTCAGGGGCATTTCTAGGTGGGGAATGCCCTTAGATGCTGTAATGCAGGTAAGGAAAAGGACCAGAAAAGTAGGTTGAACAGTATTGAGAATCACTTTTCTTTTTCTCTCTGCTCCTCGTTCCTTCACTTCCCTCTTCTACTCACCCATTTCTACTTCTGTCACGGTTTTTCCCTTTCTGTCTCCCTCCAGAGGCTGTGTTTTTCATCCACATCAGTTATCACCTATGTCAAATTGCCTGGAGGGCTAGCCTGTGAACCTCAGGTGATTGTCTGCTTGTCTAATTTTCTTGCCCACACATGTGCTAGGAGCGAGCTGCATACCATTGGGTGGGAGTCAGAACGTAATTAACCTGCTCCCCCATGTTGAGGAGTCGAACCTCCTCTGTGTCTCATACAAACTGCCCTGTTACAATCCTGCCAAACAAACTGGGGCCACCAGCCAGCTGTGCATTTGGAGAAGCAGCTGGCCCAAGTCTGCATTCGTCTGGATCCTATGCCCTTGCACATGTGCCAGAGAGTCCCTTCCTCATAGAGGGGCTTGACCGATTCAAGATTTCTCTGGCCAGAGAACCTTCTAACTAAAGTTATCAAAACATGCCAAAGTCTAATAAAGGCTATTTTGGGGACACTGCCAGTAACTTCCAGGCTGGAGCCACATAGGTGGTGATGCAGGAAACTCTGAAGTTGAGGTTAGAGGAGTATGTTCCCCTGGCATTTGAAGAAAGGGTGTAGAAATGAGCCTTGCTTCATGGGAAGAAGTGTTGTGGCTGGTCATGGTGTTTTGATGAAGTACAGCTGTAAGGGCATCTGGGGCACAGCGGGACCCTCACAGAGGAACTATTTTTGGATGTCTTCTCAGGAGGAGGGCAGAGCAGGGGAACAGCTTTGATTCAGCTTCTGGCAGGCAAATTCTGGCTGTAGTTTTCAGTTCTGACAGGCTTCAGTTCTACAGGATTTTTTCCTCCCAAACTTAAAGAACTTCCAATTTGGTACAGTTTCGCCCTAGGATCCCATATTGAAACAAAACCAAACCAAAAACAAAACTGGAAAACAAAACAAAAAAGCAAACAACAGTCAAACTCTGTATTTCAACCTAGGCCGTTACTTTATTCTGTAATGCATTTATTCTTTATCCATCATGTATTTGAGTGCTCAGATGTATTAGGCATAATATTATATAAATAAACCAGTACCTCTTGTCCCTGACCTCACAAAGAATATAGCACAGAGGGAAGCTCACATGTAGTCCAGTAGGCACTCAAGTGAGAACCAACATACTTTGGGCAAAGGCACTCTGATTTAAGAACAGGGGTCAGGTATAAGAGGCACATTTGAAATACACACTGGATTCTGCTCAACTTTTATAGTTAAAAGTACACCCTCCCTACCTCCTTCCAGGAGGATCACTGAATTTGCTTTGGTAAACAGATAAACTACTTGTAACTAACTCATCATAGTATGGTGAAGATGTACAGGAATAAAAATTTTGCAGCCTTGACAAGCCATCCTCACTTTTCTGAGCTCAAGGGGCGGGACCGAAGTGACTTGAAGGGAGATGCTTTCTGTTACAGAGCTCTGTGAGAGGGAGAGAAATGTG
This sequence comes from Chlorocebus sabaeus, assembly GCF_047675955.1. Lineage (NCBI taxonomy): Eukaryota > Metazoa > Chordata > Mammalia > Primates > Cercopithecidae > Chlorocebus > Chlorocebus sabaeus. The sequence goes on along the minus strand of NC_132921.1, from coordinate 31,079,097 downwards.
TCATTCCATCCCAGCCATGGCAAAGCAGGAGGCAAGTGTGCGGATGTGAGTTTGCACATCCAGCAGAAAGCAGATGATCCTGAGGTAGTCTTGTGAAAGGGTGCTCTGAGTTGGTTACAAACATGACTCACAAAGAGTAAATCTGTCTGCTTACAAGGATGGCTCTGCAGCTTCAGATTCCCCAGCCTCAGTGTTGGCCCGGGCAGAAGTGCCATTGAATCATCAATCACTCCAAAGAAGTTTGCTCTAGCCATCTGTCTAGGAGGGAGGTCTGGTCATATATCTTACTCTGAATTCTTGGGGATCCAGAAATCTGAAGGCAAATCAAATCTTCCAACTTTTAGGAAATGGCCAGGTAAGATAAGGAAGCCATGAAAACTGTTGAGGCAGTGAACGTCAGCCACTCCCTACCATGTGAGGGAAATTCTTTTCTCTCCCTTCTGCTCCTGTTCTATCCTGGGATTAGCATCTCTGAATTCTGCATGATACATTGGGAGATTCATGGAGAAAATCAGCTTCCCAGGTCCTGCTCTGTACAAGACTGAAGAAATATGATGCCCTGATGGTGTCCATCTTCCTATAGATTCTCAGATCCTGGACATCTGCAAGTGGCTCTGACAGCAGGATAAAAGGTTCCTAACCATGTATTTCTTGGCCCAGAATTTCATGCAGTAAACTAAGACGCAAGTGACCACCAGGGCAGCTTTACACCTGAAATACAGTTGTAGTGTAAGGAAGAGAGGGGAAATACTTGTCTTTCCCACTGAAGGGCAGAGAGAGGCTGATTATCAGCATATGCATGGGCTTCATTTGGTTAAGCTTGCTGAGTAAAGAATTATCCATCCTGTCAGACCCAGGGCCATCCCCCAGTTGGCTGTGTCCTGGAAATGAAGGTTTCTGATGGCTACAGACATCCCATCTGGGCTCTGGGGCAATTTCAACAGCATCACTTATAAGTTATTCTTAACAGGATATGGCACAAAGGGATTTATGCTAGTCAGAGCCCTGGCTGGAGTCAGGTACTATTCCCTGAGCCTGTGCCTCTCACTACACTTGATTCTGCACAACTGTTACTCTGAGAAGTGACAGCAGAAACCCAAACAACTGCTCAGTGTGATCCCAAGTGTGGGAACCAGGAGCAGGAGATTGCTTTAAAGATTTATGAGCCAGCAAAGGGACTTGTGCCATCCTGCTACCAAACTCCAACAGCAGTCAGCCTACCCTCACTCTAGAATAAGCATATATGAAAAATTCCTTTTGAACAAAGTGGTGAGGCATTGGTTACAGTCAACATCATTAGGCCCCATGTCTGTGTCTCACTTTGCTGTCCATGCTCAAAGGTACTCATCATTTCAACTCAAGGAACATTTATATAGGACCAAGTATGTCCTAAGAACTGCCTGAGCGAACAAGACATACTCTCTGAAAACAGGATCCTGTAGTCCATCTCTTTCCTGATTCTTTTTTTTTTTTGTTTTGAGATGCAGTTTCACTGTCTCCCAGGCTGCAGTGTAGTGGTGTGATCTCAGCTGACTGCAACCTCCACCTCCCAGGTTCAAGCGATTCTCGTGCTTCAGCCTCCCTAGTAGCTGGGATTATGGGCACATGCCACTTTTTTTTTTTTTTTTTTTTTTTTTTTTTTTGGTATTTTTAGTAGAGACAGGGTTTCACCATGTTGGACAGGCTGGTCTTGAACTCCTGACCTCTGGTGATCCGCCCACCTCAGTCTCCCAAAGTGCTGGGATTACAGGCGTGAGCCACTGCACCTGGCCAATTCTATCTTTAAAAGCCCCCATTCTATGAATAATCTGCATTCAAGAAAGGTGTTCGTGGCAATTTTTTTCACTGGGAAATCTAAGGTGGTGTTGGCACTGATAGAGGCTCTTTTTTCTTTTGCCTGCTTCTTTCTGCCCAACCTGTTTCCATGATCTGTTTTCTTACTGCCTAACTGAAATTTTGACCTTAAAGTTTGTATTGTATTCACATCCTGATTCATATCCTGATTCATGTTGGTTCACGTGTTTTCATTGTTGTTTTTGAAATTTCACTTAGATAATTATTTCAAGTAATTATGTTAAAAATACTTCTGACAGACAGGAATATATAACAGGCACAAATTCTATTAAGTATTAACACTTATGTTTGCTTCACTTATTTTTTTAATAGATTAAACATTACAGAGTTGAAACTCTCTGTATCCACCTGAATTTTGAACTACTGCTTGCATTGAAAACTAACCTGTAGTGTAAGAGACAAACAGCCGGGTGGCCCAAGCCTCCCCCATGGAGAAGGAGGCAAGAGGCCTTACTTAGCTAGTCTGGAGTTTCTTGATTCAGCTCTCAGGGAATTTCTCCCTTGTTCATTTTCCTTTAGTGGTCATGCTTTGAAGGGAACATAGAGTATGATTCTACTTTTTAATTTTAAGGTAAAAGGATATGTATCTAATAAACAATGTTTCATTTCAAACAAGATGATTTTAGAGATCAAAATTAGTAATTGGAGTAATTGGAAAGGTCAGTGCCTGTACTTTTTTTGTTTTTTTTTTTTGAGATAGAGTCTCGCTCTGTCATCCAGGCTTGAGTGTAGTGGTGTGATCTTGGCTCACTGCAACCTCCGCCTCCCAGGTGCAAGCGATTCTCCTGCCTCAGCCTCCCAAGTAGCTGAGACTACAGGTGTGTGCGACCATGCCTAGTTAATTTTTGTATTTTTAGCAGAGATGGGGTTTCTCTATGTTGGCTAGGCTAGTCTCAAACTCTTGATCCCAGGTGATCCATCTCCCTCAGCATTCCAAAGTGCTAAGATTATAGGTATGAGCCACTGCACCTGGGTATGGGCTCTTTTAATTAAAAAAAATATGTATCTGATTGAGTGCTATGTGCCAGTCATTGTTCTGAGTTTAACATGTGATCTCTCATTTAATTACCACGATATCTCTTTAAGGGAGGTATGGTATTAACGCCATTTTACAGATGAAGAAACTAGAGAATACAGATGTTATTTGCCAAAGCCTCACATTTAGGAAGTGGTGGGCTAGGACTCAGTCCAGGCATTCTGCTGCCAACAGACACTATACCATTAACCAGAACTGTATATCTTTGAATATAGGTATCTGAGTCATTCCGCACACCCTGGTGTGATTTGATGGGCTCAGTGAAGGTCGCCTGCCCATATCTTTCTTTCTTCTGCAAGTGCCATCATGCTTTAAATCCCTCTGTATTAATGTTATAGGGCCTCCATAACATATTACTATAGTCGTATTGACTTAAAACTACAAACATGTATTCTTTCACAGTTCTGGAAGGTAGGAGTTCCAAATCAAGGTGCTGGTATGGCTATCCTCCCTCTGAAGTCGCTAGGGAAGAATCATTTCTTGCCTTTTCCAGCTTCTGATGGCTCCAGGTGTAGTTTGGTTTGTGGCAGCATCACTCCAATTTCTGGCCCTTTTCAGATGGCTTTATTCTGTCTCCCCTCACCTTCTTGTAAGGATACCAGTAATTGGATTTAAGGACCACTTATAATTCAGGATGAATTTATCTTGAGATCCTTAACTGATTACACCCACGAAGACCTTATTTCCAAATATGGCCACCTTCTGAAGTTTCAGGTGGATGTGAATTTTGGGGTACACTATTCAACCCATGTATCCACCACTTAAGATTTATTCTTTAGGGTTCAGGATTAATTTTTCTAGACTCCTCTTTTAACAATCCAATGTACCAAGGGAAGACATTTTGTGCATGTGTTTTGGGGCTGTTTCCTGAAATGATGGCAACCTAGAAATCCCAAAAGAATGCTATAAATGAAGACGAGATGCAGAAAAGGCAGATGGGAGGAAGAAATTGAGCACAAATTTTAATTAATTTGTAGTTTGGAGAAGGGTATTACTGAATATATTCTACTGAGCAGCTTTCACAGAAGGGGTAGAAGCAGTTAATCGCCCAGTGAAAAAAATCCACCTTCCAGTTTGCTAACATGAGCTCTAAATTGCATTCAGGCCTGCATAATTTTTTGAAACTGTATTCAGAAGTACATATTGTAAATCTCACTTGCAACAATAAAAACAATTTCTAATTGCATAGAAAGCAAATGGCACCAGAAAAGCATTTCACAATTGTCAAGTCCAATGCCCCCTCATTTTCTGGAATGTGTAAACTGTCTCTGTTACTTTTAAACCCAAAAATGTCAGTTTTGATGAATCCATCTGGCCCTTTCCATGAACATTTTTGTGGAGCATTTTAGGAAAAGAGCTGCTGGGTGACTAAGGATGGTATTGAACATGAGACTAAAACCATTTCCTACCGAGATTTCTGTGACCGTAGGCCAGCCTTTCATGTCTCATTGCTTCGGTCTTTCTGTGAGTCAGTTACCTCCCAGGGATCCTGTGAGTATTTCAGAAACATATTTAGACAAAAGCAGGAAACCTCAATGCCAAGAGCATGTGGTGAGCTCTGTGTGTATTGTGTGCCTCTAACTGCTATGTGAGTGGTGGTGGGATGTGTTAACCATCTTTCTAAACAGGCGGGGCTTCATAATTCTCAAAGGAACAGGTCCTGTGTACAAAACAATCCTAGTGTTTTCATCCCCATGTCACAGAAGAAGAGCATGCATAGTAGCACCTAAAAATGTGTTAAACTTAAAAAGTACCACATTAAGTTAGCAAGTATCATGAACTTCCCAATTGTTACATGAAGATGCACACAGAGTGGAATGACTTGCTCAAAGTCAATGTTTTAGGATATCATGTAACCGATTAAAATGGAAAGACTTGTGTTAAAATGTTTATTCAGTCAGCATCCAGCTAAGTATTCTACCTGCAAAATAAATCCAGAATCTAACCTACCTCCCACCACCTCCACCACTACTAGCTTATTCTAGGCCATCATAAGCTTCTGTGCTTAGAGTCTTGCAGTGTCTTAGAGTCTTGTTCACCTTCCCTAGAACAAAGCCAAAGTCCACAGAACAGTCTGCAAAGTCCCATGCAATCTCATCTCCTCCCTTACCTTTTCCTGCCCTTTTCACAGCAGTCTAGCCATGCTTACCTAATTTCCATTATTTGAAAGCACAAAAAACTTTCATCTCACAGCCTTTGTGCTTTCCATTCCCCCTGTCTATTCTACTCTTTTATAGGCAGCTACAGGTTTTCCCTCACCAATCTATATAAAATAGTACCTTCTACGTCATTAGTCTTCATCCTCTTACCCTAGGTCATTTTTTATCAGTAGCATTTAGCCCCTCAGGACAGAATACATACTTTTATTTTTTTCATCGTCTGTCTCTGCAAGAATGTAAGCTTCATGAAGCGAGTCTAGAACTTCTTTTCACCATCCTATCTCCAGTACCTAGAAAAGTGCCTATGATGTCATGGGAGGTTCATAACCATTAGCTAAATTAAGGACCCCGTTTCTTTGTATCTAATGGGAAATAATGTCTCTGCCTTGCTGTCCTAGGGTTTTGTGGGAGTTATATGTGATCCTAGGAGGGAAAAATGCTGCATAGGCTATCAAGTAACTGTATCCAAATGTGAAGTATTGGCACCTTTAGCCTATGGTCTAGGGTGAATCTAGATTAGAGCTTTGCTTTGGATTCAAGACAGTGAGGCAGAATTCCCCTGTTTAACTTTGAAATACACTTTGTAATATAAGCTAATTTATAATATTAGAATCTGTGAATTTGAAAAGAGTTTTAAAATTATATAGTCCAACAACTTATTTGGTATTGAAATTTTCTTCACATTCCTGACATTCAGCCTCTGCTTAAATGCTTTAAGTGACTGGGAGGTCATTTTGCTCTTCTTCAGTGCAACTCCTGGTGATACACATTTTAGCTGTTAGAACATTCTTGTCTGTGATGAGCTGATAACTGTTTTCCTGTGACATCCACACAGTGGTTTTTATACCCCTTTGGAATCTATGTCAGAATGTATTCTGTTCCTTTAGAGCTCCTCTCTCAGCTGTCTTCATTGATTCAACTTTGCTTGGAACATATTCCACCCCTGCTCAGGGCAGTAGAAATCTGGGGATTGCTGTTGTCCAAATATACTAGACTTTCTGACAAGAATGGCAATGATCATTTAAGCTACAATTCAGGAAAGAATATGTGCCGGCTGCTTCCCACCAGGGCTCCCATTAGTTTGTCATTTCCTTGTGTTACTTTACTGCTTCCACGACAGGGACATGCCAGTTATCAAACATTTCCTCCAGGTCCCTGATTTTGTCTCTCCTCAAGTGCTCCCAGTTGCAAACACTAACTTACTTGCGTGCTACATTGCTCTGATGTCCTTTCAACCCTCCTCTCATTATCTGCAGGAAGAGAAATTGCTCACCTCTTTCCAAAGGAGCCTGATTCTCCAGTGAATTTCTTGGCTTTATATTAACTGGCTGTGTGACCTTGAATAAGTTATCTCTTCTTTCTGTGACTAGTTACTCTGTCAGATTTTTCCAAAATCAAAAATTTTGAATTTAAGATTCTGAGTGATTCCTACTTTTAAAAATTAGAATTTAAAAAAATACTTACATTCAAAGCTTGTTAATAATTTAACTAAATAAAAATTTGTCAAGTACCCATCAGGGCCATAGATGGTTCTAGATATCAATGGGTATATAATAATTCTGGATCATTTTTCAAACCAGTTAATCTTCATAGAAAGAGAATACATGTTTAAAACAGGGTAATTAATAAGTTTTGGAATTAAATTCTACTTGAATGAATCAAAAAGGGAAAATAAGTAGACAACTATTGGTTGCTGTATTGGAGACTTGAATTTTGTGTTGTTGCTTATGGCTAGGCTTACTAGTGAAGGGCAGATAATTTAGAATTAGATAACCTGGTTCTAAAACTTGGCTCCTTTTCACTAGATAGGCGAAAAGGGGGCAAGTTATTTAACTTCTCTATTTTTCAACTTATTTGTTTGAAGACTGATTTATCAACAAAACTACCTTGTAGATTTTGTGTGAGGATAAATGACGTAATACCTACAGAGTCCTGGAAAAAGAGTCTGCTACACAGTAATTATTCATTAATTCACATCTTTCAGAGTCTGTGCTGTATTTCCATTGGTAGTCTCTTCTATTTATTTTTCTGGTGTTTCTTACAATCCTTACTATCCCATTGTACTAAAATTTCAAGATACTTCAGCAAAGGGAAAGGTCAGCATTTATTTTGGAAGATTTGTGGTGAAGTTGATGAAGTCATAAGCTTGGGGATGGAGGTGTAAATTCCTATGATGATAGCTTAGGGTGGTGTAAATAGGAAAACAAGCAAGTCCCAATAAAATGTATATAATTTATTTGTTGTTTCAATGTCTTTGCATTAAGCAGTAATAGCAGGAACCCCCCTTACATTTCAGGCAAGGGAATTGAATTGGGTAAATAAGAGCATGATTCTTTGGTATAGGATCAAGGATTTTTTCCTCTTATTATTTAAAACATACTTCCAAAAATGTAAAGAAAATGCTTTAATATTAGATGCATGTTATTCATGCTCCTGAGTATGATATCATGGTACTTTCTCTAAAGAAGGGAAAGGATAACCACAAAATTGAGATTTAGGCATGCCTAATGGTCTTCTGGTTCATGGCATGTACACTAGAGATTAAATATTCTCTTTGATGGTTATTGATACTTCCTGTTTGAAGATTATACTACCTTCAACCGGCTTTCAGTCTCTGTGTGTCTCCTAGGTAAGAGAAAAAATGTTACCTATTTAGTCAGTCTTCCTCCCTTATATATTCACAGTGGCATTAGGTTAGGTGGATTGGCAAAATTACAAAGCTTCTCTGCAATAAAAGCCCCACATTCCTACCCATGTGGAGTGGGGTGGAGCCTTCCTATTCCACGTATCCCTAAGTCAGAGCTAAGTACTCACTGACTCCTTTTTCTTTAATCTTGTGGGCAGTTAAAATGCCTGGTCAAGAGGACAGAACAAGTGTCCAGATTCCACCTTGCTTTCTTCATCTCAGGGATAGGACAGCATAGGTAGTACTACATTCCACTTGCATGTTCCAAAATTCAATTGAAAAATGCCTATTTAAGAGTGTTAAACTTTATCAAGTGGTTTCTAGACACAGAGCCAAAGGGTCCCTCATAGTTAAGTTGAGTGACATTGTTAGCTAGTGGCAAGATATAGTAATATGGGGATAGTTGGATTTAAGTGGAGAGACAGAACACTATACTTGAGTAGAATGTACTGGATTTGAGTTCTAACCTCACCCCCAGTAGTTGTGTGGCCTTGGAAAATAAACTTACATTTTAGATAAATAATGTAGCAGTTTCTAAATAGGCATATAATTCCTCAGAATGTCATTGAAATGACTAACCTCAAAAACTATAAATTATTAATATAAAAATTACAATAATAATGATCCATACTTCAGGCAAGATGTAGGCTTCAGCACCAAGGAGAGCTCCCAGTGAGTGAGTTAACGGAAATAGTCTGTATTTTATTTTTTTATATTTTCAAATGTTATTTTAGATTCAGGGGCCACATATTCAGGTTTGTTACCTGGGGATATTGTATGATTGTGAGGTTTGGGGTATGAATGATCTTGTCACCCAGGAACTGAGCATAGCACCCAAAAGTTTTCAACACTTTTCACCCCCTCCCTCAGTAGTTGCCCTGGGTGTCTATTAATGCCATCTTTATATTCACAAGTACCCCGTATTTAGCTCCCACTTGTAAGTGAAAATGTGCAGTATTTGGTTTTCTGTTCCTGAATTAATTTGCTTAGGATAATGTCCTCTAGTTGCCTCCATGTTGCTACCAAGGACATGATTTCCTTTTTTTTTTTTTTTTTTTTTTGACTGCATACTATTCTGTGGTGTATATTTACCAAATACTCTATTCGCTAAGTGTCAAATTTCAGTTCAGAATTTCTTTATTAGATTCCCGACTCAATGACCTATCTAATACTGCTAGTGGGGTCTTGAAGTTCCCCACTATTACTGTGTAGTTCTTCAAGTCTATTTTTTTTGTAGGTCTAGGAGTACTTGTTTTATGAATCTGGATGCTTCAATGTTGGGTGCATTTTATATTTAGGACAGTTATATCTCCTTGGTGAATGAAACACTTTATCATCATATAATGCTCTTCTTTGTCCTTTTGTTTTACTGTTGTTGATTTAAAATCTCTTTTATGTGACATAAGAATAGTGACCTCTGATATTTTCCGTTTTCTGTTTGCATGGTATATCTTTCTCCAGCCCTTTACTTTGAGCCTATGGGTGTCATTACATGTGAGATGAGTCTCAAACAGTGAACGGATGGGAGTTGTGCTTTTTATTCAACTTGTCACTCTGTGTCTTTTAAGTGGGATGTTTAGGTCATTTACAGTCAAGATTAATACTTATATGTTAGGTTTTGATCCTATCATGAAGTTGTTAGCTGGTTGCTTCATAGTTTTTATCATGTGGTTGCTTTATAGGGTCTGTAGGCTATTTACTTATGTGTATTTTAGTGGTAGCAGGTATCATTATTTTGTTTCCATCTTTTGAACTCCCTTAAAGATCCTTTGTAAGGCTTGTCTAGTGGTAATACATTCCTTTGATGCTTGCTTGTCTGGGAAAAAAATTACTTTTTCTTCACTTATGACACTTAGTTTGGAAGGATACAAAATTCTTAGCTGAAATTTCTTTTTTAAAGAATGCTGAAAGCAGGCCTCCAGTCTCTCCTGATGATATGGTTTTGCTGCGTCCCCACCCAACTCTCATCTTGAATTGTAATTCCCATAATCTCCACATGTGGTGGGAGGGACCCTGTGGGACATAAAATCATGGGACAGTTTTCTCCATGCTATTCGCATGATAGTGAGTAAGTTCTCACAAGACCTGATAGCTTTATAAGGGGCTTCCCTCTTCACTTGGCTCTCATTCTTCTTCCTGCCACCCTGTGAGGAAAGATGTATTTACTTCCCCTTCTGCTATGATCGTAAATTTCCTGAGGACTCCCCAGACATGCTGAACTGTGAGTCAATTAAACCTCTTTTCTTTATAAATTACCCAGTCTCAGGTATATCCTTATAGCAGTGTGAGAACAGACTAATATACTTGAGTTGTCAGGTTTCTGCTGACAAATCTGCTGTTAACCTGGTGGGGTTCCCATTGTACACAATCTGTTCTTTTTGTCTAGTTTCCTTTATGGTTTTTTTCCTTCAGTGTTGACTGTGGACAGTCTGATGAGTAGGGATGCCTTGGTAATGTTCATTTTGTATAGTGTTTTGCGGGTATTCTATAGAATTTCTAATATATGGATATTTACCTCTCTAATAAGATTAGATAAGTTTTCTTGGATTATTCTCTCACATATATTTTAGAGGTTGTTTACTATTCTTCTCTCTCAGGAATGCCAATAATCCATAGATTTGGTTGTTTTACATATCCCATATTCCTCAAAGACTTTGCTTGTTTTTTAAAAATTTGTTTTCTTTATTTTTGTCTCACTGGGTTAGTTCAAGAGAAAAGTCTTCAAGCTCTGAAATTCTTTCTTCTGCTTGATCCAGTCTACTGATTAAGCTTTCAATTATATTTTGAAATTCCCTAAGTGAGTTTTTAAATTCCAGAGGCTCTGATTGATTTCTTTTTAAGATGTTTATCTCTTCCCTTATTTCCTAGATTGCTTTAAAAGCTCTTTGTGTTGATTTTCAACCTTGTCTTAGATCTCATTGACCTTCCTTAAATCTATGCTGTTTATTCTTTATGCTGTCATTTCTGAGTTTCCATTTTGGTAAGGATCATTGCTGGAGATCCAGTGCAATTATTTGGTGGTGTTACTGCGTTCAGATTTTTCATGATGCCAGAATTATTGCATTCATTCTTTCTCATCTGGAGACACTGGTAATTCTAGTTTTAGAATTATTTGCCTATGGGTAGAATTTTAAATTTTTATTTTTTTCCCTATACATTTGTTGTTATTTTTTTCCCATTTCCCCTCTCCTTAGGGAGTGTGACCATAGAGAATGCTGGGTAGGATGTTTTGGATTTGCTTCTGTAGCCATATACATTTCTTTTGGCAGGTTTTCTATGGAGCTATAGAGTTCAACCAACAAGCCCATAGATGGTGCTTGCAGGTAAAAGCCAACTGTGGCAAATGTGGCTGGGTATATACTTAACCCTTGTTTACTGGCAGAAGTTCTCTGTTACCTTGGGCAGTGGGCTGATTCATGTAATTTATAGTGGCCTGAGCTCCCTGCTTAGCCCCAAGGGGAGTGGGGGCAATGAAGGGCAGGGCCATACCAAACAGGTCTGCTTGAGGGTCCTTCAATGGCAGGCACAGGCAACAGCACTGAGAAAAAATCCAGTGGGCAGCCACCAAACACTGAGAAGTGTGCCTGGTTGTGGGGCTGGGAAATTACCTCAGCTCCAAGTTCTCTGAACAGGGATGGAAGATTATCTAAACTTCTAATCTAGAAGAGTAGGTGCTCCAGATGCCTAAAGATCTGCCTGGGCACGGAGCAGAGATCCCACCCTCCAACACCAGGATCTAATGCACAGGAAGGGTGGGGTTTCTCAGGCTCCTTATCCAAGTGATCTGGAGCCCTGAGTGCCTGGAGATCTGCCTTTGTGTGGAGCAGAGAGAGTCTCACTGCATCATGATTTATGTGCAGGAAGGGTGGGGCAGTTCAGGCTACTGTTCCAGGAAAGTAGGTGCCCCAAATGCCTAGATTTCTGCCTAGGGGTGGAACAGAGGGGGCCTCACGCTGTACTACGATCTCAGGAAAGCAGGGTGGAGTGCCCAGCAATGGTACATATAGGTCAGTTCCAGGTCATCAAGCTGGTTCTAACTGTAGATGTAGCAGCTCTCCTCCTGCTCCAGGCTTGCAACAGGGTAAAGCACAATTTTAGCCCTACTGCTGAGGTGTCTTCCACAGTTCTGGCTGTGGAGGGCCCCACCCGACTCCAGAGCAGGTGCTCCAATCTCTGGCCTGAGACTAAGATGCCTGTGTAGCCACGCTGCTGGGTGTACAAATAATAGCTGAATTTGGATGTGCCCAGATTAAAAAATGGCATCCTGTTCTTGGTCCTGGGTCTGGGAAAATGTCTGCAGCTTTTCCAAGTGTCTTTCCCTCATAGTGTCTCCAGGGCTCTCCACAAGTTAGTTCCAGGACTTGGGAGAAGCAAAATGTTCTTCCTCAGCCTGGGTTGCTCAGATCCCCAGTGGGAAGTTAAGTTGCAGAGAGAGACTCTCTGCCTCTCTCACTCACTTCTCTTAACTAGGTGCTGTCATGGGGGCTGCTTGCCACCATTCTCCTCTCCTCGATCTGGGGTGGCTTTTACAATTCTGGTTGATTCCTGTTTTTCTTCTTGACTTAAAGTTCTCAGAGTTGATCTTTATGTAATGTCTCACAATTTCCAAGTGGCTAAACCATGCTGAAAACCCCTAATCCACCATCTTGGAGGAATAAAAGAGATACTTATTCCTATGTAGGCCTCTATCTCATTGAAATATGCTTCCTAGGTCAATGTATTCATTCGTTTATTCACCAAATATACTTTAAATGCCCACTAACTGCCAGATGTAATGCTAAACCCTAGGGATACAGTGGTGAACGTGGAATGTACCATCTTGTCCTTATGAAGCTCTATGACTCAAAGGACATGTACTCTAAAACTGTGTCAGAAACTTCCTTGAGAGTGGAATCATTTCAATACTTACTGAACAACTAATCATTCAATGTCATATATATGGGATTTCCATATCTTTTGGCCACTTATCAGTGTAACCATTAAAGTCTCCCATGATGATGAATATAAGGAAAGGAATAAAAACCCAGTCAGAGGCTAGAGTACAGTGTTACTTTCTCCATACTCTATTGGCCCAAGCAGCTCACAGAGTCTGCTCAGAATGAAAGTGAGAGGACAAAGATGCAACATATTGATAATGTGACCTTGAGAGGGAAGGTCACATTGTAGACAAGCGTGTAGCAAGGGACATATTATGTTACATTTTGAAAATGTGTACTTGTATTATCTGTTCTCACATCACAATAAAGAACTACATGAGACTGGGTAGCTTATTTTTAAAAGGGGTTTAATTGACTCACAGTTATGGAGGCTGTACAGAAGACATGGCTGGGGAGGCCTCAGGAAATGTACAATCATGGCAGAAGGAAGAGGGGAAGGAGAAGCAAGCACATCTTTACATAGCTGGCAGGAGAGAGAGAGCAAGAGTGAAGAGGGAAGTGCTACACACTTTCAAACAACCAGATCTTGCAATAACTCACTCACTATCAAGAGAACAGCAAGGTGGAAATCTACCTGCATGATCCAATCACTTCCCACCAAGTCCCTCATCCAACACTGGGGATTACAATTCAACATGAGATTTGGGTGGGGACACAGAGCCAAATCATATCAGTATTCTTCAAGTCTATTTTTATCTTTCTGTAATTACATATATTATCTACAGGTACAGATATGTTGTTGCTATATACCAATTTCATTTTATAGATGATAAAACTGAAAAATAAGCTATTTGAATATTTAATTTTCATACATGGAAATTGACAGGGGAGAAAAAAGTCATGTGTCTGATAGATTTTCTCATGATTCACGGAGTTATGTGTTGGCTACAAATGCTGATTATGTTGGAATCCAAACATTCTATTTGTTGAGTTAATGAGTTAGCGAATGAAAATGAATTGAGATACCTGGGTCTTGTTTGGTGTTATAGACAGATCTGAAATATGGCTTTGATATTTAATAAGAGCTACTAACTTATATGGTTTGGTTCTGTACTGATAAGTCAGAAGAAGTAGGCTCAAGACTAGTGGGAGGCTAGAGGTGATGTGTATCAGCTTGAGAAAGGTAATTACTCAGGAATTTTGTGAGCAGGTGGCTAAACTCTTGGTAACTTGAAACTGGCCATAATGGAGAGATATGCATCACAAAAATGAACAAATATTACAAATACGAGTGGTGTGTGTGTGTACGCTAGTTTACCAGAATACTACTGAACCATGATGGGTGAGTTTCCTTGCCTCATTGGGAAGATATCACTATTGCAACTCTGCAGAAGGAATCTGCATAAATGATGAAATATAACTGTATATACAGAAAAACTATGAATGGGGACAGTTATAAATTGGCCTTAAAGTGTCTGAAGATCTTTTATATTTTTGATCAATGATAAGCTTAGGTTTTTATATACAAGTTAGTTATTGGAGTAGTTAAGTTAGAAAAATGTGTAATAAAGCAGTATTTATGCCCTGAAAATCTTAGGAAGGATTAAGTGTCCTTAGAGGGAACTAGAAGGATATCAACTGAAGGTGGTGGTGACATTTTGTGAATCCATCTAGACATCTTGAAGGAAGATGGTCTGTCTCAGTTTCCTATCTGAGTTAAATCAATTATATATTTCTTTTTTTTCCTTTTTTAAATTATACTTTAAGTTCTAGGGTACATGTGCACAAAGTGCAGGTTTGTTACATATGTATACATGCGCCATGTTGGTGTGCTGCACCCATTAACTCATCATTTACATTAGGTATATATCCTAATGCTATCCTTCCCCACTCCTCCCACCCCACGACAGGCCCCGGTGTGTGATGTTCCACTTCCTGTGTCCAAGTGTTCTCGTTCAATACCCACCTATGAGTGAGAACATACAGTGTTTGGTTTTCTGTTCTTGCAATAGTTTGCTGAGAATGATGGTTTCCAGCTACATCCCTGTCCCTACAAAGGACATGAACTCATCCTTTTTTATGGCTGCATAGTATTCCATGGTGTATATGTGCCACATTTTCTTAATCCAGTCTGTCATTGATGGACATTTGGGTTTGTTCCAAGTCTTTGCTATTGTGAATAGTGCTGCGGTAAACATATGCGTGCATGTGTCTTTATGGCAGCATGATTTATAATCCTTTGGGGGTATACCCAGTAATGGGATGGCAGGGTCAAATGGTATTTCTAGTTTTAGGTCCTTGAGGAATCGCCACACTGTCTTCCTCAATGGTTGAACTAGTTTACAGTCCCACCAACAGTGTAAAAGTGTTCCTATTTCTCCACATCCTTTCCAGCATCTGTTGTTTCCTGACTTTTTAATGCTGGCCATTCTAACTGGTGTGAGATGGTATCTCATTGTGGTTTTGATTTGCATTTCTCTGATGGCAAGTGATGATGAGCATTTTTTCATGTGTCTGTTGGTTGCATAAATGTCTTCTTTTGAGAAGTGTCTGTTCACATCCTTCACCCACTTTTTGAAGGGGTTGTTTGTTTTTTTCTTGTAAATTTGTTTGAGTTCTTTGTAGGTTCTGAATATTAGCCCTTTGTCAGATGAGTAGATTGCAAAAGTTTTCTCCCATTCTGTAGGTTGCCTGTTCACTCTGATGGTAGTTTCTTTTGCTGTTCAGAAGCTCTTTAGTTTAATTAGATCCCATTTGTCAATTTTGACTTCTGTTGCCATTGCTTTTGGCGTTTTAGACGTGAAGTCTTTGCCCATGCCTATGTTCTGAATGGTATTACCTAGGTTTTCTTCTAGGGTTTTTTATGGTTTCAGGTCTAACATTTAAGTCTCTAATCCATTTTGAATTAATTTTTGTATAAGGTGTAACAAAGGGATCCAGTTTCAGCTTTCTACATATGGCTAGCCAGTTTTCCCAGCACCATTTATTACCTAGGGAATCCTTTCCCCTTTTCTTGTTTTTGTCAAAGATCAATCAGACGGTTATAGATGTGTGGTATTATTTCTGAGGGCTCTGTTCTGTTCCATTGGTCTGTATGTTGGTACCAGTACCATGCTGTTTTGGTTATTGTAGCCTTGTAGTATAGTTTGAAGTCAGGCAGTGTGATGCCTCCAGCTTTGTTCTTTTGGCTTAGGATTGTCTTGGCAATGTGGGCTCTTTTTTGGTTCCATATGAACTTTAAGGTAGTTTTTTCCAATTCTGTGAAGAAAGTCATTGGTAGCTTGTTTGGGATGACATTGAATCTATAAATTACCTTGGGCAGTATGGCCATTTTCATGATATTGATTCTTCCTATCTGTGAGCATGGAATGTTCTTCCATTTGTTTGTGTCCTCTTTTATTTCATTGAGCAGTGGTTTGCAGTTCTCCTTGAAGAGGTCCTTCACATGCTTTGTAAGTAGGATTCCTAGGTATTTTATTCTATTTGAAGCAATTGTGAATGGGAGTTCACTCATGATTCGGCTCTCTGTCTGTTATTGGTGTATAAGAAGGCTTGTGATTTTTGCACATTGATTTTGTATCCTGAGACTTTGCTGAAGTTGCTTATCTGCTTAAGATTTTGGGCTGAGACCATGGGGTTTTCTAAATACACAATTATGTCATCTACAAACAGGGACAATTTACTTCCTGTTTTCCTAATTGAATACCCTTTATTTCTTTCTCCTGCCTGATTTCCCTGGCCAGAACTTCCAACACTATGTTGAATAGGAGTGATGAGAGAGGGCATCCCTCTCTTATGCCAGTTTTCAAAGGGGATGCTTCCAGTTTTTGCCCATTCAGTATGATATTAGTTGTGAGTTTGTCATAAATTGCTCTTATTATTTTGAGATATTCTCCATCAATACCAAATTTATTGAGAGTTTTTAACATGAAGGGCTGTTGAATTTTGTCAAAGGTCTTTTCTGCATCTATCGAGATAATCATGTGGTTTTTGTCTTTGGTTCTGTTTATATGCTGGATTACGTTTATTGATTTGCATACATTGAACCAGCCTTGCATCCCAGGGATGAAGCCCACTTGATCATGGTGGATAAGCTTTTTGATGTGCTGCTGGATTCATTTGCCAGTATTTTATTGAGGATGTTTGCATTGATGTTCATCAGGGACATTAGTCTAAAATTCTCTTTTTCTGTTGTTTCTCTGCCAGTCTTTGGTATCATGATGATGCTGGCCTCATAAAATGACTTAGGGAGGATTCTCTATTTTTCTATTGATTGGAATATTTTCAGAAGGAATGATACCAGCTCCTCCTTGTACCTCTGGTAGAATTCAGCTGTGAATTAATCTGGTCCTGGACTTTTTGGTTGGTAGGCTATTAAATTTTGCCTCAATTTCAGAACCTGTTATTGGTCTATTCAGGGATTCAACTTCTTCCTGGTTTAGTCTTGGGAAAGTGTATGTGTCCAGGAATTCATCCATTTCTTCTAGGTTTTCTAGTTTATTTGCATAGACGTGTTTCTAATATTCTCTGATGGTAGTTTGTATTTCTGTGGGGTCAGTGGTGATATCCCCTTTATCATTTTTATTGTGTTTATTTGATTCTTCTCTCTTTTCTTCTTTATTAGTCTTGCTAGTGGTCTATCAATTTCGTTGATCTTTTCAAAAAACCAACTCCTGGATTCATTGATTTTTTGAAGGGTTTTTTGTGTCTCTATCTCCTTCAGTTCTGCTCTGATCTTAGTTATTTCATGCCTTCTGCTAGCTTTCGAATGTGTTTGCTCTTGCTTCTCTAGTTCTTTTAATTGTGATGTTAGGGTGTCCATTTTAGATCTTTCCTGCTTTCTCTTGCAGGTGTTTAGTGCTATAAATTTCCCTCTACACACTGCTTTTAAATGTGTCCCAGAGATTCTGGTATGTTGTATCTTTGTTCTCATTGGTTTCAAAGAACATCTTTATTTCTGCCTTCATTTCGTTATGTACCTAGTAGTCATTCAGGAGCAGGTTGTTCAGTTTCCATGTAGTTGAGTAGTTTTGAGTGAGTTTCTTAATGCTGAGTTCTAATTTGATTGCACTATGGTCTCAGAGACAGTTTGTTATAATTTCTGTTCTTGTACATTTGCTGAGGAGTGCTTTACTTCCAAGTATGTGGTCAATTTTGGAATAAGTGCAATGTGGTGCTGAGAAGAATGTATATTCTGTTGATTTGGGATGGAGAGTTCTCTAGATGTCTGTTAGGTCTGCTTCGTGCAGAGCTGAGTTCAATTCCTGGATATCCTTGTTAACTTTCTGTCTTGTTGATCTGTCTAATGTTGACAGTGGGGAGTTAAAGTCTCCCATTATTATTGTATGGGAGTCTAAGTCTCTTTGTAAATTTCTAAGGACTTGCTTTATGAATCTGGGTGCTTCTGAATTGGGTGCATACATATTTAGGATAGTTAGCTCTTCTTGTTGAATTGATCCCTTTACCATTATGTAATGACCTTCTTTGTCTCTTTTGATCTTTGTTGGTTTAAAATCTGTTTTATCAGAGACTAGGATTGCAACCCCTGCCTTTTTTTTTGTTTTCCATTTGCTTGGTAGATCTTCCTCCATCCCTTTATTTTGAGTCTATATGTGTCTCTGCACATGAGATGGGTCTCCTGAATACAGCTCACTGATGTGTTTTGACTCTATTCAATTTGCCAGTCTGTGACTTTTAATTGGAGCATTTAGCCCATTTACATTTAAGGTTAACATTGTGATGTGTGAATTTGATCCTGTCATGATGATGTTAGCTGGTTATTTTGCTCGTTAGTTGATGCGGTTTCTTCCTAGCATCAATGGTCTTTACATTTTATCATGTTTTTGCAGTGGCTGGTACCAGTTGTTCCTTTCCACGTTTAGTGCTTCCTTCAGGATCTCTTGTAGGGCAGGCCTGGTGGTGACAAAATCTCTCAGCATTTGCTTGTCTGTAAACAATTTTATTTCCCCTTTACTTATGAAGCTTATTTTGGCTGGATATGAAATTCTGACTTGAAAATTCTTTTCTTTAAGAATTTTGAATATTGGCACCCACTCTCTTCTGGCTTGTAGAGTTTCTGCCAAGAGATCCGCTGTTAGTCTGATGGGCTTCCCTTTGTGGATAACCCGACCTTTCTCTCTGGCTGCCCTTAAGATTTTTTCCTTCATTTCAACTTTGGTGAATATGACAATTATGTGTCTTGGAGTTGCTCTTCTCGAGGAGTATCTTTGTGGCATTCTCTGTATTTCCTGAATTTGAATGTTGACCTGCCTTGATAGTTTGGGGAAGTTCTCCTGGATAATACCCTGCAGAGTGTTTTCCAACTTGATTCCATTCTCTCTGTTACTTTCAGGTACACCAGTCAGACGTAGATTTGGTCTTTTCACATAGTCCCATATTTTTTGGAGGCTTTGTTCATTTGTTTTTACTCTTTTTTCCTCTAAACTTCTCTTCTCACTTCATTTCATTCATTTGATCTTCAATCACTGATACCCTTTCTTCCAGTTGATCGAATCGGTTACTGAAGCTTGTGCATTTGTCACGTAGTTCTCATACCATGGTTTTCAGCTCTATCAGGTCATTTAAGGACTTCTCTACATTGGTCATTCTAGTTAGCTGTTTGTCTAATCTTTTTTCAAGGTTTTTAGCTTCTTTGCGCTGGGTTCGAACTTCCTCCTTTATCTTGGAGAACTTTTATTGTCTGAGAAGCCTTCTTCTCTCAATTTGTCAAAACCATTCTCCATCCAGCTTTGTTCTGTTGCTGGCAAGGAGCTGCATTCCTTTGGAAGGGGAGAGGCGCTCTGATTTTTAGAATTTTCAGCTTTTCTGCTCTGTTTTTTCCCCATCTTTGTGGTTTCATCTACCTTTGGTCTTTGATGATGGTGACGTACAGATGGGGTTTTGGTGTGGATGTCCATTCTGTTTGTTAGTTTTCCTTCTAAGAGTCAGGACCCTCAGCTGCAGGTCTGTTGGAGTTTACTGGAGGTCCACTCCAGGCCCTGTTTGCCTGGGTATCAGCAGTGGAGGCTGCAAAAAAGTGAATATTGCTGAACAGCAAATTTTGCTGCCTGATTGTTCCTCTGGAAGCTTCATCTCAGAGGGGTACCCGGGCATGTGAGGTATCAGTCTGCCCCTACTGGGGGATGCCTCCCAGTTAGGCTACTCGGGGGTCAGGGACCCACTTGCAGAGACAGTCTGTCTGTTCTCAGACTGTCTCCATGCTGGGAGAACCACTACTCTCTTCAAACTGTCATACAGGGAAGTTTAAATCTGCTGAGGTTTCTGCTGCCTTTTGTTTGGCTATGCCCTGTCCCCAGAGGTGGAGTCTACAGGCCTCTTTGAGCTGCAGTGGGCTCTACCCAGTTCGAGCTTCCTGGCCGCTTTATTTACCTAGTCATGCGTCAGCAGTGGCAGGCGCCCCTCCCCCAGCTTCGCTGCTGCCTTGCAGTTAGACCTCAGCCTGCTGTGCTAACAATGAGGGAGGCCCTGTGTGCGTGGGGCTCTCTGTGCCAGGAGCGAGATATAATCTCCTGGTGTGCCCTTTGCTAAGACCCTTGGAAAAGTACAGTATTAGGGTGGGAGTGACCCGATTTTCCAGGTGCCATGTGTCATGGTTTCCCTTGGCTAGGAAAGGGAATTCCCTTACCCCTTGTGATTCCTGGGTGAGGCGATGCCTCGCTGTGCTTTGGCTCTGGCTTGGTGGGCTGCACCCACAGTCCTGCCCACTGTCTGACACCCACTGTCTGACATGCCCCAGTGAGATGAACCCGGTACCTCAGTTGGAAAGGCAGAAATCACCGGTCTTCTGAGTCTCTCACACCCTGAGCTGTAGCCTGGAGCTGTTTCTATTGGGCCATCTTGGAACCACCCCAACTATATATTTCTTAAACTTGGTGTAGAGTTGGCATTCTTGGGGGCAGGCCAATAACAAATGAACATTAGCAATATTTTGTTCAGGGTCTCTGGATACATTAAAATGTCTTCTAGATCCACAATCATGGAGTAGTCTAAAAGGTCAAAGAATGAATCATTCATGACATGCTAAAATACCTATATTGTATTATTGAAGCTGAACACATTGCAGTATAGTTGGAGGGAATATAATGTATACAAATTTTAGTCATGCTGTCAGTTCTCTCTCTTGTCTGAACCAGATTAGACTTGTTAAAAAATCTAGTTAGGTGTAAATGGTGGCTATTTTTCTACTAAGATGGGTGTTAGGCTGCTAATAGACTGAATATCTAGAAGCTGTTAGAAAGGATGAAGCTCTATACCATTTTACCAAATAAATTTGGATCTCTATGAAGAGGAATTGAGTCCATATTTAACATTTTGCCTATGAAGTCTCAACATGCCCTGTTCTTTCATTTTAGCAGTGATATTTTAGTGTAGTTCTTTAGGATACACATTTTTGGGGATACAAGGTGAAGACTGCAATGTACAGGCTGTCAGTGGTAGCTTCTTAGCCTGATAGAGCTGAACATAATCTTGAGGTCATGACAATTCCTGGGTAGGATTAGTATAGCTCTTCATAATTATTACCTGTAAAGCTTACTACAATAGTTTCAATAGTTGCTAACATCAGCAATTGTTAACATTTTGTCATTCTTCATTCTTTCTCTTTCTCCCTTTCTCTCCCCACCTACCAACTGTTTATTTTTTGCTGAACTATTTACAAGGATGTTGTAGACATTGATAGTTTTTTCCTAAATATGTTTGATAAATGTTCTAAAAATATAAACTTTACCCCGAGTAATTATATTACCATTATTATATCTTAAGAAAAATTAATAATACTATTCCAACATCATCTAATATTCAGTCCAGACTCAAATTTCTCCAATTATCTCCAAAAAGTCTTACTTAAGGGACAATAACTTCATCACAGGCCTGTGATTAACACTGTAATCTTAAGTCCTGGCACTACCCTTAATCCCCACGTTTGGATGAAGATTCAGAAATCCCTTTGTCTGAAGTGTTTTGGGGAAAACAAGACTTTGGGTATTCTCTCTCCTTTGTGAAGTGAGAATTACCCTCTTCATTGTCAGGGTGATGCTGTGGTAGTCTACCATACTTCCCAATATTGTAGATATAAGTAACAAAAAAAACTTAACAGTTCTCTCATAACAAGTAGTGCTTCATTTTGTCCTTCCTAAAACAATAATATATCAGTCTCCCAAGAAAATGCAGAGGTAAAATCATGCCATGCTTACTAAGTAATGGATTTCTTTTTTTTTTTTTTTTTTTTTTTTTTTTTTTTTTTTTTTTGAGACGGAGTCTTGCTCTGTGGCCCAGGCTGGAGTGTAGTGGCCGGATCTCAGCTCACTGCAAGCTCCGCCTCCCAGGTTTACGCCATTCTCCTGCCTCAGCCTCTAAGTTGGTAGCTTCTTACCCTAGAAACAGAAATATTGGGCATATTATAATTGAGTTCCTGGTAATTTTGACCCTTATAAGGGTATATACATCCCTAATTTTTTGTAGTCTCATTGGTTTGTGTCATGAAGATTCATCGGCATTCAGATAATTGCAGTGATAAAGGAGTTAACTGAACCGGAAGCTTACAAAGTAAGATGCTAGGAGCAGATGGTGTTGTCAAATAGAGGTATAATTGCATTTAAAAAATCTCTTCAAAATAGTTTCTCAAGCTTTAGGTAACTTAGATGACATTTAGCAGGCTCTGAAAATCACTTAAATGGGTACAGAAATAAAAGAATTATGGAAGAAAGTGTCACCCTCTGAATTTGTCTTGAGAGTTTTTGAGTGGAGACACCTGAGCTTTTGTTAATATTAGCAAGTATTTACAGCTGATAGAATAGAACGTGTCATTGCTGTATTAAGTTTAGCTCATTAGGTGGGGAAAGTCTTTTGTAGCAGTCTGGAGACTAATGGATTTAGTGCTATAAGATATAAAGTATATGGGAAAAGAAAAAAGTATAAATTATCTTAAGTTCAAATGTGGGAAAACTCACTGGAGCTTTTAAAGAAAGGTGATTAATGCAATTGAAAACTGCAGGAAAAATAGTCCTTTTTTATTTTATAGTTTGTCACTGTTACTGAATATGGCACTGCAAGAATTAAATGTAAAGTGCTCATAACATTTGGAAGCATTGCAAATATTGATGAAGAATCTAGGATTTGGGGGGAATAGATATATAGCATACATGAAAGACCTGAGAAGTATACTCATACAAATTTAGAACTAGGATAAAGTTATGATATCAAATCAAGCTTCTTGTTTTACAGGTAAGAAAAATGAAGCCCAAAGATAAGCCAGAGCTAAAATTCTTATTTGGACTCAAGGATGTACCTCCTTTGAAATTATACCAAATCTGAAATATTTCATTGTCAAACATATCATAGAGAGGCAGTGATAGGCCAGTTATCTTATTATAACCACAAATATAAGCCAAGCCTGACATGCAGTATCTCAGAGAGACAGGAAATTGTACTGATGAGATGATAGATTTGAAATCTAACCATTTGGGAATTAAGCCATGGCTTTACTCCTTATTAACATAAATAAAATTACTTAACTTTTCTAGGCTTGTTACTTCCTTTGATTACGTGTACAGTCTCTACCAGGGCCCATGAGTTTTCTCACAATGGTGAAATTATTAAATGCCAAAAAAGGACTTGTCTTTGTCTCCAAACTGTTGGGGCCACCTCTTCGATTGTCCAGTCGTGGCTTGCCACAGGTTCTATATGGCATTCTACCTTGACACAAATACTTTAGCATCACTTGATCTGCTAGATCATAAGTAGTGAAGTTTTACATTACAGCCTAAAGAAGCTGAATAACTTTCTCTTATTCTGGGACAATGTTTCCCAAATTGTGGTTCCTGGACCAGCAGCATCCGTATCATATTAAAACTTATTTGAAATGTAAATTATTGAGCACAATTCTACCAAATCAAACTCCAGAGGTAAGAAGCATCTGAAATGTTTAAACCAAAAATCTACCCCAACAAACTCTCTTGATTTTTATATATGCTAAAGTTTAAAAGTTTCTAGTTGTTTAGAGTGGGAAGTTGTCAGTTTTTTGTATCATTTGGTTAGTGGGTCAGAAAATCATGTTCAGATGCATATTTTACCACCATAATCCAAAGAGCTATTAAGTTTGTATTGTGTGCAAGATGCAGCTACTTGTCCTTCTCTTCCAGGTGTACTGACATATGCCAGGTCATTCCCCCAGAGAGTCTGCTAAAATGGCAGGCCCCTACATTTTCATGGGATCATTACCTCCAACCTGCTAGCATGTCTTGTCAAGAAATTTAGGGGACTGTTAGTTTATGTTTCTTTAGCATCTCTTAGCATGAAGTTATCACCTTATTGCACAACCATGATATCCTGTGTAGTAAGATGATCATGACTCTGGTAAACTGAATTATGGCATAAAACCAGACCACTGACATAACTCTCAAGGATGATGAAAGTAGTATAGCATTGTCTTGTCCATGGGAAATCACCTATGATTTTTTCTCAGGTCCTGTCACCCATTACATTATCTTGCCTCTAGATGATAAGTAATGAACCTGTCCTTGGTCCCATGGGGATGCCAGCATTTCCTTTGAAATAAGGAAGCCAATGTCAACTGTGGTGACTTTCATTACCATCCCTGGCATATAGGATATAATTTCCAAATACTTTCCAAGATCCTGGTATTCTCCACAACAGAATATTTTTCGATGCATTGTTAGGAAAAACAGCCATATGAGTTTTCTTAAATGAGTAGCTCACAAGACATGATAAATTTACTCCAACATTCCTATCTCTTTGAATTCTGCATTGCTTCCTGCATATTACATGTCAAGGTATTTATGGCATCTCAACTTCATAAATGCTGGGCCACTGTTGAATACAGGTTTAGATTGACCAGCTGACCACCAAGGTGGTATCTCTAGGAGTCTACAAGAACTAAAGTGTTACTGGGCTTGGAGTGCCCCGTAATGCACGTAATATAATAATTGCAACCATTCCCCACTGGTGATGCCAAGATGTAGCAATAGTATCCGTATTATATGTTCACCCCAATTTTGCATCAACTTTCTCCTTTTGTGGTCTGGTGTTCTCAAAATTCATTCCTGCACATGTTCTTCAGGTTTGTAAATTATTAAGTTTCTTTCTGTAACTAAGCCTTTTCTTCCAGGGTCTGAGTTTTCATTTTATTCCCTGTGGCATCTTAATTATATGTTTGCACTTGGGTAGAACATGATGACAATGAAAACTGAATTCCTTTTTTAAAACACGCTACAACCTGAGTCATTACAGAGTCTTCAAGCAAGGAAGAAATGGCTTCAATGTCGGGGAAGAAAATTTGCCTCTCCTGCCAGGGATGTCGTGATAGATGTGTAGGTCAGGGTACTGTGTGGGTCATAGCTTCCAATATTCCCCCATTCCAATGCCATTATTCCCTACCAATACTTTAACTTCCCTAAAGAGACCAGGTGAATTCACTGGACATTGGACAACAGACCAGGTGAATTCATTGGACATTATAACTATTTCAGAAAACTGCAGGATGAAATGCTGAGTTTTATTTTTTTAAAAACCATCTTAGCCCTGCAGCTCTAACAGATAGAAGATTATTTTAACACAGCTTTAGAGAGTTCCTGATTTTTTCTTTCACCTGTGCCTTGAATCAAGATTCTAATATTTTGAACTTGTCATACTATTTCTTCAAGTTTCCAACACTGTTAAAAGCATCCTAACTACCTCCACTCCCAAATCCACAGTCCTTTAGTTTCTCAAGCTCTGGGGTAAAAGGGTGGAGCAAGATGGCCAAATAGAATCCTCCACCAGTCATCCTCCCTGCAGGAACATCAAATTTAACAACTATCTACATGAAAAACACCTTCATAAGAATGCAAAATTAAGTGAGCAATCACAGTACCTGATTTTAACTTCATATCACTGAGAGAGGTACTGAAGAGGGTAGAAAAGACAGTATTGAATTGCTGAAGCCACCCCTTCTTTATCCCCTAGCAGCAGCCACGTGGTATGGTGTGGTGCTTCAGAGAGGGAGAGTGTAATGATTGTGAGACTTTGTATTGGAATTCAGTGCTACCCTGTCACAGTGGAAAGCAATGCTGGGCAGAGCTCAGCTGGCACCCAAAGAGAAGGCATTTAGACTAGCCCTAGTCAGAAGGAAATCAACCACCTCAGCACTCAGAACTTGAGTTTTGGCCAGCCTCACCACCACAGGCTGGAGTGCTCTGGGGTCCTAAATAAACTTGAAAGACAAACTAGACCATAAAGACTGTAACTCCTAGAGAGGTCCCAATGCTGTGCTGGGCTTGGAGCCAGTGGACTTGGGGGGCACATAACCTAGTGAGACACTGGCCAAAGTAGACAAGTGCCCCTCCCCCAGTCCCTGGCAGTGCAGCTCGCAGCTCCAAAAGAGACCCCTTCCTTCCACTTGAGAGGTGAGGGAAGAGTAAAGAGGACTTTCTTCTGCAAGTTGGATACCAACTTAGGCACAGTAGGATAGGGCACTGTGTAGAGTCATAAGGCCCCTATTCCAGGCCCTAGCTTCTGGATGACATTTCTAGACACACCCTGGATCAGAAGGGAATATTTTTCCTTGAAGGGAAGGACACAGTCCTGACAGGATTTATTACCTGGCAACTAAAGAGCCCTTGGGCCATCACTAATCAGCAGCAATAGCCAAGTAGAACATACCATAGGCTTTGTGTGAGACTCTGAGATGTGCTGACTTCAGGTGAAACCCAGCACATTTACAGCTGTGGTGGCTATGAGGAGAGACAACTTCTGCTTGAGCAAACCAGGAGGAGAGTAAAGGGGACTTTGTCTTGCAGCTTAGGTACAAGTTCATCCTCAGTGAGGTAGATCACCATGTGGGCTCTTAGGGTCTCTGATTTCAGGCCTTGGCTTTAAGATGGCATTTCTGGACCTGCTGTGGGCCAGAGGGGACCCCACTGCTTTGAAGGGTGAGTCCCAGGCCAGGCAGCATTCACCACAAGCTGAATGAAGAGCCCTTAGGCCTTAGGCAAACATCAGTAGTAGCCTGGCAGTATTGCCTGTTGGCCTGTAGTGCTGGTGGCCATGGGGAGAGACTCCTCTGCCTGTGGAAAGGGGAGGAAACAACTGGAAGGACTTTGTCTTGTGGTTCAGGTATACAAGCTTAGCTGCAGTAGAATAGAGCACTAGGTAGACTTTTAAGGTTTTTGACTCTAGTCCCTGGCTCCTAGTCAGTATCTCTGTACCTGCTTGGAGCCTGGGGGAATTCCTTGTTCTAAAGGACACAAGCCTGTTTTGCTTCACCACCTGCTGATTGTAGAGATCTAAGACCTTGAGTGAACATGGGTGGTAGCCAGGTAGTGGCAATAGCAGGCCTTGGGTGAGACCCAATTCTATGCTAGCTTCAAGTCTGAGCCAGTGCAGTGCTAATGGTGATGGCCACAGGAGTGGCCTTCTGTCACCTTTCCCCCAGCTCCAGGCAGCTCAGCACATAGAGAGACTCTGTGTGTTTGAGAGAAAGTAAGGTAAGACTACAAGAGTCGCTGCCTGATAATCCAGGGTATTTGTCCAGATCCTATCAAAGACCACCAAGGTGGTATCTCTAGGAGTCTATAAGAATTAGTGTTACTGGGCTTGGGGTGCCCCCTAAGGCACCCTATATATGGCTGTAGTGGCTATATGGCTGTAGTGGCCAAAAATTTAGATCACAACACCCAAGTTCTTTCAAGTACCTGGAAAGCCTTCCCAGGAAGGACGTATACAGATAAACCCAGACTGCGAAGACTACATGCAATAAATAACTCTTTAATGCCCAGACACCAACAAACATCCATAAGCATCAAGATCCTCCAGGAAAACATGACCACACCAAATGAATTAAATGAAGCACCAAGGACTAATCCCAGAGAGACAGAGCTATGTGACCTTTCAAATAGAGAATTCAATAGCTGTTTTGAAGAAACTCAATGAAATTCAAGAAAACACAGAAAAGGAATTTAGAATCCTATCAGATAAATTCAACAAAGAGATTCAAATAACTAAAAAAGTCAAGCAGAAATTCTGGAGTTGAAAAACACAATTGGGTATCAGTCTCTTAATAGCAGAACTTATCAAGCAGAAGAAAGAATTAGTGAGCTTGAAGACTAGCTAATTGAAAATATACAGTCAGAGGAGACAAAAGAAAAAAGAATAAAAAAGAGTGAAGCATGCCTACAAGATCTAGAAAATAGCCTCAAAAGGGAAAATCTAAGAGTTATTGGCCTTAAAGAGGAAGGAGAGAAAGAGATAGGGATAGAAAGTTTATTCAAAAGGATAGTAACAGCGAACTTCCCAAACCTTGAGAAAGATATCAATATTCAATTATGAGAAGTTTATAGAACACCAAGCACATTTAAGCCAAAGAGGACTACCTCAAGAAATTTCATAATCAAACTCCCAAATGTCAAGGATAAAGGATCCTAAAAGCAGCAAGAGAAAAGAAACAAATAACATATAATGGAGCTCCAATAACCTGGCAGCAGACTTTTCAGTGGAAACCTTACAGGCCAGAAGAGAGTGGCATGACGTATGACCTTAGCCTAGAAGAGTATATCTGGTGAAAATATCCTTCAAACATGAAGGAGAAATACAAAGTTTCCTAGACAAACAAAAGCTGAGGGATTTCCTCAACACTAGACCTGTTCTAGAAGAAAGGCTAAGAGGAGTTCTTCAGTCTGAAAAACAGGACATTAATGAGCAATAATAAATTATCTGAAGGTACAAAACTCACTGGTAATAGTAAGGATACAGAAAACCACAGAATGTTATAACACTGTAATGGTGATGTATAAACTACTCATACCTTAAGTAGAAAGACTAAAACATGAACAATTCAAAACTAACTACAATAACTTCTGAAGATATAGACAGTACAATAAAACACAAAGAGAAACAATAAAAAGTTAAAAAGCAGGGTGATAAAGTATAGAGCTTTTATTAGTTCTTCTTACTTATATGTTAGTTTCTTTTTGCAATCAGCGTTAAGTTGTCATCAGTTTACAATAATGAGTTATACCATTTGCAAGCCTCATGGTAACCTCAAATCAATAAACATACAATGGAGAAGCAAAAAACATTTCTTAATCTCTTCATTTGGTTTTTTATAATAGAAGCCATGTGGTTCTCTCTAGCTTTGCCTTCAATGGACACATCATTTCAAGTGACCACAGGGGATAATTTCTCTTTCTTTACTGCAGGCCGTATTTATAAGT
This sequence comes from Chlorocebus sabaeus, assembly GCF_047675955.1. Lineage (NCBI taxonomy): Eukaryota > Metazoa > Chordata > Mammalia > Primates > Cercopithecidae > Chlorocebus > Chlorocebus sabaeus. Next base: position 31,050,259 of record NC_132921.1, on the reverse strand, counting down.
CATCTTTTCCACAGGGCCCCATTTTCTTTTTTCCCTGAGGCCTTATTGCATTTATCCATTAAGTTTCTTAATTGTAAGCACTATAAATCAATAAAAGCTAATTTAAGTTCCCGAATAATTAACTAAAAAAACACCAGGAAGCTCATAGAATTCTTAGAGGGTTCAGGAAACCAGGCTTAGTAGTCACAGTTCAAAACAAGATGAAAGTCACATTATTGCTCTTGATAGGCCACTTGCCCCACTGATATGGGAACACTTGCTGGACATATACTCCCTGCTATCTTGGGAGAGTGGTTTCTGCTGTCACCAATTTCTTCGACAGCATTTCATGCTTTGTCATTAGTTCCCCATTGAAGTTCAACATGGATGCCTATACAACCTTGCTTACCTATCCATGCTGTAAACGGGGTGGGGTTGAGGGGTCAGAGTTAATTCATATTTGGCATTTCTACCTTTCAAGTGGGAGGTGATCTCAGATTTGTTAAGAAATACTGTGGAAGGTAGTATCTGTAAAGCGCTTACACAATATCTGGACATAGAGAAAGCTCTCAAAAATAGAATATATAAGATGTATTATTGCTATATAATGAGTGAAGTGGTTTTATGATCATCAGGTAAAAGACAAGGATGTTAAATATTGTCTTTCTCAAAGTTTCTAATGTGACTGCCTTGTGCTTTGGGAGCTTAATTAGGATTGCTGTCTTTGGTAGATGAAAGGTAAATTTGCTGTAGTTCATGGCACAATGTTGTTTATGCATTCAACAAATGTTTGTTATTTCCAGTTTTTCTTCTTTAGACTATCATAAGGTATTGTGGGAAAATCAAAGGTTAATTCTCACTGCTTGTCCTCAAATTGTGTATAATCCAAAGAGAGCAAAGAAAGAGATACCAGAATTTATTGAATATGTGTCAGGCACTATTGAGATGTTACACACATTATCTTACGTATGCCCCTCAATAGCTTTATTGGAAAGTTGTTATCTCCGTTTGATACAAAGTGGAGCCTCAAAGGGTTTAATGAACCTGCCCAAGGTCATGCAAGAAGGAAAGAGAAAAGCCCAGTTTATGCCCAGAACTGGATCATGCTTAGAGGAAGGAACAAAACCTCAGAGCTAGAAGAACCAGGAGTGGAGAACTAGTACAGGATTTGAGAATTTGGCCCCAAGCCAAGAGATTCTTATATTAGCAGTGTTATGGAATCTGAGGATATTGGCAGGAAAAAACGAGTAGATTTTCTTTAAATTGTCAAAACTAGAGTAAATTCATGCCTGAAATACAGCGTGCTCCCTTTTTGACTGAAATTTTCAAAAGATGCAGATAATTCATATCGGGGTCCAGGAAAGAAAAAAAAAAACAAAGGCCAGGTAGGCAGTTTGAACACATCCTCTTCTCTCTAGATGAACTAGCCACAGATTATGACTTTACCAGGGTCTAAGACCTTCCCAGCAGCTCATAATAACATACTATCCAATTGACTATATCTAGACATACCTGACTAGTGGATAGTTGTTCTGGCTTACATTGATTGCCTCAAGCTTGCGGATTGAACCTGCACGTGGCTGACAGCCCAGCAGCTGGTGGGATTGAGTTTGAGAAAGCTAGGTACTGGCAAAGGTTTGTAACCACAATTTCTCACTGAAGAAACTCACGTGCTCTTGTCAGAGGTAGACAAATGAATTAGATGGACTGGAGTAATTTGTGGATTTAAGCATTTTGGGGTGGTTGTGGTCACAACTGTGCTGGTTGTTACGGTGTCTGGGGAAGTGTTTGTAAGTAGTTTCTACCATGTGTGATGACTTTGATGCTCTTATAAAATCTCTTGGCCGGGCGCGGTGGCTCAAGCCTGTAATCCCAGCACTTTGGGAGGCCGAGATGGGCGGATCACAAGGTCAGGAGATCGAGACCATCCTGGCTAACATGGTGAAACCCCGTCTCTACTAAAAAACACACAAAACTAGCCGGGCGAGGTGGCAGGCGCCTGTAGTCCCAGCTACTTGGGAGGCTGAGGTACGAGAATGGCGTAAACCCGGGAGGCGGAGCTTGCAGTGAGCTGAGATCCGGCCACTGCACTCCAGCCTGGGTGACAGAGCGAGACTCCGTCTCAAAAAAAAAAAAAAAAAAAAAAAAAAAAAAAAAAAAAAAAAAAAATCTCTTGAGAAGGTTTCTTTAAATAAGTGTACCAGAGTGACTCAGTATTTACTAGGTAGAGTTAGTTCTTATCTCTGAACCACAGATATGAGGCATGCTTCATTCTAGACAACACATGAGTGAAAAAGTTCTGATGTTTGTCTATAATAAACCAACTCAAAATCTTGAAAATTATTGCATTTTTACTAGACAATCTATATTTTCCAAATCAACTTTTGCACCTTGCAGGAAACACCAAAACAGTTTATCGAGTTGTATTTCCTCACTTTAGCCATACATACGTGTGTGTGCACATACACAGTACATGCAAATATAATATATTTATATATGTTTATAATCATCTTGATGTATTCTTATTGAGACATAGAACTTCATCTGTACCACAGTTTTACATTCCTGGCTTAGGGTACTATTGTATGTGCATTTTAATTTGTCTGTGAAACACTGTATAGTATTGAGTGCAGTGTGTGTGTGCATCTTCTAGGAGGTATTATTTGTATTTTGTGCCTATATGAAATGCATATGGGATTCTAAAGAGAACATTCTTAGTCTCTAATTTCTCCTCGTTTGGGGAATTTATCAAGACAGTGCTATTGTCTACTCTGACATTGGAAGAGAGCTGGGAACAGTGTGATTTATAGTTGAAACATGTTGATTTAAATCTTGATTCTGTTGTTTGCTAGTTGTATAACTTTGGGTAAAAAAAAATGCAACCACTTGGAAGCTGAGTCCTTTCATTTATAAGATGAGGATAATAATTTTTCCTCCTTAAGGTTGTTGAGAAGACTAAACGTATATGGATACTGCTTCACATAGTGTCTGGCATGTAGCAGGCATTACTATTAATATAATAAAAGGTTTGAAATGGAAGGAGTCTTAGAGTTAATAATGTTGACCAGTCTTCTCCTCCTGTAGATGAAGACTCTGAAGCCCAGAGGGATGAAATAACTTAGCTAGAATTTTCACGTAACTATCAATAGAGTTGAAATGGCCTCCAAATAGCTAGATTCCCATGAAATTCCAAGGAAAAGATGTCAGTCGTATTTGTCAGTGGGCAGAAGGATCTGTCTTCGCAGTAGGGCAAAATGAAAGGCACTTCTCTTTGTACTTCCTGAATTGAAAGAAAATTTGGTAATATAAGCAAAGCTTCTTAAATCAGACATCTTCTTTTGAATTTTAGAGTATATGTTTGCTACTTAATGTCTCAGCTCTGTTTCTAGGATTTCCAGTTAACAAGTCAATTTGGGAATTTTAGAAAGCCTGAGTTGATTTTTATTAAAGAATAAATGTATTGGAGTATAATTTTTACATACTGTGAAATTCACCTCTTTTAAGTGTACAATTCAATGATTTTTAGTAAACACTATAAAGTGCTAGGTATCACCACAATCCAGTTTTCGAACACTTTCATCACCTCAAGAAGATTCCTCGTACCTGTTCGCGGTTTATATATGTCACTCCTAAACCCTGGATGATCACTGATTTACTCTCTGCTTCTATCAATTTGCTTTTCTGGGCAGTTCATACAAATGAATTTATACAGTATGTGCCTTTTGTGGCTGGCTTGTTTCATTTAGTGTAATGAGGCTCATTTGTATAGTGGCAGGCTTATTGTTTTGCTTATTTTTATTGCTGTATCTTGATTGACTTTTGATATCAGTTCTATTGATGTGACAGGAAAATGGGGGGCAAGAAATGATTTCATCCTCTCCAATTTTGCCACCTGGTAAGCCTGATTCTACAGAGTTGCCCACAGAGCAGCTTCCCGTAGGGAATCCACCAAGGTTGAGTCCTCTGGTCCTCTTCCCAGGCTGTGGGGAGGAAATATTTACATCCTTGTCTCTGATGATTATGCCACTAAATGGTTGGAAAATTGCACAAGTAGGAGGCAGCAGCTCAGATTCCAGCAGGTTAATAATAGCCTTGAAGTGCACATTAGTGAGGGCAGTGACACACCTGCCATTGAGCTTGGGAGTCTGGGGAAAGGAGTGAGTCCTCATGGGGAGGTGATGGAATGGGTGTGTAAGTGTCACAGCTAGGGGTGACCCTGGTAGGGGGCAGGTGTGTTTTCTTGATTTGCTGGTTGTGAGAGCAAAGTAGTATGTGGTAGTTGTTCCATATGCAGGTTTGGAAATCAGGCTGAAGTGGGTTGACAGTGTGACTTTGGGCTAATTGTGAAGCCTCCTAAATCCTGGGTTTCTTGATGTATATATCCTTACCTTGTAGAGTTGTGAGAATTAAATAAGATGATGCAGACAAAATGCTTAGTAGAATCTCTGGCACCTAGAAAATTTTTAGTAGGTGTTACTATTGATTTCTCACTTCTTGACAATAGAAGTCATATGTAATCTTGTGTTTTCGTTGGCTCCCTCCTTAAGTGTCTTTAAATGAAGATTAATTATCTAGAAAGACTAAAGTACTACATTTCTAACATAATAAAAATATGCAAGAATTAATGGAAATGGTATTTCCTCTTGGAAATAAAATACAATTTACTTTATTTTTCCCTTCCCTTTCCTTGCCCTCACTTTCCATCTCTTCTTCCTTCGTTCCTCATAACTTAATTCATACTGTAATTCCAATTACTAATATTTATGTTGCTTGTTACAGGTTATGAAGTTTTTTTTTTTTTTTTTCCATAGCCTTACTGCATTTAATCCTCATAGCAGTTTTGGAGAGAGCTGCCATTATTATTCCCATTTTAGATATAGAGAAAATGGGATCTGGCAAAGTCACACTGCTCAAAAATGGTGGGCACCACCTGCATCATTAGATATTGGGAATTAGCGACTGTATTAGTTTCTTAGGGCTGCTGTAACAAGTGACCACAACCAGATGGCTTAACAAACATAAATTTATTCTCTCATATTTCTCAGAGGCTGAAAGCTTGAAATCAGGGTGTTGGCAGGGTTGGCTCCTTCTGGAGATTTTGAGGCAGAATCTGTTCCTTGCCTCTCTCCTAGCTTCTGTTGATTGCTGGAAACCTGTGGCATTCTTTGCCTTTTAACTGCATCCCTCCCATCTCTGCCTCTGTCTTCAAATAACGTTGTTCTTTGTGTGTGTGTGTCTGCTATGTCTCCCCGAATATCCCTTTCCTTTTTTTAAAACAATAAAAACATCATTAATTGGGAAGATATAAAGGAAACATTTCCATAATTGAAGGATCTCTAATTGCAAGAGTAGAAAATGGTAGAGTTGTGGGGAGGCTGAGGTGGGAGGATCACTTGAGACCAGAAGTTTGAGAACAGCCTGGGAAACACAGAGAGACCCCGTCTCTATGAAAAATTTAAACAAATTAGCTCAGTGTGGTGGTGCATGCCTGTAGTCCTAGATACTCAGGAGGATGAGGCAAGAGGATCACTTGAGCCCAGGAGTTCAAGGATGCAGTGGGCTGTAATCACGCCACTATATTCCAGCCTGGGTGACAGAGTGAAACCCTGTCTCAAAATGAAAGAAAATGGCAGTTGCCAAGCACTGCAGAAGTTTTCAGTGACTTGGCTTATAAACCACTGAGTAGTGACCTTTGGTGAGGGAGAATCAGAAGGGCTGGAAAGGACAGATTGGCACATGGAGATGCTGGAGCTTGTATTTGGCTTCCTTAAATAAGAACAAAATTTGACCTCCCAAGGCCAAATCCTTTGAACACAGAAGATGGCAGTAGCTGTCTGATGAAGTGAGGGGCAAAAGATAAAGGCCAACACAGACGTAAAGGCAAAACTGCAATCAAATATCATCTAAAGAAGAGTATATGAAATGAATAGGGAAAGAATATTAAGTAGTAGCATTTTATGGGAATGCTTGGCAGAAAACCTTAAAAAGTGAATAGGCTGAGTGGCAACAGAGAGGGAAGATGGAAGTCAGATTGCCCCTCTATTGTTGAATGGGAAATCCAGGGAATAAAATGCGTCTGGGAAACTTTATAAATAAAGTAGTGCTAGGTAAACTTTTTGTTTTGTTTTTGAGTAAAGTGAAAGCAAGTTTATTAAGAAAGTAAAGAAATAAAGAATGTCTAGGCTCCATAGGCAGAGTCTATGGTTGCCCATTTTTATGGTTATTTATTGATTATATGCTAACAAGGAGTGGATTATTTATGACTCCCCTTTTTAGACTATATAGGGTAACTTCCTGACAGTGCCATGGTATCTGTAAACTGTCACGATGCTGGTGTGAGTGTAGCAGTGAGGACGACCAGAGATCACTCTCATTGCCATCTTGGTTTTGGTGGGTTTTGGCTGACTTCTTTACTGCAACCTGCTTTATCAGCAAGATCTTTATAAACTATATCTTGTGATGACCTCCTGTCTCATCTTGTGATTAAGAATGCTTTAACCTCTTGGGAATGCAGCCCGACAGGTCTCAGCCTTGTTTTACCAAGCCCCTACTCAAGATGCAGTTGTTCTAGTTGAAACACCTCTGATATTTCCCTGCTCCCTTTATAAGAGAACCCTTAATCCTAAGGGTTGTAGAGAAGTAAAGATCCATCTTCTGTAACTTCTTGAGGTTGAATAGGGGTGATGATGTTCCTGCCTATGAGGGTCTCTTGTATTTCAGGTAAAGAGAAGCACAGTCAGAAAACATCGGTATGGTGAGGGCCACTCAACTCTTGAGTTCCTACAAAAGGTAATATATGGAAGATGAATAAGTGTTTAATTTAAGAAAACATCCAGTAAGATTACCCTGCTCTTTAGTTCTGTGAGAAGAATACATAAGGCTCGCTGGATCCCAAGGAAACTTTCTAAGGGAGCAGGGACTATATCTGCCATGTTTATGGCTGTGTTTCTCATGTAGGATAGTGTCAGAAATTTGCAACTGCTCAGCAAAGGTTTTAAGCAGGAAGATAAAGAGAAATTCAGAGGTTCTAGCACACCCTGGAGGTAGGAAGCAGCAGGGTGGGTTAGTGTGCAGTTGGACCTCTACCATACGTGGGTTGGAGGATACTCTTCATCTGGGCCTGAACTCCCAATCAGCACACTCAAATCTGCCAAGTGTGCTGGACAGGGGCTAGCCTGCTTCATCTTTGCTGGTCACGGCAAAATTCCAGAGCTGCTCCATTTGACTTGTTTTCAGCACATAGATCTGTCTGCACTGGATACTCAGTTGCCAGCTCTGCTTCTCTTTCTCCCGTCTGCCCACATGTTACCCTTTGCATTAGACTCATGGGTTGCTTCCCAGCCGGGATTTTACCTCCCTCTACTCTGCTTCAGCCATGCATACTTAAGATTCTTGAACCTACTCAGGCTACAGACACCATAGCTCGATAGTATCTTTAGCTGGATATCCTTGGACATGGGTGGGATCTAGGAAAATATGGAATATTTACGTAGATATAAATACAAGCCCATACAGTAGAACGTTAGACACGTGAACTAGTTTTAAAGGGAAGAAAAAAGAGGAAGCCATTGAGTTTTGTTTTGGGAAAATTAGTCTGTGTGTTTAAAAGATCAGTATTCATTAGTAGGGTTTTCTATTTGTCATCTCTTTCATATTGAAATAATGCATTATCATTGATATCCAAAATGTAATCCTTAAGAGCACCACAGGACTTGAGTTTTGTTTTTTTTTCAAATGACTACTACATAGCAAATTATTCATTTAATAATTTTAATACATCTGAAATGTGCCAGGCTTCACACAAGTGAATACAGAGGTAGGGACATGGATTTGTATTCCTTCTCTCCCACAGAATCCAACAGATTGTAGAGACTCACAAACTGTGTATGCCTAACTAAAATATAAAACAAAACCATGGAAAAGGAGGGTAGAGAGATCATTCCCAGTGGGAGATTCTGAAGCTGAGTTTAAATCTAGCTGCACTGTGGCTTGCCAAGTGGGTTGGCCCAAAGGGTGTTTGAGCAGGGAGGCGGGTTCTATTGTCTAGAATTTTAGATCAAAGCCTACTTTCTGCCTGGCCCACGAGTATGGCTTGCAGTGGGAGTGCCTGCCTGTACCTCCAGACAACTGCTTTTCCAATTTGCCTATCTGATCAGTGGAAGCATGCAGTTGGCTCTTCCATAATTAACCTAGCTGGTGGCTCCTCAAGTCACCCCTGCCAGCAAAAGGCTTCATCAGCAAGAGCTCAATAGCACATGCCCCTTTGTCATCCCCGTCCATGCAGAAGGTCTTGTTTATAAACTGTCATACATCTCCGATGGAAATTTCTCTCATCTAAAAGCAAGGAGGAGAAGGGCCTTTTGCAGATTTTCAATCACTGAAACCACAAAATGAGACTTGGAAGACACTCATTAAGCTGTGTAATTTGTCCCCAGGGCCCATCTGAGGGTTTCTTCCTGTACATTTGTTCCTTCTCTGCTTGCTGAGCTCCAAGAGGTGAAAACCCAGAGCTCTCTCTGTCTCTGGTGTTTCCTCCTGCTCATTTCCTTTTTTCTTTGGCCCTTTAGGCATTTACTTTGTTTCTTCCTTTCTTTCCTTTTCTCCTTTTCTTTCCTTTCTTTCAATAGTGTCTTGCCTTGTCACCTAGGCTAGAATACCATGACGCAATCAGGGCTCACTGCACCCTGAAATTCCTGGACTCACGTGATCCTCCCAATTCACCTTCCCAAGTAGCTGGGATTACAGGTACGTGCCATCATACCCAACTAATTTTTAAAAATCGTCATAGAGTCAAGGTCTCATTGCATTGCCCAGGCTGGTCTTGAACTCCTGGGCTCAAGTAATCTTCCTTGCTTTGGCTTCCCAAAGTGCTGAGATTACAGGTGTGAACCACTACACCTGGCCTTAATTCATTTCTATAGCACATGTGGAATATCTATTATTTGTTCAGCAGTTACGAAGATGAGCTAAGGAACAGTGCCTGTTCTCAGACTGATCACATTATTTGGCATGAGGCAGAAGTGTCTTTTTCTTTCCTTCTAGTACTACTGATATTTGGAAGGTCAAGAATATTACTTTTACAAATAAGCCTCTACCATCCAAAGGTTACAATACTTACATAGATTTTTGGTATTTGCATATATGTCCTTTAAAAAATCTTTTTCAAAACTATAAATAAAATGTAATAAAACATAAGCTTTGGAATCAGAGCGATCTCAAGTTAAGCCATAAGGCCTGTATTTATTACTTGTGTGACCTTGACCTCTTTCAGCCTCATTTCCTTTAAGTATAAGATGATGGGGCTGTTGTGAGGATTCAACTAAAATAGCAACGTTAAGAAGCAAGGTAGGTGCTCAGGAGTTGTCTGTTCTCATCCCCCTCCTAGAGAAAGGAATGCTGTTTTGTTCATTTTGTTGTCTTTTTATTGCCTTCAGTCAAGCCTTACACATGAAAGATGCAGAATATAGTCCTTGTTGATTAAAACATATGAGTAAATTGATGAATGAACAGTAATTAAAGTCTGTCTCCTTTGAGGGCAGGATAAAAGGAGAAGTATAATCAGGCACAGGAACACGGGTAGAATGCAACACTGAAGGAAGGCTTTATACTGTGAGGTCTTGCAAGCCACACCACTGCATATGAACTTGAAGGATACTGAGTCTGGAGGATCCAGATCTGAAATGATGACATAGCACTGCTCCTCTGGCTACCAAAGGGCCATTCAGAGCCTTCTAGGACAAGATCTATCAAGCCGTGAAGCGGGCAATTTGACATCAAGCCCTTGTCTAGGGCTCCAGCCCCTTTGATCTGCTCCCTGGATGCCTCCCACATCTTCCTGGTTAACCTCACTGCTCTTTGCATTATATCTCTTCTTTTAGGATGTCCTTAAACCCAGGCGAGAGTGGCATCTACCATAGGAACTGCACATGAGACAGATCCACAAGTTACAAACACGCAAAAAAAAAAAAAAAAAAAAAATGTAAATATTTTAAAGACAACTGCTTACTTCTGACATTAAGGGTCCAGCATGACCTATAATTCTAAACACCTACTGTTTTGATGATCACTGTTCAGGCCCTAGGAGAAAAGTATCTCTACATCTCTTGTACTGTATCTTTAAAACAAAGGGGACTGCAAAGGAATATTTGCAGGTTTATTAGTTGTGATATACCTGGTGTCATAGACAAATTCTGTTTTGGCATGCCAGAAGGATTTGAGTGGAGGTGCTTAGGTAAGAGAAAAGATAAATTAATTTGTCAAATCCTTTCTCTCAGACAGCATGAATGTAGTAAATTTTTGCATAATGAACTATCATTTCCCAAGAGTGCCAAGCATCCCTTTTCTTCTCCTCCTGTTCTAATCTTTAGATCCAGAAGTATTCAAGGATTAACACATTTTCTTCAGTTACACACAATGGAAAAGGAATACTCTCAATACTGAACAATTTATACTTTAAAGTTAACTTACATATAATGTGTATAAAGCTGGATAGCAATTCTTTACATTATTCTATGGGTCTAAACATTGCTTTAAGTGACAGTGAAAATCATGATGAAAGCACAGTGAGTGTGTATTGACATGAAAATATTTTATAGTATATTTGTCATGTGATTTATCCCTTTGGACTGTATAATATTAAACATGATTTGAACAATTCATCATTCGATTCCAAATCTAGGCATTGCTTTGAAATAGGAAATTTCAGTTACCAAGTACAAGGTTAGCACCTCATGACCCTGAGAGTGACTGCTGCCTTAAATTTTGTACCCAAGGTGCCTTATTACCTCATCCTAGTCCTAGTCCTGCTTTACAGGGCCAGCTAGTAAATATTTCCTCCTTTACAGGCCACACAGTTCCATCAAAACTACCCAGTTCTGCCAATGTAGCACAGAAGCACCCACAGACAATACATAAGTGAATGGGCATGCCTATGTTCCAATAAAACTTCGTTTTTCAAAAACAGGCAACTGGCCTGATTTGGCCCCAAGTGATAGTTTGCTGTCCCCTGGCGTAAACAAAAAGTTAATTCTTTTTCATGCCACCTATCCATTGTGGATCACTGTGGTTTATTCTCCACATTTGTTTCTGAAACCCAAGTGGATAGAGCTGTGGTTGATGTTGTGCAAGAGAAAGAAAGAGCTTTTCACTTGCCTTAGCAATTAAGGGCTCAGAGACAGAAGAGACACGTTATTTTAGCTCATGATTCATTGGCTAGAATTAGTCATAGGACCACACCTAACCACAAAGGGGCCATGAGAGCTATCATAAGGGTTCAAATTAGGTGTTGAAAGAATACAGTGGGCCAGACGCAGTGGCTCACACCTGTAATCCCAGCACTTTGGAAACCGAGACGGGTGGATTACTTTAGGTCAGGAGTTCGAGATCAGCCTGGCCAACATTGTGAAACCCTGTCTCTACTAAAAGTACACAAATATTAGCTAGGCATGGTGGAGGGCCCCTGTAATCCCAGCCACCTGGGAGGCTAAGGCAGGAGAATCACTTGAACCCAGGAAGTGGAGATTGTAGTCAGTTGAGATCACGCTACTGCACTACAGCCTGGGCAACAGAGTAAGACTCCATCTCAACAAAACAAAACAAAACAAAACAAAAAAGGCTGGGTGCAGTGGCTCATGCCTGTAATCCCAGCATTTTGGGAGGCTAAGGCTGGCAGATCACGAGGTCAGGAGATAGAAACTATCCTGGCTAACATGGTGAAACCCCATCTCTACTAAAAATAAAAAAAAGTAGCTGGGCGTCGTGGCTCACACCTGTAGTCTCAGCTACTCGGGAAGTTGAGGCAGGAGAATGGCATGAACCGGGGAGACGGAGCTTGCAGTGAGCTGAGATCGCATCACTGCACTCCAGCCTGGGCGAGAGAGAGTGAGACTCCATCTCCAAAAAAAAAAAAAAAAAAAAGACAAGAAAGAAAGAAAGAATATAATGGAAGAAGGTATAAAATCTGATTAGTGAGTTTACAGAAGTGGTATTTGTTCTGGGCTTCCAAATATGAATGTGTTCCACAGATCTATTTTGATATTAATTTAGCATAGACAGTAGAATTTGTTTACTAGATATGTTTTAATTAGAGTTAATAAAAGGTGTATTTCCACGTTTTTATTTATTTATTTATTTTTCACTTTTAGTTTCAGGGGTATATGTGCAGATTTGCTGCATAGGTAAATTGCATGTCACGGGGGTTTTGTGGACAGATTATTTTGCCACCCAGGTAGTAACCATGGTACCCCATAAGGTAATTTTTCCAACTCCCTCTTCTCCCTCTCTCCACCTTCAAGTAGGCCCTGGTGTCTGTTGTTTCCTTCTTTGTATCCATCCGTATTTACTCGGTATTTAGTTCCTGCTTATAAGTGAGAACGTGAGGTATTTAGTTTTCTGTTTCTACGTTAGTTCAGTTAGGATAAATGGTCTCCAGATCCGGCTGCAAAGGATGTGATCTTGTTCTTTTTTATGGCTGCATAGTATTCTGTGGTGTATATGTACTGCATTTTTTAAATCTAGTCTATCATTGATGGGTTTAGGTTGATTCCACGTCTTTGCTATTGCAAATAGTGCTGCAATGGATGGTGTTTATGGTAGAGTAATTTATATTATTTTGGGTTTATACCCAATAATGGGATTTCTGGGTCAAATGGTAGTTCTGCTTTGAGTTTTTTGAAAAATTGCTAAAATGCTTTCACCAGTGGCTGAACTACTTTACTTTTCCACCAGTGGTGTATAAGCATTCCCTTTTCTCTGCAACCTTGCCATCATCTATTATTTTTATGACTTTTCAATAATAGCCGTTCTGACTAGTGTGAGAAGGTATCTCACTGTGGTTGTGATTTGTATTTCTCTAATGATAAGTGATGTTGAGCATTTTTAAAATATAATAGTTGGCCACATGTATGCCTTGTTTAGAGAAGTGTCTGCTCATGTCCTTTGCCTCCTTTTTAATGTTTTTTTTTTCTTATTTGCTTAATTTCTCATGGATTCTGGATATTAGACCTTTGTCAGAGGTAAGTTTGCGAATATTTTCTCCTATTCTGCAGGTTGTCTGTTTATTCTGTTGATAGTTTCTTTCAATGTGCAGAAACTCCATGATTTTACTTATAAGCTACGTTTTTTTAATCCTAAATTGGTTTTATGTAGACAGAAAATATTTGGGTGCTGCATATCTATTCTTTTTGAAAATTTGTCTTCTAACTGTGTTATAACATTTAAAGTAACTACTAAAATGGATGATAGATTATCTCACTAGCTGTTTTCTATTTGTTCCATCTTGAGGATTTTTTGTTCTCTTTTCTTTTGCCTGTTTTTGGATTGTTTTTTATAACCCTTTAATTTTCATAATTAGCTTATAATTCATACCTATTTCAAAAAATTTTGCTGTTTTTTTCCTGGGGTTTGTAGCATATCAATTTAATTATTTGTGTCCTATATTCAAGTATTATTAAAGTACTTCACATATATAATAACCTTAACTTATTTCCAATTGCCCACTTTTAAAGTTTTTGCTATTCTTATGATGCATTTTATTTTCATATATTCCATATATCCAAAGCATATTGCTTTATTTTGCCTTAGTCAATTATCCTTTAGAGTGATTAAAAGTAGGGAAAAGTTTCGTTAAAAATATTTACAGTTTTTTTTCTATTATAAATAAATCAGAGTCTCTGTAGTATAGATATCCTAATAATAAATTCTCTAAAATTGGCCAGGCACGGTGGTTCACGCCTGTAACCCCAGCACTTTGGGAGGCCGAGGCAGGCGGATCATGAGGTCAAGAGATCGAGACCATCCTGGTCAACATGGTGAAACCTCATCTTTACTAAAAATACAAAAAAATTAGCTGGGCTTGCTGGCAGGTGCCTGTAATCCCAGCTACTTGGGAGGCTGAGGCAGGAGAATCTCTTGAACCTGGGAGGCGGAGGTTGCAGTGAGCAGAGTTTGCACCATTGCACTCCAGCCTGGGCAAAAAGAGTGAAACTCCATCTCAAAAATAAATAAAATAATAAATAAATAAATAAATAAATTCTCTAAAATTTTGTCTAAAAAAACCACAATTTATTTTTGAAAGATATTTTCACTGTTTAGAATTCTCTCTGCACTTTAAAGAAGTCATTACATTGTCTTATGAAATTTGCTACACTCTTACACTTCTTTTCTGTTTTTTATTCTGCTTGCCTTTAATATTTTCTGTTTATCTTTGTTTTCGTCAGCTTAAATATGAAGACTTTAAGTTTTTGTTTGTTTGTTTTTGTATTTATCTGGATTGTGGTTCTCTAAGATTCTAGAAAATGTTTAACCATGACTCCTTCACATATTTCTCTCCATTTTCTTTTCTCTTCTCCTGGGATTCTAATTGCACATGTGAATGTTGGATTTTGTTCCTCAGCACTTAGATACTGTGTTCTGTTTCCCCCAATACCATTTTCTCTTTCTTTCTCAGTTTGTGTAGTGCCTATTGAGCTTATAGTTCCAGGTTCACTCCTTTTTTCCTTTGTTGTGTTGTCCGCTGGGGAGCCTGAAGAAGGTAGTCTTAAGCTTTGCTACTGTGTGTTGTTTTTATGCTTAGCATTTTCATTTTAGTCTTTATTATAGTTCCATCTCTGATAAATTTTTCCATTTATTCATACATATCATCCACCTTTTCCACTAACATAATAATAGTTAATTATATTAATAGTTATTCTTTTAAATTTCATATCTGATGGTTCCAACATCTGGGTCATCTCTGAATCTGGTTATTTTAATTTCTTTTTTTCGTAATAGAAGGCTGTTTGTCCTTGCTTTATTGTGTGTATTTTTTTAATTGTATGCTAGTATTTTGTGTAGAACAATAGAGACAGGGGTAAGAAATATGTATTTCTGGGCTGGGCACAGTGGCTCACGCCTGTAATCCCAGTGCTTTGAGAGGCTACAGTGAGCTGTGATTGTGCCGCTGCACTATTGCCTGCATGACAGAGAGAGATGCAACTTTCTGTAAAATGAGGATGCTGAACTAGTGGTTTCTGTGGCCCACAAATTACTCTAAGGTCAATGATGCTGTGTAAATTTTCTTTTATCCATGTAATTACAGTACAGGTGTTATTCTCATTTTACAAAGACCCAATTTTTTAAAAAGCCAATATTATATGTTTTGGCATTAGATTCTAAGTACAGCAGAATACTGAATTGTCAAACTTGATCTTGTTCTTGAAGAAGGGTTGGGTTAAACCAAAACACAGAGGAGGTGGTATATTTTCAGCACCTGGACTTTCAACCCAAAGTGTTATTCTCTATCTTCTGCAGAAGGCCTAATTCAACTACCCTTAAATATGGTGTATAAGTTACATGCTATTGAGTATGTACTCAAATTATTATAATAACAGTGTCTGTGAGAGAGAGAGAGAGAAAGAGAGAGGAAGGCTATTAATGAGTTATAGATTGGGTACGTTTGAGGACTTAAAGGGTCGGAATAAGATCCCAGGTCTTTCCATTTTAATACCAGTGTCCTTTTCACTAGGGCATATTCCCTTCATGGGGGTTTCTACTACCACCACTGAGCTGTCTTAAAAATTCAGAGCCCTGTGGCTCAGAATGTTTCTAAATGTTGGAGCATGTGTCTCTAAAGCCATCTTCATTACAGAGCAGGATATTTAGCACCAAATCAACTTCCATGTTTGGAATCACATTTCAAAGAATATAGACCATGGAGATATGATTTGACCCCTCTTTCATTCAGTGGTTCAGAATCAGAAAGGTCATCTCACTGGCTACATAGTAAGTGTGTGGAAGTGTGAGTGAGTGTGTTGGCAAAAGCCACAAAGTTGACTTCATATGGGCATTCATTCTCATCTCCATCCCAACCTGTACAAAATTTATACATCCTTCAATGTCCAATTCAAATCTTACCTTATTGTAAAAAAGCTTTCTTGACCAATTCTAGAACTAATAGAAATTTAGTTCTATTTACTAACTCCTATAACAGGTATTATTCAAATGGTTTAGTTTGATAAATTAGTAGAAATTGACCTGTTAAGGAATTTCATATTTCTACCTTTACATCCTCAGCAAATGAATGTTAGGAACATAGGAAGGACTCAGAAAATAATTTCTAAAGCTTACTTTTGTTGAGATTTTTAATCTTGAAGATAAGAACAATATCTTGTTGTTTATTTCATATTTAAATAAATATCTGTTGACCAATGACTATGTTACAAACAATTTTTCTAGACACTAGGGATACAGCACTAAATGAAATAGGCAAATTCCTATCCTCAAGGAGCTGAAGAGAAATGGTAAGAACATTGAAATGGTGACATAGTTTCTGAAGAAAAATTAAACAGAATGAGTGACAGGTCTAGACAGTGACTGGAGCAGGAGTTTCTTATTTTGTATAAAGAAAGCTTCTATGACTACGTGGCATTTGAGTAGAGAGTTGATGAAAATGAAGGAGCAAGCCATGAAGATCTCTGGAAGATAGTTCCCATGGTAATATTGCACAGTAGTGCGTATAATATGATAAAATATTGCATTATATTGAATCCATGTATATTAATGGATTAGAAAAGGTTGAGGTGATTGTGTTATCTCTGTTTGCTCTGGATTAGGGATTTGAGATAATGTGTCATAGGAAATCCGCTTTTCCTATTTCTAGAAACCAGAGACATTAGGCATGGAGAATTTGTTTCTTAGGAGACTGATCATATTAATAGTACTTCTAGTGAGCAAGCCATTTTTTCCCCAAAGAAAGCATTTATCTGAGATATAATAAGAGAGTTCCTGTCATAATAAATTCAAACGGAAAATGTAGTAGAATGAGAGAAAGGCTCAGTCTAGGATAGATCGTATACGAGGTGGACAATGTCATTGCAGAAAGTAAAATAAGCAGAAGGCTTGCTTTAAAGCCTAAAACCATAAAATAGAAAGATTCAAACTAGAACCAGTGGGGTCAAAGGTATGAATAGCTAATTTATCAGAAAAACAAGGATTGAAGGCTATGGGCATCATTACAGAGTAAAGCAGTTGAAGAGAACCAATCATTACAATGAGGACAATAACATGAAAGGCATAGCTGGACCTAGTTCTCCTGGGCCAGCACACTGTCAATTGTTACACTAGTTCCCTGAATTAAGAGGGCTTTTGGCAAATTTAGTTGCAGATATAGTAATATAAGCTATTTTAGTTATGAATATTTTATGTTCATATTTTATTTTCATTTCATTAAGGAAATAGAGAGTAGCTTGTTTAGCAGTTAAGAGCACTCACTCTGGAGCCAGACTGCCTGGGTTGGAAGCTTAGTTCTTCCCCTATTTAGTTATGTGACCTTGGCAAGTTACTCCATCGCTCTGTGCCTCAGTTTCTCCATCTGTAAAATGGAATTTGTATAGCACGTATCTCCTAGGTTTGTAATAGAGGATTAAATTATTTAAAGTACCTAAAGCACTTAGCACTATACTTGAATTATTATAACTAAATGGATGTTTTTAAGAATGTAAATTATCTCTCAAATATCAGAATTGATTATCTGATGGGTTCTTTAACAAATGTGTTTTGGGCAGTGAAAGACTTCTAAATTAGATCATATAGAGCTGGAATTTAAACACTGGGGGAAAGAGGGTGCAGGCTTTTACAGGAGCTAATTTGAAAGTCTGGAAGCAAGAATGGTATTTTGGATATGTGATTTTAGCATGTTTAAGAGATTGACCATGCCATTGTGATGCCTTACACTGCATTTCTGAAGAGAATAAATGAGAAGAGGTGTGAGTTTTGAGCAAATGAGTGATTTTTATGTAAAGCTTGGAAAACACTGGGGCCCTTACCTTAAATATGATAATATTTGTGAATATTGGTGAATTAGACTTTTTTAAGTGGGTACATCATAACAAATGGAATTATATTTTAAAATATATCCTAGGCATTATTTGGGAATGAAAAGTTTTATTTCCAGCTTAGTTCCCTGTTGCAAGATTGAGATACTTTATGAGTGAAGGCTCTATGTTCGGTCATATTGGCCGTTGATGGATTGGTGGTCTGGTCCATTCTCAGGAATTAAATGATCAATTCGATTTTGTAGAGCTGATGACCAGATTGATTAGATAGTATATGATCAGGCCAAATAGAAATTACCACTTGGCATCAACCCATATGAGTGATTAAAAATGGAATTGACCTCAAATGTTTAATATAGGGCCCACTATAGACAGAGACTTCAATAGTTATTATCTAGTGCAGAAGTTCCAAACTTTGGGTGCATCCGACTCACCTGGAGGACTTGTTGAAGCACATTGCTGGACTCACCCCCAGAATGTATGAGGCTAGAGAATTTAAGCTGCTCAGTAGTTTCCAAATGACGCTGAGGGGA
This sequence comes from Chlorocebus sabaeus, assembly GCF_047675955.1. Taxonomy (NCBI): domain Eukaryota; kingdom Metazoa; phylum Chordata; class Mammalia; order Primates; family Cercopithecidae; genus Chlorocebus; species Chlorocebus sabaeus. The sequence continues at coordinate 31,031,937 of NC_132921.1, read as the reverse complement.
TCACTGCTCTAGAAAGTAAGGTTTATGTTAGTTGAGTTTAACGTATCAAACAGACAAAGGTTATAGCAGTTATTTTTAGGTAAGAGATTAGTGCTATAGTTATATTTAGATATAGAATGAGGGCTATGAAATATGCAATATTCATACCCTATATATGTTGAATATAGGTAGCATTTTTTTTCAGCAATTATACCCCAAACTCTTATTTCATAATCAGAAATTTCTGTTGACTGAACATAAGATAGAGTACATTTCAAATAAGATATTTCAGATGATTTAAGCTATTAATAAAGAAGAATTCAGTTTTGGTGAAATAAATGAGCAATAGTAAGTATATGCACTGAAATAATGCACGTGTTCATTTGAGAAAGTATTTGACCACACATACAACACTATGCTATCTACTGAGAAGATTTTGAAGGCTTGTAGGCCAGACATTGTAATCAATCTAGAGGCCCATGATCTAGTGAAGGAAACATGTTTCAGACATATGCACTGATCAGCAACACTACAAAGCCACACATTACTGGTGCCAGAATGGGCAGTGCCAAGAGTCCGTTTTACAGAGTACCAAGGCAAGGGGATGTTGGGGACTTGAGTGACCAGGTCAGGCCTTATGGAGGAACAGATGTTGGTTTTTAGTCAATACTACTCACTAGTGATACCAAATTAAACCAGTAATTGAGGGGACTCTGCCTGAGCAACTTTTGCTTCTGTACGTTTTCTTCTGAGGAGTACTTCCAGAGAAATGAAGCAGGTTAATTAAGATGCTAAAAGACTGGCACAATTTCTGAGCGGATTATCGTCATGCAAAATTTTGGTGCAACTAACTGGTGTTTGTTCCTGCTTGCAAAAGCTGTGTTTGTACAACTGGGGCAAAGTCCAAAAGGACTGAAAGAAGTTAATTAGTTCAACTTGCCAAAGCCTTGTCATCTGGTTCAGGGCTAGGGAACAGGACAAACCCAATGAATATAAATCTGTACACAAATGCAGAAGGTTGTGATTATGATTAATATAACTATTCATTTCCACATTATCAAAGCTGTGGTTTAATAAATTGTTAGCTGAAAATGGAACACAGGTGAGGAGTTTTATGGTAAAAATGTGAAGAATGGAAAATGTTTATACCGATATCAGTAGTTCTCTAGCCATGGTCCAGTGCCTTGAAAGTCACATGGGATGTTTGAAAACAGTACATATCCCAGGCTATCACTACTAGAGTTTTATTCAGAGTATATGGAATGTACTAGAAATCTGTATTTTTTAACTGATTATTTAGTTGCATGGCCAGGTTTGGAAAATATTGGTCAAGATATGCACAAAATATGTGCACAGAACACTATGCTATACACTGTCCTCAAGGAGTGAAAATGGAAGTGGGACCACTTACTGTTGCTTGTAGTAATCTACTAGCAGAATTTTGGCTTCCTGTTTTCGCAATTTTATGCCATCCTGGCCTAGAGGACTTTGTTCTAGAGGAAGCTATACTTCCACCAGGAGACACAGTTCTTCCATTGAACTCAGTAAAGACTGTCACCCAGCCACTTTGGGTTCTACATGCCTCTGAGTCAACAGACAAATAAGGGAGTTACGGTATTGACTGGGTAACTGATTCAGACTGCCAAGGGGATGATGGACTACTGCTCCACAATAGCTGTGAGGAAGAGTTTGTAATATGAGAGATCCCTTAGGGTATCTCTTAATATGACCCTGTGATTAAGGTAAATGGAAAACTACAACAACCCAATCCACAAAGAACTACTAACGACCCAAACCCTTCAGAAATGAAGGTTTGTTCATTATGTATTGTAAATTTAACATCATAGTTCTGAAGTTACAGGGTATCAGGAAAAGAGTAAACATTACTTAAGGACTGCCTTCTCTTATGGGGAAGGGATTAGTGTGTTTTTGGTTGTATGTGGGATACTTGTATCATATTAGGGTGTAATTATGACCTTTCATTGCCTTTATTGAGAGACTAAGCATGGTTTAAGGAGATGTGTCTAGGTGCCAGAGTAACTAGAGGGAGACTCGTGATGGTTAATTTTATGTGTCAACTTGATTGGACTAAGAGTTGCCCAGATAGCTGGTAAAGTATTATTTCTGGATGTATTTGAGGGTGTTTCTGGAAAAAATGAGCACTTGAGCATTTGAATCTCTAGACTCAGTAAAGAAGATTGCTCTCACCAATATAGGTAGGCATTCTCCAATTCCTTGAGGGCCTATAAAGAAGACGGATGGCCTATTTCAAGCAGTGAATTTGCTCTCTCTGCTTGAGATGGGACTTCCATCTTCCCCTGCCCTCAGACACCAGTGTTCCTTGTTCTCAGGTATTTGGACTCAGAGTGAGACTTATACCATAAACTCCTGTAATTCTCAGGCCTTTGGGCTTATACGGAATGACACCACTAGTTTTCCTAAGCTTCTAGCTTGCAGATGGTAACTCATGGGACTTCTCAGCTTCTATAATTGTGTGGGCCAATCCCTCATAATACAGCTCTATATATCTCTATACCCTATTGGTTTTGTCTCTAGACAACCCTGACTAATACAGTTGCATAGCCAATTCTGGAGAATATTGGTTGAGATATACACAAAAGATGTACACATAACATTGTGCTATGTCCTCAGAAGATTTAAAAGGCTTGTAAGTCCTCACCCAAAGCCCACAATCTAGTAAAAGAAGCATGTTCCAAAATTATGGAGCAATCAGCAACACTATGAAGCAATGGTTTACTGGGACCATATTGACTGATACTGAGTGTCTGTTTGGGTGAAGAAAATGTAATATTGCAGGAACTGGTCATTGAGCAGTAGGTGACCAGTTTGTTTTCTAGTGATCACAGTCAAATGATGGCTAATTGGGGAGCTTTAATATTTTCTGCAACAGAGCATAGTAGAGGAGTTATTAGGCTTGGATAGGTGTGTATATATACACACACACATATGCGCACACACACACTGTGCTTAGGAGAGCATTTGATACAGAATGGGAGCTCAATACAAATGCATGCCATAATGAACAAAGCCATCCTAGTCATTGGGCGTTGTCAGAAGAGCCAAAATAACATAAGCTCATGAAAATGCTTTGGATCATTCAAGTGCTTTATCAAAACATGGACAGTATTGCCACTAATTATCATTATTTATATTAATTTTATTTTTAAGCCAATTAGTACCCTTTGTTCATCACAGATGACATACTCAGTTGGTGTCACTGTGCTATGAATCGATACACTGAGAGCTTAATACACTGTTAGCAGCTTGATACAATATTTTATGTTCGTTGTGATCAGGCAGTGAGGAGTTCTCACTGAAGAATTGGCGAATCAAATGCTTCTTACCAACACCTCAGCTGCGACTGTGGACCCAAAGAGGGGATGAGAGCATATCATAGAGTCACTCTGTCTCTGGTCACACTCTTTGCTCCCCACCACTAGATAGTTTTAATGGTGTTGCAGCTGTAATCGGTATCTTCATTTATATTGTCTGTGTCTTGGTGTTGGAGACATGCTCTGAAGTCTGTGGGTGGGAGGCACCCTGAGGGCACAACACATCTATTACCCTGGAGAAGGTAGTAACAGGAAACAAATGATAATGGCAAAATGCTAATGACTTAAATGAGCTGAAAATGATGATGTAGCACTTGGAGCTTTCCAGTTCTTCTTGTGATGAGGCAGGGCCTATCGTTAGTTTGACATGTAAATGTGCCTTAGAGAAGTCTTACAGGATTGTTTGTCTCTCAGTGATAGAATTCATTAGCATATGGCAGCTCTCTCCAGTGAAAATTACCTGAGGATGCATGTGGACCGCCTTTGCACAGATATTGCAATGTAATTGTGCTTAAGGGGGCATTTTGACAAACAAGGCAAACCCATTATTTTTATCCATCTACAATTGCAAATTAATTGAACAATTAGTAGTAATAGCTTGAATGTACATAACAAGGCACCTTGCATCCCAGAGTACTGTACTGACAAAATATGAGCACTAGTTTTCCACTAGTGAGAGATGGATTCCTTTGGAGTAGGCACAACAGCTGTTGAACAACCATAGCAACACTTTCGCAATTCCTGTCGGTAGAAAGAGAATGGTATAACCAGCTGAAAAGGAATATATAGCTGCCCCCATGGGAGGTTATTGGATAGCTGCAAATAAAGTAAAATACACATTTCATTTGTTGATTACAGGAAAAGGCTGACATCACTAGACAGGTTCGATGAAACTCTAAATACAACAGTAAAGTTGAAGCTAATATTAGAGCCGATTTCCATGCCTCTATGTTTTAAAATGAACTATTTATTGATTTGGGGGCTAGATGGGAGGAAAAAAGTGAAGGTTGGGGGAGAGGGTGGGCCTACATTTTCATATTAAAGCAACTCTCTCCTCACAAAGATTTTTAATCAGACATTTTGATTGCAAGTCACCCTGTGATTGTCAGCAGTACCATGCTGTGAATGGAAGAGCTCTTCAGGCCCCCACATTCTCTAGCAGACTCTGTGTCATGCCTGCTGACAGCACATCAACACAGAACTGTTAACAAATGCAATTAGCATATATCCCCATTCTGGACAGATGTCCCCAAGCTCTAGAGTTGAAATATTATAGCTCATAGCACTCTGGACTTTAATACATTTAGAAAATATTATTTTTCAAATGAATAGATGACATTATAATATTTTCTTTTGCTATAGATTGATCCATAAGAAACACCTGAGTTTTATGAATGGTTGGCTGTTTTTCCCCCTAAGGGGAAGAATAAATAAATATCACCATTGGCACCCTCTTCACAGCCCATCCATAAATTCCTACATATTTGCACAATGCCAGAGAGTAGAGGGAATCAGAGCTAAACTGAAGATCTTTACCTTGGGCTACGACTGTGATAGATTCTGTTAGAAAGAAAAAAGCCTTACAACATAATTACTATCCTTAACATCAGGCATGAATTAAGTTATTTTCTTTGAGTTCTGTGACTTCCATATTTCATCCAAATATTTAACTCTGGTTGTTGTGACATTTCCCAAACTATCTATTTGGGTGTTATTTCCCTATCCAAAATATTATAAGTTTTCTCCTTGCATTAAAAAATCAGTCCAATGTATATAATCTTTTTCTCAATTTTATTGAAATAATCTTTCCAATATACTGCTTCTGCAATCTCATTCATCTATTATAAAACTCTCATGTTTTCCATTGCCTCCTAGATAGAATCCAAATGTGCCACTCTGAATTCCAAAACCTTATATAGGCTGGTGCCAATTCATCTTCCTAGAATTTTGTTGCCAGTATTCCTTAGGACAAACACTGAATTCTAATCAGACTGCTTAATTATCATCTCTTGGAACCTCCACTTACATTCTGGTTTGTGTATTCTTAGCTCATATTGTTCCTTGTGATTTAGACTATCTTTCTCCTTATAATCTAGTTCTCATATATAAATCTTGTAAACATTTCAATATTCTACTTAAATACATATCAAGTGCTTTGTGGGAGTTAAAACACACTTGTTCTAGCAGGGAATAAGGCCAAATAGCCAGGGAGCAAAGGCCCAAAATAGTGTGGAGTTTTCAGCAGTCATGGTGCTTGAGAGAGAAAAAATTGTAGTTCAAAACCCACCATGAATGAGGAGCCCTAGGAAACTATCCAGATTCTCATATAGATATTCCCTTGGGGTAGGAACAATTCAGAAGTAGACTGAGCATTACAGGATACAAATCAGCCTCAAAACAGCTGCAAAACAGCTGCAAAAGAACAGCTGCAAAAGAAGATATAGACAATAGAAACAAACCCACAAGTGACCTAACTACTGGACTTGTCAGACATAGCCTTTAAAATAGCTATAATTAATATATCCAGTATAATAGATGTGTATCATTTTATATTAAAATTCTCAACCTAACAGAACAGCATAATCCTAAATGTGTATGCACCTCATAACTCAAATATGTAAAACAAAAGGCTAACACTCAACCAACCTGTCAATTTTGAAAGTATTATGAGATATTTTAAACTATAAGAATTCAGAATATTTATCTCTTATAAACTCTTTTTTTTTTTGAAAAGTGTGCTCAAACAAAACTAGAAAGTTTTTGTGTGAAGAAGCAAGAAAATGGTATAGGATATTCAGGAAACAGCACTGAATGACGACAGTCCTGAGCAGGCCTGGAGAGCAACCACCCCAGATTGAATCAGAAGGACAATGACTCTGAGAGACACTTCTCAGACAAGGGGGGCACTGATAGAATATGTGTCAGGAAACTAAAAACATTAGATGGGAGACATTGGAAGGAAGATTTTTTAAAAGGCAAGGAACTTGAAATTACCAAAGAAAAAGTCAAATGAGAAATAAAATACTACGTATTTATGATATCTTAGTTGGCTCTGCAGGCAATAAAAATTATATGTCATACTGAAAAGTTTTTATAATAACCAAAAATGATAAAACTACATTAGGAGGATGCAGCAAGAGAATGTGTATTGTGTAAGAGATCTAAATTGACATCTTTTTGTAGTAAGGCAAAGAGAATGTTTAAAATTGGTAAACCGGCCAGGAACAGTGGCTCATGCCTATAATCCCTGCACTTTGGGAGGCTGAGGCAGGCAGATCACTTGAGATCAGGAATTCAAGACCAGCCTGGCTAACATGGCAAAACCCTGTCTCTTCTAAAAATACAAAAAGTAGCCAGGCATAGTGGTACGTGTCTGTAAGCACAGCTAGTCAGGAGGCTGAGGCAGGAGAGCCACTTGAACCCAGAAGGTGGAGGCTGCAGTGAGCTGAGATTATACCACTGCACTCCAACCTGGGCGACAAGAGCAAAACTCTGTCTCAGAAAAAATAATATGATATGATAATTTGTAAACAATAAGTAGCATATGTGATTATTAGTTAGCAATATAAAGATAAATATGAGGAAGAAAAAAACTGAGTTAATAGTGGTTGCCTCTGGGAGCAGGATTGGGGTAGGGGTGGGTTAATTCAGAGGACAGTTTTTTACAATGTTTTCGTTGTTATGTTTACTTGTTTGAGATAAAGGTTAATATCTAGTCTTTAAGTGGAAAAACAAACATGCTAATAACAAGAAGTCTAAGAAACAGAAAATGATAAAATCATTGTAATTCTACTACCCATACTAGACTGTTCAGTTTTTGGTGTATTCCCTCAAGCCATTTATAAAACATACACACATACTTTTTAAAACAATAAAATCAAACTGATATTGCATTAGTTTTTAATGCCTAAAATCTTGTTGTGAATATTTTCCCCTCCTATCTTTTAAACCAAAAACATGCAGTTTAATGTTTTCAGTTTTCCACATCTCATGAGATTTTATTTAATCATTAACCAATAATGGAATATTTAAGTTGTTTCTAAATTCAAGAGTATTATAAATAATGTTGAAATAAATATCCTTTAACACAAACATTACATATCCTTTTATATAATCAGAGGTTTTATAAAAATGTAGCTGTAGTTATCTTAAACAATTAAAAATACTTAAGCTTATTAAAAGTACTGATTCTTTGAATGATAAGTACTTAAAAATAGAAATGCTCACTCAAGTATATGACTCATTTTAAACGTCTTGATACATAGCATTACAAAATAGCTTTCTATAAAGGTTGAATGAATAATACTATTAGAGGCCAAACTGAGAGATACACAGAGTATGTGATATAAAGGGAAGGGCTTATCAGAGTGGGCTGGAGTGAGCAGGCAGGCCAGCACTCCATGCATAAGCCTGGGTGTGACCCTTACATCTTTTGGGAACGTACACTGTACCACTCAACAGCGATGCCAAATAGAACCAATAAATGAGGAGGAGGTTAATTTCTTGCAGTTCCTTTGGCTTCACATTTCTTTTGAAGAATGCTCCCTAAGAATTGAAGCAGGGTAATTAGGATGCTAAGAAGGCTGGATCACATCACTCAAGACATTCCTGTAACAACATGGGTTTCTTCTTGACTGCAAATGCTGTGTTTATACAACTGGCAGAGAGCTCGACAAGAACGAGGGGAAAAAAGTAGGGGCATTTGTTTGGTTTGCTGCAGTCTTGTTGTCTTGTGTAGCCTGAAGCTATAAAGCTGTAAACATATGAGTATAATTATTAATATAATTCTTCATTATCACTTTAGAAGAGCTTTGGATGTGTAAAAATCTATTAATGGCAAATAGGAGAGAAATTGGAAAAACTTATAATGGGGCATGAAGGATGATTTCTAAACTGTGGTGACCTGAGACTTACTTGGGGAGCTTTTAAAAACTATAGCATCCCAGACCCATTCCCAGAGATTTTGATGTTCTTTGTATAGTGTTGACAGGGCCTAGAAATCTGCATTTTTAGCAAGCTCTCAGGGATGTTTATTTGGATGCACCAGACTTGAGATAACAGATCATGAAGGAAGTACAGAGGACCTATTTTGCTTTACACTTACCAATCCTTGACTGTATGTGTATATCGGTTTTATAGAGCAACTAAAGATATTTGGACATAGGTGAAATTTGTATTTCTTTTGGTTCTAGAGAGAATGAAAATTTTCATATATTTTTGTGTGTTTTTATCTTTACATTGTCTCTTTACATTTAAAAAATCATTTTGCTTCCAAGATATTTGTAATTTTCCTTTCTGGTTTGTAAGAGCTCTTGAAATGTTAAGATTTTGTTCTGTTTCCTAAGATTTTGGAAATTGTGAACATACATTTAGTCCCTGAAAATGCAACTTAGAAATTAACATATAATAGAATAGAGTATAAATATAAAAAGGTAGCTTTAAGGAAAATAATTACTACCTGGCTGCCAAGAGTTGATTGAACTAATGAATTTATTACCATATTTTTAAAAAATCATGGTATTTGTAAAATTACCTTTGAAAATGAACAAAAATTGTGAGTTTAAGTGGCAAATATTAGGTGACCCAGTCAGCACTGTGGTCTTGAGCAGGTTTAGCCCTATGTTATCTTAGTCCAGTGTTATTAAAGATTCAAATCATGCAGCTAACTACTATTGATTTGATTTTATTCTCCCCAAGAAACTCCTTCACTTGCTCCCTGCATGCCTCTAGGAAGGGATGTGTTAGGCAGAGGGCAGATGGTTTGATGTCTCAGCAGTTTTGATTCTCATTACAAATTAATAAACTCGTGTCTTGGTTATACTTTGCATCCTGGGTGAGAATGTGTTGGTTGGCATTTAAAATGGACTAGTTCCTTCTGCAGTTATTTTTTTATAATTAATGAAAAAATCTCCCTCTGATTTTATACATCAGTCTCACAAGCTTACTAAATATGAATTAAACCCTGATAGGTTTATTCAGTCACTAAAAACATCCAAACCTCAGAATAGCAAAACCAAAAGGCATCCTGAAAACATGAAGGTGTGGGCATCCAACAGAGCACCTCTGAGGTTCTTTAGAGATTGTCAGGTTTTCCAGCAGACCTCTGCAGCTTCCTCCTTGTTGTACGTGATGAGCCTTTTACAGTATCTAAAGAATACCCTATTAATCTGGAGATAATTTGTACAGTTTATTATTTGATTTTCATTTTGTTTATAGTGTTAAAATTACTCAAAAATGTCCAATGTAGAATACAATTATGTATTCATAATTTTATGAGTGTACTCATATTGCATGTTTAACTTGGTATTCTATGGATGCTCAATAATGCTTGATAATACCCAAAGAACCTATCATCTCTGCATTTTTAATTATTTCCTGTGAATCTGATTTCCTCTAAGACAGAAAGGAATTGAAAACACAAACTTGAGCCCAGAATCTGGTCCCTGCTTCCACGTGTACCTTTGTCCAGTCTTCATGGTCTTGCGGTACTATGAGTTTAGTTGTTCTGGTAAATACAAGAATGCAAGATCTGGCATAATGTGTATGAAAAACTACAGGCAGTTTGGTGTTGATGTGGGTAAAATAAGAGGCACCTAATGATGGGAAAAGAGGTCAGTGAGGTCAGTAGTAGCCAGAAGAGGACATACTTATGGGACATGCTAAGATGCTCAGAATTTATTCTGTGAGAAATTGGAAGCCGTTGAAGGATTTTGGAGTCAAGGAATGTCAAAATGAAATTTGTATTTTTCAACCCAATACAGCAAAATTGGAGAGTAGGAGAGAGGCCAGTCAGGGGGCTGTGACAATCTTTCAGGCAACACAAGAAGGCTCAGAAAGAAAAGGCATTCCGAATTAGGGGTGGCTCTGAAAAAATATTTGGAGTGTGGAACGAATACAGTTTAAACCTATTGGAAGGTCACTCTGTTATTTTGAGATTGATGTTTGAAGGGAAGTACCCTTAGGCACAGATCACTAAGATAATAAGCATACTTCAGGACATTTGTAACAGCCTTTGGTATTTTCCACCATACATCCAGGCATGCTGCCTGCATTCAGAGTTACAGGCAGGGTTAAATCAAGGGACATCATGGAGCAGCCTAGACCTGTTTTTAGGACCTCCTGTATCTCTCTTTGTCCTTTTCTCCCTTTTATTCTTTATCATTACTTAGAGAGCAGCTTCAGTCTTCAAGATAAATTCTAACACCTTTCACATTACTTTTCTACATGTTTTACTTTCTTTAAACACTGCTTCCTCATAACCCCAAGTCCTATTCTCTCCTTTTGCCAGGTACCTAATTTAGGAGGAAAAGCTATGATAATTGTGTGACATGCAAATTAACCTGTATTTCCACCTTCAGGGATTGCCTTTCAGATAAGATCCCAGAGAAAGAATGCCAAAGGCTCTAAACCCTAATGAAAGCCCCGATACTGGCAGCTTAGTTAAGAACCATTTTGGAATAGTAGGATCTCCTCCTTCAATATCATCATTTCAATGTCAAAAATTGACAGCTGGTCATTATCACCTCTCAGAAAGGAGCTCATAATTCAGGCTCTCCCACTCATTTTCTTTCCCTGCTCATGGAAACACAGAAGAATGTTTTATTTAGTTTGAGTCCACTGAGGACAAACCAAAGGTAACTCTGACGGTTTCATAATTAACTTGATGGACCACAAAACTGGTTAATTCGGAATCCCGAGTGACTCTATGCCTGAGAATAAGGATTAAATTTAACAGCTGGGAAAAAATCTGACTAATTAAGGTTCACTTCTGTCTTCTTTCGCTCCATTCATTTGCAAGGTCCGTGCCTTTGCCCCTAGTCTCAGTTCTAAAATGTTCTTGTGCCAATTTCAATGAAGCCGCATGTAAGAGCTGAAGAGACCTCACCTAAGTCTGGGGTTAGTCTTGTGGCCATAGCCTGGCTTCCCTGCGGTGAGCAGCTGTCTGTCCATCCTTTAGCCTGCTGTGTGAAGTCGTGTGGGATGGTCTCTATGATGGGTCTCATCTCTTTACTTCAGCTTCACACTCTAGTTCCCCTGATGGCCTTGGAGGCTTGCTTTGAACTCCAGCCCAACTGACTAGGATTTTGTCAACATGCCTAGCACTTGACATTCCCTGTAATTTGGCAGCTGGATGCCATCCCCTTTAGTTCCAGCCACTGACAGGGTCTTGTTCCAAATTAAATGGACCACCCCAAACTCTGAGGCTGCTACCCACCTGACTTTGTATATTGTGTTTGCTTGGTGACTCCTGGTGTTTTTCCTTTCCTGCAGATGAGATCCTCATTAACATCAGTAATGCTTGGAACTAATACCCCTATGGGCTGTGATGCAAATTGTCCTTTATTCCTGAGAGAAGGGCAGTTCTGTAGCCAGTCAGTGTTCTTTCCTACCCTGGGTGCTGCCTATTCCCAGCTCCCTATTCCCAGTCCTGCCTTACACATGTCAAGGCTCACATGCTCTGCTACCCACACTATGAAACTGATATATTAAGTTTCTGGCTTGTGTAAACTAGCTTTATTGATACCAGATTTAACATTAGCATGATTTAATATTTCTGCTGGGTCTAGATTATGTTCAGCAAAGCACATAAACTTATAGAATAAAGATTTGGGAGTTTACAGTTCAACACAATATATCTGGAAGGCAGCAGCTGACAAACCAATATTACACAATACTCCCTTCTAAAGTTCATATTAGATATGCAGCCAAGATTGATGAAACCCTAAAAGATAAGTTGAAGGAGAGGATACTTAGCTACTTTTAGTATGCATGCAAGAATGAAGAGAAGAGATGCTCATTGTTTGATATTTCAGGTTTCTAAAGGGAAAATAACTTTATGGGGAATTTTCCTGTACAGTCACTTGTGTAGAAAATGATGGTACATAGAAATTTGTTGAGAAGACAGGAAATAATTGGTCATTATAAACTGCACTATTTATCAGAGAAAGTATTCAGTGAGTGTTTAATATAGAGCAGTCCATTAGAGTGGGCTCTCAATAGTCGTAAGTATCTGTTTAACCTAATACTATGCTTAATTGAAAATTACATTATTTTCTATACCTGATTTTTTAATTTGAAAATAAAAAAATGGATTAGATTCAAAAAATCAAAACTAAAGAATATAGAATCTCTCCTTGATGAATCAAGTTTATGCAGTACCTTAAGGTATGTAAATGATAAACTATAGAATATGCTAACTTTATCTTCAAGCCATATTATTCCTTAGACTTTCAAATATGTCCATGCCTCCTCCTACTCTTCTATTGCCCCATCTTCTCCTGTTTCCATCTCACATTCCATTGTCCACATGTTTTCCCTTTGTCCCATATATTTATTCATTCAGCTAATACTTCAACTATAGGTTGGTGCAAAATAAATAATGTGGTTTTTGCCATTACTTTTAATGACAAAAACTGCAACTACTTTTGCACCAACCTAATAATACTTAGACATTCTTGCTTGCCTTTCCCCTACTACCTGAGAACTGGGCACTACATCCTATTGCACAATGTCTCCTCTGGCTAGAATCCTGCTGCAAAATACCACCTAACTGAAACAAAAGCCACAAGTTCAAGAGAGACATGGAATCAAGATAAAGGAATTAAACTCTGATGTTTGTCCTGCACGTGTCAAACAGTAGAACATGGAGGGTTTTTTATAATTGGAGAAGCTCTACGGATCCTATAAAGTCACTTTGTATGGGTGATAAGTAATTATTTCTACCATGAAGACCTGTAGAACTGTGAACTTGGACCCCAGTAAAGAGGTTGCTGGCCAATTGGCTTTCACTATTTGTATAACTCTGCAGTAAAGTGTGGGAGACCTGAACCCAGGCCACCATGTTGATATTATACAGTCAATCCAAAATGTTGGGATTATAGAATGAGGGAGTGAATGCTTTATTTTACAAATCAGTTGAAGAGTAAGTTGATTATGGAGTGACAGCTTATTAATATGGCTGCTGACATCAGCTCCATGATGGTGAAGCAGTTGACCCATCAGGCTGAGTAATAATACGGTGTTATCTAAACACAGTATTTGTTTTCACCATTGTACAACAACTCAGAGAAGAATCCTTATTTATTTATAAAAATTCTGAGATCTACAGTATATAAAAAGTAATGGAAAGAACAGTTGAGCAATTGAGGTGAAACAGGTTTAAATCAAGGTCTTGGGCAAAAGTATCTGGAGTCCTAACTGTAATGCTTAGAATTTAAATAATGTTTCAAAGACTGATTTGCAAAAAAGCACTGACAAGTAACCATACTTTATTTTTTCTTTTTATTGTATAATATTTCCTGTGTCACTTGTACTACTTAGCTTCTTTGCAAATGCTACTTCATTTTGTTCCCCAAGATGGCTGATTAGAGGCTTTTAGTGTTCTTCAGCCACTTGGAAGTAACAAGATAGTGCATAAAGTTCAACTCTGTGAGCTTTAATTCAAAAAGGAAAATGGAAATTCACTGGAAGTATGAAGGACACACCCCAAATACCAGGGAGGAGAATGCAGGCAAACAGCCACCTTGACAGCATCCAGCTGGTAAAAGTAAGTGAAGCCCCAGGATGTGAGAGAGGCAGAGAGCCTCCCTCTGTGATTCACCTTTCCACTGGGGATCTGAGCAACCCAAGACAAGGAAGAGCACTTTGTTTCTCCCAAGCCTGGGAGCCAACTTGAAGTTACACTTGGAGATACTGTTAGGTAAAGACACTGGGAGAAGCTGCAAACATTTTCCTAGACCCAGGACCAAGAGCAGGCTGTTATTTTTAATCTGAACCCATATAAACTCAGCCCCTAGGAGTTCCAGGACATAGTTTGCAGTACAGTAGGACCCTTTCTGTTCCACTCTCAGGCAGATCTCTAGACATTCGAAGTACCCACTCACCTAGATCAGCAGCCTGAGCCACCCTACCCTTCCTCGGCATAGATCATGTTGCGGTGGGGCCCTCTCCACCCCATGTCCAGGCAGATCTCCAGGCTGATCTCCAGGCAATTGTAATACCCATTCACCTGGATTAGCAGTTTAGGCTGCTGTCCCCTCCACTGATGCAAAAAACTTGGGGCTAAAGGGGTTCTCATTTCCATGCCTAGGCATTTAGTAGCTACCCACTAAATTCTCTCTTGTTGCAGGTATGAGCCTGCCATTGCCAGGGATATGTAGATTGGCCTGCCTAGTCTGGCCCCACCCATCTTTCACCCTCCCCATGGGGCTAAACAGGTAGCTCAGGCCACTGTGCACTCCATGGATCAGCCCATTGTCAGAGGCTACAGAGAACTTATCCCAGTAAACATCAAGTATATAACCAACCACGTTGGCTGCAGCTGGCTCTTGTCCATAAGTGTCATCTACTGGCCTCTAGGTCAAATTGTGCAACCCAATTCAAAACCTGACAAAAGAAGTGCATAGAGCAATAGATGCAAAGCCAAACAACCCTATCCAAATTCTCTACAATCACACTGCCTAGGGAGGGTGATGAATAGAAAGAGAAAGAAAAAATAACCAATAATAATATAGGGAAAGAAAGAAAAAATTCCTACCTGCATGAAAATAATTACAAAAATCAGATGTGCCAGTATCTCCAGATGAGAAGGAATCAGTACAATAATTCTGGCACCATAAAAAAATCTGAATGTAGAGACTCTACCAAAGGAGGGCACATTAGCTCTCTGGTAATGATTCCTAACTGAAATGGAAATTCAGAAATGACAGAAAATTCAAACATGGATTGCAAGGAAGCTCAACAAGATCCAAGACAAGACTGAAAGTCAACACAAAAACTTCTACATCAACCCAGGAATGAAGAAGGAGATAAACTTGTTTAAAAAAAATCAATCACAGCTTCTGGAATTGAAAAACTTACTTAGGGAATTTCAGAATACAATAAAAAACTTTATCAATAGACTGAACCAAGCAGAAGAATTTCAGAGTTTAAAGACCCATCTTTTAAACTAATCCAGTTAGACAAAAATAAAGAAAAAATAATTTAAAAAATGAACAAAGCTTTCAAGAAATATGGGGTTATGCAAAATGACCAAACCTACAAATTATTGGCATTTCTGACTGAGGAGGAGAAAAAGTAAATAACCTGGAAAACATATCTGAGAGAAAATTCACCTAATCTTGCTAGAAAGGTAGACACCCAGATACAATAAATCTATAGAACGACTGTGAGATATTATCTATATAGAGATTATATATATCTATAATATAGCTATTACTATACAAAATTAACATCACTAAGGCATATAGTCAGCAGACATTCCAAGGTCAACACTAAAGAAGAAAAGCTTAAAGGCACCCAGAGAGAAAGGGCATATCACATACAAAGGGAACTACATCAGGCTAACAGCAGACTTTTCAGCAGAAACCTTAAAAGCCAGGAGAAATTGGGGGCCCATTTTGAGCATTCTTAAAGAAAGTAAGTTCTAACCAACAATTTCATATCCGGCCAAACTAAGATTCATAAGCAAGGGAGAAATAAAATCTTTTCCAGACAATCAAGCACTAAGGGGATTTTTTACCACTAGATCAGCCTTATAAGAGATCATTAAGAGGGTTCTAAGTATGGAAACAAGAGAATAATACCTGCTACCACAAACACACTTAAGTACATATCCCACAGACCCTATAAAGCAATCACACAATAGAAACTACAAAGCAACCAGCTAAAAACTTTTCAATAGGATCAAAACCTCACATATCAATATTAACCTTGAATGTAAATGGTCTAAATGCCCCACTTAAAAGGCAGACAGCCTATATAACCTCCAGAATAGTAGAAAATAATTGCAGTAGTGCAAGTATGCATCCAACAAAGGTCTGCCATCCAGAACTGTAAGAAACATAACAAGCAAAAGACAAATATTAATAAATTCATTAAAAAGTAGACAAAAGACATGAACAGACACTTCTCAAAAGAAGACATAGCAAGGGGCCAAGAAACATACAAAAATGTTCAGCATCACTAATCATTAGAGAAATGCAAATCAAAACTACAGTGTGATACCATCTCACAGCAGTCAGAATGGCTATTAATAAAAGTCAAAACCCAGCAGATACTGGTAAGACTACAGAGAAGAGGTAATGCTTCTGCACAGTTGGTGGTAATGTTCTGCCACTGTGGAAAGCAGTTTGCAGATTTCTCAGAGAACTTAGAACTACCATTTGACCTAGCATCCCATTACTGTGTCTATAGATCCTAAAGAATGTAAATAATTCTATTAAAAACACACAGTACTTTACTTGCATGTTCACCTCAGCTCTAGTCACAATAACAAAGACAAGGAATTAACCTATGTACCCATCCATGATGAAAGGGATAAAGAAAATGTGATACATATACACAATGGAATATAATGCAGCCATAAGATAGAAAGAAGATAATTTCCTTTGCAGCAACATGGATGCAACTGGAAGCCATTATCACAAGCAAATTAATACAGGAATGAAAAACTAAATACCACATGTTCTCACCTATAAGTGGGTGCTAAACATTAGATCCACAGATGACAAAAATAGATACTAGGGACTACTAGAGGGGAGAGGAAGGGCAAAGAGGCAAGGGTTAAACAATTATTAGGTATTATGTTCACTACCTAGGTGATAAAATCATTTGTATCCCAAACCTTTGCATTATACAATATACCCATATAGCAAGTATGCAAATGTACCCCCAATCTAAAATAAAAGTTGAAATTATTTTTAATAAAACTAAAGAAACTACAAACAGCCCATAAATATATGAAAAATTTCAATATCACTAGTAATAAAAACATTAAAATGAATACAGTGAGATATATATTTTCCTTGTCATCTTAACTAAGCTTTAAAAAAATCATAGTACTTACGGCTGTCAATGGTTCTGAGGAAAATAAACTCCTCAACTTTATGGAGGGAGTGTGAATTGTCACAACCATTGGTAAAGTCATTTATTTATATGGGTTTATGTTTATACCTTTTGATAAGGCAATTCCATTTATAACAATTTATCTGAAGGAAATCACTAGAAATGTTCACAAAGATTTATTTCCAAGGAGGTTCCTAGCAGTGTTGTATATAATAACAAAAAATATTAAAACAACCAAATATGAAGACTATTTATTTATATTCCCCAATAAGAAGGGATTTGTTAAATAGATTGTTAGAATCATATAATGGAATGCTAAGTGGTTGTTAAAAATCAAGTTCTCAAATCATTCTTAATTTCAAGGAAAAAAGCCTATGGTGTAGAGTCAAGTGGAAATAAAAAGAATGTTGGACTGTAACAAGCAAACAAAAAAACAAAGCAAATGTTAATCTGCCAAACAAGAGGAAAGTAAACTTTCCAACTGGGCAATGCCAAAAGTATACTTTTCAAGATTTGCTGATCTATGTAAGCTGCTAGCAGTAATTTGAGAAAAATACATATAATGTTGGGAAAAATATTTTCAAAGAGAAAATCTTCAGAGATAAATTACATGCTGCTAGAATGCAAGCGGTGGAGTTTCAGAAGGAACAAAGAAAATAGCTGCAAGGAGAAATGGTCAAATGTTAACACTACCTTTTAAAATTTGTGTACATTTATTTTTAAAATTTATTCTTTTTTGGTATTGAGTCCTATAAATTTTGATAAATATAGAGTCATGTGACTACCCCACGGTCAAGATACAGAAACAATCCCTTAATCTCCCTAAAATTTCCTAATTCCTCTCTTTATAGTAAAACATTCGTCACAACCTGATACTTAGTGATGATGATTCTGTTCTCCACCTCCATCAATTATATATTGATAGTATAATAATCCAGAAAACAGCCATTTACACTTTGTCTAATACTTAAAATATTTTAAAAATTGAATTTGAACTTATCTAAGTATAGTTGCAAAGACGTGTTATAGGGTGAGAAATTATTTGTTTAAAAAGCAACAGGCTGGGCATGGTGGCTCACGCCTGTAATCCCAGCACTTGGGGAGGCCGAGGCGGGCGTATCACAAGGTCAGGAAGTCGAGACCATCCTGGCTAACATGGTGAAACTCCGTCTCTACTAAAAACACAAAAACATTAGCTGGGCGTGATGGTGGGCACCTGTAGTCCCAGCTACTTGGGAGGCTGAGGCAGGAGAATGGCGTGAATCTGGGAGGGGTAGCTTGCAGTGAGATGAGATGGTGTCACTGCACTCCAGCCTGGGCAACAGAGTGAGACTCTGTCTTTAAAAAAACAAAAACAAAAACAAAAACAAAAAAACAAAACAAACAAAAAAAACACTTTCAAGCATAAAACACCTGAAATTCTAAGCAATAAATATAAAAATGTGAATTTGTGGAGGAAAGAAAACATTTCTGACAAAATTAAGCTTGCTCATGTCAATTTATAATGAAAAACTTCAGATTCAACTTAAAATGTGAATGTATATTAATTCAAAATTATTTTTGAGGAGAAGTGAGCAAAATGTTGAAGACCAATCAACTAAAGAATTGGCCTATCTGTGAAGAGTATTTCCTCATAAAAATCTTTTTGTTCATGATCCTTTACTTGCTCAGCCTTCCCACCAAATTAAGTCCTGTTTTCCTTCCATATCCCCTGGTATTTCTCTTTTTCTATACTTTAATCACTTCTACGTTAAGTAATTATTTAATATCTCTGTTCTTCACTAAATTATGAGCATCAGCGTGGGTGTTCAGTCACATTCTTTTACTGATTAAATAGCTATATTTTCTTTAGAACCAAATGTGAGATCCTTGAGATCAAAGATCACATCTTTGTATTCCCATCGCCCAGTACTGTACCTGTCATATAATAATTTCTAAAAAGTATTTCATTTAATGATGAAGTTGTAAGAGAAGAATGTTATAAATTATTTAAGAAATTGAGAAGACCTTTGTGGCACCAATGTCATGGCACCATGGCAGAGTTGGTTAACTCTCCACAAAATTCCATGCTTACCCTTCCATAATCTGGTGGTGGTGCTGGGAGGCAGTTACCCAGCCAGGGCATGTAACCAGGAGGAGGCCTATAACATTTAGAGTTCTGTTTTTTTTTTTTTTTTTTTTTTTTTTTTGATATAGTCATATGTCTTCTTCCCTCTCTTTTCCTCTGATTGGATGCAGAGGTTTTCAAGGCCCCAGAAGATGACACCTCACCAAGACAGAGAGGGCCTGGGCCTCTGAATCACTTATTGGAGGAAAGGTGCTTGCTGATCTGCCCCTTCCCTATGTAACACACACCAACATAAGCATCAAAAAAAGTTTTGTTGAGTTCAGCCATTGAACAGTGGGGATTTGTTTGTTATAACATCTAGCATGACCAAAAAGCCCAGTGCTTGTACCACCTAAGGGAAGATGGGCTCCTGTTTAAAACAGTGGAGGAGTGGTGTAGCAAAGTGCCCTGTGACTATATAAATAAGATTTAGTAGCTTAGAAACGTAGCATTTCAACTAGTAGGCCCTATCCAAAGGGTAGCTTGTAGAAAACAAAAGCAGCCTGATATAAACAGTGGGAATTCAAATTCTAGTTTTTCTGAGGGAAAATATTCCAGAAAAGAAATATTAAGATTGCCTTTAAATCTATTCAAAGGAAATAGGCAAGAAGAGTCAGGGAAGACTTTGTGATGCAGTAATAAGGAGTAAGGAGCAGATAAAACATTATTATTAAAAGTCTGAAAATTTCTAATGGATTAATTAAATACGCTGGTGGTCACAAGTCACCAAATGGACATATTCTTCCAGGCTTTGGAGAACCTGGCTGAGAGCAACTTTAAAAATCTTCTTTTTTCTTTTTCTTTCTTTCTCTCTTTCCATTTTTAAAAAGTTGCAACTGAGTGAATAAACAATTTCAATTGGGGCATTTAAAAGCTGAGAGCATCTTTCTAGCTCAGAAGAGTAATTGCTCATTTTACATACTTTGAAAAACTGAGCCAGGGAAATAAAAATGATTTTCACCTTATTCCATACTTCATCTAATAGGTCAAGAAACAACTACCTACAAGGGGCAAAGCAGTGTGGGCAATGGCACAGTTTGTCCTCAGTGAGTCTATCATATGTGTCTTGATGTGACGGAACCAGGAAGAGGGAAGACAGACCTAAGCTCAGAACATTAAGAATGCAGCCATCTAAGACTGCTCTAAGAACATTAAGAATGCAGCCATCTAAGACTTTGAAAACCTCAGCCTCAGGAAGGCTGTTTGCTCTGGGAAAGAGGGTGAGATCTAAATGATTTCAAGGCAATTTAAAAAGGTCCCTGGGAATCTAGTATAGTGTTCACATGGGACTACAAGAGATAGTGAGATGAGTATTTCTAGTAGAATTATAGATGAATCTGAAGATAAGAGTAATGGAAAGAGTTCCTGCAGATCTGGGTTTGGTAAGTATAGATTAACCTGGCAGCTTTACTCCGTATGCCACAAAAACTCTGACTGTGGACTTAATATCTTTGCTCAGCTCCTAGAGATGGCTTAGTTGAACCATTTCCTGAATCATCCCCCTGTAATCCCAGCACTTAGGGAGGCCGAGACGGGCGGATCACGAGGTCAGGAGATCGAGACCATCCTGGCTAACACGGTGAAACCCCGTCTCTACTAAAAATACAAAAAACTAGCCGGGCGAGGTGGCGGGCGCCTGTAGTCCCAGCTACTCGGGAGGCTGAGGCAGGAGAATGGCGTGAACCCGAGAGGCGGAGCTTGCAGTGAGCTGAGATCCGGCTACTGCACTCCAGCCCGGGCTACAGAGCAAGACTCCGTCTCAAAAAAAAAAAAAAAAAAAAAAAAAAAAAAAAAAAAAAAAAAAAAAAATTGAAGACACAAAGTAATAACATTCTTAATTTGCTAGGTGACTTTGCTCATTGTTTCCCAATATTTGGAAACATATACCATGTTGCAGCCTGTTTCATCAAAACAACAAACAACAACATTGCACAGCTGGATAAGAAGAAAGGTGGAGAAAGGAATTTTCCTTGCTACTCCCTTCAGCAGAAGGATGTAGCAAGGACAATTGTTTATGCACCATTGCTAAGCTGAGCGATCAACCAAAACCCAGATTTGAACAACGCTGATATGAAGGAGTTGCCACATTTTTCTTTCCAGTTATCTCTATTTCTTTGTTTCATTTGATAAGGGTTTTTTAAATTACCTAATCTATGTCATATGAGTTACAATCCTGCTTAAAATTCAAGGCATGTTAATTAAATACCTTGAGAGAGAAAAAAATCAGGCCCAAAGGGAACCCAAAGAAAGAGACAAGTGATTCTAAATGGGAGAGATCAGCCGAGGCTTTATGGAAAAAGATACTGCTTGATCTTGACTTTGAAAAACAGAAATTAAACAAAAAACTTCTTCCTGATGTGTAGTATACATATGGAAATGTGCACACACCTTCAGTGTACAGGTTGATGAATTATTCTGAAATAGAAGCAAAACATTTTGAGCATCTAGAAGCTCCATCCTGCCTTGTCCTAATTACTATCCAACCCTCATCCCTAAAAGTAACCACTGTCTTGATGATATGGTTTGGTTATGTCCCCATCCAAATCTCATCTTGAATTGTAGCTCCCATAATTCCCACGTGTCATAGGAGGGACCTGGTGGGACATAATTGAATCATGGGAGTGAGTCTTTCCCATGCTGTTCTCATGATAGTGAATAAGTCTCATGAGATCTGATGGTTTTATAAAGGAGAGTTCCACCGCACATTCTGTCTTGCCTGCTGCTATGTAAGATGTGACTTGGCTCCTCATTTGCCTTCCACCATGATTGTGAGGCCTCCCCAGCCATGTGGAACTGTGAGTTAGTTTTACCTCTTTCTTTTGTAAATTACCCTGTCTCAGGTATGTCTTTATTAGCAGCATGACAACAGACTAATACAGCAAATGGGTACCAGGAGTGAGGTGCTGCTGTAAAGATACCCCAAAATGTGGAAGCAAATTTGGAATTGGGTTACTGGCAGACATTGGAACAGTTTGGAGGGCTCAGAAGAAGATAGGAAATGTGGGAAATTTGGAACTTCCTAGAGACTCGGAGGACTCAGAAGACAGGAAGATGTGGGAAAGTTTGAATCTTCCTAGAGACTTGTTGAATGGCTTTGACCAAAATGCTGGTAGTGATCTGGATGATGAAGTCCAGGCTGAGGTGGTCCCAGATGGAGATGAGGAACTTGTTGGGAACTGGAATAAAAGTCACTCTTGCTATGCAAAGAGACTGGAAGCATCTTGCCCCTGTGCTAGAGATCTGTGGAAATCTGAACTTGAGAGAAATGATTTAGGGTATCTGGCAGAAGAAATTGCTAAGGAGCAAAGTGTTCAAGAGGAAGCAGAGCATTAAAGTTTGGAAAATTTGCAGCCTGATGATGTGATAGAAAATAAAAACCCATTTTCTGAAGAAAAATTCAAGCTGGCTACAGAAATTTGCATAAGTAATGAGGAGCCAAATGTTAATCACTGAGACAATAGGGAAAATGTTTCCAGGGTATGTCAGAGGTCTTCACTGCAGCCCCTCCCATTACAGGCCCAGAGGCCTAGAGGGAAAAATGGTTTTGTGGGCTGGGCACAGGACCTTGCTGCTTTGTGCAGTATCAGGATTGGTGCCTGTGTCCCAGCCATGGCTAAAAGGGGCCAATATAAAGCTCAGGCCATTGTTTCAGAGGGTGCAAGTCCCAAGCCTTGGTGGCTTCCATGTGGTGTTGAGCCTGTGGTGCACAGAAGTCAAGAACTGAGGTTTGAGAACCTCTGCCTAGATTTCAGAAAATGTAAGGAAATGCCTGGATGTCCAGGAAGAAGTTTGCTGCAGGGGCGGGGCCCTCATGGAGAACATCTGCTAGGGCAGTGTAAAGGGAAATGTGGGGTGCAAGTTCCCACACAGAGTCCCCACTGGGGCACTGCCTAGTGGATCTATGAGAAGAGGGACACTGTCCTCCAGAGCCCAGATCCACTGACAACCCGCACTGTTTGCCTGGAAAAGCTGCAGACACTCAATGCCAGCCTGTGAAAGCAGCTGGTGGGGGGCAGAGGGTGCTGTATCCTACTAAGCCACAGAGGCAGATCTACCTAAGGCTGTGGAAACCCAACTTTTGCATCAGCGTGACCTGGATGTAAGACATAGAGTCAAAGGAGATCATATTGAAGCTCTAAGATTTTGACTGGCCTGCTGGATTTCAGACTTGCAAGGGGTCTTCAGCCCCTTCATTTTGACCAGTTTCTCCCACTTGGAAAGGATACATTTACCCAATGCCTGTACCCCCCGTTGTATCTAGGAAGTAACTAACTTGCTTTTGATTTTATAAGCTCATAGGTGGAAGAGACTTGCCTTGTCTCAGATGAGACTTTGGACTGTGAACTTTTTGAGTTAATGCTGAAATGACTTAAGAATTTGGGGTCCTATTGGGAAGGCATGATTGGTTTTGAAATCTGAGGACATGAGATTTGAAAGGGATCAGGGGCAGAATAATATGGTTTGACTGTATCCCCACCCGCATCTCATCTTGAATTAGTAGCTCCTATAATCCCCATGTGCCATGGGAGGGACCTGGTGGGTGTAATTGAATCATGGGAGTGGATTTTTCCCATGCTGTTCTTGTGATAGTGAATAAGTCTCACAAGATCTGGTTCTATAAAGGGAGTTCCCCTGCACATGCTCTCTTGCCTGCCACCATGTAAGATGTGACTTTGCTCCTCATTTGCCTTCTGCCTTGATTGTGAGTTCTCCCCAGCCCCATGTGGAACTGTGCATCAATTAAACCTCTTTTCTTTATAAATTACCCTGTCTTGGGTATGTATTTATTAACAGCATGAGAACATATTAATACACTTGATATTTAACATTACAGACTAGTTTTACATATACTTGAAATTTATGTAAATGAAATCACACAGTATATATGCTTTCATATTGGTTATTTGGTTCTACATTTTGTTTCTAGGAGTGGTCAGTTTTGTTTCATATTGCAACTTTTCATTAATTTTTATCACTCTGTGGTATTCCATGTCATTCATGTGTGTATATATATATGTTTTTCCACTTTACTGTTAATGAAAATTTAGTTATTTTCAACATGTGGCTCTTAAAATAATGATGGCATGAACATTTCAGGTACCTATCTTTTGTTGTCCTTGTGTATGTATTTTTCTTGATCACATATCTGAGAATAACATTTTTGAGTCATAAGGCATGCATGCATCTGACCAATTTTATTTGATAATATTAAACTGTTCACCAAAGTGATTGTTGAATAGTATTTAACAAAGGAAACTGTGGAAAAGACAAATGGAGAGAGAAATATTTTCATGGTGAAGACACTGAAGCATGATGGAGCTTGGCATGCTCCAAGACCTGTGAGTCTTTTAGGGTAGCTGGAGGTTAAAGCCTAAGAGGGATATATCAAGTGTAGGCAGGGACAAGAATATGGAAGGGCTTAATGACTTCCTAGGAAATCAGAATTTTATAAGTAATTAGAAAACATCAAAGAAGCTTGCATAAGGAAGCAATATGATCAGATCTGTGACTTGGGAGGAGGAGTCAGTTTGAAGTGTCTACTGAGTAAGGTCTTAGGAAGGAGTGGATGAGATTCTGAATCTGAATATTGAGAATGGAGATCAATATCCATCTAGGAAGTAGAATAGCTGAAGATAGCACTTGTCTCATAAACAAGTCCTCTCTTTTTGCAGCTTAGGGCCCTTTTCTTGCCAAGTTCTGGAAGGTTTTGCTGTACTTATTCCCTTTCTTCTCTTTAACAGCCACAGATATTGACTTTTAAAAAATAATTCCTTATATTCTCTCTTTTAGTAAGGTTTTTATTCTAATAATAAGAACTACTGTGTGGTTTTAAGTAGTGATCAGGTGGGAAAAATTGACAATTTTATATTTGTAATAAATATTAGAGATAAGCAAGAAGTTACACAGGAGCAGTTGGTTTTAAATAGTTCTCTGTAAAAAATGCTGTCACTCAAAAAGATGCCAAAAGAGTTTATAATTTCTTATCCACACACACAAATATTTGGATAAGCCCTGTCAATAGCTAGTGCTCTCTTTACAGTTTTAATAGAAAAGGTTTCACAATCTCAGGATAATTTGTATGAAACTATATTAACCACTGATCACCAGAAGATGAATTTAACCTGGTTGTTTTATGACGATATTAGCACACTGCTAAGGGGACCAGATGGTTCAACAAAGAAGTAGATAATTATGTGACAAAAAATGAGTTCTATCAATCAGTTTTTTTTTCTAGCTACACCAAAAAATACATTAACAAACACCTACAATGTCAAAGTCTTGACATAACCCCTGGTTTTCAACATGAATCTGCCATTCTTTAATAGCTTTGGGGCTTGGGTTCAATTAGTTTCAGTCTTCTGGTATAAGCCTGAAACCTAGGCTGAGGCAATCACAATAAATACTTGGTAGACTCCAGAAGAATGATTGTATTCCCTAGCCACAAGCAATTAAGCACTAGATGTATTCCTTGTAAACCTTTGCAAATGCAATGAAAAACATGTTTTAAAAGACAAATAATTAAGTGGCTTCTTTCCTTTGGTGGCATTTAGGTAAAGGAAAATTAAAGCTTCTTGTTTTACCTAAGAGGAAAAGAGATTTTCTGCTATAAAAATTACAATGGCTTGCATACAACCTGCTGGTAATCTTTCAGAAATTATAGAGAATGGGATAGATGCCAGAAACCAGATGGGCAAATGTCCTGAAATTTAAAAGGAGAAAAAGAATGTCTTTTACAAACTACTGGGGGAAAAGCTTAATTTCAATTCCCTACCACCTTCTAAAATGCATTAATAAGAATTTAGATTCTTTTTTTTTTTTTTTTTTTTTAAAGACAGAATCTTGCTCTGTTGCTCAGGCTGGAGTTCACTGGTGCAATTTCAGCTCACTGCAACTTCTACCTCCTGGGTTCAAGTGATTCTCCTGCCTCAGCCTCTTGAGTAGCTGGAATTACAGGCACCCACGACACACCTTGCTAATTTTTGTATTTTTAGTAGAGAAGGGGTTTTGCCATGTTGGCCAGGCTGATCGAGAACTCCTGACCTCAGGTGACCCGCCTGCCTTGGCCTCCCAAAGTTAGGATTACAGGCATCAGCCACCGTGCCTGGCCAAGAATTTAGATTTAAAAGGGAAATAAGCAGCCTTATTCTCCAATCCTCTCTAGTTACTCTTTCCCAGTCTCCTTTGGTTACCATTCATCTTCAACTTGATCCAAAGGTATCTTCCTTCCTTAGTACTCTACTCCATTTTATTGAAATATGCTCCCTGGAGCATCTTGCTACAAGTATGACTTCACCCACGTCTATATGCCAATAACCTCCACATTTAAACCTAGGGCCCAGATTCTTCTTCTGAGGTTCATGTATCAATTGATATAGAATTGATGTAGAGGTCAGGAGTTCAAGACCAGCCTGGCCAACATGGTAAAACCCCATCTCTACTGAAAAAATAGGAAAATTAGCTGGGCATGGTGATGTGTGCCTGTATACCTAGCTACTTGGCAGGCTGAGGCAGGAGAATCACTTGAATCTGGAAGGGGGAGGTTGCTGGTAAGCCAAGATCATGCCACTGCACTCCAGCCTGTGTGACAGAGCAAGATGCCATCTCAAAAGAAAAAAAAGAAGAAAGAAATGATATGAGAGTAGGTAAAAGTACACACTCACTCAGTTCTCCTTATGGTCTTCTGCACACAATATGCTGCTCCCAACTCTATGTCCTTAATTATGCATGCATGCATTTCCCTATGCGTTTCCTTAAATCTTATCTATCATTCAGATTGTACCTTGAAAAGCTCTGTCTACTCTAGCTCATCCTACTCTTTTTAGGATCTGAATTAGTGACCATTCCCACTCACAGTCATTGTCATCTCCTTCTTTTAACATTCACCAAGTGCTTACTTTGTAACAAGCATTGGATTAAATGTTTACACAAAATAGGTAATTTAATCCTCATGATAATTCTGTAAATTCAGCAGCATTTTTATCTTCACTTTACAGATGAAGACAGAGAAATTTAAGTTGCCCACAGTGACAGGGCCTGTAAGTGGAAAAGTAGGGACTGGAGCCCAAGTCTCAGTGGTTTCCAAGTCCAGGATGGAATAGTGCTGCCCTTAGGTTCTTTGTAACTATTTCATTTATATCAGTGTGTTCTCCTTCTCCCAGGTCACTGTAGTTTCCCCAGAGAAATGACTTAGTGGAGTGAGCCAATCATTGACTAGGAGTCCATGTCATGGTGATTGTTCTCTTACAGACTCATTCTCAGCACACCTCTGCCTACCTCTGTGCGCCAGGTGGCTGGCCTCTCTGAATCGCATCATCCAAACTCCTTTGACCTCTATCTTCCTTCTGGTTGCATTTGGCTAACAGCAGTTAGGAGAATGGAGGAGAGAGAAGCTAGAGTATTTCTTCCCTGCTTCATCTCTGCTTTGGGGCTGCTTGGCAATGATGGTATCTCTCTCTTTACTACTCAAAATTTGAGTAAATATTCTCCCTCCATAGTTTCAGTTCTCAGTTGTCTCCAATACTTTATATGTCTTGTTCCCTTGGCCCTAGGGATGGTAGCAGCTTTCCACTGTTGCTAGCTTCTGGGTGCCTAATTCTCCTGGTTTGTTCCTATTTCTGACACTGCTGTTATTAATCACCTCTGCATTTGGAGCATCTGGGTGCATTCTGATTCTCGCTGGGAGACTACCTGATATACATAGCATAACTGGTTTTTACACGCGGCTCTGTACTAACCAGTCCAGCTTTTTCTTGTAGCTCCAGGCATATAAACCTGATTATCCAAAAAGACCATTCCCACTTGGATGCCCCATCAATGTTTTAAACTTAACATTTCCAAACCTGAAGGTATATGTTTCCACAAAGTCTGTGTTTGACCCTATATTTCCTATGCTCGTAGCTGAGTCGTTTCAGTTAGAAACCTGTAAGTTTTTCTAACCTCTTACTCCTTCATTTTCTCACAGTCAATGCTACCAAGTTCCTTAGTTTACATCCTTACTACAGTTCAAATCCACTTCTACCTTTCTCTTTCCCCGATGCCACGGTTTCTGTTTAGACTCCCACTGTCTATCATTTGGACAATTAAATTGCAATAGTTTCTTAAGTGGTTTCTTCAACTCCAGTCTTGCACATCAACGCTGCTGCCAGAGTGAGCTTTATTTTTAATTTAAAAAGCAAATAGATGTGTATATTGGAAATTCAAATAATGTATTTACAAAGTTAAAAGTCCTCCCTCTTAATCTCAAAGCCAATCCATGGTGGTAACTACTACATTTATTTTACATATAATCATTTTTCTGTGTGTATAAATCATATATACATACAACACATGTAGACTTACTTAAAATGGCATTTTACAATATGCAGTTTAATAATTTCTAATAATATAGATGAGTTATTATTTTAAAACTAAGATCTAATATTATCTCTCTTATTTCTTAAACTCTTCTATAGGACCCTATCATTTCAGGATAAAGTCCAGGCACTTCTATATGATAGCACCAAATCCTTCCTCTGTGATGAAACCCTTGTCGAATTCTCTGGCTTCATCTCTTCCTCCATTATTTTTCATCCTATGGTCCAGTCATATTGAAGTGCTAACTGCTTCCTAAAAACACCGAACTGTTTCAAGTCCTCTTTGCCTCTCTACATACTTCTCTCTTTATGCTAATTTGAGAATGTGTGTTTCTTCACCTAGTAGATTTTAAGCCTCTCAAGGAAAAATCCATTGCTAGGATGCTCGTTAATAATTTCTGACTTTTGAGACCTCTAGAAAATATAGATCCTCTCTGACTACCAGTTTCATTTTAATTGCCACCATATCCTTATTTCTTAGCTTTGATTCCTAACCTAGTTAGTGGTTGTAAGCTAAGGAATCTTTATATTTGGAAAGTTGCATCCCTGAATGTCATGTGCCACCTTCTAAATGTTTTCACTGCTATAGATTTGGTTTAAAATATCTATCTATTACGGGTTTTAGATGGTCATCTTCTATAACATCAATGCCAGAAAATAAATAGAACTAATTAGAATATTACACTTTACTTATCCCTTAAAATTTCTGATATAAAATAGGTTTTTAGACTTAGAAATGTTGCTATCGATTTCTAAAGTATCTTGAAAATAAATGTATAGCATAGCAAACCAAAAAAAAAAAAAAAAAAAAAAAAAGATAGGTAAATACAAGCAAAAATCATTGGTATTTACACCATAAATATTTTAAACTCAGGTGGCAAAAAGAAGAATGGACACATAAACTGCTTCCCTTAAAATAGTCTTGGGAAAATAACCTAGGAGAACATGTACATTTCTGCCATCTTTCAAAAATTAATATACAGAGTAGGAATAGCTATGTAGATGATCAATTTAGTCTAATTCTGCTTTTTTGTTACTTCTAAGTTATTTTATTTTTTAAATTAAATTTAATTTAATTTTAAGTTCTGGGATACATTTACAGGACCTGCAGGGGTTCGTTAGATATGTAAATGTGTGCCATGGTGGTTTGCTGCACCTATCAACCCGTCACCTAGGATTTAAGCCCCTCATGCTTTAGCTATTTATCCTGATGCCTCCCTCCCTCTGCCTTCCTGACAGGCCCCATTGTGTGTTGTTTCCCTCCCTGTGTCCATGTCCATGTGTTGTCATTGTTCAGCTCCCACTTATAAGTGAGAACATGTGGTATTTGGTTTTCTGTTCCTGTGTTAGTTTGCTGAGGATAATGGCTTCCAGCTCCACCCATGTCTCTGCAAAGGACATGATCTTGTTCGTTTTTATGGCTGCATAGTATTCCATGGTATATATGTACCACATTTTCCTTATACAGTCTATCACTGATGGACATTTGGGTTGATTCCATGTCTTTGCTATTGTGAATAGTGCTGTAATGAAGATACATGTGCATGCATCTTTATAATATAATGATTTATATTCCTTTGGGTGTATACCCAGTTGTGGTGTTGCTGGGTCAAATGGTATTTCTGGTTCTAGATCTTGGAGGAATCACCACACTGTCTTCTACAATGGTTGAACTAATTTACTGAATCCTGCTTCTTAAATTGGAAGTGAAGTTATCTGGAGGGGCAACTTGGCGTAACTCTGTAGCACTCATAACTTACTAATGTGGGAGTACATATTGGAGCCCTAGGAAGGTATTTTAAATTATTTTATTTAAATTTATAAAATTTAAAATTTATACTATAAATTTACAAAGAAATGTATCTGATTTAGTTGTAAGAGTATGAAATATTTGAGGATAATTAAAAATTTAACACAGCGTAGTGGTAGTCCATGTCAATATTTGGAGCTGAGTTCTCCAAGTGAACACCGATCAAGAGATATTTGTAGGAGTTTTCACTCTCTAGGAATTTCTGTTTGTGAAAAAGAACAGTCAAAATGTCACCTATAAATACTTTAGGCAAAATTATTAGAAAGAATTTAGAATGCTTACAATACACTTTCTGGAATGTTTTGTAGCAATAATACTCCAAAATCCATCTTACCAAGTGAGACTTTCCTTAAAGAGAGAGGCACTGTTTGGATCTCAGGTGCACTCATGATATGTTTCTCTTGTTTGTTTCTTTGTGTGGACAAAGTTGGTGAGACCATACTTTTGAGCTATCCAGTCTTGATAGTGGCAGAGACTTTCTCCTGGGCTCACCATGGCAATAAAATCGGGAGTGAAAATAACCCTGAAGTATTAGCTTGTGAGAACTGTAATGAGTCTGCTCAGACCCTTGCAGAAATTGTTTCCCTTCTTTCATTTTTCACAGTTGTATGTCCTTATTGTGCTAATGGATACAGGGGTAATAATATGATGAATATAGAAAGATACTGGCCAGATCGCAGTTAAACTTTAAGAGTAAGTAGAATCTAATCTCAGAGGTGTAAGGGAAGCCTTCCAGGCAGTAGAAACAGCATGAGCAGAGGCAGGATGGTAGTAGAAAATTACCTGGTGAATGTATCACCATTCCCTGTGAAAGGACAAAGAAGACAATGGTAACAAAGACAACAATGGTAACAAAGATGAGGAGATGTGGATGCTTGTTCTACTGTACCATGTACTATGTCATCCCACTTCCCTGGGCCTAACTATGTGGGTGAACTGTGTGTGTATGGCTGTGGCTATGGTTTGGACATGGTTTGTTTGGTGCCAAGCCTCATGTTGAAATTTGATCACCAGTGTGGGAGGTGAGGTTTAGTGGGAGATGTTTGGATTGTGGGAATAGATCCCTTATAAATAGCTTGGTTTCATTCTTATGGGGGTACGTGAGTTCTCATTCTTAGTTCCTGTGAGAACTGGTTGTTGAAAAGAGCCTGGTATCATCTCCTATCTCCCTTGTTGCTTTTCTCACCATGTGAACTATGCACACATTGACTTCTCTTTCTCCTTCTACCATGAATTGAAGCAGTCTGAAGCCCTCACCAGCAGACACTGGTGCCATGCATCTTGTATAGTCTAAAGAACTGTGAGTGAAATAAACCTCTTTTCTTCATAAATTACCAGCTTCATATATTCCTTTATAGCAAAACAAATGGACTAAGACAGTACGTGTGTTATATATACATATAAGGATTTGGAATTAAGGAGTTAAACCATTCCATATCTCAAGTTTTTTTCCAGCTCTCATTTCTAGGGACCATGTTACTTGAACTAAGATCTGTTGGGAATCCTACAGAATTGATGGTGATTATGATGACAATTCCTGTATATAGTTAATGTTTCTGCCTAGAGAGAGGAGTGGTACGTGTGATCTTGGGTGCAAAAGTGTCTAGAACATACTTAGTGGTTTTTGCTCAGCACGGGTAGTAACTTCATGTTTGGTGGATTTTGATGTCCATGTGCTGGTTGCTCTCTCTGGATGCTGGAGGAACTTCCGTGTGTGATACCATTCTATGTGAACTTTGAAGTCAGGGAGGATAAGATGAAGAAAAGGAAGACTGGAAGTCCAAGATTATTTTATCTGGGACTGGCCTATATTGCTTTTTATACCATCAACCATGACATTGTCAGCCAAAAGAAATTACGTCAAGTTGAAGAAGCCTCTGAAGTAGTGCTCTTAAATCCTGTCCATGACCCTGTCTGTTGCAAAACTTTAATCAATGTCTTGGAAATCTGGATAGAAAGTATGTTTATTATACTTCAACTGCAAAAGGGTGGGAAAGATAAATGACATACATGTTCACCTATTACTTAATATTCACCTTGCATTACTTAAACCATTTGCTATTAGCTGGCTGTCTAACGGCTCCCAGCCAATAGACTATGAGCATCACACTTATGAAATGGTGTGAGATGCTCTAGTTCTCTTATGCTGTTGTAGTGATTGTGAAGGGCTCATATTTTATTGGTACAGCTACAAACTATTGAAGCTAACCTCAGTTTCGGCCTCTGAGTGACTGTGTAGAGGAAAGCCCTTTGCTGGCCTTGTTGAATAAACAGTGTGAGCAAAAATAAACTTTGTTGTTTTAAGTCACTGAGATTTCATGGTTATATAGTTACCATAGCCTAGACTATCCTGACTAATACAAACAGGTAAAGGATATATGTTGCAAATAAATCCCGAAAGATCAGAGCCCATGGAAAGCCCAGTAATCAGGCTGAAAGTAATTCAGGATGGTCAAGGAATAACCTGACTGCAGTTCATGTGAAAAGTTATGAGGAAGCAGGATGGCTAAGAAAGATAAATTACATCATGTCTGTAGTCTTCAAAAATTTGAGAAATATTGCCAGAGAAGTCATCTTGTTCTAGGTTCCTGTAGAGGGCAGAAAGAAGACCAACATGGAAAAATTTTGAGAGATATATGGACCCCATTTAACAAAGAAAATGTTATTAATATGAACTATTTATCAGTGGATAGAGACATCTTTGGAATGGTGAGTTTAGGAATAGTCAAAATAGTCATGCTGAGGCCAGATATCTAAGAATCAGGGATGTTTTATAACCAAATTCTTCAATATGTAACATTTTTGTCTATAAAATAAATTGTGTTAAGAATGTATTATTTTTTGTTAATAATGGTCATAATACCAGTACATGTATTTTGAGATATGACTTGTTTTATTATTTACTGAGGGGGCACTTGACTTCTAACAACTTATGTACAATTTCCTGCATCTTTTCATGATATGGTTTGAACACTGCCTGCTACCACAAAACAAAATTGTATCAGTGATTATTTGGCTCTACTAAGTTACATAGGATCAAAAAGCTAGAGCAATGGTTCCCAAGTTTGGTCCAAAGATGGTGATGGCTGGTGCATAAACATCATCTGAGGATTTTAATACAGATACCAATTCATAGGCTTTGTCCCTGGGAAGTTTAATTTATAGATTGGGTTTGGGGTCTGCACTTAAATAAGTTCTGCAGGTTATTCTGATGGGCAGTCTGGTTTGGGAGCTAGTGTTCTACCTGTTTCTCTGCTTTTGTGGGTGTTTCATTCTTTTAGGTTAATTTTCATCTTCATTTCACAGAAAAAATTCCCTTTTACAACTCCAAGTCTATCTTAACTGAACAAAAAGGAAAGGGGATTTCTCTATGTGATGGTCAGTGGGACTATGAGAGATGGTAGCAGAAGCAACCATCCTAGCTCCAGAATTTGCATTGAGAAAGACAGTGTCACAGAGGATGAGATTCAGAACCTGCTTAGCCATCAGGTGCCTCCCTTCTTGTCCTCCTCAGCATGTGAGACAGGCAAGGAACCCCCTTGGCTGCAGATGGAGGGATATTGGAAGCCATCTAGTCTAGCATCTTTTTCTAGCAAAAATTTCAAGGAATCAATTCAAAGTGACCACAGTCAGGCAGTGAGCCCACATTGTACCTTCAGGGTATCATCGGGGGTTCCTCAGTTGTCTTGTAATTTTGTGGCCCTGGTGGCATCTGCTTGTGACTGAGTTCAGACCTGCCCAAGGCAGCATTTCCGGGAATGAGCTTCTGAAGGAGGGCCTGGCAAATTTTCCCTTTCAGGGGAGATGGTAATCAGACACCCAGGGCCATGGCAGAGAACTCTTAGCAGAGTAAATACTGGCTCTTAGTCAGAGCCCTCTCCTCAGGCTCCTTTCCACATCTTGCCCTCTCTGCAAACATTAGCTGGGTTGAGTGTGAGGACTAAGGCTCTTCATAACAAAGTCTTTTCCCTGGATGGTAATTATTTATTTTTATTTTTTTGAGATGGAGTCTCATACTGTCGCCAGGGCTGGTGTGCAGTGGCGTGATCTCAGCTCACTGCAACATCCGCCTCCCAGGTTCAAGCGATTCTCATGCCTCAGCCTCCTGAGTAGCTGGGATTATAGGCTCCTCCTACCATGCCCAGCTAATTTTTTGTATTTTTAGTAGAGACGGGGTTTCACTATTTTGGCCAGGCTTATCTCCAATGCCTGACCTCCTGATCCACCTGTCTCGGCCTCCCAAAGTGCTGGAATTACAGACGTGAGCCTCCGTGCCTGGCCAGTAATTATTTTTTAACAGGTTGAGGTAACTACATAGTCATTTGTGTCTGGGGATGAGAATCTTGGCCTATTTTCAGTACATTTCTCTCTTTTCTATAATTGTCACACTCTTTAATGAGGCTTGAAGCTCTCAATTTCCTGACCTCTGTCTCAAAGACCCTGGTGTTTAGTGCCTGTCAAGACAGTGTGAACCTCCTAAGAATGAAGGGTAGAATTCTGGTGATCATCCCCCATCTCCACATATTTTGTGGCTGAGTGCTAACACTGCTATTATATTTCCCTTCAGCTAAGACTGTCTCCATTGAATTCTTGTAGCCTGGAGTCAGTTCCAAAGTTTTAACTAACTGATGTGTTTGGGAGGGTAAATCAAAGCCCTCTAGTAAATTTTAAAAGTTATATACCTAGGATCAGTTCAGCAACCTCGAAATTTGATTATAAGTTGAAAATAAACCAGCTACTGAAATACCTTGTTTGTTCATATCTGGAAGTCTGAACTTTTAGAGAACTTCCATGTTCTTTCCCTGTGCTTTCTTTCCCCCTTCCTGCCATTTTGCATTTTTGTGTACTTTCAGTGCCTGGTACAAATCTTTGTGCATTGACAGGGCTTAGGTGGTAATTGTCCATTACCATAGAATGAATGGATGAATAGATGAACAAATAAACCATCTAGAGTATTGTCAAGAGTCAGATTGGAATTCAAAGAAGAAATGTTATGGGACAATATATATGCATTATCCGTACATATAGTATGACTCCATGTGCCTGGAACAGTACTGGTTTACAGCTTTGATATATTCATTGATGGCACCTCCATTCACTCAAGTATGTTGGGCAGTAAACACATAGTTACCCTATTCATATGCAATCTTTTCTGATCCTTTATTAAGAGTTATTTACTCTTGTATTTAATTCAAATAATCTTGGCTAGATCTCTTTTTCATTTTGCAATAGATTAGCAAATTTTAAATGGCCAACAGGTGATAGAGAGGCTAGCCCTTCCTCTCAAGAAGCCTCTGGAGGGCAACACTATTTTATGGCATAAGTGAAGTTTGTTCTATAAAGCAGGGAACTAAGGGATCCACTAAAACAAGTTTTTTCTTTTCTTTTTTTAATTATTGCAATTAAAAAGGATTAGTATTATCTGGAAAAACTCATTCTCATTCTCATATATTCAGATAAAGTGAAATATTACTATAACATGTAACATTTATTCCTATGTACTGTGTATACCATATGTTGAGGGTGAGTACATAGAAAATAAAGTGCTAACATTTGAGAAGATTGTAACATCTAGTAAAAATGTGATTAACCATACTTCAGCTTATGAATACCATATAACTATATTTTTCTTTTTTACTGCCTTTTTGGGGAAAGAGATATGCCACGTGAAAAGAAACTGGCATTACCCACTCAGCTTAAAGAAGAATAAGTAAATCTCTCTTGATTTCTGAGATTGTTGTGGACTCAGCTTTCAATCTGTCTAGTTTCCAGCACACTTTCTCCTTTTCATTCTCTTGTGTGAGGCAAGGAGGCTTAATGCTCAGATAAATGATAAACCCAAGGTCCTACAGCTTCCCAAACCACCAATAAAGGATTTATTTTCCTTCACTAGATTGTCCATTGAGATAGGATAATGGATTTAGTCGTTATTTGAAGGGTTTTCAGTATCAATCATTGAACTGGTTAATTCTGAGTTGAGCAGAAAATTCAGTTTACTGGGAGCCCTTCTTCCTAAATACCAACATGGGTCCCCAGTTCCCTAAGTGTTTTGGCCCAGTGTGATTTGCTGCTATTGTGTGTGCAGGATATATAGATAGTAGCTGTGTGGCTGGCAGTGGCTAAGCCGTCCCACTCAAGTCAAGAGGAACACGGGAATTAGGGGAGTGTTTAGGTTAAGGTGTATTGATAACACTTGGTGAAGATTTTGAATGGAAGGAAGACAAAAGACTTCTTTAGGTAATGTGCTTTCACTTCTGCAAGTAGGGAAAAATCATATTTTGACCCTTGTTCTTTATACCAAAAAAGTTTTTTAACTTAGAAAAAGGAAACTTGAGGTGTGAGTTGTGTTGTTCACTCACTGTGCTTTGAGCAAGACATACATTTTCCCCACTCAGTGCCGATGCAGAATGCATCTCTACCTCATATTAGCTTATCTGAATCTCAACCTTCTTTCAAGGTCAAGCACAACTTCTGAGTTCCCCCCACATTTAGCCTTCCTAGTCTACACAAAGCAGCACTATCATTGTCTTCATCATCTTTTATTTACAACTAGAGTGGTGGCTGTGGTGTTTCTTTCTTACCACATATGTCAGCTTTACAAATAGCATCAGCCCCCACTCTCTAAAATGGTTTGAATGGGACCCTACCCAGAGGCAGCCACCAATGCTGAACACTTCTCCCGGCCTCCTCTGGCTTAATGAGCCCTTGATTATTGTTTGGCATTATTAAATGTCAACAATAGGATGGCTCCCCTCTGGGAACTCGGTGAAAATGACAAGAAATATAAGATTAGAATTGAGAAAACACAGAAAATAGCTTTTATTTATTGGCAGAGGGGAGGAAAAGGTCCTAAGCATCATCCCAGTGTTCCTCTTTATCATCTGTTGTAACTTCTCCTTTTTCCTCCTCCAGGGCAGCAGTTCTGTCTTTGCACAATGTAACACATTAAAGTGACAAGTTTTATTTCAAAGGCAATATTAATAATGGAGTTAGAAAACACTTATTTGCTAATCATTTAAAAGTAAATTTAAGCTGCAAATTGTTTCCTGTTCACACTCCCATTTAATGGCTTTCTCTGACTTTAAGGTTAGAGATTGTTAATCTAGTCCTAGGAGGTTTATCTGGGGAAATGGAAGAAAACTAGCATTTATTGATTGAGCACTTCCTGTGTGCCAGGCCTAGGGGCAGGTACTTACATTCCTCATCTGCTATCCTTTGAATGTGGCCCCTCTAAGATTCAAGTGTTGTTAATGTGATGGTATTAAGAGCTAGGGCTGGCCGGGCGTGGTGGCTCACGCCTGTAATCCCAGTACTTTGGGAGGTCAAGGCGGGTGGATCACGAAGTCAGGAGATCAAGACCATCTTGGCTAACACAGTGAAACCCCGTCTCTGCTAAAACACAAAAATTAGCTGGGCATGGTGGCGGGTGCCTGTAGTCCCAGCTACTTGGGAGGCTGAGGCAGGAGAATGGCATGAAGCTGGGAGGCGGAGCTTGCAGTGAGCCAAGGTCGCGCCACTGCACTCTAGCCTGGGCGACAGGGCCATTAAGAGGTAATTAGGCCACAAGGGCTCCTCTTTTGTGAATGGGATTAGGTGCCCTTATAAGGGGATGTGACGGAGGGAGTTTCTTCTCTTTTCGCCCTTCTGCTATGTGAGGACACAGTGTTTCTCCCCTCTGGAGCATGTGGCGCTTTGGGCTTTGCCTTGGAAGCAGAGACCTGACCCTTAGAAGACACCTAACCTTCTTATGCCATGATCTTGGACTTCCCAGCCTCAAGAACTGGGAATTTTAAAAATCTGCTTTTCACGAATTACTCAGTCTCAGTTACTTTGTTATGGCAGCACAAAATGTATAGGTTCTCACAATCTCCTGGTAAAGTAGGTATTGTTGGCCACATTTCATAGATGAGAAAATGGAGCAACAGGAGAAAAAGTAACTTAATCTAAGATTACATCTATGTAAGGGACAGAGCTGGAATTTAAGTCTGAGGCAATTGCCCTGAAGCCTCCTGCTACACAGACAGTGGGATATGATAGTGGGGTAGGAGAATGAGGCCAGAGGGCAGTAGGGGCAGTGAATGTTTGTCTTTGTATTGTTTTAGAATTTCTCACTCTGCTGTCAGAGAAGAGAGGGGCCCGAGCATTTTCATAGGGGTGGAGAGACAATGCGGGTTACTGGCTCTATGGCTGGGTGGTCTCTCAGGAAATGTGGATTTGATAGTAGGACCAATACTGCCTGAGGATTCCAGAGACCTCATGGCCTATCCAGGCTCTGCCCCTGGCTTTCTCTGGAGTCTTACTTCTTCACCTGTGAGATGGGGACACTAGCATGTGTCCTTCTCACTCCAGTGAGATTTGTTATTATTATTACCTGTGACTGACATACTCATTCATATTAAGGAATTAATTATCCATAATAATTTATTATAGCTCACAGAGGTATGTCTGTATTTTAAATAAAGTAATTTCAATGTTTTATACTAAAAAAAGCAAAAGAATCTCTAAACGTCGAAGAAAATTAATGCTCCTGATTGCTAAGGATATGCTTTTACATTCCCTTAGTTCTGATCACAAACTGTGGCCCAAGAAGCCTAAAATATTTGCTATCTGGCCCTTTACAGAAAGTGTTTGCTGCCCTCTGCCTTATGTCATTAACTTATCATAATTACACCATGAGGGAGATATTATACACACTATTCAGATAGAGGAGCTGAGCTTTCTATTTTTTTAATACAAGTATAAAAGACAGGATTTAACCCCAGTCTGATAATTCTAAAGCTTTCATTCATTCTACTAAACTGCACTGCAATATCCTGGAGTTCTTACAACGGAAAGTTACACATAGAGCAAGTACAAACAGAAAGGATTGGAGGGAGACCAGTGGGGGTATCATTTGGGGTCAGGACATTCTGAGGGAGAGTTAGAGAGTATTTTACCATATAACCCTAATGTATCTCTACTATTCCCTGATTCTATACCCAGGGAAGATATTGCTTATTTATTAAAGCGCTGTTTTTTGTTGAGTTGGGATGCAGCCACAGAATTCTCCTGAAGAAAATCCTCCAAGCATAATATGTACAACATAACTGACATTTCTGACAAGCATAAATAGGGGATATTTGAGTATCTGCATGTAATAGAAGACTTTGAGGTAGTGATGGAATAAACTATAAGAAAATGAGATAAAACACTCATTTTCTAAATGAACTAAAAATGCATTTTTATTTATTTTATTAGCAATAATTTCATCAAGAGGAATACATCTAGGAAATCCTCTTTGTCCAGCAGATAGCTAAGAGCAGTGGGGAAATAGGAGGGTAGGGAACTGTCTAACATGGTAGTTGGGATCTTGGGCTATGGAATCAAAATGTCTGTGTCCCAATCCCAGCTATGCTACTCACTATATGTGATGCTGGGCAAGTTTTACTTACCACTTTGTTTCTCAGTTTTCTCGTCCAGTAAAATGGAAAAAAAGAAAAAACCTTATTGTGGAAATTAACTGAGTTGATTTATGTAAAGCATGTAGGGCCATGCCCGACATAGGGTAAGTGCTAACATAAATGTAAGTGCTAACATAAATGTTATACTAGTATGGCATGGCTTTTAATGTGCTTAAAATCTAGTTCTCCATCCAAGACAAACATACAGAGAAACTAAGAGAAAACAGAAGATAATATAGTACAAGCCATGCTGAAGGTCTTTATTTTTCTGTGTTGTTTGCCTCTCAGCCCTGTTTCTTCTACCTCTAAAAGTCAAAGATAACAAAAACATTTGGAGTCACCATTTTCTGCATTTATGCATAATGCTGTTCCATTCCAGTGAATTTTATCCTGTCATCTCGTAGATTTCTCAATAACCCCCAAGACAATGCAGTCTCATGGGAAATCTTGCTGACCTGCCTTTTGTCCTGTTTTTCTGCAGCTATAGCGAAGTACACATTCTTGCCACTGTGGCAATTTGGAAAATAATTCATGTCACCAGAGTACTTTTCAATAATGTTGATTTACTAATGCATTTAGTCAGGTATAGTTCAGGTCTTATTGTACCATAAAGCATCTGCAGTAAAGAGATACCTTTAAATATTCAAAATAATTCATTTCAAATTATGGGAACTGTTTGTGTTATAATACTCAGCTATAATACCCCAGAGATATCTTGGCAGTCACTAATGAGCTAAACTATCTTTTCAGCAATCTGCTAGAGAAGAAAAAACATTATATAACTTTAAAGAGTCATTATGTATGCCCTTATGATCTATGGCTTTGCATACTCAATTTTTAGAAATGGTGTTTTCTAAAGGAAGTTCATAGGAAAAAATCATATTTTAGTGTTGCCCCTCACTGAGCAAAGAGTCAAAGATGAAATGACAATTTTTCCAGTTGAAATTATAGAATTCTGTCCCACATTCTGTTTTATTTTTTAATCAGCAATTTTAAGTTGGCAGGTGGTGAATTGGTCTATGGATCACTGGAGTTGTACTGTTTTAGTGTCAAGAGATGAGTGTTCTATGTGGGCACTAAACACACCCTTCCAGCCCTAGTCCTAGAAAATTACTACATTTTATATCTACTAAATATGATCTCCTAAAGATATAAGTTAAAGAATATGGAATCCAGCAGTTTATTATTGTGATATTCTCCAGAATGGATACCCATCCTACTATTTTTGCAAACCAAGGCCTCTGACTCAAAGGCTTCAGCTCATGTGAAATACAAAAAAACAGACAGCTATGATCAGTCTACACAGGACAGTAACACTCCTTGAATAACTCCTACCAGCATGCTACAACATGGGAATAACTACAGTTTGCAATGTCAAAAGAACTAAGTGGTGATGAGTATAAGGGAGTTTTTCCCATTTTGGCTTATGATTTCAATTGAGCCAGTTTCATGTTAGCCCAACTCTCTTTCCTTCGTTACTGGTAGATATGGGGAATTGTATAACTTCTGATGTTGAAACCTGACTCTAAAGGACAGTATCAGTCTTTGGGTATGGTAAATTATATTAGTACCCATTAAGTATTTACTACCTTCAACTGGCCTCCATGAAATGCATATATTTACCCCAGTGATTTGGGGTTTGGCCATGTGACTTGCTTTGATCAATGGAATATAGACAAAAGTTACAGTTTTGAGCCAAAGCTTTAAGAGACTTCCCAGTTTCTGCTCGGCCTTCTGGGGGCCACTGATCTTAGCCATGAAAACATTCCTCAGGTGGTTCCTCCAGGTAGCTGTTCCTCTAGCTGAGCCTAAGAAGAAGCCACAAAGACCAAACCTAAACTGAAACCAAGCTACCATGGCCAATCTGTAGGCTCGTGTGTATGAAGAGTGAATGCTTGGTTTCAGACACTGAGTTTTGGGGTTGTTGCTTAGGAAGCATTATTGTGGTAATAGCTCAGTAATATAGACCCTACCCTTAAAGTTTGCTGGTTAGAGGAGATGTCCTTAAAAGGATAAGTTGTCTGATCTCATCTTGCTAGGAGTCGAAGCTACCTATGGCTTGGGAGGAGACTGGGTAAAGCACATCTTACCTGTGATCCTATTACTTTTAGTTAAATCTCCTAATACCCAGCTTATTCTCAAATTAAACTGTGAGTTAGTTGTGACTGAATGGGGTTACTAGATTACTATTTTTGACACCAAAAATTACCCACATTTGTAAGCTTGTTGTGCCTTTGGGATACTTGTCTTAAATGACCTAGCTGGCCTAGTTGATCTCTAGTTGGCTCATTCATTGATGAGAAGACAGAGTGAGGTAGTAAAAAGTGCATAAGAAAAATCTAGGTTAAATTCCCCAATCGGTTACCTACTTGTATTCTCAGTGAGGTACTTATCTCACTGAGATTCAGTTTCTTCATCTATAAGGTGGTGATAAAACTTTTCTGCAATTTTTTTGGTGAGTTTTGAAGAAACAGCATGCAAAT
The DNA here is from genome assembly GCF_047675955.1 of Chlorocebus sabaeus. Classification (NCBI taxonomy): domain Eukaryota; kingdom Metazoa; phylum Chordata; class Mammalia; order Primates; family Cercopithecidae; genus Chlorocebus; species Chlorocebus sabaeus. The sequence goes on along the minus strand of NC_132921.1, from coordinate 30,989,567 downwards.
TAAGTAAAATGTCTGATATAATGCTTGTTGTAATCTTTAATGATTGAGTACTTGCCACCTACTAAGCACATAATGCTTTTGCCTGTATTTGCTCTTGTCATCTGCAATAAAAAAACGAGATTCATATTGTTATCATCCCCATTTTATGGATGAGGAAACTGAGGTAATAGCATTTAAATAACTTGCTCAAAGTTATACAGTTAAGAAATCGTTAGAGATTGTTCCAACATGGCTGAATAGGAACAGCTCCAGTCTACAGTTCCCAGTGTGAGTGACACAGAAGACAGGTGATTTCTGCATTTACAACTGAGGTACAGGTTTCATCTCATTGGGACTGATTGGACAGTGGGCGCAGCCCACAAGATGTGAGCCGAAGCAGGGCAGAGTATCACCTCAGGCGGGAAGTGCAAAGGGTTGGGGAATTCCCTTTCCTACCCAAGGGAAGCTGTGACAGATGGTACCTGGAAAATTGGGACACTCCTGCCCTAATACTGCACTTTTCCAATGGTCTTAGCAAACGGCACACCAGGAGTTTATATCCTGTGCCTAGCTTGGCTGGTCCCATGCCCATGGAGCCTTGCTCACTGCTAGCACAGCAGTCTGAGATCAAACTTACAGGTGGCAGTGAAGCTGGGGGAGGGGTGTCAGCCATTGCTAAGGCTTGAATAGGCAAACAAAGCTACCTGGGAGCTTGAACTGGGTGGAGCCCACCACAGTTCCAGGAGGCCTGCCTGTCTCTGTAGACTACACCTCTGGGGGCAGGGTGTAGCTAAACAAAAGGCAGCAAAGCTTCTGCAGACTTAAGCATCCTGTCTGACAGACTTGAAGAAAACAATGGTTCTCACAAAGATACTCCTTGAGAAGAGCAACCACAAGATACATAATTGTCAGATTCACCAAGGTTGAAAAGAAGGAAAAAAAGTTAAGGGCAGCCAAAGAGAAGGGTCGGGTTACCCACAAAGGGAAGTCCATCAGACTAATAGTGGATCTCTCAGCAGAAACTCTACAAGCCAGACGAGAGTGGGGGCCAATATTCCACATTCTTAAAGAATTTTCAAGTCAGAATTTCATATTCAGCCAAAATAAGCTTCATAAGTGAAGGAGAAATAAAATCCTTTACAGATAAGCAGATGCTGAGAGATTTTGTCACCACCAGGCCTGCACTACAAGAGCTCCTGAAGGAAGCACTAAACATGGAAATGAACAACCAGTACCAGCCACTGCAAAAACATGCCAAATTGTAAAGACCATTGATGCTAGGAAGAAACTGCCTCAACTAATGAGCAAAATAACTAGCTAACATCATCATGACAAGATCAAATTCACACATAACAATATTACCTTAAATGTAAATGGGTTAAATGCCCCAGTTAATAGACACAGACTGGCAAATTGGATAGAGTCAAGACCCATCAGTTAGCTGTGTTCAGGAGACCCATCTCATGTGCAGAAACACACAAAGGCTCAAAATAAAGGGATGGAGGAAGATCTACCAAGCAAATGGAAAGCCAAAAAAAAAAAAAAAAAGAAAAAAGGGATTGCAATCCTAGTCTCTGATAAAACAGACTTTAAACCAACAAAGATCAAAAGAAAGAAGGAAATTACATAATGGTAAAGGGATCAATTAAACAAGAAGAGCTAACTGTCCTAAATATATATGCACCCAATACAGGAGCACCCATATTCATAAAGCAAGTCCTTAGAGATCTACAAAGAGACTTAGACTCCCACACAATAACAATGGGAGATCTTAACACCCCACTGTCAACATTAGACAGATCAACGAGACAGAAAGTTAACAAGGATATCCAGGACTTGAACTCAGCTCTGTACCAAGCTGACCTAATAGAAATCTACAGAACTCTCCACCCCAAATCAACAGAATATATGTTCTTCTCAGCACCACATCGCACTTATTCCAAAACTGACCACGTAGTTGGAAGTAAAGCACTCCTCAGCAAATATAAAAGAACAGAAATCAAAACAAACTGTCTCTCAGACCACAGTGCAATCAAATTAGAACTCAGGATTAAGAAACTCACTCAAAACCAAACAACTACATGGAAACTGAACAACCTGCTCCTGAACGACTGGATAAAGAACAAAATGAAGGCAGAAATAAAGATGTTCTTTGAAACCAATGAGAACAAAGACACAAAACACCAGAATCTCTGGGACACATTTAAAGCAGTGTGTAGAGGGAAATTTATAGCACTGAATGCCCATAAGAGAAAGCAGGAAAGATCTAAAATCGACACCCTAATGTTACAATTAAAAGAACTAGAGAATCAAGAGCAAACACATTCAAAAGCTAGCAGAAGGCAAGAAATAACTAAGATCAGAGCAGAACTGAAGGAGATAGAGACACAAAAAAACCCTTCAAAAAGTCAGTGAATCCAGGAGCTGGTGTTTTGAAAAGATCAACAAAATTGATAGACTACTAGCAGACTAATAAAGAAGAAAAGAGAGAAGAATCAAATAGATGCAACAAAAAATGTTAAAGGGGATATCACCACCGACCCCACAGAAATACAAACTAACATCAGAGAATACTGTAAACACCTCTATGCAAATAAACTAGAAAATCTAGAAGAAATGGATAAATTCCTGGATACATACACCCTCCCAAGACTAAACCAGGAAGAAGTTGAATCCCTCAATAGACCAAAAACAAGCTCTGATATTGAGGCAGCAATTAATAGCCTACCAATCAAAAAAGTTCCAGGACCAGAGGGATTCACAGCCGAATTCTAGCAAAGGTACAAAGAGGAGCTGGTACCATTCCTTCTAAAACTATTCCAATCAATAGAAAAAGAGAGAATCCTCCCTAACTCATTTTATGAGGCCAGCATCATCCTGATACTAAAACCTGGCAGAGACACAACAGAAAAAGGGAATTTTAGACCAACATCCCTGATAAACATTGATGCAAAAATCCTCAATAAAATACTGGCAAACTGAATCCAGCAGCATATCAAAAAGCTTATCCACCATGATCAAGTGGGCTTCATCCCTGGGATGCAAGACTGGTTCAACATATGCAAATCAATAAACATAATCCATCATATAAATAGAACCAAAGACAAAAACCACATGATTATCTCAATAGATGTAGAAAAGGCCTTTGACAAAATTCAATAGCCCTTCATGCTAAAAACTCTCAATAAACTAGGTATTGATGAGACATATCTCCAAATAGTAAGAGCTATTTATGACAAATCTACAGCCAATATCACACTGAATGGGCACAAACTGGAAGCATTCTCTTTGAAAACTGGCACAAGACAGGGATGCCCTCTCTCACCACTCCTATTCAACATAGTGTAGGAAGTTCTGGCCCATGCAATCAGGCAGGAGAAAGAAATAAAGGGTATTCAATTAGGAAAAGAGGAAGTCAAATCGTCCTTGTTTGCAGATGACATGATTGTATATTTAGAAAACCCTCTTATCTTAGCCCAAAATTTCCTTAAGCGGATAAGCAATTTCAGCAAAGTCTCAGGATACAAAATCAATGTGCAAAAATCACAAACATTCATATACACCAATAACAGACAAACAGAGAGCCAAATCATGAGTGAACTCCCATTCACAATTGCTTCAAAGAGAATAAAATACCTAGGAATCCAACTTACAACTGATATGAAGGACCTCTTCAAAGAGAACTACAAACCACTGCTCAGTGAAATAAAAGAGGACACAAACAAATGGAAGAACATTCCATGCTCATGCAAAGGAAGAATCAATATTGTGAAAATGGCCATACTGCCCAAGGTAATTTATAGATTTAATGCCATCCCAATCAAGCTACCAATGACTTTCTTCACAGAATTGGAGAAAACTACTTTAAAGTTCATATGGAACCAAAAAAGAGCCTTCATTACCAAGTGATCCTAAGCAAAAAGAACAAAGCTGGGGGCATCATGCTACCTGACTTCAAACTATACTACAAGGCTATAGTAGCCAAAACAGCATGGTACTGGTACCAAAACAGAGACATAGACCAATGGAACAGAACAGAGCCCTCAGAAATAATATCAAACATCTACAACCGTCTGATCTTTGACAAGCCTGACAAAAACAAGAAATGGGGAAAGGATTCCCTATTTAATAAATGGTGCTGGGAAAACTGGCTAGCCATATGTAGAAAGGTGAAATTGGATCCCTTCCTTACACCTTATACAAAAATTAATTCAAGATAGATAGATTAAAGACTTAAATGTCAGACCTAAAACCATAAAATCCCTAGAAGAAAACTTAGGCAATACCATTCAGGACATCGGCATGGGCAAGGACTTCACATCTAAAACACCAAAAGCAACAGCAACAAAAGCTAAAATTGAGAAATGGGATCTATTAAGCTAAATAACTTCTGCACAGCAAAGAAACTACCATCAGAGTGAACAGGCAACCTACAGAATGGGAGAAAATTTTTGCATTCTACCCACCTGACAAAGGGCTAATATCCGGAATCTACAAAGAGCTTAAAGAAATTTACAAGAAAATATCAAACAGCTCCATCAAAAAGTGGACAAAGGATATGAACAGACACTTCTCAAAAGAAGACATTTATGCAGCCAACAGACACATGAAAAAATGCTCATCATCACTGGCCATCAGAGAAATGCAAATCAAAACTGTAGTGAGATACTATCTCACACCTGTTAGAATGGTGATCATTAAAAAGTCAGGAAACAACAGGTGCTGTAGAAGGTATGGAGAAATAGAAACACCTTTACACTGTTGGTGGGAGTGTAAATTAGTTCAACCGCTGTGGAAGACAGTATGGCAATTCCTCAAGGATCTAGAACTAAAAATACCATTTGACCCAGCCATCCCATTACTGGGTATATACCCAAAGGATTATAAATCATGCTACTATAAAGACACATGCATACGTATGTTTATTGAGGCACTATTCACAGTAGCAAAGACTTGGAACCAACCTAAATGTCCATCAATGATAGACTGGATTAAGAAAATGTGGCACATATACACCATGGAATATTATGCAGCCATAAAAAAGGATGAGTTCATGTCCTTTGTAGGGACATGGATGAAGCTAGAAACCATCATTCTCAGCAAACTATCATAAGGACAGAAAACCAAACACCGCATGTTCTCACTCATAGGTGGGAACTGAACAATGAGGACACTTGGACATAGGTTAGGAAACAGCACACACTGGGGCCTGTTGTGGGGTGGGGGAGGGTGGAGGGATAGCATGAGGAGAAATGCCTAATGTAAATGATGAGTTAATGGGTGCAGCACACCAACATGGCACATATATACATATGCAAAAAACCTGCATATTGTGCACACGTACACTAGAACTTAAAGTATAATAAAAAGAAATTCAAAAAATTAAAAAAAAGAAGTGGTTGAGCAGAATTTCTACCCAGATTGGAATGTAGAAAGTTTGCAAGAGCAAGAGACTGTCATTTATATCCTAACAGTAAAAACAAACTAAAGATAAATTTAAAAATTATAATTTTTAAACGCAGAAAACATGAGGATAAAAATCAACTTTGTTTCAGGAAGAAATAAGCCCTTTCTAGGAAAGAAGGGTCTTATGGCTATTTTCATTTCCAGGGACACGGAAGAAAGATAATTAAGGACTCCAGAGGTAGGGCTAAGGAGAAACCAGCCTAACTTTTGACACACTTCAAATTCACACAACTGGGTAAGCCCGATGAATAGAAACCCCAAGGATCCAGAATAATAAAGCAAATATGCATCCAATCTTCAAATGTTTGTCATGATGCCTTAATTGAGTGCATAAGAAAAACACACTGAGGGCTGGTGGCAAAGGAGGAAAACAGAGCATTTCTGAGTATGCCTTCCCTGAATGAAAGTCAGCAGTTATCCAAAACAGGGCAGAAGAAAACTGAGTAAGATTCACCTTACCTTAAAGAGCACAGGGCTTTTCTGCCTATAAGACAGTGCCACACTCAAAGGCAGGGGATAAGGCAGGAGAGCTAGGTGAGATCCCACCTCCACAAGTTGCACGGGCCTTACTAACAGAACAGAAATAGCAGATGAAACTTGGAAAAAGAAGAGTTAAGAGAGAACCGCTGCACTAAGGTGCATTTAGTCTTTACTGAAAGGGAAGGATAGGGCAGCAGAGTAGAGGGATTTCCCAAAGCACTGAAATCCAGGCAAGGGCTTCAGAGTGAAAACTCCCCAGGGACTCCAAAAAGGCTGACTGCTGAGCTATAAAGCTGAGAGAGATCTCTTGTAGTTCAGAAGGTTAGTGGCTGACTGTGCAGCATAAAAATATGTACATCATCCCAGTGGTGTTCACATCCTAAGCTCTGCTTAGGGAAAGTTCTGTTCTCACCATAAAACATTTTAAGTCAGTAGTAGGCTGAATCATTCTACAGCTGCAACAAAGGCCACACCCAGCTTAATTGGATATTAGAGTGAGTCAGCCTCATACTTAAGGTCTGAGAGAAAAATTGTATGATCTTTTCTTGGGGTAAACATTATTCCTTCCAGGCTCTTTTCTTTTTTTTTTCATACAATGTCTGGCTTACAAAAAAATAAAAATAAGTAACCAAGAAACAAAGAAGCAGAAAAATAAGACCTATAACCTAGCATATAAAACAATCAATAGAAGCAGAACCACAGAAGACCCTGATGTTGGAATTAGCAGTCAAAGGTTTTAAAATAGCTATAATAAATATGTTTATAAATATCTAGTGAAAGTGGTGAACAATTTGCATAAATAAATGGAAAATTTCAAGTGGAAACTAGATAAAAGAACTGAATGGAAACATAAGTGATGAAAGATACAATATAAGACATAAAGAGTTTATTTGATGGACGTAATAGCAGACTGGACATAGCAAAAGACAAGATCAGTGAATATAACGACAGTTTAATAAAAAATAACCAAACTGAAATACAAAGAAATAAAATAAATCAAATTACTGAGCAGAGAACTCACTGTATGCATGGATATTTTAAATAATATAACATATGGGAAATCCATGAAAGAGAGGAGAGAGAAAAAAATTAAACTTATAATAGCCAAGAATTTTCCAAAATTGACTAAAGACATCAACCCTCAGGTCCAAGAAGTTTAGTGCACCTGAGGCAGAATAAGCATAAGTAAAATACACTTATACATCTCATAGTTAAAAGGCAGAAAATGAAAGATAAAAGAGAAAATCATAAAAACATTGAGAAGGGGTCAGAAAACTGTAGCTTGCAGGCTAGATGTATCTCAGAAACTGATTTTTTTAACAGCCCACGTGTAACTGAGTAGCCTAACTTCAAAATGCATTTTGGGTTTCTTTCTTGCTTTTAGCCTTGAAACATGCTTTAACACTCTTGGTTTCCTTTCATTCCCGTCAGACACACGTTTGCACTGCTAACTTATCTAATTTTATGCCTACTTAGAAGTTCCAGGGGCTAATCTTGAGACAAACTAGGCAAGGAGACCCAGTTGTGAAATTCTAGGGATTACCTGGAGGTGATTAGTCTACAGTCTGGCTGTTGTTAAGATGACACAGCCTGGACTCTTGGTGGACCATGACTTAAGAGAGCCACTGGAAGAAGACACACAGACCTTGTATCCAGCACCACTCCTGCATGCCTCTCATTCCAAGTTCCCCTTTTAAAATCCCTCTCTCCACAGCAGGCGTGGTGGCTCATGCCTGTAATTCCAGCACTTTGGGAGGCCAAGGTGGGCCAATTGCTTGAGGCCAGGAGTTTGAGACCAGCCTGATCAACATGGTGAAACCTCATCTCTACTAAAAATACTAATGAAATTAATAAAAAATAAAATAAAATCCCTTTCTGTAGCCTAAAGTTTAAAATGTTCTTTTCAGAGCATAAGCCTAGCCATTCCCCAACTGCTAACATTTGAATAAAGTTTTATTTTCACCATACTTTGCTTCTCATGTTTTTGGCCTCTGAGCAGCGAGCATGCAGACTTGCTTGGGGTTACAAATTTGGTGCCCGATGTGAGGACTGTGCATTTTGAGACCACTTGCCTGTCTTCCTGCTTTACAATGAGCTAGGCAATTAGCTGTGGCAGTGTTCCAGAAATTAACTGTTCAAGCTACCAGGTGGGGCAAAAGCCTCTCCTAAATGCCAGCTGCTTGTGGCTAGCTGACCCTGTGGTTGGGGCTCTAGGGATTTTCCCAGGAGTTGATGAGATGCTTTTTTCTTGGGGAATCTCCCTTCACTTCCCGTCATGACACCAGCTGTCTACCACGCTTCGCTGCTGCAAGGAAAGTGACATCTGAAAAGTCACTGAACTGCAGAACTGGGTAGGTCAACCAGAGTGCATCCAGAAACCCTCTGTCTCCTCTGCATTGTGTCACGGGCTCTGCTCTGGACCTAGCTGCTTGTGACACTGTCTGGGTGTGTACACCATCTGTGGCACCACTTGGACTCTCCTCTGTTTGGACTTAGTTGCTCATGGGGCTTTCTGAGGCTTTAGAGTTTTTACCTAGTCCCCTTGGTAGGGATCAGTTTGAGAGCAGGCTGTCTGAATATATATAGCTGTATGTGTGTGGCATCTATATTTGGGCCCTTATCTCTCTGCCTCATCCTCTGTTTCTCTCCTTCCTCTTGAAGGTGACTCACACGGCCTCTGCTCAATCCTGGAATCTGGCCTTGAAGGGAAATGACTTCCATCTCCCTGGCTTTTGGTTTAGTTGTCCTTCCTGGGACCCCAGAGTACTTCTTACAACTATGCCAGACCTTGTTGGGGAGGAAGGCATCAGAACGCTTTGGCAGATTTTTCTAAGCAGGCCTGTCTCTCTGCTTGTGTTTTTCAATGCTGTTTATGTGAGGAAAAGATTGAAAACACCTGGGTTAAATCCTTGAACAGTCCCAACTCCAATCCTTTAATCCTTTTTGTCTTCCTGGTTCATCATCTTATTAGCTGTCATTCTGCTACTGTTTACCAGGGTGGCGAATACAGCAGAACCTGGGTTTGGGGAAAGGTTGATGTATCAAAATAAGCTGTGCTAGTTATTGCCACTCACCAGTCTGCTCAGGGAGCTCATTCTTTAACATCCTTGGCTGTCAGCTGTATGGTGAGATTTGCACAAACATGCCTATTGGCATTGTGCATGATGCTATATAAACTGGAAGTGAAAGTTCAGGAGAATCCATCTGACTCCTGGTGATCTAGTTACACAAGACAACTGGTACAGGTGCAGAAGTAAGAGAGAAACCAGACGTTGTCATTGTAGATTGGGTTGACAGAGACAATTGATATAGGTACAAAAACAGAACCAAGATGGGTGGCAAAGTGCCAATCCGTTCTGGGAGTCTCCTGGGAGATATCTTGGGTAACTAGAGGGCCTGTAGCTATGAACCCATGATGAAGAGAAAAATGATGTTTTCAGTGCAATACTGTTTGGACTCAGTATACAAAGTCCGGTTGTACTGTTGGTCTCTAAACAGAAGTACTGAATCCTGCACTCAAATCCAATTAGAATTGTTTTGTCAGAGGTCTGGAAAATGGGAGGAAATGCCTTATTTCTAGATTTTCATGCTGTTGCATAATCAGGACTCTGGCCAGGATGGGACATCAACTGTTGGCTACATAAAGGGAGGGAAAAGGGCCCTTCCCAACCAGACAGCCAGACCCAAAAGGAAAGAGATGAGGAAGATATAGGCCTTTTTAATGCCTTAAATCTGGCCATTCCAATGGACCCAGATGCTATGGCTGCAACTGATCCAGCAGCCACTCTGCCTGCAGTGACCCAGCTGTAGTGGCTCTAGTGGTTCCTCCAGGAGCTGCTCAAGTAGTGGTGCCCATGGCCACTGTGCCACCCCCTCCCATGGTTGCACCAGCAGCAGCTGTTCTTTTGGTGGCTGTCTCAGCTGTGTCAGCACTGTCATATGAGGTACCAGACCTAGGGAAAGGGGCTGATTCTCCACCTCAGTATGATAAGGGATTTAGAATGGTCTTTCCTTCTGAGGCATGGCAGGACACCAACTTTGAACAGGGAAAATCCATGACCAGAGCAAGGCAAATACCCACTTAGATGGATGTCCATAGGCATCTTGGACCCACTGGATGTAACTGGATTTGCATCCCATTCTCAACGTCCAAAGTAATAAACTGGAAAAGCTCCAACCCACTTTTACAGAGAGAACCCTCAGAAAATGACTGATCTTGTTGAATTTATCTTCGCCACCCATTTGCCTATCTAGTCAGATGTTTGATCTCTTTTAACTATGCTCCTTACTTCAGATGAGAGAAAGCTGGTCGTAGATAAGGCAAATGAGGAGGCTTGGTGTCTTCACAAAGCAAATCCAAATGGTACTCTCAACCCACCAAGGGTCGTTCTAGCCATGAACCCTAATTGGGATCCCAATGAAAAGGGGGAGTGGTAGCTCACACCTGTAATCCCAGCATTTTGGGAGACTGAGGTGGGTGGATCACTTGAGGTCAGGAGTTCGAGACTAGCCTGACCAACATGGTGAAACCCCATCTCTACTAAAAATATAAAAATTAGCCGGGTGTGATGGTGCATCCCTGTAATCCCAGCTACTCTGGAGGCTGAGGCAGGAGAATCACTTGAACCCAGGAGGTGGAGGTTGCAGTGAGCTGAGACTGTTCCATTGCACTCTAGCCTGGGCAACAAGAGCAAAAAACTGTCTGGAAAAAAAAATGGTGGAAGCAGGAGGGGAAAGAGCCTGACTAGGACATTACTAAACATGCGTTCTGGTAATGACTAAGAAGGGGGTTACCAAAGCAGAAGACCTAAAGGAAGTTCAAGCAGTCATCCAAAAAGCAAACAAGGACACCTCTGAATTCTTGGAACATATTTACCAAGTCTTCCATAGATATAATCATAGACATGAAGAACCCTGAGAATTCAAGGATGATCAACATGACTTTCATACCACAGAGCACCCCTGATATAAAGGTAAAGCTAGAGAAGTCAGAGATTGCCTGAGGAATGAACCTTTCTCAGATGGTTGATATTGCTTTCAAAGGATAATTGCTTTCAAAGGATACAATAGCAGGAAGCTGAAAAAGCAAAAACCAACCACAGTATATATGGAGACAATAAGGAAACCTCCAAGTCAGAAGAAGAAAAAAAGTTTGGTAGAGACTCTGGGCTGCAATTTTTGTGGCTATTTCTGGGAAGAGGATCATTGGAAGGCTGATTGCCCCCCAGAAAGGGGACTCAACAGTCAGAAAATGGAGGAGCTCACTTAGGAAAAAGCCCATTGGCAAAGGGTGGAACAGTGCTATGGCTCCAGCAGTCGAAAGGGGTACCCAGAGGCTCCCCTAAATTTCTCAGGGCCAATTAAAATTTCCCCACCGTAGTTCTGGGTACAACTGACAGTGGAGAAGAAATGGATTGATTTGTTGTTGTTGTTGTTGTTAACTGGGGTGTGACTTACTCAATTCTTAACACCCCAGAAGAAGGAGCACAGAGGTGACTTTACCTGTGACAGGAGTTATAGGGAGAATACAATAAAAAACTTTCTTACAGCCTTTAGAATGTCAATTGGGAAACCTGGAATTGACACACAGTTTCCTCTATATGCCAGAATGCCCCATACCTCTATTGGGATAAGACCTGCTATGTAAGTTAAATGCTCGAGTGACTTTTTCCTAGAAAAATAGCAGTTACACCTGCAGGTCCCAGGTGAGAATGCACTGTGACTTGCAGATGCTGCTCACTTACCCTGAGAGGAAAGAGAAAGAGAGCTTTCCTCTAGAGGTCTAAAAGAGACTGATAAGACCCTAGACAAGCTAAAAATGCAAAACGGGTACATATAGAAATAAAAGAGGGAGCTAAAATACCTTGGAAAAACAATATCTTTTGAAAAAGGAAGACTTACAAGGGATTCAACCTGTTTCACAAAAGTTTCTGGAAAATGGACGAATTCATCCTTGCAGCTCCCCATATAACACTACACTCTTCCTATAAGAAAGCCTTACTTGGCCGGGTGCAGTGGCTCACGCCTGTAATCCCAGCACTTTAGGAAGCTGAGGTGGGCAGATCCTGAGGTCAGGAGTTCAAGACCAGCATGACCAACATGGAGAAACCTGCTCTCTACTAAAAATACAAAATTAGCCGGGCGTGGTGGCACATGCGTGTAATCCCAGCTACTCAATAGGCTGAGGCAGGAGAATCACTTGAACCTGGGAGGTGGAGGTTGCAGTGACCCAAGATCATGCCATTGCACTCCAGCCTAGGCGACAAGAGCAAAAGAAAAAATAAATAAATAAAACTCCATCTCAAAAAAACACCTCACTCAAACAAATAATTGGTTTGCTCACGACTTAAGGGCTATTAACAAAATCATCCAAGACATCTTGCCTACATACACTTTATTAACTGCTATACTTTGGAACCTTAGGTGGTTTTCAGTGTTACACTGAAAAGATGCCTTTTCTGCATTCCAATTGAAGAAAAGGGCTAGATGATATTTGCCTTTGAGTGGAGAGGCCCAGAGACAAAAACAACCTTCCAATACAGTTGGACAGTGTTGCCTCAAGGATTCAAATGTTCACCCACTATTTTGGGGGATATACTGGAAAATGATGTGAGATGCATACAATTAGATGAGGGAGTTCTGCTTCAGTACATAGATGACTTGCTGAAAGCCAGCCCCAACTATGATAAATGCCTGTCCAAAACCTTCCTAGTTCTAAACCACCGGACAATGTGCAGATATAAAGTGTCCCCACAAAGGCTCAAATCTGTAAACAAAGAGAAACCTATCTTGGATTCAAGTGAAAAGAAGGCAAAAGGAGCCTGATGTCTGGCAGAAAACAGGTAATAGCTGTCATTAAAGCCCCTGAGAATAGGAGACAGCTACGAGGATTCTTGGGCATGGCCAGCTTCTGCTAGATCTGGATTCCTAATTTTGGAGTAATGGATAAGCTCCTTTATGAAGCGTTAAAGAGACTAGACTCAGAGCACTTGCCCTGGACAACTGAATTCCAGCATGCATTTGACATCATCAAAGACAAACTAATATCAGCTCCACCTTTGAGACTACCAGGTCCCCCAAAGCATTTTAAACTCTACGTCAATGAAAAACAAGGCACAGGATCGGGAGTGCTTATCTATAAAATACTGAGGGATATACTCCCAAACTATATCCTATTTTTCCAAACAACTAGATCAAACAACTAGGGTATGTCTTTCCTGTCTCTGGGTGGTGGCTGCCACTTGCAAGATCTTGCAAAGCAGAAAAGTTTACCATGGTACAGCCAGTCACCATGCTTGTGCCTCATCATATACTAACTTTGCTTGAGCAAAAGGGAGGTTACTGGCTCATTATGGGGCAAATGAGCAAATATTAGACCATCCTTTTAGATGACTCAAACATTACCTTGCAAATCACCATAGCTCTGAACCCTGTTTCTGGCTGCTGAGCCTAACCAATGACTGAGCATGACTGTCTGGAGATGCTTGATGAGTTTAATTCCAGCAGGCTGAACTTGTCAGATCAGATGATAATTGTTCCAGATTGGGAGCTGTACACTGATGGGAAGATCTTCACAGAAAACAGACAACACATAGAGCTGGATATGCCTTGGTGACTACAGACAAAGTAATAGAGGGTTATGCCTGCCCCACCAGGTCCTCTGCTGAGAAAGCTGAACTGATTGCACTTAATGGGGGCTTTAAAGCTGTGCCAAGGAAGGTGGATAAATGTTTACACTGACTCTAAACACGCCTTCTTGGTGTTGCATACTCATGTGGCCATCTGGAATGAGCGAAGCCTTTTAATATCAGAGAATAAGGACATTAGATATCCAGTGGAAATCCTGGCCCTATTAGAGGCAGTATCCTTGCCTACCTAGGTCACCATCATGCACTGCCCTGGACACCAAAGGGATGATTTCCAAGTGATCAATGAAAAGCAAGCAGTAGACAAGGCTGCAAAATGGGCTGCTTGAGAAGCACAAATGCTTGGGGCTTTAATACCTGCTTAGACCTTTTGGATTTGAAACCTCTTTATACCAAGTAAGATGAAAAATGAGCCTGTGACTGGGGAGTTGCTAATGCAGACTCTCACTCTTGAAAAACTAACACTCCTGGGATGATCCTGCTCCCTGAGTCTCTAGTGTGCCCCACATCTGCATGAAAGAACACACTATGGGGGGTATGCATCAGTCAGCCTTGTGCAGCCACACAATAGGGGCCTACATCTCTGAAGAACTGTTCAGAAGATCACATGGGGACCCATTTTATGTGATAAAAATAATCCTCAGACCAAACACAATCTTCCTAAGAAAGAGGTAGTATACAAGGGACTGTGCTTGTTTAAAGATTAGCATCTAGATTTTACTCAAATGCCCAAGGCCAGTGGAAGTTACAGGCTCCTTCTGGTGTTTGTAGACACCTTCTCACTATGGGTTGACGCATACCCCACTAAGTCTGAAGGAGTCACTGAAGTAGTCAAAGCTTTGCGAAAAGAAATAATTCTCAGATTTCAACTTCCACGTTTTATACAGAGTGACCATGGCCCTTATTTTATTTCAGTAGTTACCCAAAAGGTAAGTCAAGCATTGCAGATCAAATGGAGGTTACATTTGTCATGAGACCAGTCAATGGGATCGATGGAGAAGACGAATCATATCATCGAGAAGATGGTGGCAAAACTCTGCCAGGGAACATTTAAGCTGGGATAAAGTTTTGCCCACTGCCTTGCTCTGCGTCAGAGTAGCACCTTGAAGCTGGCTTGGATTAAGCCCTTTTGAAATTATTTACAGGAGACCCTTCCAGACTCTCTTACCAGGAGTCCAGCCTTTGGGTTTCTTAAATGAGTTTAGAGTGGAGCAATATGTGAAACAATTAGGACAACTAATACTAACACTTTCATATACAGTGTGGTTGATATTCTTCTCCTTGTCCTCTTTGACTTCTGTGGATTTTGCTGCTGGTGTACACTTTACATAGGGATACATGACAGACTGTCTCAAAAATAAAAAAAATGTCTGCACGCCACAATGCTCCAAGAAGTTTCTGCTATGAGTCCGGGAACCTGGGAATATTTCTAACTCCAAGGAAATAGATTTAATTCTAGTACTCCCTACCTACACCCCTTTTCAGCAAGAGGTAGACAAACTGACTCTGCCACCCACTTTCCATAGAAATGTAATAGAATTTGAAAGTGTGGACTTATAATCGAGTAGCCTAGCTTCAAAATGCGTTTTGAAACTGTTTTCCTTTCTTGATTTTAGCATTGAAACATACTTTAAAAACTCTTTGTTCCCCTCCCTTCCCACCAGACACTCCCTTGTACTGCTAATTTATCTAATTTCATGGTTAATCAGAAGTTTCAGGGACTAATCTTGAGACAAACCAGGTGTAGAGACCCAGCTGCAAAATTCTGGAGAATACCTCAAGGTGGTTAGTCTACAATCTTGCCATTGCTGAGATGACACCAGCTTATGCCCCAGGGGGACCATGACTCAAGATAGCCACTGGAATAAGACATGCAGACCTTGTACCCAGCACTGCTCCTTCACACTTCTCACTCCACGTTCCCCTTTTTCAGTCCCTCTTCCTAGCCTGATGTTTGCAACGGCCTTTTAAGGGAATAAGCCTGGCTGTTTCCCAACTGCTAGCATTTGAATATAGTTGCTTCGTTTCACCACACCTTGCTTCTTGAGTTTTTGGCTTCTGAGCAGTGGGCAGCTGAACTTGCGTGTGGTTACACATGGTTTAATAATTTTTTAATATCAATATTATATAAATATTTACTTAATAGTCTCAATTTTTTATCTTAGCCAATTACAGTAAAAAGTTTGGCAATTGATGATCTAGAAAAATAAGAAGTAATATGTTTGAGGGAACAATATTAAAAAGGTTAGTAGAATTCTCATAAAGATAAGGCTAGGGTCAATGGATAAACATCTTTAAATTGCTGAAGAAGGAAAAAATATAACTGTCAACGAAGCTCTGAGATTTTTATTCTGCTTTGGCATTCATTGCCATTTACCCAATTTGGTGTTGTGGAGTGCATAGAAGTCAATATGTGGGATATTGTGATAATTGATCTTAGGAAGATTTAGTTAAACAGTGACAAACATAAGATCAATAGTTGAATTAAACAATAACAAAAAATGCCCACAAAGAAATTAGGGGAGATTCGCTTTACAGTAACATGTGAAAAAGAGGCAGTGCTTTGTAAGTCAGGTCACTCCGCGTTTACTCCCATCATTGGCTGAGCTGCTGCTAGCAATGCATATGGTGAATACAACATTAGACTGAAGTCAAGAGGTAGATATAGAATTAAGTCATACTTCTACCTCTTCGTGTTTTTATGACAATTTCTGTCAGTTGTGGTACGCTGCCCTGTAAAATAGAGTTAAAAAATGGCCCCCCACCCCATCTTACATGGTGGATTTGCAAATCAAGGGAATGAGAGTGAAATGAGCAACTGAAAGGGTCTTTGAATATTTCCAAAATGAAGGTTAAAATATTACTAGAAAAACAAAACAACCAAAATGCCTATCACCAATAAAAATTAATAAGTACATTCTTGTGCTCCATGGATATAATTATAGAAAAGGGGAGGTGATGATTTTTCTCTACTCTGTCCTGGTAAGACCACTCCAGAAATGTTGAGTTTTTTAATGTTGCACATCAAGAGAGAAATGGACTTACAGGCATACCTTCAGAAGGTATTGTTGAGTAGAATTCCAAAATTCTTAGGTGTAGAACATTTGAAAGAATGAGGAATTGTTTCTAAGTGAGTAGTAGCCTTGAAGAAAAGAGTTTCAGGGATTCTAAGAGACAAAATGGAAAAGCATGGAGTTTTTCCATTCAAATCTGTGTAAACCCTCACATTTGGAATCTTGGCTGAGACACATCTTGTGGTATGGCCATGGTAAAACTGACTAAGCTTCTTGAATCTCAGTTTTGGCGTTTGTTAAATGGAGATAATATTAACTAATTTATCATGCTGTTGAGAAGATTCAGTGATACTATGTAAGATAATACAACATATAGGCTGCTTTAACTTGAAAATAATGGATATAGAATAATTTTGATTACTTATTACTTATAAAGCACTTTAAACCATTGGAAGTTACATAGAAATGGAATTGATGCTTTCTTTGGTGGAGGAATTCAACTATAAGCTTGACAGAGAGTATTCAAATGTCATTGGATGTGTTTGTACTATATGAAGCTTAAGTTAGGGCTTTCCAATCTTCAGGTCTTATTTGGACAGTATCAATAAATATCACTATGCATCAGGTTGTCAACTTTATTTTATTATCATGCAGAGCTTATATACATAAGATGAGTAGGGGTCAATAATAGAAAGTGTCAGGATAGATTTCTGTACAAGCCTGGTCAGAAGAGCAGAGTAGACTGAGAAGATAAGAGGCTGAAACAGGCTCTTTTACTGGATGTCAATCAAAATCATTGTTCTTTTCCTCTAAATTTCATAGGTTTTCATAATAACAAAAGGTTCTCATTTTAAGAGCAGAAAAGTTCCATAGATCTTTGTGGAAAGTTTTTAAGATTTTACTAAATATCAAATGAGCTTTTGGAATTCTCTAATAAATGCCAAGAGTTTTATATTCTTTGAACTAAGAGACAGGAAACATTATGCTTCATGGTAGCTCTGTAGACATTTTATTTATGAAAGAAACAAAACAAACAACAGAAGAAACGTCTGCAAAAATGACTAGAAATTGTCAGACTTGTAGACATGTTGTTCTTTGTCTCATGCTTTGATAATATATGGAAGACTGGCTTAAAGGAAAGTTCTCTGTTTAGTATTATATCAGCAACAATGACTGAACTACAAAGGAATGCATAAGGAGGAAGGAATGCATAAGGAGGAAGGCTCTTAATGGAACACTTGAAGGCTATTTGATAGATCTACCTGGAGAAGGAAAATACATTCTGGCAAAAGAGATGTTGCGATTATCATGGGCCTGCCAGGAGACTTTTTTCCCCTGAGAAGTTAATGGTTTTCTCTGACTGAGAGGTCCTAATTTTGCATGTTGATTAAATTAGAATCTACACAACAGAGTTTTGTTGACATGATTTGTTTTTACCTGTCCTGATTTAGCCGTATTTTCTTTCCCTATTTACAGCTGCACAGATGCTGAAAAAAATGAGGCCTAAAATTTTGGGTGTAATCTAAGGCTGACCTCTAGATTCAAAGATTAATTTGGGGCCATCTGTAGTCCAAACACTTACATTAGGATAACATTGACTTTTTTCATTGTTTTACTACTTTCTGTTACTTTTTATTTTATTTTATTTTTATTTTTATTTTATTTTATTTTATTTTATTTTATTTTATTTTGAGACAGGTCTTGCTTTGTATTTGTCGCCCAAACTGGAGTGCAGTGGCATGATCTTGGCTCACTTCAACCTCTGCCTCCTGGGTTCACGCAACTCTCCCACTTAAGCCTCCTAAGTAGTTGGGGTGCAGAACACCACGCCTGGCTAATTTATTTTATTTTACTTTTTGTAGAGACAGGGTCTCTTCACATTGCTTAGGCTGGTCTTGAACTCCTGGACTCGAGCAATCCACCTGTCTTGGCCTCCCAAATTCCTGGGATTGCAGGTGTGAGCCACTGTGCCTGGCCATTATTTAATAGTCTATATGATGAAAGAAAACGCCACAAAAATGTCCAGCCATTTTTCCATGTCTTCTCCCCCATTCCTTCCCTACCTTCTCAACCCAATCCCATTTCCATCTCTGTTTTGGCTCATGGGGAATAGCTTTCTAGGAATTAAGAAACGAATCTGCCCATGACTCATATTCTTCGCACCTGCCTCGGTGCCTGGCTTGCTGCTGCCTTTGCCCTCAGTGAAACTAAGATTTTTTGGAGAACTTCATTCAGGTCAGGTCAGCTCCTCAGGAAAATAGACCTACACCTGAATTCGGGTCATCTTCATTTTTAATCTGAACTTACCTACTGCTGTCATTTTTTCATCTGCTTTTATAAACTGATCCCCCTACCTAAAAAGTGGCGTCGCTTTATTGTTTTTGTTGTTGTTTTGGATTTTTCTTTTTTCTGTGTGCGTGTGTGTGTGTGTGTGTGTGTGTGTGTGTATGTGTGAGACAGGGTCTCTCTCTGTCACCCAGGCTGGATTGCAGTAGAGTGGTTTTGGCTCACTGCAACCTCCTCCTCCCAGGTTCACATGATTCTAGTGCATCAGCACGCCAGGATGATTTTGTTCGTTTGTTTGCTTTTAGTAGAGACGGGTTTTCACCATGTTGGCCAGACTGCTCTCAAACTCTTGGCCTCAAATGATCCACCTACCTTGGCTTCCTAAAGTGCTGAGATTATAGGCATGAGACGCCATGCCTGGACAATTTCTTTTACTCTTTGAAGTGCTTTTTCTCCTGTCTCAGTCATCACACTTTTAATTTATTTTTAATAGCTTTATTAAGATATAATTGACAAACCATACAATTTGACCATTTAAAGTGTACAATTCAATGGCTTTTAGTATATTCAAAGTTATGCATCTATCACCATAATCAATTTTGGAACATCTTTGTTACTTCAAAACACACACACACGCACACGCGCGCGCACACACACACACTCTTAATCACTATTTTCCAAGCCCCAGCCTTTCAGTCCTAGGCAACCATTAGTCTATTTTCTGTTCCCATATTTTTTCCTATTCTGGATGTTTCACATAAATGGAATCATACAATTTGTGGTCCTTTGTGACTGGCTTCTTTTTTATTTTTCTTTTTGAGATGGAGTTTTGCTCTTTTTGCCCAGGCTGGAGTGCACTGGTATGGTCTTGGCTCACTGCAACCTCAGCCTCCCAGTTCAAGCGGTTCTCCTGGCCTCAGCCTCCCGAGTAGCTAGGATTACAAGGCATCCGCCACCATGCCTGGATAATTTTTGTATTTTTAGTAGAGATGAGGTTTCACCATGTTGACCAGGCTGGTCTCAAACTCCTGACCTCAGGTAATCCGCCCACCTTGGTCTCCCAAAGTACTGGGATTGCAGGTGTGAGCCACCTTGCCCAACTGCTTCTTTGGCTGGTAATAATGTTTTCAAGGTTCATACAGGTTGTAGCATGTATCAGTATTTCATTTATCAAATTGCCAAAAAATATTTATCCCTTTATCTGTTGTTAGATATTTTTTGGCTATTATGAATAATGCTGCTATGAACATTTGTGTACAGGTTATTGTAAAGATGTGTTTTAATTTCTCTTGGTTATGTAATAACCAGAAGTGGAATTACTATGTCATATGGTAAGTCTATTTAACTTTTTGATGACTTGCCAAATTGTTTTCCATAGTGGATACACTGTTCTATATTTAGCAATATGTGAGGGTTTCTGTTTCTCCACACTGTCACTAACACTTGTTATTATCTGTCTCTTGGCTTATAGCCTTCCTAGTGGATGTGAAATGGTATCTCATTGTGATTTTGATTTGCATTTATTTAATGGTTAATGATGTTGAGTATCTTTTCACAGCTTATTAGCCATTTGTGTATCTTCTTTGGGAAAATGTTAAAATATGCCTACTATGTTTTAGGTTATTTGCCTTTTTATTATTGAGTTGTAATTGTTCTTTACTTTCTAGATACAAATCCTTGTCAGATACATAATTTGTAAAATTTTTTCCCATTCTGTGGGTTGTCTTAAAACATGACATTTTGCCAGGCCACTTTCTGTCTACTAACTAATATTTACCCATGGAAATGGCTTAGTGAGGTGTTGTCATGATAGCTTTAACCATATAAAATTACCAACTCCATCATTTACTTTTACATGCAAATAATTTGTTTCCCAGTGTAGAGCATGTGCCTTTTGCTGCTTATAGATTTGTTTTAATATATTCTCTCTTCTTTTTGGTGTTTCTGTCCACAGAATAAATCATTTTAAGAATATTTTAGAACATGGATTAGAAAACATATGAAAGTAAGGGTGGGTAAATGCTGGATGAAAAATAAGTTATTTTGTGAAGATTGCTGTGAAAACCAGAAGCTACCCAAATAACTTATATATAGTAAACCAAAAGGGAAGACGATTAGAAATATGGAGGAAAAATACTCGGAAACACAAGTGACAATCATAATGGGCCACGTGTGCAGTGTTCCACCTGCAGGGAAGGGAAGGACCGTATTTCTTATCCAATGAGGTCTCATCTAGTGACGAAACTTGTGTCTGGCAATTTGGATGGTCATTTTTTTATGTTGGCTTTCAGTTACACTGTGGCTCCATAAAATGTTACAGTAAAAAGAGAAAATCCAGGACTCCGAGTACTGAGAAAGTTCACATTGAATTCAGATTTCCTATTTCTTGTAAGATAAATTTAGAGAGGCTAAAATATTTCCTAATTTTGAAAGGTGGCAACCACTTGATGTAATACTTCATACAAATAGTGTGTAGGGTAGATGGCGATGATGATAGTGATAATAATGGTGATGAGGACAGTAATAATTACATCAGTCTATAGCATTTTGATTTTTCAAAGCATTTTCACATACATTGCCACCAGAATCTACAAGAATCAAGCAAGATTGCAAAATAAATCTTTATTGCCCATGTTTCTTCAAACTTTTTAGTGAAGCATAACATGCATACAAAAAAGTTCACGTAACTGCATAGTTCAATGGTTTTTCACATATTGAACATGCCATGTCAACAGCTCAAGGAGCGTATCATTACTGGTTTCCCATGTGTCCTTCTTTATGCCCAGCTAATCACTAAAACCTTCAACACACCAGGTAATCACAATTCCTGGCTCCTAATACCATAGCTTAGTTTTGCCTGTTCTTAAGCTACAAATAAATAAAACCATGCAGTATGTACTTTCTCTGTGTTTGACTTCTTTCACTTCATATTATGTTTGTGAGATTTATCCCTAATCCTCAATGTTGTATTCCATTGTGTGAATAAACTATAATTTATGTATCTATTCTAGTGACATTTGGGTTGTTTCCAGTTTATGGTTATTATAAATAGTATTGCTAGGAATTTTTATTTTACCTTTTTTGGGGGTATATACCTAGGAGGAAAGTCACTATGTCATGATGGACTATGTGCATGTGTTTCAGTTTAGAATAAGCTACCCCAAACAGTTATGAAAAGTGGATGATTCAATCTCCCACTAGCAATATATGAAACTTTTGACTTCCCCAAATCCTCATGAAACATTTCATATTTTCTGTGTTGTTAATTCATTTTGAAAATGGAGACTAAGGAGCACTATCGTAGGAAAGCCTAGAGCACAAGCCTACTGATGCAGTGTTAACACAATATTCTTTTAATAAGCCAAATACGATATTGCATCACTTGGCAAGGAATGCTAAGGTATAAACAGCACAGAACATAACAAAAATTACCAAAATATAAACATTTCTGGTTTTAGCAGTGACACAGGAAGAGCTTGGAAGTTGTTGTTCCCATCCTTACAATAAGAAAAAGTTGCAAAAACTGAAAAAAATCAATAACTTTTCTTAGACCCATTGGAGAATTGAGATCACAGGGGAAGTTGTTACCCTGAAATCTTGAAATATAGATGAATCCAGACAGTCCCAGCTGAGCTCTGTTTATCTGAAGGCAAATCCATTGGAGCTATAACCTAGTAAGAACATGTAAATAATTTTGATGAATAGCTAGGGGCTGAATGTGAAGTAATATATGAGTAAGAAACTTCTGTAGCCCCCCCTCCCACTGTCCTGGATCCTCCTCCAGGAACCCTGCCAGGTTTCCATGGTGAGGAACTGAGGCAGTTCACCTCATGGCTCTGTCTAGTAGAGGGTAAGAGTGGACATTGTGCAAAATGCCCAGAATCTTCTCTATAACAAAGGTCTGCACTCTAAGGGAAAGGACTCTGCCTGGGTATAATTCTAAAATGTTATTCCAGCTGTGGGAAAGGGATTCTTCTCAATTCCAGCTCCCCTCCGGCCTTCTTGGGTGGAGACTAGGTGAGACTGGGCTTTAAGGCAATAGGTCTCCAGTATTGCTGGCAGAGAAAAGAGTAGGTGATAAGGGTGAGGGAAAAAGCTATATCACTGAAGGAGGAACAGAAACACAAATGAATGTCACAGTCCTCAGACAGGACTATTAAAAGACTGATTCTTAGCCAAAAGACTTCCCCAACTTCCACCCCTAACCACCACACCGATAAAGGTCCAATATAATGTGCAATATAGCTGGAAGAACTCCAAGATATAGACTCTCTCCGAGGAGAAAGGTATGGGAAAGGCCCAAGGTTAAGAAACACAAAAGCAAACACACTGGAACTTAAAGTCTGGTATGTGTAATTACAACAAACAAACATAGACCAATTTCTATCTAGATGAAGGTAGATCCTTACGCTGAAGGCCTATTTACCTAATTTCTTATCTTATACAGTATGTCCATCTTTCAACCAAAAAAAAAATCAATCTATTCTAAAAGGCAAGGAAAAGCACAGTCTGAAGAGATGAAGCAAGTATCAATCAGATTTAAGTTTAACACAGATGTTGGAATGATATGACAGGAAATTTAAAATAATAATGTTAAAGGCTGTAATGGAAAGAGTAGAAAATATGCAGAAACAGATGGGCAATAGAAGCAGAGAAATAAAAATTTCCAAAGTAAGTGGAAATTCTAAGAATCAAAAGGAAATTCTAGGAATAAACACTAACAGAAATGAAGAGTGCCTTTGATGGATTCATTAGTACACCAGACCCAGCTAGAATTTAGTGGGCCTGAAGATAGGTCAATTGGAATTTGAAATTTAACAAATTTTAAGGTAGCGTATAATTATTTGTAATCATCAAAAACTGGAAGCAACCAAGATGCCCTTCAATAGATGAATAAACTTTTACATACCTTCAAAAGAATATCATAGAGAATGAATCTTAAATGTACATTACAAAGTAAAATAAACCACTCTGAAAAGACAATATGCTGTATGATTAGGATTATATGGAATTCTGGAAAAAGCTATGGAGATAGCAAAGAGATCAGTGGTTGTCATAAGTGTGAGCAGGGAGGAGGATTGAATAGAGAAGCTTGGGATTTTGTTTAGGTTAGTGAAATGACTCTTTGTGATACTGCAATGGTGGATAAATAAAATTATGCATTTGTCAAAACCCATAGAACCTTACAGAACAAAAAATGAATCTTTTTTATGGAAATTTTAATAATCATTTAGGAAATTAGGTGATCTCAAGATAGAATTAAGACTTTGACAAAATATATTGCAAGTATACTAAATAACTTAAGTGTGTTGGGAAAACAGTGCTGATCTAAGTAACTTTGAAAATGAGTACAGACTGTAAGACTTAAGGCAAAAAGGATAATATTTAACCTGGTTCTTTCATTGATAGTTATTTCTCATGGGTACATGGGTTAGCAATTTTGAAATCACTATCTATACTGAATTGAATAATTAATTAAATGGATGTCAGAGGTAGGAGACAGATTTCTCACTGTTGAAGTAGAAACTCATGGATAAGCAATGGGAGGGAGCTAGAATAATATTTGTGGTAATGAATTAGAGATAGAGACATCAGTATGAACCCATATTTTGCTTAATACAGATACAGATGATTACATATATAAATATTTATGTATATGTTTATGTGCAGGAGTAGTGTACACATTTGCCACTGTCAGCTGAGGGGGCCTAGTAGTAATTGCACCCCAGTAGCAATGCACACACTGTTGAGATCTGTTTGCAGATGACATGGTCTTATATATAGAAAACCCTAAAGACTCCCCTACAAAACTGCTAGAACTATTGAGTAAATTCAGTAAAGTTGCAGGATACAAAATTAACACATAAAATCATTTTTTCATGTTTGTTGGCCATTTGTATATCTTTTTTAAGAATTGTGTATTCATGACCTTAGCCTATTATTTAATGGGATTGTTTGGTATTTTGTGCTAATTTGTTTTAGTTCCTTCTAGATTCTGGATATTAGTCCTTGGTTGGATGTATAGATTGTGAAGATTTTCTCCCACTCTGTGGGTTGTCTGTTTACTCTGCTGATCATTTCTTTTGCTGTGCAGAAATTTGTTAGTTTAATTAAGTCCCACCTATTTATAATTGTTTTTGTTGCATTTGCTTCTGGGTTCCTGGTCATGAAGTCTTTGCCTAAACCAATTACTAGGAGGGGTTTTCCAATGTTATCTTCTAGAATTTTTATGGTTTTAGGTCTTAGATTTAAGTCCTTGATCCATCTTGAGTTGATTTTTGTATAATATGAGAGAGGAGAATCCAATTTCATTCTTCTACATGTGGCTTGCCAATGATCCCAACACCGTTTATTGAATAGGGTGTCCTTTCCCCAATTTATGGTTTTGTTTGCTTTGTCAAAGATCAGTTGGCTGTAAGTATTTGGCTTTATACCTGGATTCTCTATTCTGTTCCATTGGTCTATGTGCCCATTTGTATACCAATACCATGTGAACGATCAGAGAAATGTAAATCAAAACCACAATGCAATACTACCTTACTCCTGTAAGAATGGCCGTAATCAAAAAATCAAACAATAATAGATGTTGGCATGGATGTGGTAAAAAGGCGACACATTTAAACTGCTGGTGGGAATGTAAACTAATACAACAACTATGAAAAACACTGTGGAGATTACTTAAAGAACTAAAAGTAGAACTACCATTTGATCCAGCAATCCCACTACTTGGTATCTACCCAGAGGAAAAGAAGTCATTATAGGAAAAAAGATACTTGCACACTCATGTTTATAGCAGCACAGTTCACAATTGCAAAAACACAGAACCATCCCAAAAGCCCATCAATCAAAGAGTGAATAAATAAATTGTGATATATATCTACTATGGAATACTAGTCAGTCATAAAAATGAGCAAAATAATGGCATTTGCAGCAATCTGGATGGAACTGGAGACGATTATTCTAAGTGAGGTAATTCAGGAATGGAAAACATTGTTTTTTTTTTTTTTTTTTTTGAGACGGAGTCTCGCTCTGTAGCCCAGGCCGGAGTGCAGTGGCCGAATCTCAGCTCACTGCAAGCTCCGCCTCCCGGGCTTACGCCATTCTCCAGCCTCAGCCTCCCAAGTAGCTGGGACTACAGGCACCCGCCACCTTGCCCGGCTAGGTTTTTTTTGTATTTTTTAGTAGAGACGGGGTTTCACCGTATTATCCAGGATGGTCTCGATCTCTTGACCTCGTGATCCGCCCGTCTCGGCCTCCCAAAGTGCTGGGATTACAGGCTTGAGCCACCGAGCCCGGCCGAAAATCAAACATTGTATGTTCTCATTCATAATTAAAGGCATAAGAACGATACAATGGACTTTGAGGACTTGGGGGAAAGGGTGGGACAGGCGTGAGAGATACAAGACTACAAATTGCGTACTGTGTATACTGCTTGGATGATGGGTGCATCAAAAGCTCACAAATCACTGCTGAAGAACTTACTCATGAAACCAAACACCACCTGTTCCCCTAAAACTCTGGAAATAAAAAAAACCGCAAAATCAGTTGCATTTCTATAAATTAACAATAAACTATCTGACAAAGAAAAAAACCACAATCCTATTTACAATAACATCAAAAACTATAAAATACTTAGGAATAAATTGAAGCGAGTAGGTAAAAGATCTGTATATGTAAAACAATAGGACATTGATGAAAGAAATTGAAGATGCAAATAAAGGTATCCTATGGGTATGGATTGGAAGAATTAGCATTGATAAATTGGCCATAATACTCAAAGAAATTTATAGATTTAATGTAGTCCCTATTAAAACTCCAAAGGCATTTTTCACACAGTTCATGTGGAATTATAAAAGAACCTGAATTGCCAAAGCAATCTTGAGAAAAAAAAGAACAAAGCTGAATGCATCATGCTTCCGCATTTCAAACCATATTGCAAAGCCACTGTAATCAGAACAATATGATATCAGCATAAAAACAGATATACAAACCAATGAAACAGAAACAAGTGCCCCAAAACAAACCCAGGTATGCATGTTCACCTAATATTTGACAAGAGTGCCAAGAATACACAATGGGCAAAGGATAGTTTCTTCAATAAATATGGATATTCACATGCAAAATAATGAAATTGGGCACCTATCTTACATCACTTACAAAAATTATCTAGAAATGGATTAAAGATTTGAATGTAAGAACTAAAATGGTAAAAATTCCTAGAAGAAAACATAAGGAAAAAGCTTCTTGACTTTGGTTTTGATAACAATTATTTTTGGATATGACACCAAAAGCACAAGCAACAAAAGCCAAAATAAGTGGAACTACATCAAACTAAAAAGCTTCTGTACAGCAAAGAAAGCAATCAACAAAATGAAAAGGCAACCTATGGAAGGGAAAAAAGTATTTGCAAACATCTATCTGATAAGGGGTTAATATCAAGAATACAGCCATGCGTTGCTTAAGGATAGGATACGTTTTAAGAAGTGCATCCTTAGGTGATTTTGTTATTATACAAAGTGTACTTACACAAACCTAGTTGTTGTATCCTACTATACAAATAGATTATATGGTATGGCCTATTGCTCCCAGGCTACAAACATTTACAGCGTGTTAATGTGCTAAATCCTGTAGGCGATTGTAACATAATGGTAGGCATTTGTGTATCCAAACATATCTTAATTTAGAAATTGTACAGTGAAGCTATGATATTATAATCTTATGGAACGATGATTTTATATCGGGTCTGTCATTGACTGAAATGTCATTATGCAGTGTATAACTGTATTTAAGAATTCATGCAATACAATAGCAAAAAACCAATCTGATTTAAAAAATGAGCAAAGGACCTGAATAAATATTTTCTAAAAGGATACATACAGATGGCCAACAGGTACATCAAAAGGTGCTCAACATCACTAATCATCAGGCAATTGAAAATCCAAACCACAATGAGATAACATTTCACAACTTTAGGACTAACATACAGCATGGTGACTATAATTAACAAGACTGTATACTTAAAATTTGCTAAGAGTAGATCTTAAATGATCTCATCATACCAACTAAAAAAGGTAACTGAGATAGTAGATGTGTTCACTAACTTGATTGTTGTAATCATTTCACAATATACTTAAATCATACATTGTACACCTTACATTTATACAATTTTATATGTTAATCACACCTCAATAAAGCTGGGGGAAAGACATTACCACACACATACAAAGAGGAGCCTGAAGCATCATGTAGATCCAGAAAGTGCACACACACAAAAAATAAACCAAATAACAACAATAAAGAAGTCTTACAATGATTGAGATATCTTAAACAAGTAACAGACACAGGAACCAACTGCAGTATCTCACAGTGGCCAATGCTGGAAAACATTTGAACAAAAAAGAAATACAATATTAGCTAATTATAACCAATAGTAGCAAATTATAACCCAAAGTATAAAATAAATATCCAAGTCCATATTGATATAAATAAATGATTGAGGAAATAAATTGGAAGAAGTGGTAAATTCCCTATGCAGAAGGATTTCAAATGACAATATGTAGATACTCCAGCCTTAAGGAGACATAGTAAAACTCTCACTCTTTAAATGTGGGATGTACATAGTGATTCTCTTCCAAGGATTTGAGTACACAAAGTGGGAGAGGAGGGTAACTGCACAGTGGAGAAACCTGGTGAACACAGCCTCAGCCAGGTGATCAAGGCTCACGTCAACTATAATAAGGCATGTTGACAATGTGTACGCTTCTTGTGGAGTAATGTGATGAGAATTGCACTTCTGTGGTATTCCTCCCCAGAACTCATAACCTCAGGCCAATCATGAAAAATACATCAGGCAAATAGCAATGGCGGGACATTCTACAAAATACTGACCAATACTCCTCAAAATTGTCTAGGATATTAAAAACATCCAAAATTCTGAGAAACTGTCACAGCCAAGAGGAGGCTAAGGAGACACAATGATTATATTTAATATGGAAACCTGAGTGTGGGATATTGGAACAGAAAAACGACATTAGAGAAAAACTAAGGAATTCTGAATGAAATATTGATCCTAGTTAATGTATCAATATCAGTTCATTAATTGTGACAAATGTAACATAGTAATGTAAAATGTTTACAATTGGGGAAGCAATGTGAATATATGAGAACTCTCTGTACTACCTTCACAACTTTTCAGTAAATCTAAAACTATTCTAAACAAAAACAATATATAACAGATATATATTAGAAGAACTTTTCACCAACTTCTGAAACTGAGAACTGCTCCCCAGCATCTCTCATGTTTAAGGGAAAGAAATTATCCTAATTTAAAGCAGACAACCTAGAGAATGGAAGAAGATAGTCACAAACTATGCATCAGACAAAGCCCCAATATCAAGAATCTATAGGGAACTTAAATCAACAAAAGAAAAACAAATAACCCTATTTAAAAATGGTCAAAGGACATGAACAGAAACCTCTCAAAAGGAGACATATATACACGCAGCCAGTAGCATATGAAAAAAATGCTCAACATCACTAATTATTAGAGAAGTGCAAATTAAAACCACAGTGTGATACCATGTCACTCCAATCACCGTGGCTATTATTAAAAAGTCAAAAAGCACATGCTGGTGAGGCTGCGGAGAAAAGGAGACACTTATACAATGTTGGTGGGAATGCAAATGAATCCAGACACTGTGGAAACGAGTCTATGGATTTCTCAAAGGTCTACCATTCAACCCAGAAAATCCCATTACTGGGTATGTACCCTAAAGAAAATAAATCATTCTACCAAAAAGACATGGCAATTTTATGTTCACTGCTGTGCCATTCACAACGGTAAAGACAAGCAAGCAACCCAGGTGCCCATCAATGGTAGATTAGATAAAGAAAATGTGGTGTGTATATACCATGGAAACCATGCCACCAAAAGAGGAATGAAAGCAAGTCATTTGCAGCAACATGTATGGAAATGGAGGCCATAATCCTAAGCAAATTAATGCAGGAACAGAAAGTCAAGTACTACATGTTTTCACTTACAAGTGGGAGCTAAGCTTTGAACATACACAGACATAAATATGAGAACAATAAATACTGTGGACTACTAGAGGGTGGAGGGCTGAATTTAAAAACTACCTATCAGGTACTATGCTCACTGCCAGGGTGACAGGATCCGTACTACAAATCTCAGCATCTTGTAATATTCCCATGTAACAAAGCTGCACATATACTCCCTGTATCTAGAATAAAAGTTGAAATTTAAAAAAAAATACAGTGGAAAAAAAGGTTGTAAATGTTCAGTCATGATCAGACATACTTGGAAACATTGAGGAGCAGCTCACGGTCCATATAAGTCTGAACTTGAAATTTCTGGCTTTCAGGTCTTTCTCCAAGAACCAGATACCTCTTTAGAGGTAGGCAAGAAACCTGGCTGCCTGTCTATATAGTTATTTGGTGGAGCTTTTCTGCAGAGTGCTCCCCAAACCTTCTAACTGCTAGACTTATAAGGGCAGATGACAGTAACTTGTAGCTTCATGGCAAAGTCTCAGACAATTTTCTGAAAATAAGCACAATATTTCTCTGAGGGTTTATCTTTTGTTTTAAAATATAAGAGAATTTTTGCCTCCTACTCAGTAATGCCTGTAAATGTACACATTTCTACCTAAAATCTTTGCATAAAACAGATGCTATAGGAAGATATTCCTTGGCTTCAAATACCCTTGGCACATTGATCTCTGTTCCCCTGAGAGGGCTCCTCCATTTCTAGTTTGAAAAGCAGAGGTGTCTGTGACATAGTAATTGGGATGAGAGGCATTTGTGTCACCAGAACTCAATGAGGGTTGTGGCACGGTTGAAATTCTGCCTCTTGCTTACTTCTTCCACATACCAGTTCCTCCACTGCCTTAATATTTTCTATTCAGGTTTCTTACAAGCAACAGGTTTTCCATTAGCCTGATCTTTATTTCTAGAGATTGTCTGACTCATCTATAAGGTCTTTAAGGGAAGGGGCTGTGTCTTGTTCATTCTATTCCTTGTACCAAGGATTATCCTTTAAAAATCATAGACAAAAAAAAATTTGTTCCTTTACTGACTGTTGAATGGTTGCAAGCGTAAAGGCTTCCAGCCTGCAGAATTTTGGCAGAGACAATTGCTTTGTGCTTCAGTTCTCTTCCCAACTCTGTTCTTGCCTCACTGTTTGAAACCCTCCCTGGAAGGTCCACTTATATTTGCAATTACACTTGTAATCACTGCTTTCTAAATTATTTCTCCTCAAGTTGAGCTACCAGGATTTCAAAAGTATAAGTTCAAAAAAATTGTAAAAATCGTCTTTAAAAGAGTCTTTGGAGCAAGACAGCAACACAACTTGATCACTCGGAAAAGGTGATCTAGGAAGCTTGCATGCAGAAAAGAGAAAATGATGGTTATGGCTGGAGACAACATCACAGTGAATGAATGGGGGGGATTGCTGTTACCCTAAGAAGACCTGAGTGGGACTGTGATTCTAGGAGGCAACAGGCAGAGACAGGTGGCACGGTCTAGCATGTTCGCGTGCAAAACTCCCTTGCCAGTTTTGTTAGGTGGATCTAAGAGCCCTCAACATTAGAGACTTCCATTGGATCTTGGGAAAGTGGCCCTGGTTGGGCTGATGAGAGCAGCCTGGGTCCTGTATTAGAGGACTGCAAAGACAGGGAGAAGGGAGAGTGTCTATTGCATCTGAGTAACTGACCTGTGCTTGACAGTTGGTGAGAATTACCTTGATGATCACAGAAATGAAAATTGTAGAACTGTTCACTGGTCCCCTTTATTCACTCTGGTGGTTTTGTCTTTAGAAGGAAAGAACCAAGCTAACCTAGACAAAAATATCATGGATCCCACTTTTAGGTGATAAAGCAGAGTACACAGTAGTCTTTAGAGATGTGCTGTGTAAAATGAAACCCAAAATAAAACCATTTGAGATCACCTGTTTCTTGTTCACCCGATGCTTCTGTGAGATCTACGTCAGTCAAATGCATGCTTTATTATGAGCCAGAATCATATTCTCTCTCCAAATTCAATTACAGGCACCAGGAAGGGAAGTTGGAGCATCCAAGTGTAGTCAGTTCCAATAGACTCCCCACTGCTTTGCACTTACTTGCTCAGTACTGAGAAGACAGACATTTGGCTAGAGAGGGTTTAACTTAGGACCCAGGAATCTGTTAACTTCTAAACAACCAGAGGAGAGGCAGCCCAAAGAATGTGACTGGAAGTGTGTGACTGCTTCTTCTTACTCAGGGCATCTTTTGTCTAAAGCAGGTTTCTATTAAGCCTACCCATGAAGAAAGGCAATTATAGGCATTGCACCTACAATTTATAATGCAACTTGGATAGAACACAATAGATTAATTAGAGAACACAGTTTGGATTTGCATCATGCAGATGGCAATTGGTTATAATGTGATCGAGTTCAGGAACTAGCACTTCGGGAACAGGAAAAAAAGAACTGTTGGCAGGATGCAGAAACACACACTTTACCAGTGTCTGAGGCACTGGCTGCTCAGTTGGTCTCCAGTTCATTTTCTTCCCTGAGGCAAAGATCCTGGGGGTCTGGAGGGGTGTTGAGCTGGGGAGAACAGAGTTGGTGGGCAGGGCTCTATATTTGTAGGTTACTGAAGAGATCTAAGCTGTGGACTCAAATAAGCTCTCCTAGGCATTCATAATTCTCTTTCCAGTGTTCAGAATTTTGGACTTAATTTCTATTATGTTGTATATAACTTGCAGGAATTCCAGGACTCCAGCACCTAGGGGCTTTGAAAATTGATCAAGAACCAAAACTTACACCTGCCCAGTAACTCAGAGAGACAGCAGGGGTTAAGAAAGTGGTGCTAACAAGTACATCCACAAAAATTTCAACACAAGTTCTTCCCCTCTCTCAAATTCCCAACTTCCTTCACCAAGGAAGTACAAGTGCAATTACCACTAAGAATGATGGTTAAAAGTCTTTGTCCTTTTATAATTCCTAGAGGACACTGTAAAAATTCTCAACTTTCTAAAAATAAATTGATATTTGTAGAGGAGAACGGAGTGGGCTCTCAAATCTCTTCAGAAATGTATGCAATTGTGCGGTATATGGTCACCTTAAGGTATATTGGGTCAAGTAAACAAGATTAATGACATGTATTCATCTAATTGGCCAGCATTTCCATTACTAGTTCAGTGGTGAGCACCAAATTAATGCAAAACATAAACAGGACATAGTCTGATTTGTTCTTTCTTCTGAGAACTAGGAGACACATTTACTTACTCATTCATATGGTCCTACACTGGGGATGGAGATGTAAGAATGGTTGTGAGTGGCTGGTAAAGCCATCGGTATGGATGACCTCCAGAGTGCAGGTCACTGAGCACAGGGTCCTGGGCAAAGGTGTCATTTAAAGGGCAAATGGAGGAAGAGAAGCCTATGAATGAAATGCAAAAGGAGCAGCCAGAAAGTTATAAGTAAAACTAGAAAATAATAATATTCCAAAAGTGAAAAGAAGAGTCCCATGAAGGGGATGATGAAACCTATTCAATACCACAAGGGTTGTGTGGTCTGTGTTTCTTTAAGAAGATTCTGAAGCACAGCCTGAACCAAGGTAGTTTACTTTGGGAAGTAATGCTATGGACAGAGTAGAACAAACATGGGGGACACTATCTAGCTGCCCCTCAGTGGGCAGCTGGAGCTAGACTTCTCTAAGGCTTCTGAGGAATTTTGAAGAATATGCCTCTAAATTGAGGGTTGGCAGTGGGGAAGTATTTACCCACCAGCTCCAGTCCTCCATTGCTCAAGATTTGCCCCATGGGATGGAACTCCATGTATCTCTAGATTCATGCATTGTTGTTCCCAAATGCTCTGTGAGAGTTAGAGAATCTCAGGACAGAAGGTGATAGATCCATAGTGTAATTGAGTCAATGCTCTTCAGATGTTTCAGTTTTTACCTGCCTGGAACTGGTGGGCACAGCCACATAAAGCCTTGGCACAGAAGATATGGAGTGGGGCACAAGAGATGTTCAATGCAGAGGTGATATAAAAATTGAAATAATTTGGTAGAAAGTAGCAAACTAGTTTGAGCAATGCAGGAACATTTTTAGCTCCAATAACCTAGCAGTTTAAGACTTTATCAGATTTAGATGTAACTGGTTGCAGAGGCTCAACCAATATCTTCAGATTCCTGAAATCTTCTCTCAGTTTTTATTTCCTTTGTATTGTCTTCATACTCTGCAAGATCTCTCCAGAGTAGAAAAATGGTGCCTGAAAGTTCTAGGTTATAAAGTAGTTACAGGAAACAATTTCAGAAGATAAGTATCTCAGTCTGTTTTGTGCTGCTATAATAGAATAAATGCCTGATACTGGATAATTTATGTGAACACAAATTTATTAGTTCACAGTTCTGGAGGCTGGGAAGTTCAATATCAAGGTGCCAGTCTCTAGTGAGCGCCTCGTGCTGTGTTATCACATGGTGGAAGTCAAGAGAACGAGAGGGAGGGCAAGAGGAGCCTAAACTTACTCTTATATGATTGTAACCACTCCCACCCATGAGGGTGGAGCTTTCATGGCCTAATCACCTCTTAAAGGTCTTACCTCTAATACTGTTATAATGGCAATTTTTCAACTTGAGTTTTGGAGGAGACAAACATTCAAACCACAGCAATAAAATACACTCTCTCCTTCATTATTAATATCAATCCTTTTCAAATAACTGGTTAGTCCCATTGGGCTATATGCCCATTGAAGGTCCAGTTGCCATGCCCAGGGTGATGGGACATTTTGATTAGCCAGCCCATGCTATGTGCCTTCCATGTGGCTTTCAACTAAGCAAGACTCCTTAACTGGCAGACTCAACAGAAGCACATGGAGCCATGAGGGGATGTCTTCAAAGTAAAGAAGTTGGGGAGACTATAGAGGAAGCAGAAAAAAATATAACAGACATCCTGTATATAAACAATGGAAGGGAGAGTGTTTGGGGGACTGCTAATACGGAGTTCCTTGGTGACTTGAGTTGTCCTACTTCTGCTATTTACCATTGAGCTACATTGGGTAACTTCCCTGAATCTCAGGTTCTATTAGTGTGTTCTTGCACTGCTATATGCCTGAGACTGGGTAATTTATTAAGAAAAGAGGTTTAATTGACTCTCAGTTCCACAGGCTGTGTGGGAATCTTGGCTAGGGTGGCCTCAGGAAACTATCAATCGCGTCTGAAGGCAAAGGAGAAGCAGGGAGGTCTTACATGGTCAGAGCAGGAGTAAGAGATAGGGTGGGGAGATGTTACATACTTTTAAACAACTAGATCTCAAGATAACTCACTCTCACCATGACAACACCAAGGGGGATGGTGTTAATCTGTGAGAAACTGTCCCCATGATCCAATTACCTCCCACTAGGTCCACCTCCAACATTGGAGATTACAATTTAACATGAGATTTGGGTGGAGACACAGAACCAAATCATATCACCTTCTAATATAAAATGAAAGTGAGACCAATTAAATTATTTCTTTTTTAAAAAAGAAATTAAAATTTTATTGAAGAATTTTTAATATTAACTACATAAAAATATCCAAGTCCAGGTCTCAGACTTGCCACAAATAGCATTCTTGTAGATGTTACAGTCATTAGAACAACCTCCCATCTCTGAGACACATGCAGTGCTCACTGGTGAACTCTGCTTCAAAACTGCCACAAACCCAGGCAATATTGTCAGCCATAACTCTCCCTCAGCATCAGTTCACGTTATCCCATTTATGTTTCAAAAACAAGATAATATTATCCAGCATTCAGAACATTGAAAAGGGATAATATCAGCATCATTTCACTTAACACATTTAACCAATTTGAGTAACCCAGAAATCAAACTCACTTTAAGTCTTTCAACATATGTGTATGTCCCTTGAATGCAAGAGGCATCCATGCATTATTTGCTATTATTGCTCTTATGAACGCTCTCATCAAAGCCATGGGTTTGATAGACACATACAGACACATTTAAAAAAATTGTCTTTTGCACCACCGAGTCTCTGCATGTACTCTCTGCTTTTTCTCACCCATACAGCATTGATGTCAGCACCATGATCAATCCCACCAAAGGTTTCAAATGTTCAAACACCTTCTGTTTCCATATCACAGCCTTGCATTTGGTGTTGATATGACTCTGCGAAATAACAAGTGATAGATAAAAATGGAACACCCACTGTTAAAGATGCAGCAAATGCAGTTTGATGACATATTCTTAAATGGGAAAGTATGTAGACATAAGGAATTCCATGGCAGAATATTTCCAACACTCTGAAGTGCTGCTTCTATAGAATTTGAAATATGATAAACTACAGAGATTAAATGGAGACTTTATATTACACTATATGATATAAAGAGAAACAATGTTAAAAAATAAGAAAAACAGCTGTATACCATTACTTTAAAAAAAGAATTTTCTAAGGAAAAAAATCATATAGAGGTTAATCAAAAACAAGAAGAATGAATACAGCCCTAATAGGTTCTATTTTAAACATAAAAATAATTTACTTGAAGATTCAGAGATCAAACTGTGCCCGCAGAAACCTTTTGATATCAATTGTAGTCTACTGGTTTGCCTTTCTCCAGACAGTAGTTCACTTATAATCACTTAATATTTAACATTTTTGGAAACATAACATTATTTTTTAATTCTCCTTATCTAAAAATCATGTCCAAAAAATTAACGAATATACTTCATATTGAACACACTAATTTTGAAAATGTTAGTGCAAAAGTGTTTTTATAGTATCTTACTATTTGCTTAGAAAACCTTAAATTTTCACCAGTCTATTCCAGCCAGAGCCCTGGTCTGACTTCCTGGGCCAGAAGCATTAGAACCCATGTTTTGGCTGACATCTGCTATAAACTGTTGCCTGCTCTTATTATGATGCCATCTGGTCATCAGACTCAGAAGTGGGGAGTAACCAACATGGGGAGGGCTTAAAAAAGACAAAGAAAAAAATATAGCAGACACCAGAGCAGGAGTATAGCAGCCACACAAGTCCCTCGCACTGTACAGTAACTCCCAAGGGCTGCTTGTCCTTAATAAGAGAAAAGCACCTTCTGCTACCTTCCTCTGGTAAAGGGGTGCAATTTCACCAAGAAAGGGAATTTGTGTTCATTTCTCCTGTGGATATATCGTAGCCTAAGTCATTAACATTTCAAGGTTTTCCAGTTTTGGCAGAGAAGCATTGAGTTACTTTAAATCCATAAGCAGCCCAGGGCAATTCTTGATTCATCAGAATTCATTCCCTCAATTTTTATTGTAAGTGGATTTTGTGCAAGGCATATCCAAAAATCCTTCAGGGATACAAAGATGAGTAATTTGTGATTCCTACCCTCAAGAAGTTTAGTATCTAGCTTGGGAGATGAAATATGTTCCAAATATGTAAGTGTTGAGTAAATGTTGAATAACGTAGAACTATAAAATAGTAGAAAATAATTCCACAAAAGAAATATGCTTTAAGGTCATGGAAGGCAAAACTTAATTCTTGCCATCAAGGAGAACAGTGAAGAATGGGCAGGGTTCCTTTGAACCAGTGGCATTTCATGCATTTGATTTCTCGAACAGATACTTGGTGAGGGCCAACCAGACACCGTGCTTGACATTTAAGCTGGACCTTGAGAAAGGCTATGAGTTTAGACCTACAGAAAATGAGATTGGGGGCTTTGGAGAATGGTAATTGTGGCATGTTGGAGCTAGCTCTTACTGGCTTATGAGAACCAGTTTTTAAATGTCCAGGGATTTTGTGAGCAGGTTGACCTCTCCTTGGTTGAATTGTCCTTTAGGGAGTTTACTACGGAAATCATCAAATGCTACAATTCAGAATGCCCCTTCCACCCCATCCAGAGCCATTTCTTAATCTGTCCTGGATGTGTTCCAGGCAAAGAGAATAAACAGCAATCCACTAATTAGTCATATGATCTCCAGTAATCCTTTCACTGGTCCATGGCTTTTTCTCCTCTGTAAGGGAGTCTGATGTTGCAGAAGTTGACAGAATCAAAATAGAGTCACTAATGTGGAGAAAACCTTGACAAATACAACCAGTCAAAGCCATGAAGAGAGGCTTCTCAGGCTTGTATACCTGATAATGGAAACAATTACGAAAGACTCTATAAAAAACACAACTTTTTGCACAAACTCCATTGCAATCTTATACAAAAAAAGTATATCTGTGACAACATCTACCCAGCACTTGCCTGTCTAAACTTGGACTGGCATTACTGCTATTATTGATCTTTGTAACAAAACATAATTATTTCAAAACAATTATGTAATCATCCTCAGTTTTCCTTTAGAAACCTTTGCATTTTTTTTTTAAATCTCCCTGAATATACACATAGTTTACTGTGGCATGTGTTATTTTCATTGCAATGCTCTATTCCCAAATAAATGTCTTTTGGAGAGTCTCTCTCTGCTTATTATTTAAGTAGACAATACTTAAGGTTTTCTTAACTCGAACATTCTATTATCTATAGAAGGGAAAGTGGAAAATCAAGTGAAACCCAATGATGAAAGGGTTAGTGAGGATCAGGGCACTTCTCCAGCCTGCCTGCTTAGTGCTGGGCAGGTGCTCCCAGAGAAGTGCTAATAAGCATCGATCTCCAGGCTGTAATGAGAGGCTGCTGAGGCTCTCCATGGGAGTGCTGTTTTTCCTGTTATAAGGTCTTCTAAAGTGGCTGAATAGAGCCCAAAGCAGGAGGAATTTGAATCCCTCTTCTTGTTTCCCCCTTCTCTGGTCTCTGTGGGACCCCAGGGCAAGTCATTTAACCTCTCAGTGCCTGGTAGTCTTCACCTGCAAATTAGGCTCCCTCTCTTCACCTCTGGCCTCTGCTAAAATAATGTTTAGAGAATCTGCCGGCCAAGCTCAGGTCTCAGCAAGCGAAGTGTTGCTAATGTATAAACCACTGTTGTCATTATTTGCCCAGGAGGGGAAGAAGGCCTTAAAGATTTAGCCAAGGTGTGTAACAGCATCAAGTAGCCCAGTCTTAATTGTATCTGGATAGAGAGATGATGGATGCTATTTTGATCCCACTGACGTTTTCTACTATCCCCTCCCAAGGGCGCTTGCCTTTCTCTCTTTTTGAACATTTTTACCTAGATTCTTCTTGTTTTGTCCAGTGAACAACAGCAGGAAAGCGTGTGATGGGAATGTGAGGGCCTGTGGAGTGGAATGAGTTTCCTTCCTCCTTCACTAACATTCACTAGAGCTTTCATGAATGATGATGTTCTTGTTCCACCACTCATGGCTTCCATTGCTCTGTCAAGTTTCTGAGCAATACAAGTGAATTCCGATTCCTTGGAATGGCCTTGAATTCCTTCACCAAAGAAACCTGTCTGCTACAGATGAGTGGTCTGTTCATTCATGAAACTGGCAACTGTGACATTTCGAAAAGATTAGAGGGGCAGTCAGTGTTGGGTCCAAATGTTAGCTCTGCCATTTGCTGAGTAATATGGGTCAGGTCACCTCCATTTTCCTGCACTTGAATTTTTTTTTTTTTTTTTATCAATAAAGAGAGTCCGTGTCAACCCTGACTTGTGCTCCTTCTCCACAGGTGCGTTTCTGACCTTCCCCATCTCTGCTTCACCTTGTAGAGGACCATCTCTGATCCCACAGGTGGCAAATTCCCAGGTAGTCCGGTCAGCTGACTTCTAACTGGAATTGGCTTCCAGGAGGCACTGGCAGGAGACAGGAGCATGTGTGGAAAGGAGAAGCAAGGAGACTTCTCTTCCTGTCCCTTTCTAAGGGGCTATCTCTAGAGTAGCTGAGCCTCCTCTGTGATTTAGTTACCCTAGAAGATGTGACCCTGGCTCTCAGATCCTCTAAGCCCACCTCTCCCATTTTGTCCCCATTAAATTTCTGCTTTGGGTAATATTTGTGCTGGTCTCATTTCCTACTTTACACGTCGTTGGTTATAAATATTGGAAGCAGTGTGTTTCCCTGGCTAGATCCTGACTGATACAGAGTTGATGATATAGCTTTTGTAAGAGGATGTTGTGAGATTTAAAGAAAATCCTACCCAATTTCTTACTAATGGAAATGCTAAATAAATGTCCACCAAATCCTGTTATCAACTTGGTTTTGTTTTGTTTTGTTTTTGCTTCCCAACAACATTGGGAATTGTTGCCCTTCGATATTCTAAAAATTCTGCAAAACTTAGTGCAGATGTTACTTACTTCATGATGTTCATCCTTAACCAAATAAGATTTTTGTTGATTTTTCTCCCGTAGCACTTTATATATGCATCTCTTGTAGAATTTGGCATATTCTGCCAAGAGTTTAATTATTTATAAATGTACCTTTTCCTGCTAATCTGTAAGGTTCTCGCTGTCCCTCTAATTTTTGTAGCTTTCTCGTACTCATAACACCCAAAAAGGTGCTTTAAAATATTTGCTGAACTGAATGGAATAGAAATGCCCTATTGGTAATTTTCTCTGCAGCTTGATTCCCGTAGTCTGAGAGTTGTTATGGCAGGCACCAAGAATG
Organism: Chlorocebus sabaeus; assembly: GCF_047675955.1. NCBI lineage: Eukaryota > Metazoa > Chordata > Mammalia > Primates > Cercopithecidae > Chlorocebus > Chlorocebus sabaeus. The sequence continues at coordinate 30,949,181 of NC_132921.1, read as the reverse complement.
ACTCTCCTAATCGATGTTGGATGCCTTCTTGATCTGCTAAAAATATTAGTTTTTTGAAGAGTGCAACTGCCCCATACTTTCCTGGGCTTTCATTTTATATCAGGTGTTACCCATCGGGTATTACGTCTATGCTAAATTCACTAGAAGCCTCATAATAACACATTCATCTCAAGATGCAAGGAATGTGAAAAAAACTGTTTTTATAAGTGAATAGAAAATCAGATGTTTGGTTTGTGTTGTCATGTGAGTTTCATAAGCATATATATGAAATAATATATCTAGTGTCTAGAATTGTGCCCATCATATTCTAGGTGCTCAACAAATATTATTAAATGCCTGAATAAATGTGTATTTTGGATAAAGTCTTTACAGAAAATTATATGTTAGTTTTTATCCTTCGGAAATCATTCTCTGTGAATTTCAAATTAATTTTTTCTCTTTTTTGCAATCTCCTTTATTATTTTATTTTTAATTTGAAAGGAAACTCACTCTCACGCTATCTCTTCTATTTTTTTTCCTTGTTCAAATATGTTACCCATTATTTGGCCTTGAAAAAGCTTCCTTAAAACATGATGTGGTTCTGCTTGCTCTTGAAGCTTAATAGTAGGAAAGAAGATAATGGAAGACACCTGTGCCGTGGAATAAAGACAAGTCCTTGTCTTCTTCTCCCTGCTCCCCTGCCTCTAGCACCCTCCCACAAACTAACCTGAAGTTTGTCTGGTCTGGGTGGAGGGAGCTGAAGGTGACTGATTAGAGAACATTATAAATGAAAGGTATTCTAGAGTTTCATGAAAAAAAAAAAAATCCCTTAATAACAGATTAGTAGACTGAGACCAAGGGTGAAGTGAGCCCCCTAAACTCATAGAAGTTAACATATGTCTTAGCTTGGACTACTGTAACAGAATACCACAGACTGTGTGGCTTAAACAACAGACATTTACTTCTCACAGTTCTGGAGGCTGGGACATCCAAGACCAAGGCTCAGGCAGATTTGGTTCTTGATGAGGGCCCACTTCTTGGTCTGCAGACAGCTGTCTTCTCATCGCATACTTACATGGCCCCCTCCCTGTTGCATGTGCAAGGAGGAAGAGAGGGAGAGAAGGAGAGAGAGGATTATCTTTTCGTTTTCTTATGAAATCATTAATTCCATCATGGAGGCCCCACCCAAAGGCCTCATCTCTTAACACCATCACACTGGGGGTTAGTGCTTCAACAGATGAATTTGAAGGGACGTAAGCATTCAGCCCCTAATAACAAAAGAGCCATAATTTTAGTTTTCCTGATTCCCAGTAAAATAGCAAACAGTGGCTATAATTCAATATCACCCCTGGCCAAATTTGACCTTCAGGGATTGCCTTTCTAAGCTATCTTGCTCTAGCCCCAGAACACCAGCTAATTAAGTACATAGATTCTTTGTGACTGTCTAGATATAGGGGCCACTGTAGTTTTTCTTACTCTGACCCTTCCAGCTTTTAAAATGTTTTGTTCTTATAGAGAAAATTTACCCTAAAAATAAAGGGTTCTCTTAACTTACAAAGTATTTTCTTCTAACCTCTTCAAGCTTTAGAACAGTGAGCTAAATTTTCCTGGAGATGCAGGACAGGCTTCTGTCAGCTGGTTTCATCTTCCCTAGGGTCTCTGAGCCAAGGTTTCTTCCATGGACTGTTCCTTTCCATTGAGCATTCTTGCCAAGATTTATGATATAGTAAAGAGAAAAAGAGCCATGTCAACGGTCCTGTGAAGGAAAATGAGATTCTGCTCAATTTAAGGGGACTTTAAATGAATAAAAAAGATCAGCAGGTTAAATACTATGAAGTAGGATAATAGATTAATTTTAGAAAATTTAGGAGTCATCCTAATTACAGGTATAACTGAGTAGAAAGCTGAATAAGTCCCACATAGTTCTTTCATAAGCCATGGCATAATTAAATGACTGTTCATTTTATAGATAAGATATATCTTTGACATTGACATTGTATATTGTGTATTGGGAAATCATCCACTCTGGGCCCTTAACCTGATGTAGACTCATTCTTAGCTAGGAAGAGCCAAGAATATTCAGGCAGGCACAAACTCTCTGAGAACAACCATGAGCTTTGGAAACAAAAATGGTTTCTTCACTTAAAAATAACAGTTCATGGATACTGATATGTATAAGTAACCAGTAGCTCCTCTGGAAGGACTTCACCGCCCCAGCCCTGGTACGGGGTGGTGAAGTCAAGCCACGGATTGGGAGAGTTTAGTCCCACCCTTAAAATAGACATCTTTTCCATCCTAAACCCACTTCTGTAATATGACTGGTTGATGATATTTCCTCAGTTTTATGGACTATCCCCCTAGTGCTTCTCTTCATTCCATATTGTCAAGCCCCTTAGGAAATCCTGGTGCCATTATAGAAGGTCTTTACACAATTTAAATCGGTGCATATGGCAGAAAGCACTACACTTTGTGTATTGTATACTCTCAGCTGAATGGCTTCTCTTAGATGTCCCACAGACGTCTCTCAATCTTCCCTTTTATTGGGTCACTCTGCCCCGTCACTCAGCTCCCCACAATGTATCATCATTGACTCCTGTTTCCTTGACATCTGCATCCAACCTATTACCAAATCCTGTGTATTCTCTCTTGGCACTGTTTCTCATAAGCCTTCTCCCCCCTGATTTCTATCAGTGCCACCTTCGTATTTACTACTTTTTAAAGTGTGTTTTTTTTTCTTTCTTTCTTCCAAAGGGTTTTATTTAAAAAAAGGCTGTATTTTGTCAACTGATTCTTTTTTTTTTTTTTTGAAAAAATTTTTTTTTCTTTTTTATTATTATACTTTGAGTTCTAGGGTACATGTGCATAACGTGCAAGTTTGTTACATATGTATACTTGTGCCATGTTGGTGTGCTGCAGTCATCAACTCGTCAGAACCCATCAACTTGTCATTTACATCAGGTATAACTCCCAGTGCAATCCCTCACCCCTCCCCCTCCCCATGATAGGCCCCGGTGTGTGATGTTCCCCTTCCCGAGTCCAAGTGATCTCATTGTTCAGTTCCCACCTATGAGTGAGAACATGCGGTGTTTGGTTTTCTGTTCTTGTGATAGTTTGCTAAGAATGATGGTTTCCAGCTGCATCCATGTCCCTACAAAGGACACAAACTCATCCTTTTTTATGGCTGCATGGTATTCCATGGTGTATATGTGCCACATTTTCTTAATCCAGTCTGTCACTGATGGACATTTGGGTTGATTCCAAGTCTTTGCTATTGTGAATAGTGCTGCAATAAACATACGTGTGCATGTGTCTTTATAGCAGCATGATTTATAATCCTTTGGGTATATACCCAGTAACGGGATGGCTGGGTCATATGGTACATCTAGTTCTAGATCCTTGAGGAATCGCCATACTGTTTTCCACAATGGTTGAACTAGTTTACAATCCCACCAGCAGTGTAAAAGTGTTCCTATTTCTCCACATCCTCTCCAGCACCTGCTGTTTCCTGACTTTTTAAAGATCGCCATTCTAACTGGTGTGAGATGGTATCTCATTGTGGTTTTGATTTGATTTCTCTGATGGCCAGTGATGATGAGCATTTTTCCATGTGTCTGTTGGCTACATAAATGTCTTCTTTTGAGAAATGTCTGTTCATATCCTTTGCCCACTTTTTGATGGGGTTGTTTGTTTTTTTTCTTGTAAATTTGTTTGAGTTCTTTGTAGGTTCTGGATATTAGCCCTTTGTCAGATGAGTAGATTGCAAAAATTTTCTCCCATTCTGTAGGTTGCCTGTTCACTCTGATGGTAGTTTCTTTTGCTGTGCAGAAGCTCTTTAGTTTAATGAGATCTCATTTGTCAATTTTGGCTTTTGCTGCCGTTGCTTTTGGTGTTTTAGACATGAAGTCTTTGCCCATGCCTATGTCCTGAATGGTACTACCAAGGTTTTCCTCTAGGATTTTTATGGTATTAGGTCTAACATTTAAGTCTCTAATCCATCTTGAATTAATTTTCGTTTAAGGAGTAAGGAAAGGACCCAGTTTCAACTTTCTACTTATGGCTAGCCAATTTTCCCAGCACCATTTATTAAATAGGGAATCCTTTCCCCATTTCTTGTTTTTGTCAAGTTTGTCAAAGATCAGATGGCTGTAGATGTGTGGTATTATTTCTGAGGACTCTGTTCTGTTCCATTGGTCTATATTTCTGTTTTGGTACCAGTACCATGCTGTTTTGGTTACTGTAGCCTTGTAGTATAGTTTGAAGTCAGGTAGCGTGATGCCTCCAGCTTTGTTCTTTTGACTTAGGATTGTCTTGGAGATGCGGGCTCTTTTTTGGTTCCATATGAACTTTAAAGCAGTTTTGTCCAATTCTGTGAAGAAACTCATTGGTAGCTTGATGGGGATGGCATTGAATCTATAAATAACCTTGGGCAGTATGGCCATTTTCACGATATTGATTCTTCCTATCCATGAGCATGGTATGTTCTTCCACTTGTTTGTGTCCTCTTTGATTTCACTGAGCAGTGGTTTGTAGTTCTCCTTGAAGAGGTCCTTTACATCCCTTGTAAGTTGGATTCCTAGGTATTTTATTCTCTTTGAAGCAATTGTGAATGGAAGTTCATTCATGATTTGGCTCTCTGTTTGTCTGTTACTGGTGTATAAGAATGCTTGTGATTTTTGCACATTAATTTTGTATCCTGAGACTTTGCTGAAGTTGCTTATCAGCTTAAGGAGATTTTGGGCTGAGACAATGGGGTTTTCTAAATATACAATCATGTCATCTGCAAACAGGGACAATTTGACTTCTTCTTTTCCTAACTGAATCCCCTTGATTTCTTTCTCTGGCCTGATTGCCCTAGCCAGAACTTCCAACACTATGTTGAATAGGAGTGGTGAGAGAGGGCATCCCTGTCTTGTGCCAGTTTTCAAAGGGAATTTTTCCAGTTTTTGCCCATTCAGTATGATATTGGCTGTGGGTTTGTCATAAATAGCTCTTATTATTTTGAGGTACGTTCCATCAATACCGAATTTATTGAGCGTTTTTAGCATGAAGGGCTGTTGAATTTTGTCAAAAGCCTTTTCTGCATCTATTGAGATAATGATGTGGTTCTTGTCTTTGGTTCTGTTTATATGCTGGATTATGTTTATTGATTTGTGAATGTTGAACCAGCCTTGCATCCCAGGGATGAAGCCCACTTGATCATGGTGGATAAGCTTTTTGATGTGCTGCTGAATCCGGTTTGCCAGTATTTTATTGAGGATTTTTGCATCTATGTTCATCAGGGATATTGGTCTAAAATTCTCTTTTGTTGTGTCTCTGCCAGGCTTTGGTATCACGATGATGTTGGCCTCGTAAAATGAGTTAGGGAGGATTCCCTCTTTTTCTATTGTTTGGAATAGTTTCAGAAGGAATGGTACCAGCTCCTCCTTGTACCTCTGGTAGAATTCGGCTGTGAATCCATCTGGTCCTGGACTTTTTTTGGTTGGTAGGCTATTAATTATTGCCTCAATTTCAGAGCCTGCTATATTGGTCTATTCAGGGATTCAACTTCTTCCTGGTTTAGTCTTGGAAGAGTATAAGTGTCCAGGAAATTATCCATTTCTTCTAGATTTTCCAGTTTATTTGCATAGAGGTGTTTATAGTATTCTCTGATGGTAGTTTGTATTTCTGTGGGGTTGGTGGTGATATCCCCTTTATCATTTTTTATTGCATCTGTTTGATTCTTCTCTCTTTTCTTCTTTATTAGTCTTGCTAGCGGTCTGTCAATTTTGTTGATCTTTTCAAAAAACCAACTCCTGGATTCATTGATTTTTTGGAGGGTTTTTTGTGTTTCTATCTCCTTCAGTTCTGCTCTGATCTTAGTTATTTCTTGCCTTCTGCTAGCTTTCGAATGTGTTTGCTCTTGCTTCTCTAGTTCTTTTAACTGCGATGTTAGAGTGTCAATTTTAGATCTTTCCTGCTTTCTCTTGTGGGCATTTAGTGCTATAAATTTCCCTCTACACACTGCTTTAAATGTGTCCCAGAGATTCTGGTATGTTGTATCTTTGTTCTCATTGGTTTCAAAGAACATCTTTATTTCTGCCTTCATTTTGTTATGTACCCAGTAGTCATTCAGGATCAGGTTGTTCAGTTTCCATGTAGTTGAGCGGTTTTGATTGAGTTTCTTAGTCCTGAGTTCTAGTTTGATTGCACTGTGGTCTGAGAGACAGTTTGTTATAATTTCTGTTCTTGTACATTTGCTGAGGAGTGCTTTACTTCCAATTATGTGGTCAATTTTGGAGTAAGTGCGATGTGGTGCTGAGAAAAATGCATATTCTGTTGATTTGGGGTGGAGAGTTCTATAGATATCTATTAGGTCTGCTTGCTGCAGAGATGAGTTCAATTCCTGGATATCCTTGTTAACTTTCTGTCTCGTTGATCTGTCTAATGTTGACAGTGGAGTGTTGAAGTCTCCCATGATTATTGTATGGGAGTCTAAGTCTCTTTGTAAGTCTCTAAGGACTTGCTTTATGAATCTGGGTGCTCCTGTATTGGGTGCATATATATTTAGGATAGTTAGTTCTTCCTGTTGAATTGATCCTTTTACCATTATGTAATGGCCTTCTTTGTCTCTTTTGATCTTTGATGTTTTAAAGTCTGTTTTATCAGAGACTAGGATTGCGACCCCTGCTTTTTTTTGTTCTCCATTTGCTTGGTAAATCTTCCTCCATCCCTTTATTTTGAGCCTATGTATGTCTCTGCGTGTGAGATGGGTCTCCTGAATAGAGCAGACTGATGGATCTTGACTCTTTATCCAGTTTGCCAGTCTGTGTCTTTTAATTGGACCATTTAGTCCATTTACGTTTAAGGTTAATATTGTTATGTGTGAACTTGATCCTGCCATTATGATATTAACTGGTTATTTTGCTCGTTAGTTGATGCAGTTTCTTCCTAGCCTTGATGGTCTTTACATTTTGGCATGTTTTTGCAATGGCTGGTACCAGTTGTTCCTTTCCATGTTTAGTGCTTCCTTCAGGATCTCATGTAAGCCAGGCCTAGTGGTGACAAAATCTCTAAGCATTTGTTTATCTGTAAAGGATTTTATTTCTCCTTCACTTATGAAACTTAGTTTGGCTGGATATGAAATTCTGGGTTGAAAATTCTTTTCTTTAAGAATGTTGAATATTGGCCCCCACTCTCTTCTGGCTTGGAGAGTTTCTGCCGAGAGATCTGCTGTTAGTCTGATGGGCTTCCCTTTGTGGGTAACCCGACCTTTCTCTCTGGCTGCCCTTAAGATTTTTTCCTTCATTTCAACTTTGGTGAATCTGGCAATTATGTGTCTTGGAGTTGCTCTTCTCGAGGAGTATCTTTGTGGCATTCTCTGTATTTCCTGGATTTGAATGTTGGCCTGTCCTACTAGGTTGGGGAAGTTCTCCTGGATGATATCCTGAAGAGTGTTTTCCAACTTGGTTCCATTTTCCCCCTCCCTTTCAGGCACCCCAATCAGACGTAGATTTGGTCTTTTTACATAATCCCATACTTCTTGCAGGCTTTGTTCATTTCTTTTTCTTCTTTTTTCTTTTGGTTTCTCTTCTCGCTTCATTTCATTCATTTGATCCTCAATCGCTGATACTCTTTCTTCCAGTTGATCGAGTCGGTTACTGAAGCTTGTGCATTTGTCATGTATTTCTCGTGTCATGGTTTTCATCTCTTTCATTTCGTTTATGACCTTCTCTGCATTAATTACTCTAGCCATCAATTCTTCCACTTTTTTTTCAAGATTTTTAGTTTCTTTGCGCTGGGTACGTAATTCCTCCTTTAGCTCTGAGAAGTTTGATGGACTCAAGCCTTCTTCTCTCATCTCGTCAAAGTCATTCTCCGTCCAGCTTTGATCCGTTGCTGGCGATGAGCTGCGCTCCTTTGCCGGGGGAGATGTGCTCTTATTTTTTGAATTTCCAGCTTTTCTGCCCTGCTTTTTCCCCATCTTTGTGGTTTTATCTGCCTCTGGTCTTTGATGATGGTGATGTACTGATGGGGTTTTGGTGTAGGTGTCCTTCCTGTTTGATAGCTTTCCTTCTAACAGTCAGGACCCTCAGCTGTAGGTCTGTTGGAGATTGCTTGAGGTCCACTCCAGACCCTGTTTGCCTGGGTATCAACAGCAGAGGCTGCAGAAGATAGAATATTGCTGAACAGCAAGTGTACCTGTCTGATTCTTGCTTTGGAAGCTTCCTCTCAGGGGTGTACTCCACCCTGTGAGGTGTGGGGTGTCAGACTGCCCCTAGTGGGAGATGTCTCCCAGTTAGGCTACTCAGGGGTCAGGGACCCACTTGAGCAGGCAATCTGTCCCCTCTCAGATCTCAACCTCCTTGTTGGGAGATCCACTGCTCTCTTCAAAGCTGTCAGACAGAGTCGTTTGCTTCTGCAGAGGTTTCTGCTGCGTTTGTTATTGTTTACTGTGCCCTGTCCCCAGAGGTGGAGTCTACAGAGACAGGCAGGTTTCCTTGAGCTGCTGTGAGCTCCACCCAGTTCGAGCTTCCCAGCGGCTTTGTTTACCTACTTAAGCCTCATCAATGGTGGCGCCCCTCCCCCAGCCTCACTGCTGCCTTGCTGGTAGATCACAGACTGCTGTGCTAGCAATGAGGGACGCTCCGTGGGCGTGGGACCCTCCCGGCGAGGTGTGGGATATAATCTCCTAGCGTGCCCGTTTCCTTAAAGCGCAGTATTGGGGTGGGAGTTACCCAATTTTCCAGGTGTTGTGTGTCTCAGTTCCCCAGGCTAGGAAAAGGGATTCCCTTCCCCCTTGCGCTTCCCAGGTGAGGCGATGCCTCAACCTGCTTCAGCTCTCGCTGGTCGGGCTGCAGCAGCTGACCAGCACCGATTGTCCGGCACTCCCTAGTGAGATGAACCCAGTACCTCAGTTGAAAATGCAGAAATCACCGGTCTTCTGTGTCGCTAGCGCTGGGAGGTGGAGACTGGAGCTGTTCCTATTCGGCCATCTTGCTCCACCCCCTAAAGTGTGTTTTTCTCTTTTCCAGAATTTCCTTCCCATTCTATCCCATGAAATTTTTCCAAATTATTCTTTCTGAATGATTCAACCAACATTTCCTAAACCTGTATTATATCCCCAGGGCTAAGTGATCAAAGATGAAAAAATAATGTGCCTTTACTTCAAGGAACTCAGGCTAGCATGAGACAGAGACACACACAGAGACAGTGGAGGATAAGGGTGAAGCATGGAGGCTCAATTCCAATTCTGGCTCTGACTTTTCCCAGCCATGTGATCCTGGGTAATTTAAATGTGCCACGCTTGCAAAACAGGGATAATAGTTTCTACCTAATAGGTTTTCAGGAAGGATGGAATGAGATAATCCATGGAAAGCACTTATAATAGTTCTTCACACATAATACATAATAAACACTAGTCCTTATTATAAAGCAGTGCTCCTCAAACTCTCTGTGGTAAAGGATCATTTTGTAGTTTGTTTACTTGTTGAATGTCTAATGTATCATGAACTGATTTATGGCCCTACTATACTTGACTTGTATGCAACTGACACAACATGTAACTCAATGCTTGAGTTTGACAACAACCAAACAGCTCTACACCCTGTTTAATGAGACAAGTTCATTGCTCACTCACTTGGATGTCAGGGCAAAGTCACATTGTGAACCCGTAACACACAGTTCACTGGTCAGACCAAGCCCTGAACCACAGGGATTGAGGACCACAATAGTAAAATACAGCTGTGGTTATTTACACTTTCTTGCTCATGAGTGACTCCCCATGAGCCATGCAAAATACTTAATGTGATATTTTGAAGTCTTCACACTTAGTGCACATCCCATCTTTCAAGCCTATGTCTCATGATTCCTCTCTGCAAACTTGAGGCTCTAGAACAGTAATTTCAAACAACTTCAGGAATAGGGATGGGGTGGAAGACAATTTACCCTCTTACATATTTTTTTTTAACTCCTGATTATCTGACATCATCTTGCTGATGATGCTTGCTGCTTGTTATTTGTCTTTCCTCAGGAGGAAACTAGTCTGCCTGCATCCCTGATGCCTAGAGCAGTACATGACATATAACAAGTGTTCAATAATGTCTATTGGATGAATAAGTGAGTAATAAAAAGATTATGCTGTTAAACACGTTTAAAATTTAATCTACTTGGCACATTATTCACATTAAAATTTGGAATTTCTTCCTTTTAACACAAAGCAGTTCTTCCTTCTCTTCTTGCCCAGAGTGGTTTTTTCCCCATCCATTTTTCCCCTTATTAAATTTTTGGTTACTGTTAATCCACTAAAACTCAATTGAAGAGTTTCCTCCAACACAGCCTCCAAGAAGCCTTCTCCTGACTTCTCATTATACTGCATGTTATCTCTATTATAGCACTTCTAACATGTTTTATTATTTATGTTGTATGCCCTGTTCTAAATTATAAGGTGACAGAGAACAAGAGCCTGGCATAATTCATATTTGCATTTTTAAAAGTGTTTAACACAGTGTCTAATAGGTAATAAGAAACTTGTGCTGAATTATGCGGAGTATATCTGAATTTCCCAAGATCTATTTATGTCTCATGAACCAGTTCAAGTTCTTCCTCCTTCCTAGAGTTTTTCTGAATATTTTCACCCACAGCAATATAACTGTTCTTTATCCTCACAGCCTTCTTGATATTTAGCTTTTAATTAGCATTTTAAAATTTCATTGATGTTTTTGTTTCCCTAACAAATGTTTATGGTTTTTCTGTTATGTTCAGGGAATTGTTATAGATATCAGGGCAGGTAATGAAGAATAAGAAAACTCTTGCCTTCCATAACGATGCAATAGAATTTTCACTATGTAATTCCAAGTATTGGTGTATGGGTTATTGTTGTTTTCCTTACCCCGAACACAGACACACACACACACACACACACATTTCTGGGATCTTGTTGGCAGAAGTTATTGTGAACCTTCTGCAAAACGTAGCTTACTGTGCCTACAAAACCTAGCAAATAACACAAACGGGATTAATTAGTGTTCCACACACATATCCTGGTATATCCACATGTCACAAGCTTATTATCTCTTATTAGAAGGTAATTATCTGTCTTTTGCAGTGAAATGTGATAACCATGTGACACCGATACTATGGACCCTTAATGCAGGTGAGGTCTGACAATTTTGATATCTTCACCTGTGGAGAAAGCCTGTAATAACCCATGCTCCATAGACCACTGAAATCTGTTGCCTCAAGAAATAATTGGATGCAAATAGAATGTGATAGGAAACATTTACCAGTCAGGTAGAGTAAAAACTTTGTTAATTTGAAATGCAAGAGACCAGAAAAATGAGCTCTGAATTAATTGGGTTTGGATTATCTGATATTTTTATTAAGGGCATTTAGTCATTTAGGCAATAACAGCTGCTGTTTGAATTTTTTTAGTGTTAGCCCTCTGAGGTTTTACTGTCAAGGTATGATTTCTTATGGTGGTAATGTAACTATTAACCTTTGTAGCTGGACATAGATATCGAGCAATCTGCCCAGGTTTATCACCAGCATACCCGTGTTTCCCTCTATCAGTGTTGTTTGATTTCATTTGTATTTTTACTAACTGCCACTATCAGTGATTCTCTCCAACTTAATTCTCTCCTCTCTGGATAGCACGGAAGATCGATGGGAATCTTTCAAGCAACCAGAGGAAAAGGCCATCTGATTGTCTGCTGCTTATATTTCAAGTCTTCTTAGTATTTAATTGCATAGCCGATCCATTGCTTTATTTGAATGATAAATATTGTAGAAGTGTAACCATTAGAAAGTGTGAAGGAACAATAAGTCCCTGACAAGGTAGAAAGTTCTTTTAGGACCATTCTAAATCATTTTCGAAAGGTGATATTCATAACACAAAATCCAAGTTTACGTGTGGTGTTCTCTAAATAGACAGAACACAAAATCCACTAGAATATGTTCATGAGTCATCTTAAATTTGAAAACTTTGCTTTGATGATTCTGTTAGGAAAGGAGAAGTGACAGCTTACTGGCAGAATTTAAGGTTTGCTTATTCTGCTTAGCTAAATCGATCAACAGCCTACCGTTTAGTAAGAAAGACAAGGTAACTACACATAAAAGGTAACAACATAAAAATAGCCCAGAGCAATATACTGCAAGTATCAAGTTAGCAATAGAGGCAATTCTTGTAAGAATTTAGGTAGAGATTCTGATTACATGTGAGGACAGTACTGACTTCCCAAAATTCAAATAATGCTTAACATACAATGGGTACCAAATACATTCTTACTGAACAACTGATCGGCTTTCCTAATGTGGCAAGACTGATTTCATTATTAATGGCAGATTTCTAATTTATTTATTAATACATATCTACTTGTAATATAAGTAACATGCTTCCATTCTACATTTATTTATGCTAACCAGTCTCATAGTGTTTCAAAGCCAGAAGGGATTCTCTGATGTAGTGCTGCTGTTGTACAACAGTAGAGATGAGTTGCCTGGTTTGTGTCCCAGAGGCAGGGTTGGGGGTAGAAGGACTGGTCTACCAGATCAGAGTCCGGCTTCCCCAAATGAAACTCCTAGGGTCAATTTTATCTTTCTCCATGGTCATAGCCCAAGTCCATTCATTCAACTTTACGGAAGAGTGCTATATGCACATAATCTAACTAGAGTTGGACATAAAGTGTACCCCTTTTTAAAATTTTCTTTCTCAAATTTTTAAAATTTCTTTTTATCATTTTTTTTCTCCTATTTTTTTCCCCATCATGGAAATTCTTCTGTTTATGGAATAGATGAACATGGACACTCAGGGTAATTTGTATTAGTCTTGTGTCAAATGAATGGATATAGTTTTCACGATCCTTTAGACAAACATAAGCACCGATTACTGAAAATACATTTTTGGCTCACAAGGAGGGTTGATTTTACAGGCTTCCCCTCAAAGTGGGCTGACTTCAGACTAATGACCTTGAGATGAAGGCCTCCATAACTCAAACCCACTGAGCCATCCAATATCTGGATATTTTACCATGTATAGGATATAGAGAGATCATCCAACTGACCTGGCTCCATCCTTGAATGAGCTAGAGTTTGCTTTCTCTTTAAGAATTCCTAATCAGTTCAAAGTTTCCTTTTAAAATGTTACATGGCACTGATTAAAGTTTTGGGGTTGAATAAACTTTAGCTACCTGTGGACAAATGCAGTCTTCTGACATTATCACTGTTAGAGGCATGGCTGACTCAAATAGCCTATCTGGGTCTTGACTCTAAATAGCTTTCCAAAAGTAGTATTTTGAAGAGCTTGGTGTAATATGCTTAGAGTGCAATAAAAGAATGTTCTCTTAACAAGGTCTTAAAATTCCAGGGGAAAAGTGCTTGACTAAGTATATTGGAGATTTCCTTGAACTGAAAGCTTCAGAAAATGGGCTTGAACTACAATTGCCACAAGTAGTAGAAGATCATGAAATGAGAATAAAAAAAGAGAATGTAATTCTGGGATAAAAGAAAGGCAGAGTAAAATTCCAAGAAGGAATTTCAATGCAGTTATCATTTATGTAGTGCTTGCTGTGTGTTTTCAATGAAAAGCCTCTATAGACACTAACCACCTAACCTTTATCATAACTCTGTATGGTGGGTTATAACATTACATTTTTTTTACAAACAGAAAAATAGAGGGATTATCTAACCTACCCAGGCTTAGTCAACAGGTAAGTGGCAAAGGTGGGTTTGAACCCACGAAGGTAGACTGCAAAGTCAATAAAATGCAACACTACGTGCTGCTCCCTGTTCTCAGGGAGCCAAGTTATAAGGCCAGAACTAGTGACCAAGTTGAAAGAAAAAGTATTTGGTGACCAATTAGAGGATAGTTCAGAACTGCATTACTGGACATGTCAGAAAGAGAAGGATGAAACAGGCAGTGGAGGAGGGAGCTGCATGACTTGAAAGGATAGGAAAGCAGTAAGCTTGGCAGCCAGACAAGCAGTCTAGGAACGCAAATGCAGACACTAAAGCCAGAAAACACCCATGCAGAAGCAGTTCAAAGACCCAGTGTCCCTGCAAACAGTCCAGGGTTTGCTGGGAGTTGGATAGCAGGCTTGACTACTCTACTGTGGGGGTATTTTTATTCTAAGAACAAATATCCTCACTAACATGAAAGCTCCTGGCTACTTCCTGCTGATGTAGAATAGAATCACAAGACAGAGGCAGCTCACATCCCAGAGAAGAGTAGATAATTGGGTGCTGAGTGGGAAGAAGGAGGGGATTGTAAGATCCTGATAATTAATTTAGAGACTCAGGACAATGACATGATCCTCATGACTTCTCTGTGGCTTTCCCAATGTTTCTTTCAAATCAATCTCTTGCAGTTGCTGACTCTTCCTCTCTGTCTCAGTCTAGGGAAGTCACCCTACAGATGGAATATGGATTTCTGAGGACCTTTTTTTTTTTTTTCAGAAAGGTCTCTGAAGTTGTGATGCTCTGATTCTCAGGATTCCCTCTCCTCCTGAGACGATTCTGTTCAACATGTCAAGTGCTTCTATCATCTATTGATTTAAAGAAATAAGGCAGGGTGGCTGACTGTCCCTTGGGGATTCCTGCTGTTCATGGGTAATTGTTTTGATGTTCCTATCCCCTACGCAGACTTTCCACACTTTCAGACTCTGGTTCTGCCAAGCCTGTCAGCTACTGGGAATTCTTGTGTCTGACCAAGCAAATCTTTGATTTCTCTCCTTACCTCTGGGCTGCTCACCTGCTTTGCCCAGAACAGTGAGGTGTAGAAATGGCTGAAAAGAGCCTAGTCTTGCCTGATGTTATTGACCTCTGTTAGTCATGGTCTTGCTCAGAGAGGAGAAGCTGCTATCAATAAGCACTAAGCAACATTTCTTTCCTTTGGATTCCTTTAGTCATGCTACATGGTGTCTAGACACACCACATGACTTATGGGCAGAGCAACCAGTGTGGATTCAGGTGTATGACAGTCAGCTACTGACAATCAGCTCTCTAACCATCAGAAAAGGAAGCACTTGTTTTCAATTTCTGCTTGATTACTCTCATTTTGATTGGGTTTTACCCTATTGCTGTGCAGCAAATGTAGCCAAGCTGATTTCACTTCCAGAGATATTGAACTGGTAAGTAAAATTCCTGAGTGATCATAGTACACAACTGTGTGAAGTACAGGATTAAAAATCTTGCAGTGACTTGGTTTTCTCTTCTGTAAAATGGGATTAGTTCATGATAAACAGAAATTGTACATGCAAGCCGGGCGCAGTGGCTCAAGCCTCTAATCCCAGCACTTTGGGAGGCCGAGATGGGGGGATCACAAGGTCAGGAAATCGAGACCATCCTGGCTAACACGGTGAAACCCCATCTCTACTAAAAAATACAAAAAACTAGCCGGGCGAGGTGGCGGGCGCCTGTAGTCCCTGCTACTCGGGAGGCTGAGGCAGGAGAATGACGTGAACCCGGAAAGTGGAGCTTGCAGTGAGCTGAGATGGTGCCACTGCACTCCAGCCTGGGAGACAGAGCGAGACTCCGTCTCAAAAAAAAAAAAAAAAAGAATTTGTACACGCATTAGATTGTTCTTAAACTGTGTTGCTGCATAGATTTGAGACTCAGCTGAAAATCAGAGAACATTTATTTCCCAGACAATTCATGTTACTGGAAATCTCCTAGAGTCAAGACCCAAAGAAATATTCACAAGGCTTTCCATATGTTAAGTTTGGCAGGATTATAAAATAAAAAGCATGCTTGAAAAATCGTTTAGATGGTTGATGTGAATATGCAGCCTGAGATCCAGCAGATTTTCAGGAAAATGTGGTGCAAGTACTTTGAACGATTCAATTTTGCACTTCAGCTACTTCTAGCCTCCTTCAGAATTTGACACCATCTACAGCATAAAAAAAAAAAAAAAAAAAAGGGTCTGTATTCAAAAATATGCCTACCACATAAAAATGTGGGGGACTTAAATCAGACAAAGTTGTACTTTTCAAAAAATTGGGCTAACAAGCTTCAAAGAAGGAAGACAGTGTTAGGAGTGACAGCTCAGAAAATGAGACCAATTGGATGAAGATATACTTTGTACACATACAAACTTCAACATGTTTGTGTTCAACATGTTTTTCCTTTTTCTCTCCCATTGTATCTCCTTTTAAAAAATGAACTGCTACCTAGGCTGGACTTGGTGGTTCATTCCTGTAATCTCAGCACTTTGGGAGGCCATGATGGGAGAATCGCTTAATGAGACGAGCTTGACACCAATCTGGGCAACATAGTGAGACCCCATTTCTACTATAAAAGAGAGTTTGCCGGGTATGGTGGTGTGCTTATAGTCCCAGCTACTCATGAGGCTGAGGTGAGAGGATTGTTTGAGCCCAGGAATTTGAGGTTACAGTGAGTGATGATTGCACCACTGCATTCCAGCCTGGGTGACAGCAAGTCCGTGTCTCAATCTAACTGCATTAGATGAAGTTAGATGACCCTAACTTCAAAAGCATATAAGAACTGAAGCTATTTGAAAATAACCCCACTGAAGCAGGCTACTAACATTAGTTAAAACTCATGAGATTAAAGGGAGTGCTTGCCCCCTGCACCACGGGTTTTCAAAGAGAGGTCTCTGGACCAACTGCAGGAGCATCACCTGGCTCCACTCTACACCTACAGACTCAGAAACCCTGAAGGTGGGCCTGGCAAGCTGTGCCTCTCAGATTCTCCAGGGGACTCTGACATGCCTTACCTCAGGTTTGAGAACAAATTAACCTTAGCTTCATGTTGTAATCACCTGGTGAGGTTTGTTGATTGATTTTTTTTTTTTTTTTAATATGCAGAGTTTCTACCTCCAGAGACTCTGAAGTGATTGATCATGAGTGCAGCCTCTAGAGATTTTATAAAGCTCCCCAAGGGAGCTTTGTAAGATTTACCAGTCGTAAATCTTGCTGCTAAAAGTTTGAGGAACTTTTGAAACTGTATTGTAGATGAAACGCACCTGGCGATTCTGCGAAAATAAAGATGCAATTTCTCAGGGCTGGGACAGGGCCCAGATCTAATAAGCTTCCCAGTGACACTGACTTTGCTGGTGGGAGGACCACAGTCTGAATCTCAGGCCCAGAGTGATACTGATCATTGCTCCCCAACACGTCGTGGAAGCTCATGGCCAGCCAAGGTCCACCCCTTGCTGCATTTAACAACTGACTCCATTGAATTGGAAACTGTAGAGCATCAATGGTGTTAGTTTCCGAACAATGTAACCTGTTTACAACTTATGTAACGTACTATAATTTAATTACTTTTTACTGTCTAAATTTATTTTTTTAGATTTTAGTTAAATATTTTAAAGGCCAATAAAACACTAGTGTGAAAAGAAACATTTTTCTTCCCCTATGTTACTCTTATAAGTTAAAAACTTTTAAGTCTCAATAGAAAAAAAATGTACTAGGGAGGCAAAAAAAAGCCATCCAATTAATTAGACATAAAGCATTATTTTATGACACTGTGTGACAAAACTCTAGGCAGATTCTGCATTGAGAATGCTTTGTCAGTGATTTTAAAATTCTTTGGTTAAAGAAATGGAAAGTGAAATATCAAGGGCGTGGTTCATATAATGCAGGTGATTTGTAATTCCAGTCGGGAGACCCACCCTAAAAATTTCTGATCATATATCAAAAGTTTTGTAAATAGATCAAAACTTATGTTTCATTTAAAATATTTTATACTTGTATCTACTATTTTAATTCCTGCTTTAATGGATTTTATTGGCTCACTACTAGTCTTGATTGTGCCAGGTAAAGGGGCTCCATTGTAATTTTGTTTTATAAGAATATTGCTAATCACTATCGTGCATAGAACATTAGCTGCATGTCAGGAACCATGAAAGTGTTCGGCATTTATTTTAGCCAATCCTCACGAGAGTCCAGGAAATAATATTAATATTCTTATTTTAAAGCTGAAGAATGCAGCGGGTTTTTTTCTGTTCTCACAATTTACTAACATCCCAAAATTCAGGACAGACTAAGAAATATAAGATTGCTCATAGTCTAATAAATTTGTTTAAAACAAACATTCAAAGCACAGTGAATAATGCGTGCATACTTATTACTTGATATGAGAAGGCAAATCTACTTATAGATAATACGTTGTTGTGTTCTGAGTCAACAAAGGGCTTGGGTGGTTACAGAAGGTGAAAGGCAGAAGGTAATAACCCTTCACAATCTAGATTTCAAGTTTCACCCCCACCTCCAGTGTGCATACACACACACACACACACTCACACACACGGTGGCCCAGGTGCAGTGGCTTCTCTACATTCCTCATGTGCCTATATCTACCTGACTTTCCTCATGCCATCTCCTTTCCCTGATGTGAAAGGAAAATATCTTGGGCCCTCGAAATCATTAAGCTAAAGGAAAATGTCAAGCTGGGAACCACTCAGGGCAAACCTGCTTCCTATTCTATTCAAAATTACCCCTCTACTCATTGAGATAAATGCATATCTGATTGCCTCCTTTGGAAAGGCTAATCAGAAACTCAAAAGAATGCAACCATTTGTCTTTATGGACCTAGGACCTGGAAGCCGTGAGTCCTCTGGCTTTTGCTTCGCGTTGTCTTGCCTTTCTGCACTGAACCAACATTCTTCTATGTCCATTGAGGTCTCATGTCTCCCTGAAATGTATAAAACCAAGCTGTGCTCTGACCACGTTGGTTATATGTCATCAGGACTTCCTGAGGCCGTGTCAGGGGTGCACGTCCTCAACTTTTGCAAAATAAACTTTCTAAGTTAACTGAGATATCTCTCAAATTTTTGAGGTTCACACTGACATACGCTTTCACCTCTTTTTTCACTCAGGAAACTTCGATTTAGCCCTTAAGATTAAGTAGTTCCTCGCCTCAGAACACTTAACCAAGTGAATCACTCTGTCTCAAATAACAGTATGTGGAGAAAATAACTAGTTAGTAGAAGCTCTGCGTGAGAAAGGTGGATTTGGCAGAAGTAGTTCATTCAACAAGCAGCTGTTAGGCACCTGCTCTGTGACCACCATAGGTGTGGCAGTCACAGTGCTTGCTTTACAGAACCTCCATGCTGGTATTGCCAGGTGACCTGTTTCTGTGTCGTTCCCATGTTCCACTTCCTCCCTGTTTTGCCTGCACTTCCTGAGTTTTCTATACTTAGCTCCAGGCTTCAGTTTTAGGTAACACACTGACTTTTGGGCCTCTCAAGTTCTCTGTGCAACTTCCCAAGAGCAGCCTGGTCATCCAGTCTGTCATTTAGGAAATATGATTCTATATTCAACACATTGTTTCATTATATGAGTCTTGCAATCTCCTGATTTTCGTCTCTTCTAAGCCCTAAATTATTCCAGAGACTAGTGTCTCTCCTTTGTTGCCCCTTAAACCGTTTATCATGCATCTTTTGGATTGTCCAAGTTCTATATGCAACCTCTCTTTATTGTGCACACTTTCAGATCAAATACTGTCTTATTTATCTTCACTTTCACATTCTGCTTTTCTATTTTTTTATTAATGTAAAATACACATAACATAAAATTCACCATTTAAACCATTTTTTAAGTGTATGCTTCAATGGCATTAAGTACATTCACATTGTTTTGCAACCATTACCACCATCCATCTCCAGAACCTTTTTATCATTTCTATGAAATTTTGTACCCATTAAATAGGAACTCCCCATTACCCCGCTCCTCGATCCTTGGTAACATTTATTCCACTGTCTCTATGAATCTACATATTCTAGCTACTTCAAATGAAATCATATTCTTTGTCCTTTTATGTGTGGTTTATTTCAGGTAGCGTAATGTTTTCAAGTTACATCCATGTTGTAGTATGTATCAGCATTGCACTCCATGTTAAAGTGGAATAACACTTCATTGTATATAGACCACATTTTGTTTATCCATTCAGTTGTTGGATGTTGGGGTTGTTTCCACCTTTTGATGATTGTGGATAATGTTGCTTTGAACATGGACGTACAAATATGTTTTCAAATCCCTGCTTTTAATTCTTTTGGGTCACATTTTGTGTTTAAACTAGGTTCTAGCACAATGATTATTTCAATGATGCAGAAAAATGAAGGAATGACTTATTGAATAAATGATAAAGAAATGTTTTTCAAGCACCATATAATTTATATTTTTTCAAATTTCCATTACTTCTCACATTTCTTTTTTATCCTTTTCTAACCTCAAACCACCAACAAAAAATATACACAATGTTGAAAATTTAGATTTTCTGTAAATATAAATGTCATAATTTTCTGTTCTAAATTTTTTCAGAAATTTATAATTTCTAATCGAAAGAAGGTAGGACATTCCTGGGATCTTCAGGAAGATGATTGCTCAGAGTGACTCAAAATAAGGAGAGGAGCCAGAGAATGTATGGAAGCTGCATCCCAACCAGAGATCCAGATTTCAGGAAGCCAAAAGAGTTGCTAGGTTCCACTTGCCTGGGGCCACAACAATGAAGCCAAGAACATAGAGAGTCAGGCATTTGTGATAACATGGTTTTGAGCAAGAGTCAACCAAGAGGGAGAGCAAGAGAGTCCAAATAAACTGCAGTAAAAGGTACCATGTAAGCTGGGTGCAGAGGTGCATGCCTGGAATCCCAGCACTTTGGGAGGCTGAGACTAGTGGATCACACAAGGTCAGGAGTTCAAGACCAGCTTGGCCAACATTGTGAAACCCCATCTCTACTAAAAATACAAAAATTAGCTGGGCGTGGTGGCACAGGAGAATTTCTTGAACCTGGAAATGTCTCACCACTGCACTCCAGCCTGGAAGATAGTACGAGACTCTGTCTCAAAAAAAAAAAAAAAAAAAAAAAAAAAAGGGGGCCATGTGGTTGGGTGCTGTGGCTAACCAAGTGCAAGCCTTGTGGTAGTCTATGCAGGATCCTTTCCTGTCTCCACTGTACAATCTGGCTATCTAAGAAAAAAGGCTGAGAAGGTAGAACAAGTCTATTGAGGTGTCTTAAAGCTGTGGCACTTTACCAGGGCTCCTCCTGTCCTTCCTCTTCCCAGGGGACATTTGGGAATGCAGTTGCTATAATGGGGTTGGGGATTTCCATTAGCATAGTAGGTAGAGGCTACAGATGCTAAATATTTTTGAATGCACGTAACAGCCCCCTGAATCTAAAAACTAGCTCAAAACATGAATAGTCCTAGGGTTGAGAAACCTTTTCTGAAAAGAGTTCCTCACTTTACAGAAAGATGAAGTGACTTATCCAAGACCCCACTGCCAGTCAGAACTACAGCTGGCATGCCTTGACCCCAAGCCAGGTGCTTTTGTCACTGATATTCCCAGTGTGGGCTTTGAAGCTTGATTATTCCCAAAGTACTTGTATGAACCTGAATAGAATGAGCTACTTTTTTTTTTTTTTTTTAAAGAAACTCAGCATATAGCACTTTCTCTGCTGAATATATAAACTATGCAACCCAATAATTGCTTTCTCTTCTACTTTCATAGGAAATTTTCTCAGAAATAATACGTTGATATTTGCCAAGTGCTTTGAGCTCCTTTTGAAAGAGGTGTTAAAAACTTCTCTAAATTATTTTTATCACCTCTATAAAATTTAAAAGCAAAGTATCATTCCTTGTCAAAAGCAGACTTTACCTTGATTTTCTTCAATTATAACCTCTGATTAGCTATTGAAACTCTCTGATTATAGGCTGACATTGTACAATCCTAGGCATCATACTAGTTAAATCTATGAAATAATTTATTGTAGCCTGACAAGACTGTGAACTATTCTTGTGGTTTGTAACAGAGCTTCAAAATCACGTAAAAGATTTGCTGCTAAAACTCTCCTTGTTTCAAATATGAGGTCAATGCTAAGGCTTTGTATATTGATTAATACTGTCAATTTGATTTATTAACTTCCTAATTACTAGGAAAGATTTCTAAGAGTTTAGCAGTCTTCATGAGAAACTATCACACTAGAAGGAACCTTGAGAAGTCTTCATCATTTCTATACCTGCTTTCAAGAAGGACCACAACGTGATGAAGTCCAGTTTCTCCCACCATCACTCCCCTATGAATATCCTTTCACTTTTCTTGGATGATACAATTTAATACACTTTTTAAGTGTCCTCCATCATGACAGTCCATTTTCCTCTCTAAATAGAAGATGGGAGGAGCAAAATAAAGAACTGAGCTATCCTGGAAGTTAGTAACATTGGACCACAGGTGACCTGTGTCCTAATCTATGGCCCAGAGGAGACTACATTACTAATGAGGGTTCAATTACAAGGCATCTGCATGCTCAGGCAAGTTGATTTTAGAGGGTCTCTGAGGAAAAAATGGTCAATAAGGCCATCTTACCTCTGCCAACTGTGAAGTGCACAGATCATTACCAGAGAGGAATTGCTTCTCCTTCTGAAGGTCCCTTGGGCCCACTTAGCCAAATTTGTACCTCAGTGTGCTCCTACTGCAGCTGCAGCTTCCCCAGGTATTAGGCCAACAGGAGCAGCAGTCACCAGGTTGTAAGGTTGGCACCCAGGGAATCTTTTTTTTTTTGAAATTGCATTTACACAGTAAGCCAGCTTGGGGTTTTATTTAGATTGTGTGCTTGTCAAGGAATGGCTTGGGAAGGCCAGTGGTGATTATAGAGGGGCTAAGATCTCCCAAATCACTTTTTGATTCAGCTACTATTTGAACTTGAAACTGAGATCTGCTAGAATAGGAGTGAGAGCAGAGTCTAGACATCAGGGTCGGAGCGCTGCAGTATTAGAAGTTATTCTCATTGCAAATTGTTATAAACCATAGATGATTAATCCAGGGCTATATTTATTATAATTCTCTGAGCTCTAAGCTTTCTGTTGGCCTTTTCTTCTTCTTCCCAATTCCTCAACTTGGACATTCCTTACAATCCTGGCTATTACTCTCTGCTGCATTCTTCTTACATTCACCTTTAGAGATGTCGTTCATTAGCTACAAAATCTCAGATCAGGTGACCCCAAATCTATATCCTTCCATCTGCCTACTTGCACAGCCCCAGCCTGGAGTTCCCAGCTGTCTGGTTGAGTACATCACCTGCACGCTGTCCTGACATCTGAATGTGTCTGAAGCCACAGTCATTGGCTTATTCTCCAAATCATCACTTTTTCTGGCTTTCCCCATTTTTCCTCCCAGTAGGGGTCTCTATCTTCCACCCTCTGATCAGAAGCCTGAGGTGTCTTGTATTCTGTCATTTATTTGCTCCCTAAATCTAGTTTTATTGACTTTTTCCTTCCAGAACCCATTAATCTGATCCTTTCTCAATTCTACTCCCTCACTCTGGCTCTCACCACTTGATACCATGTATGACTAGAGCTTCTGTGCCTGACTAGTCTCATGCTCTTTCTTCTCATTTAATCCACCTGAGAATGATGAAAACGTTTCTAAAATGCCACTTCAGAGGATTTTTTTCCAGTAAATAGTCAACATATATTTATTGAGTGTCCTCTACATGCTAGCAGGCACCATGCTATGTGCCTGTTATTGAACGATTTTTAAAAAGACAATGTTTCTGCTTTCGTTGATTTTAGTGTATAAGGTAGAAGAACACAATTAAAATTAAAATAAGAAGAAACTTATCACTAATAATTTTAATTTAGTAAATGCTATAAGAAAATAAAAACACACTAGAATGGCAGAATAAATGGGACCTAAGGTGGTGGCAACTAAGGAAGGACCTAAAAGTTAAGAAGAGCCCAGTTGTGATCTAGAGCTTCATTTCTTTCCATAAAGTTGAGCTGAAATTTCGTATCTAAAATAAAGGCACTATTTTTTAGACTTTTTCATTGCTCCCTTTATAAACCCCATATGTCAATTCAAGTAGCCCATATGTTATTGCTGAATTCTGTTTTGCACATTCCTGTCTATATATCTTTATCATGAATTTCTTTTTGTGAATCTCTGTTGCCCGCCTCCATCTCTTTCTATTAAGATCATGCCTACATTTCAGTGGAGAACTCAAATATACCTATTTCATAAAACATTCATTGGTAACCATAGGTGGAAACTATCTCTTCATTTTCTGGACTGCCATCAAATTATTATTTTTGCATTTCCCTTGTAGCATTTATCTTATGCTCCAGTACACAGTAAATATTTGAGTGCATGCTTTACTCCCCTGCCAATTTTTACATGATTACATCATATTTTTTGTCCTCTGAGATTGTCTAGTACAGTTTCTTAATCTATATAAGCATTCAATAATCATTCATTGAATTAATAAATAAGCTATCTTTAAAGAGCATATCAATCAGAATCATATCCAGTGACTGGCACAGGAAAGGGATGTGTTCTACTGCTGTATACATTCCTAGCACTTTGCACATTGCCAAGCAAATAAGAGATGTTCAAAACATGTTTATCTAACTAATGGTCCAAAAGTCCTAGAACACACAGAATGTCAACAGCAAGGAGTAGACTGATCCTCGTGTTTGCTAATTCTTGGGTTCCCTTGTGTAGGCTGAGAGTTTGCCAACCACAGAACATCTCCAATAAACCCACTTATTTTTGGCCTGGCTATTTCCATAATGTCAGTATGAACTGGATGCTGCAAGTGTGTGGTGCCTTCCTTGTCATTGGTAATCACTTTGTTTGCTGAATACTACAAAACATTTGGGAGAGTTTTTACCCTTTTGTGAAAATCACACATAGAAATATAGTATCATTTCAATGCTTCAAAGTTTTGACTTAGTGACACAGCCAAACCCTCTGTCTTCCACAACTGTGTTCTTTCCTTTCTTCAAAGCCAAGCTGGATAAAATAAACCCTACAGATGCTGTTCTGAATGTATGTTCATCAGCATAGACAGCATATGCGGGGAGCAAGAGAAAAAAATAGACAGCATCACAACAGCCTGTTGGAGGGACTAACAACAACCAGTGGAAGTGTCTCCACAGGGCTGTGTCTCCAGAGGGCTGTGTCTCCAAAGGGCTGTATCTCCATAGGGCTGTATCTCAATAGGGCTGAAACGTGAGACCTTAAGACATGAAAAGGTTTAGTATAAAGTTAGTTCAGCAGGTGAAAAGTTATAGGAGCCAAAAATGCCCATTGCCCATTCCTGGGGAACAAAAGCAACAGCAACAACTAAAGGATAGAAGGAAAGAAAGGGAGAAAGGAGAGAGGAAGGAAAGAAGGAAGGAAGGAAGGAAGGAAGGAAGGAAGGAAGGAAGGAAGGAAGGAAGGAAGGAAGGGAAGGAGGGAGGGAGGGAGGGAAAGAGGGAGGGGAGGAGGAAGGGAGGAAAAAAGGGTAAGAAAGAGGGAGGGAAAACGTTTTTTATTTGATTCTCATGTATAGTAACTTGAGCATGAAAGACACTCCCTGGTTAAATTAGCCAAGATTGGAGTCCTCATTATTATGGGAGAAAATTGAGCCATTAAAATAATTATTCTAAAATGCATATGTTGATGATAATAAGATATGTTTTATTGCCTCTCTCTTTCAGGTTATTGAAATCCCCTAAGAACCATTATCTTATTAAGTCTTATTATATGGTTATAAGGTTGGAGTTGGGAAAATTATTCCTTCTTTGCAGTCTAGCAGATAAGGAAAGAGAGTTGTGTGAGTTGTCCCAACCACTCAGCAACAAAAATTAACAGGAGAAATTGTACTGGGGTTCAAAGGTGTCCATTCTTGAGCTAATAAATTTCCCCTTTGTAGTCTATCTTGATTTATGGGTAGCTATTGGCTGACACGTTTGAATAAATCCAAAGTGCCTCATTTAAAAGTTTTTGTAGCTTTGCTTATTTCTTTGTTTCTAAGAATTAAAATAACAAAAACAAAGCTAAACAAAGGAACGACAACAACAACAACAACAACAAACCATTTTGTCTCAAATAAACCAAAATCTTGCATATAAAAGTATAAGCCAGGTAGATTATTACCCTTGAAAATCCTTATATTAGTGGCACAATTATTTTCCCCCAAGGAGAAGGTTTCCCTTAAACCCCAAGAGGCAATGCATTCTGACTTGTAAGCATTTCTTCTCTTTGTCTATCATGATCCCTTTATTTTTTCCCCATTCAGTCAGACAGATGCTGACTGAATTTGGTGACTTGGACCATTGACGTTTTCTGTGCCTTCATTTCACTTCCCTTTTCTTCATTATATTCCTGTAGACATACAGCATTATGCTCTTTGTGGCTACCTCTTTTTCTTGGGCTTATTAGAAAGCTCTTCTGGAGGTGTCGACTGCTTGAAGTAATTGAATTAATCAATTACACTCTGGTTCTACATTTTCAGGGTTAAAGACATGTTGATTTGACATCGAAAACTCTGAAAGCCTTTCCGTTTACATCAGAATCTCTTCTCTATCAAGTGAAATTTTTGCACTTGGATTTCCTTCCTCGCTTTTCCCTCTCGAGGCTATTAACACGTAGATAGTGTCTTTTGTAGATAAAATCACCCCTGACTATCACCGTCTCTTTCCCACCTGCAATCCTAATCTTTCATTTTTGATGTCACAACCATCTTCAGAGTAACAACCTGACATGTT
The DNA here is from genome assembly GCF_047675955.1 of Chlorocebus sabaeus. NCBI lineage: Eukaryota > Metazoa > Chordata > Mammalia > Primates > Cercopithecidae > Chlorocebus > Chlorocebus sabaeus. Next base: position 30,922,738 of record NC_132921.1, on the reverse strand, counting down.
ATAACCACTTGACATGCTTGAAAAAGATGGAATATATTTTTAGCTGCCTAATTTTATACAGCCTTTGGAGAAATAAGCCTGCTATGTAGACAGTTTATTTCTATTCTCAATTGATGACAGAAGAGTAAGGAAGAGACGTTTTTCAAGTGGTTTCTCTTTAATGACCGTATAATTTTAGGACTTCAAAGTTTTTATGAAAATATACAATAGAATGGGTCCTCCAAATGCTAAAATTCTTAGGAAATACTAGAAGAAATGCTATAATAAAAGGCATGTTGGTGAGAGAGACAATGAAAGATGAAGCATTTGAGGTTGTTAGATGTGGAAGATATAATATCGTGCTTTCAGAGAATTGCAGTTCTTTTGAGCTCTCTTGTACTTTTTACAATTCAACTGCATCCACCTGCTATCCATGGCCTACAGACACCATTTCCTCTCTGCAACTTTCTGGGTTCCATATCCATGTTTCTAAGCAAACTGCTTTTTTGACACAGAGCCTCACTCTGTTGCCCAGGCTGGAGTGCAGTGGTGCAATCCTAGCTCACTGCAGCCTCTGCCTCCAGAGTTCAAGTGATTCTCATGCCTCAGCCTCCCGAGTAGCGGGCATTACAGGTGTGTTCCAGCACACTGGGCTAATTTTTTATACTTTTAGTAGAGATGGGGTTTCACTATGTTGGCCAGGCTGGTCTTGAACTCCTGGCCTCAAGTGAATCACCCACCTCGGCTTCCCAGCAAACCCGTTTCTAACACCTTCCCTGGTCTTGTTCTTTCGGATCTTACTATTTTCTCCTTTGTTGATGGTTTTTGTAAATCTCGGTCTAAAGTCACCTATCAATTCCCCACTACGCAGAGGCAGTGCCCTTTGAAACTCAATGTAGAGCCCTGTGGAACCACCTATAAGAGGCTTCCCATGTAGAAGAGTAAGCCATACCTTGTGGCTGGACCACCCTGTGTCTCTCAGTCTCTTGTCCCGGCTTCTGCTTCTCCCTAGTTATCAGTGCATTCCTCATCCAAAATGTCAGCAGAAACAGGAAAGTTGTGAATCCTAACCTCATATTCATTTTAGATGTTTTCTCTCTTCTTAAACAAATTACACAAATGGGATTCTCTCTTTCCTTCTCCTGTTATTGTATTTATTTATCTTATTGGAGACTTAAAGGAGTCAGTGTCCCCTTTTACATGTGACCATCCACATGGAGTCATTTAGAATCACTTTGGTGATCTCAGTCTGTGGGTCAGTAGGCTGCTACTATACCTCCAGTGAAGGCTGGAAGTATAGCTCACCTGAGAGCAGGTTATCCAGGTGAAGACAAGAGGTCCAAAGTGAGAAAAGGTAACATAAATAAAGTTCAAGAGGCCTGTGGAAGTAGCCTGAGAATGTACCAGGTAATGAAGCAAAATATGCACCTTAGAAACAGAGCAAGAGCTTTCAAGTCAGACCTGTATTCAGGGCTTACTAACTGTACTTGATGATTTCCTACCTGTGCATGTAACATAACATAGGGTCCGTGAATCCTACCTGTCCGAATCTTTTGGAAAACAAAAATTTTTTAACATAGATTTTAAGCCAAAGATCATAATCTCTAATATATGTGCTTTAAGTATGAAGTAAATAAAAAAGATATTTTAATCAACTCTGGGTAATTCTAACAGTAAGCCCTACATTTGGATATGCATTTGGGGTATTCTGGGATATACATCTGGGAAGCACTAACTTTACCTCTCTAAGCTTTGTTTCTAAACGGACATAATATTCACCATACCATGGGAATATTATCACTATTAAATGACATAATGCATGTAAAGTGCTTTGCATAATGCCTCTAATATGAAAGATGCTATGAATGGTGGTTGGGATTGAAACCACCATTCACTGAGCATCTTTCATATTAGAGGCATTATGCAAAGACAAATAGGTCCTAAATAAAGGCTGATGCAACTGGTAGGCTGAGGCCAGAAAACATTCTTAGCTAGCAACTGAGAGTTGTATTTTTGTTTCTGTTCTATTTTTGTTCTGAAAGAATTTAAGCAAATCATTGTCCTTTGGGTCCATAAAAATCACATCCCTTTGTGTTTAAGGTTCATGTGTTCTCTGGTTAACTCCTTCCTGCCTTTAGTTCCCTCAGGCACCCACAGCTAATAATTTTTAAAATTTCAGAGGTAAGAAGTAATGTCACCCCTAGTCATCCCCCTACCCCAAGTAGCCTTTAGGTCTCAGCACCCCTTATGTCTACGGAAACCAAAATTCACTGCATTCTGCTTTGACCTTCACTTCGTGGTCCTCCTGGTTATCCCATTTTCTTTTCAGGCTCAAACACACACACTTAACAGGACTTATGAAATCTGGAAGCTGAGCACATCACCAGAAAATGATCTGTTGATGACCAAAGTGTTATATGTGTACATGTGATGTGATGTGTGTATGTGTGTGTGTGTCTGCACATGCTGATTCAAGATCATTGCATTTCTGGCTATTTCTCAGGAGCATCTCATGAATGGAAAGGTTGAAAGGTTGTCTAGAAACTTGCTATATCCTCCCAACATGATGGACTGCCTGGCTAGTTGAGGCTGATTTCTGCAGTCCGAGTGGTGTCAGTAGTCTGTCACCATGAGCTAGATACTGCCTATATATTTTATGTACATCTTTCCATTAGTTAGTTACTTGTTGGTTAATCTTAGTTTCCTGAGATTCAGTTTAAACAATACTTTGCTGTAAAAGAAAATCATTATGCATAGATCCTCACCCTGGATAGGCAGATGGCTGGAATTTGTTTCTGATGTTCTAAAATCACTTTGTTTTGAGTTACTTGGCCTATAAAAGTTTTTGTTTTTAATTTTATAACAGGATAGCATTTTCCCAAAGAATGTGTATTCTCCCTTGTTTTTCAGATCAGAAAATGTAAAAACAGTAGATGGGACAGTTTGGCTATATACAAATGAATTTGCTTTAAAATTAAAACTGAATACAGAGGATGATAATTGCATAATGGGCTAAGTATGGCTTACTTAGTAAATTTATCTTTCCTTGGATTACACAGAGTCATTAGATGCAGGGAAGATCATTTCAGTGGGACACAGATGGCAGTTACATATCTTTCTTGATTGGAAAGGGGACAGGAAAAAAATATTAGGAGCAAACCACTTTGCATATACTACCAAAAAAACCTTCCTAAAATGTTTTTTTATATCATACTGCATAAATTTCTTCAGTGGACTGAGTCCAAACTCTAAACTGAGATACAATCTTCCACTCAAGTCTCAAGTTCTATTGCAGCCCAGTATGAACCATTTGACCCAGACCTGTGCACCCACCATGCCCTGAATACACGACACACCTTCTTTCCTCTGGAACTTTATTTCTTCTCAGTCTTTAGGGCTTCTTCCCAAATTACCCCCTATCCATAGCAATTTCTACCTATTTTAGGAGATTGGAGAGGGCAATTATCACGTTTTAATTATATGTTTCTTACACAATTGAGTTTGCTACCTGGAATTGTCAGCTATGTGCTATAAGCTTTTTGAGGATAAAACTATATTTTTCATCTTTGTATCTCCCATAACATCTAATATATAGCACAATTCTCTACAAACAGTTGTTTGATTACTAGAACTCTCTATTAAAACAAAAGAGAAGACCTTCCCTGCTTCTGCCTATTAACCCCAGGTCACATTATTGTGGACCAAGTTTCCCACTATTAGACATTATAGCATGGTTTCCAAGAACATTTCTCTGCACTCCTGCAGTTATTTTGCAAAGCTATATTATCTCAACAAGGGAGTTGATCCAGTGGTTTTGGGCTACTATTTTAAACAGTCATTAATTGAAGAGTGAAGTATTCTGCTCACCTATGCTTGTATAGGGAACTATAAATATATGCACAGTTGTGTAATTATCTCCACCAACGCTGTCTTTCAAAATGGCTAATTATCACAAACATACAAAATGCAAATTCTATCTCTAGATGCTATTCAAAAGGAACCATGCACGTACTGTAATTCTATTGAAAATATCAACTATGATTTCATTTGCTCAAAAGTATAGTGCCTGGCATGTTACTTTCCCAGGAACTTGTGATTCTAGCTTGAACTCCAAGACCCCAAAGATTAGACCTATAACTTTAATAATGAATTCCTGCTTTGAACATTAATTTCCAGTAGCTGAATTTCCTGACCAAGAACCCCAATCTTCCCGTGAGTGTTTTCCCATTCCTATTACATTCATTCGTCAGAGCATTGGATCTGACCACTAGTTGTGTGACACATGAAAAATTACTTACCCTGTTTCCTACTCTGTAAAACAAGGATAATAGCAAATTCACATGATTGTGGGGAGAATTAAATAATGTAATATGTGTAAGGCACATGTTATAGATGCTCAATAAATGTTCTCCTCCTGATTCCTATATCTATTCTACCTATTATTTAACGTATTGGGCTTGACATGCTAGACTCCCTTGCTGTCCTTTTACTCCTGCTTCTAGACCAAGTAGAAGGGTTAGAGGAAACCTTTCACTAAGCAAATGCAGCTTATCATTTCAAATAGTGATGATTAGTTTTTCAATGATTGGTTAAAGAATTGTAATGCTTTCTTATGCAAAAGACCAACAAGGTCATTTTGAAAGGAAAGCCTATCATTGTACCCAGAGTTTAGAACCCAAGGTGTTGAGGAGAGATATAACGTAAGGCTGGAAAGCCAAACAAAAATAAGATTATTTGGAGTTTGGAGGACCATGCTAAGAAGCTGCATTTCTCAAGATTCTGTGATGGATTTCTTTTCTTTTTTCTCTGTGGCCTTCCTTCTTTGGAGGATTTACTCTCTTGCAATATGTCAAATACTGTCTCCATGATATACAAGTTGAACCAAACTTACTAAGGAATTCCAGAGATGCATTTCCATCTGCTTCATGTATATGCCAAGAATTGGACTCCTTACCATCAGTTCCTTCTCTAGGCTTTTCTGTTCTCCATCCTCCCAGTTGCTGAAGCCCTCCCCTGAATCTTCCTATCTTTCAACATTTATTCTTTAAGAAAATTATTTATTTTCAGTTTCTGCAGACATTGTACTGGAAATTCACAAAGGGACAGATAACATAATTACTGCGCTCATATGGCTCATGTTTTATTTGGAAAATTTTTACAGAAAATCATACTTTATGGTTTTTCCTTTTTTTTTTTTTTTTAATGCTCCTTCTCATCTTTGTTGCTTCTGCCTTATCTCTCCAACTTTTAAGTTATGGAGTATCCTACAACTTGGTTTATGGATCTCTTATCTGACTCTGAAATTTATGTTAGCAGCTTAGATCTCTGCTCTGAGTTCTAGACTAGCAAAAACAAGTTTCTCCTTGGAAGTGTCATGGGCATCTTGTTGATGATCACTTTTCTGAGGGTTTGAAAATGTGCCACACAGGCACTGACACTCATTCCTCAAAAGTGGAAATCTCTTTCCTTTAAAGTAGACCAAAGTTAGTGACTCACTTCTAATGAATATATTGCAGTGGAAGTAATAAATAGAAAAGGTGATAAGCTTAGTAAGCTTTGACCTGGCTGTCCCTTTCTTAGGACACATGTTGTAGGAGTCCTGAGTTGACATGAAAGATGTCTGGCCACCCTGAAGCTGCCACACTGTAGAGACTGTATGGAAAGACACACAGTTTTAGAGTGGTTTGTGACTTTTCAGCATCAACTGCCAGACATGTGAGCAAGACTTAGGTGACTCTAGCCCCCTGACTTCAAGCCATTCTAGGTGACACTAAATGTAGCAGAGATAAATTACTCCCCGTGAGCCCTGTCCAAACCACAGATTCATGCTCAATACCAATGTGATGATTGTTATAAGCCACTAACTTTTGAGGTGACTTTGCAACTTTCTTCTCTGAAACAATGTACAAAATGAAGGTCCACGTTCACACCTGCTTATTGTGCTTGCTTTTCACCTCTATTAAAACCAAGTTTTTCTTCCCACACACTGACATCAAACATTTGTTAACCTTTCGTTCTCTCATTCTTCCATACTCTACTTCTGGTCAGTCAAAATATTTTATTATCCTAAAGCTCCATAAATTGCCAGAATTCGACTACTTCTCACTACCCACGCTGCCATGAACACCTCATCATCTTTGATATGTATTATGAAGATAGTTTTTTGGTAGTTTTCTTATGTTAATAATCCCAATTATGTACCCTCCCCTGTCCCCATGTCCTTCACATGTGGCTTTGCTACTACTGTCATCTAGAGGTGGTGGTCTCTTCTCTTTGATTTTGAGCTCAGTCATGTGTTGCTTTGACAAATGTGAGGCAAGCAGAGAAATCTTATCTATTTTTACTTGTCCTATTGCTTCTATGTAATTGCCTTAAGTGCAAGCTGGGGCTATCTTATTTTGCTGGAGAATTAAGATATGTGGTGTAAAGTCAAGTCACTCTAGGTATCCAGATGGAGTTCATTCTGAATTAGCAGAGCTGCCTAGCAGACCTGCAGCTGACCACAGACATGCATGAGCTTGGTCAAGACCAGGAGACCTGCTCAGCTGACTCACACGTTCATGAGCATTTGCTTACTGTTTTAAGCTGCTGTGTTTTGTGGTTGTTTGTTATGTGACATTTTGGTGGCAATGACTAACTTATGCAGACACTGATGCTAGGAATAAGCTGTTACCTTAACAGAAACATAAAATATGTGTCATTGGTTTCAACTCTGGAAATGGGCAGGAATCCAAAAAAATGTCAAGGAAACTGGAATGATTGGAGCCATTGCTATATAGTTGTGAAATATTTGAGAAAACAGTCTCCTGTGGTAACTTGGAAGGTGGAAAATAAAATGAATGATCTTTTGGATTTGGACAAAGAGCTCTCCAGGCAAAATTAAAAGTGGGAGCTGGCTTTTACTAGCTATGAAAGATACCTTGCTTTAAGGAAGAGATGAATTCTACAAAGACTGTCTAGTTTGAAAGCAGAATTCAAAGGGAATATCAACACCAAGTGCCTAGAATAGTGCTAGGCACTCAGCCAGTGCTCAATAAATATTTATGGAAGAAATCAATTATTTACTTATAATTTCAATGTGTGTTATAAATAAGAAATATAGAGCTTCATGACAGTCTATAGGATAAAAGCAATCATCTCCTTAACCCACTCCCAGGGCCTAATTTAAATTAACATGGGCCAGGCACAGTGGCTCACGCCTATAATCCCACTACTTCGAGAGGCTGAGGGGGGTGGATCACCTCATATCAGGAGTTCCAGACCATCCTGGCCAACATAGTGAAACCCCATCTCAAAAAAAAAAAAAAAAAAAAAAAAAAAAACCAGGTGTGGTGGTGCATACCTGTGGTTTCAGCTACTCAGGAGGCTGAGGCTTGAGAATCGCTTGAACACGGGAGGCAGAGGTTGCAATGAACTGAAACTGTGCCACTGCACTCTAGTCTAGGTGACAAAGAAAGCCTCCATCTCAAAAAACAAAAAACAAAAAACAAAAGAAAAATTAGCATGGAGGTTGCTGGGAGCCTTAACTCATCCCCATTAGAACACAGTGTTGCCCTGACATGAACCTTCATTGCAGACTTTTCAATTATTGTAAGGTTTGATCCTTTCCTGAAATTATCTACATAATGCAGCTTTAAAATCTATGTACATATTTTTTGCTCATACAGTTCCTTTTAGGTCATATTGGTCAGTCACATCATCATATCTGATTTTTAAACATCTTTCCAAGCAGACATTAGAACCCCAAAATAAAAAGAGACCTCAAAATAATGCCTGATGAGCTCTTGGTATAAATGAATAATTTTCATCTATTGTGTGTGATTCACAGAATGGAGTGTCTGGCTAGACACTGACCATCATAAACAGTTATTCACCTAGAGTTTGGCTATTATTTTTCCACATTTTAAGTTCTTCTCATATTTTCCTTCCTTCTGTTTGTTTTCTTCTTCATCTTTCCAATTTACTAACAATTTGAATTCTATTCTTGTTTCCAAAACATTGTTTCCTCCTTGACTGCTAGGTATCTTCTGTACTTTTGATGAGCCTGTCCTCTTGCAGAGGACATTAAGCAGCAGCACTGGGCCCAGGACTGACCCCTGCCAGCATTGGCTAATATGTCCCTCAGGTTGGTCATAATTTAACAGGAGATACTCTGAGTCTTCCCTGGGGCCAAAAGGTAACTGTGGAATAAGTATCTTCCTAGTTCTTCAAATACACATTTGTTTAGAGAAGAACAATTTTAACAAGCTTGGTCCCTAGGGATGCTGTTTGAAAACTGCTTAATATGTGGATTTTACATCGGGCAGAAAGCTTTTGCAAGTGAACCTAATGCTAGTGGAAACCCACTTACTGAGAAGGCTTCCTGGTTTGCAAAAGAAACTCTCTACTTCAAGGCATTTCTCTAATTTATACACAATACTCCTACAGCTTCAATTGTGGGGGTTCACTCTCAGACTTGCTTCACAACATCAAATTTCTCTACCAAATGAACCCATACATAAGATATACTTGTTACACTCTCAATCTATTTAAGAAAAATTCCCATGAGAACTGGAGTCAGAGGTCAGTAGAGAGCCCCTGAATTTAAGGTGTGAGGATATCATTATCTATCAAACTTTAACACACAAACAGAACAACATTGCAGAGGGCATAGTTCCCTTTAGCACAGCCACCATGGTAGACTTGATGCCTGTCCTAAGATTGATTTTATTTTCAATCTCTTTCTCTCTAGTGTTTTCTTTTTAAATCTCAAAGGTAATACTTGCATATGGCAAAAATTTCACTGCATAATGAAAAGCAAATGTCTCTCTCACCTCCAACCTTCAGTTCCTTCTCCAGAGAAAAATGCTGTTGAGTTTCTTACATACCTTCCAGAAACGCTACATGAATATGCAAGCACATTGCCTATTTTAACAATCCAAAGGAGAGAAAACTATTCCCACAACTCTGAAACTTGCCTTTATCCTTCAAAATCTTGACATTATTTCCATAATTAGACTGTAGAAATAAACTTTATACTCAATATTGGCTATCAAGTTATTTCATTGGCTACATGTAACATATTTTATTTAGCCGGGCTTCTACTGATGGACATATACATTGTTCTAGTCTTTTGCCTCTAGAAGAAAAATGTTAAAGGAATCAGGCCATATGTGTTGGCTCACACCTGTAATCCCAGCACTTTAGGAGGCTGTGGTGGGAGGATCACTGAGGCCAGGAGTTCCAGACCAGCCTGGGCAACAAAACAAGATTCTATCTCTCTAAACAAATATTAAAATTTAACCAGCCATGGTGGCACACAACTGTAGTCCCAGCTACTCAAGGTGCTGAGGTGGGACGATGGCTTGAACCCAACTCCAGGAGTTTGAGGCTGCAGTGAGCTGTGGTTGCACCATTGTACTCCGGCCTGGATGACAGAGGAACATTCTCTTTCTAAGAGAAAATGAATAAAAGAAGGCTAGTATGGATTAGCATAGACAGTGTTTGGAGTCGAAGCTGGATAAGAGGGCTGGCCAGGCCCAGTGGCTCACGTCTGTAATCCCAACACTTTGGGAGACCAAGGTGAGAGGAGATTCCTTGAGGAGTTCGATACCACCCTGGGCAATGTAACAAGACCTGTCTCTATTAAATAAATAAATAATAATTTAAAAATCTTTATACTTTCATATTTGCACACATGTAATACTATATAGCTCTAAGAAATTCATATCAGAAATTCCCATGATATAAAATCACAAATGCATTTAATAAATTGCTAAGTGCTGTTGAGAGATTGCAGCAATAAATACTTTTCCCCAAATTTATGAAACTATGAGTCCTCATAGTTTCAGCAACACTATGTACTGTTAGACTTTCTATATTTGCCAATATGATTGATGAAAATAGTATTTTAGCTTTATAGTTGATTAGTCAGTTTGAATAATCTAATTTTACCTATAATCATTAGATTTAGGGTGAATGAGGATTTATAAGTAAATGAGGATGATAATAATACTAAGCTCAAAAGGTTTCCGTAAGGCTTAAATAAATTAATACAAATAAAGCATTTAAGTCAGTCCCTGCCACAGTGTATGCAACTTGGAGGATAATGACTGATTATTATTATTGTTACTTTGTTATATGCTTATACACAGTTCATTTTTTTTCTACATATGGCTAGTCGAATTGTAAACTTTGGTCATTTTTTCTATTAGGTTATTTTTATTTTTAATACTGACACTGTTTTAATAATTATGTATGAAGAAAATTAATACTTTGCTATTTTAATTTCAGATCTTTTCCTCAGTCATGTATTTTCAACTATGTTTATGATATTTTCTTATTCAGGCATTTTAAGTTTTTATATGGATAAATCCATTAATCTTTTCTTTATAGTTTCTGAGTTTTGTGTTTTCCTGAAAAGGCCAATCTTCTCTATGTTTGTAAAAATATTCTCCCAGATTTCATTTATGCATAGCAAATCTGATTTTTAGAAATAGCCAATGCTTACTTACAGAACACACACATACACACATACACACACACACATATATATTCTGTATATATATATATAAACCCACATTAACAATAGTAATATATAGTACTACTGTACTATATATAGTATAGTATAATAACATAATAATATAAAGGTAAAATACTTAGAAATAAAGTCAACAATGTGTGTGCAAAGTTTATATGAGCAAAACTTTAGCTACTCCTGAAAGGCACAAAAGTAGAATTAGACACTTAAAAAATTCTTATTCTTGGATAGGACTTACTCAGGATCATAAAAATATACATTCACCTTAAATTAATATATAAATTTAACATGAACCCAATAAAACACTATTCTTCCTTCTTTCTAGACAAGCTGATTCTAAAGTTCATTTGGAAAAATAAGTGCATCAGAATAACTGGGGAAAGAACCCTGAATAAAGAGTTCCAGTGAGCTATTAACACATACTAGAAAGTCTATTCTATAAAAACTAGTGTGGTATTTGCCAATGATTAGAAAAAAGAACCAGTGGATTAGAACACAAGGTCCAAAGCAAGTTAACAGCTTTCTGTAGAAATTTGCTCTGTGATAACTGTAGTACCAAATATCATTGGAGAAAAGGTTGGACCTTGAATAAATGGCACTAGAACAACAGGGTCACCATCTAAGTAAAAACATCACACTATATATCAAACCCCAAGTGGATCAGAGATCTGAAAGTTAGAAAATGAAGATTAAAACTACTAGAAGAAAACAAGTGAATGTATAAACTTTGGAGTGTTTCATGTTTCCAACTATGATTCAAAATCCAGATGCAAAAAGAAAAATGATAAACTTTATTAAATAAAATTTCCTGCCAAAAAGAGCCATAAGTTAAAAGAAAATGTATTCAATTTATATTACAAATGTCCATAACTCTAATAAAGAACTGTCAAAAGTTAAGAAGAAAGAGACTAAACCCAATAGAATAATGAATAGAATACATAAATCGATAGTTCACAGAAAGAAAGGCAAATAGCTTTAAAAATATGAAAAAAATCAAATCTTTCTTATGAGAAAAGAAAAATCAGAATCACACAATGAGACATGATCAGAATGACACAAATCAAAAAGAAGATTGACAAAACAAACATTCCATTGGTACAGCTGTAGAGAAACAGGTACTCTCACACTTTGCTTGTAGAAATTCAAAATAGTACAATTACTAAAGAGGGAAATTTGGCACTATCTTATATAATTGCTTATGCCTTTACTCTTAAATGACTAAATCCCACTTCTTCAAATCAACCCTGTAGATATACCTGCATAAAAACAGGACAAAGCAATTACCACAGAAAACATGAACAAGGTTATTAATTGGAAAATTCTTTGTAATGTAAAGAGATTGATAATAAATATATATCAAGGGAATTGGTTAAATTAAAAAATGTAGATCAAAGTACAGTTGAATACTATACAACCTTTAACAAGAATGGCAAACAGCTACCCCATGAGCTGATATAAAGAGGATTCTAAGTTATTTTATCAACTGAAGAAAGCAATATTATTGTTATTTTATGTAAGAAAGAGGAGGAAATAATCATACATATTTCCAGGAAAGACAAAGGAGAAACTAATAAACACATTCACTAAAAAGAGAACAGAAGAGCTAGTGAGTTGAATTCACCATTTTATGTGGTTATGGGTTTTGAAAAAATGTAAATGTTCACAAATTTCAAACCAAAATAAAGGAAAAAAATCCTAAGATTAAACCAAAGGACCTATTTATATAAAATTGATAACATAATCACTCAGAGAAAAGCATGCGTTATTCACAATAGTAAAGACATGGCATTAACCTAAATGCTGATCAATGACAGACTGGAAAAATAAAATGTGGTACATATACACCATGGAATACTATACAGCCATAAAAATGAACGAGATCATGCCTTTTGTGGGAACACGGATGGAGCTGGAAGTTATTATCCTTTGCAAACTAAACAGGAATGGAAAACCAAATACCACAAGTTCTCACTTATAAGTGTGAGCTAAATGATAAGAACTTATGAATACACAAAAGGAAACAACAGCTGGGGTCTACTTGAGAGTGGAGGGTTGGAGAAGGGAGAAGAGCAGAAAAGATAACTATTGGATACTGAACTTAATACCTGGGTGATGAAATAATATGTACAGCGAACCCCTGTGACACGTGTTTACCTATGTAACAAACCCATTTACCCACAAAAGATAAAAAAGAAAAAGAGGGTTTAAGTGATTTTTGAACCCCATACTCTAACTGTACATAATGGGGAATATTTGAACAGCACACAACAAGAATTGCATAGAAATCTTAAATTCACACAATAGTTTTATTATTAATAGTAATGTTAATAGTTCTGATTTAGTAATATTAATAGTGCTATTTTTAAAAATTAGGCTGTATCATTGTAGGATGAAGGAAATAGGTAAATATATTAGTGTTATTATGAATCAAGATTTTCAGTACAAAAAATGTGATAAAATATAAGTAAAAAGTCCTTTAATGATAAATTTAACTGGAAATATGAATGCAAATTCATAATTTCTCAAACATATATTTTCCCACTCTACCCCTGAAAAGGCCTGGAAGCAAAATACCCAGAATCAATGAGTGAATCAGCATCCTGACCTATTTCTAATACCATTGCCACTTAAAAAAAAGAGCTTTTTGGAAAATTGACTGATTTCAGATATTCTAGTTATCTACTACTATGAAATAAACCACTCTAAAACTGAGTGGTTTACAAAACAAAAGCATCCATATTGCTTATGAATCTGTAATTTGGTCTGGACTTGGCAGGAACAATTCATTTCCACTCCACTCAATGTCATTGGGGGCAGTTCATTGCCTGGAAACGGGACTCACTTGAAGGCTCACTCATATGTCTGGCAACTGATTCTAAGAAGACCCAAATAACTGGGGGTAGGAAGAGGTGAGGTTTTCCTTATCTCCATGCGGTCTCTGCCCTTGGTGGTTTCAGGATAAGAAGGCTTCTTACATGTTGGCTCAGTACTCAAGACATATGTCCAAGAAAGAGAAAGCCAGACATCAACTGTATCTCCTTTTGTGATCAAGTTTTGGAAGTCACACAGCATTACTTCTGCAGCATTCTCTTTGTTAGAAGTGAGTCTCTAAGACCAACTATATTCTGTGGGAAGGGTAGTAGAATCCTCTTTTTGATGGAAGTAATGTCAAAGAATTTGTGGATATGTTTTTAAACCACAGGTCTATAGAAAAATACAATGTGAGCTGAGACCCCTAACTATACTGAAAATTAAGAAAGTGCTCAAAGATTAATGTAGATATGTAAAGAAAAAGACTCAAGAACATGCTTAAGCATGCTCCTATTGGTCAAATTCAGGACAACTTAAGCGTCATAGTGAATAATCAGTATAATCATTTGTAACACATGGGGTTGAATGTAATCCCATGGGGTTGCCTGTAATCCCAGCACTTTGGGATGCTGAGGCAGGTGGATGACTTGAGCTGAGGTGTTCAAGACCTGCAAGGGCAACGTGAAAAGACCCCATCTCTACTAAAAATACAAAAATTAGCCAGGCATGGTGGCATGCGCCTGTAGTCTCGGCTGTTTGGGAGGCTGAGGTAGGAGGATGGCTTGAGCCCAGGAGGCAGAGGTTGCAGTGAGCCAAGGTTGCACCACTGCATTCCAGGATAAGTGAGAGTGAGACACTGTCTCAAAAAAAAAAAAAAAAAAAAAAAAAAAAAAAAAAAAAAAAAAAAAGGAACACAGGAATAGTAAACATTTGGGTCAGAGAGATTCAAAAGGTAAGGGAGGGGTAGCAAAGCTTTCCTTTAGATTAATGGTGGTTAATACACTTAGAAAGAAACTAAACATCACAATTTTGGAAATTCCGATGTTAAGACTGGTTCAGGCAAGGGACAAACATGGATGCTAAACTATTAATTGAAAGTTTGTTGGGAAGCGATATTTTCACTTTGTGCCAAAAAATGACCCCCAAATATTATTTACTAATTGCAAATGGAAGAATAGACTTTAACATAGAGATCTGATGGTTACTATTTTAACTAGCTGATCACATTTGGTATTGGCAATGGTCGGACACCTTGACCAACAACCTTTTAAGCCTCTTGTAGTGATACCATATAATGTAGCAAGCATCTCCCATGACATATTCTTGTTTCCAATGATGAATCCAAATTCAATCAGGACTCCAGTTTTAATGTCTTGTTTACAGTAAAAGAGGACAGTAGAATAACAAATTTTAAAGAAAGCTAGAAGAAATAGACAAATCCTGAAGGTGGGACATCAATAACAAAACTGCCCTGGATTATTCAAAAGGTCAATATTGAAAAATAGGTAAGGGACTATTGTTTAATCCATTGAAAATAATTAAAGAGCTATAAGCAAGTGAGATGCCTTAACACTGATAGAATCTTCATTCACTAAGAGAAGGTGAGAGAGAGGGAGTGACAATAAGCCATAATAGACATTCTTAAAACAATTGGCAATATTTGCACATGAACAAAATGTTAAATTATACCATGAAATTATTAATTATCGTGTGTGATAATGGTAATATATTTTGAATAATACCTTTAGTCATAGGTGATTCAGGGAGAAATATTTAAGGAGAAGTGTGATATTTATAATTTGCTTTTGAATTACCCAAAGGACAAAATGTTTAATTCTCATTGAATATAGATGGAGCCTATGTGGGTATTTGTTGTAAAAGATTTGTATGAAAATATTTTATCAAAGAAAATTGGAGGATGATAATAATACTCAATAGAGTTTAGGGAACAAAGTAAGTAATCCAGGAGAAGTTGTAACTTTTCTCAAAGGAATTCTACCAATTCTAAAATTTGTGGTCTGTTTTTTCTATAGGGGTTTCAAACTGCCCTTCAATGACCTGAGAGTGTCACAGAGGCATCCAAAGAAGCCAGGTGGGAGAATAAACAAGGGATTCATTGGCTTTCCATACCTTCTCTGTTTGTTTGCCTAAAACCATGTTTGAAAATCAATATATATTGGTACTGGTACTAAAACAGAGATATAGACCAATGGAACAGATATAGACCAATGGAACAGATATAGACCTCAGAAATAATATCACACATCTACAACCATCTGATCTTTGACAAACCTGACAAAAACAAGAAATGGGGAAAGGATTCCCTATTTAATAAATGGTGCTGGGAAAACTGGCTAGCCATATGTAGAAAGCTGAAACTGGATCCCTTCCTTACACTTTATACAAAAATTAACACAAGATGGATTAAAGACTTAAATGTTAGACCTAAAACCATAAAAACCCCAGAAGAAAACCTAGGCAGTACCATTCAGGACACAGGCATGGGCAAGGACTTCATGTCTAAAACACCAAAAGCAATGGCAACAAAAACCAAAATTGACAAATGGGATCTAATTAAACTAAAGAGCTTCTGCACAGCTAAAGAAACTACCATCAGAGTCAACAGGCCACCTACAGAATGGAAGAAAATTTTTGCAACCTACTCATCTGACAAAGGGCTAATATCCAGAACCTACAAAGAACTCAAACAAATTTACAAGAAAAAAAAAAAAAAAAAAAAACATCAAAAAGTGGGCAAAGGATATGAACAGACAGTTCTCAAAAGAAGACATTTATGTAGCCAACAGACACATGAAAAAATGCTCATCATTACTCACCATCAGAGAAATGCAAATCAAAACCACAATGAGATACCATCTCACACCAGTTAGAATAGCGATCATTAAAAAGTCAGAAAACAACAGGTGCTGGAGAGGATGTGGAGAAATAGGAACACTTTTACACTGTTGGTGGGACTGTAAACTAGTTCAACCATTGTGGAAGACAGTATGACGATTCCTCAAGGATCTAGAACTAGAAATACCATTTGACCCAGCCATCCCATTACTGGGTATATACTCAGAAAGTTATAAATCATGCTGATATAAAGACACGTGCACACGTATGTTTATTGCGGCACTATTCACGATAGCAAAGACTTGGAACCAACCCAAATATCCATCAATGACAGACTGGATTAAGAAAATGTGGCACATATACACCATGGAATACTATGCAGCCATAAAAAGGATGAATTAATGTCCTTTGTAGAAACATGGATGCAGCTGGAAGCCATCGTTTTCAGCAAACTATTGCAAGAACAGAAAACTAAATACCACATGTTCTCACTCATAGGTGGGAATTGAACAAGGAGAACTCCTGGACACAGGAAGGGGAACATCACACACCGGGGCCTGTTGTAGGGTAGTGGGATGGGGGAGGGATAGCATTAGGAGATATACCTAATGTAAATGACAAGTTAATGGGTGCAGCACACCAACATGGCACATGTATACATATGTAACAAACCTGCACATAGTGCACAGGTACCCTAGAACGTAAAGTATAATTAAAAAAAAAAAAGAATATCAGTGTATCAAACTCAATTAGATTTACAGGATTAATTAATCATATGACTTTCAAGTAGACTATAAAGTCTGTCCTCAAAGAAGAAAACCAAAAATGAGGCCGGGCACGGTGGCTCAAGCCTGTAATCCCAGCACTTTGGGGGCCGAGATGGGCAGATCACGAGGTCAGGAGATCGAGACCATCCTGGCTAACACGGTGAAACCCCGTCTCTAATAAAAAATATAAACAACTAGCTGGGCGAGGTGGCGGGCGCCTGTAGTCCCAGTTGCTCGGGAAGCTGAGGCAGAAGAATGGCGTAAACCCGGGAGGCGGAGCTTGCAGTGAACTGAGATCCGGCGACTGCACTCCAGCCTGGGCGACAGAGCAAGAGTCCGTCTCAAAAAAAAAAAAAAAAAAAAAAAAAAAAAAAACCAAAAATGTGTGGACAATACTTGCGTTATTGGGATAGCTGTAGTAGTTTTACAGGGTGAAAATTTTAGATATAACTATATAACTTAAACTACAATTAAAACTATAAAACTGTGAGTATATATGTATATATACATATATATTTATAAAACACAGCAGAGTGATTTTTAAAAAATAATTCCATGATATTCATTAGTTACAATATACACTTACAGAGTCCATTTAAAAAGGGATGGAAATTGATTACTTCCAGGATGATAGAAGGCTTTGGGGCCCTGGTGGTCTGAGATCATCCATCCCTCCATTTGCTGTGCTTATATTCCTTTAAACAAATCCTGACTCTGAGTCAGTTCTATTCCAAGTAATAAAGAAAATAAATTTCAAATGCAAATCAAAACCACAATGAGATACCATCTCACACCAGTTAGAATGGCGATCATTCAAAAGTCAGGAAACAACAGGTGCTGGAGAGGATGTGGAGAAATAGGAACACTTTTACACTGTTGGTGGGATTGTAAACTAGTTCAACCATTATGGAAAACAGTATGGCGATTCCTCAAGGATCTAGAACTAGATGTACCATATGACCCAGCCATCCCATTACTAGGTATATACCCAAAGGATTATAAATTATGCTGCTATAAAGACACATGCACACGTATGTTTATTGCAGCAGTATTCACAATAGCAAAGACTTGGAATCAACCCAAATGTCCATCAGTGACAGATTGGATTAAGAAAATGTGGCACATATACACCATGGAATACTATGCAGCCATAAAAAAGGATGAGTTTGTGTCCTTTGTAGGGACATGGATGCAGCTGGAAACCATCATTCTTAGCAAACTATCACAAGAACAGAAAACCAAACACCGCATGTTCTCACTCATAGGCGGGAACTGAACAATGAGATCACTTGGACTCGGGAAGGGGAACATCACACACCGGGGCCTATCATGGGGAGGGGGGAGGGGGGAGGGATTGCATTGGGAGTTATACCTGATGTAAATGACGAGTTGATGGGTGCAGCACACCAACATGGCACAAGTATACATATGTAGCAAACCTGCACGTTGTGCACATGTACCCTACAACTTGAAGTTTAATAATAATAAATAAATTTAAAAAAAAAATTAAAAAAAAATTAAAAAAAAAATAAATTTCAAATGACACAAGATCAAAAGTACAAATTCAACCCAGGTGGTCTTTATTATATGCCAGGTCTCTGGCCAATAATGTGACTGCCAACATAAAGATGAATGAAACACAACTGACTGTTTCTTAGGCTCTTTCGATTTCAGAAACTGGATCTCCTTGAGAGGAAATCAAATTATGTCTTTGGAAGTAATCTTTCTTTTAATATACATTTATCAATAGTTTCCTCTCTCACTGTCTGTCTGTCTTTTAAATGGTCACATTATATTGCATTTTTATATTAAATATGCAGGATTCATGTCTGAATTCAAAATCAGCATTACAGATAAAGATAATATCATTAAAAAGTGAGAATAATGATTGTGGTTTTGGTGACAGAGGAGAAGGTCACATTGTTCAGAGAGGGGAAGAATAAAAAGCCTCATTAAGCCATCATTTTTGGGTAGAATTCTCTTCCTGGATAATGGAATGTATTTGTTTTCAAAAAACCTTTGATAATGGACATAAAGAACACACTTGAAAGTTAATGGATTCAATGACATAGACCTATTACCTGTTCTATCCAACTTTTATTTGAGAAAAAAATATGGATAGTTCAGCACAGATATGTTTTAATCTTTGTCCAATATGAGCCATTTTTTCCCCAGGACTGCTCCATTTCCATAAGCTTCCTCAACTGTTCAAAGAAACTTTTGAGTTCATGAGGATTTTTTCCAACCCCAAATCCCTTAGCCAACTGGCAGAATTCAATCACAGTCTCTGTCTGTTCTAATGTTCTAGATGTCCTGGTTGAGGTTAGCATTAGTAACATGAATAGCTATCATGTATACTGTGTTGCCAGTTTGTATTTTCCTACATAGCATCTTGTCTAGTTCTTACATTAAATTTGTAAGTTATAATATTGTTCTCTTTCCTACTTTGCAGATAATAAGGGAGACATTGTTGAAACAGTATTCTCTGCTTTTTACTTCACCAACTTTAGAACTTCCTATGATCTATTAACATTTCTTCTTGCAAAGCACTTGGAACGGTGCCTGACATAGAGTGCACTCCATGAATTCATATTGTTGATAAGTCTTTGCTTTTCAAATTGGAGGGCACACAACCTAGACCTAGGTGGGTACCCAGGGCACCCAATTCAGTGCATGTTATTGGATTATCAATTTCACTTCATATTAAATAATTCAAGTATTATTTTTATTCATAAAATAGCTTGGGGTAAAACATAAGATTTTTATGAATTTAAAGATAACATATGAGACATGAACAGACTTCCAGCCTTGCAGCATGCTAATTTGATCTACACCCCTGACTCTCTGAAGTATACAATCTGTTGGAGTCAGTTTAGCAGGAAAATTGAAAAAAAACCACTGTAGGTGTTCTGCCATCTTATTCCAGGCTCTGGAGGACTCTGTTAAGCAGTGACTGGCATGGTCTGACTCAGCCAGCCATATCAGGCACCTTGACCTTGACCCAGTTCTTGAGAGATGCTGATGGGATAATGAAGGTATCTCAAGAAGTTCTCCTGTCTTTGAACATCTACCTCTTTAAAGAGCCTTACATGTTTTACCTTTAATTATACATTTTCAAAGCAAATTTCCAGGAACAACTTATTTCAATTTGCTGATTTTATAGATTAGGAAGCCGAGAATCTAAGATGTAGAGTGATTTGCTCAAGGTCACATAAAAATATTAAAACAGAATCTAAGTGGGTCTTCATTTCTTATTCCTGGCCCAGTGCTATTTCTTCTTTCTTTATTTGATTGTCTGTCAGTAGAAAGCAATTATAGAATCTAGGAGGAAAACACCAAATACACTAACAACCAAAGCAAAGAGAGGTCAAGATCAGAGCCATTAGAGTGGGATTATATAATGTCAATTTGGGGGAGTGAGACATGGAACACATGGAGATGTCCCAGTTAGAGATCCTTCCCTACCTCTGACAACCTCTGTCAACAGCTAGGGGGTCCAGCATCGCCAGAGGGGAAGTATTCCAGTGAATCTTGGGTATCAGTGACTATGATGATAAAGAAGAGTAATGCCAAGAGGAAGAGAGTCATCCAGAAAGGTGGAGAGGGAAAACCTAAACTTTCCACAACATTAACACAGGGTGGCAAACAACTTGTTCTCAAAGGAAAAAAAACAAAAACAAAAAAAACAAAAACAACAACAACAAAAAACGCTACCCACCAACCCTACTTCTGTCTGTGAAGCTCTCCAGGACCTCAAACCCAATTTCTTCCTGGCTTCTTTGCAGAACTAAAGCAAACACACTGAGCACAGTTTACCAGAAGCAGTCAGTGATGCCCCAAGGAGCAGTATCCCTGAACTTGCAATGCTGTCAGCAGAGAAAATGCTGATGTGATGTTTGAAACCAGAGTTCAGGAGAGAAAGCAATCAGGACAGAAAAAAAAAATAGAAGTAGCAATGTTTCATGTGAATCCCTTTTAATGTCACCAAGCAAGGGTACTATGTTCCAGCATCAAACTGAGGTAGTAATTAAAACTGACATCTAAGAATGACAATTTCCAAATCTCCCTAAAATGATTAAATAGTCCAAAGTGACCATCTATTCTATTCCTTGCTTCCAACTATCTGAAGTGAGTTAGTATGCTTTCATGGGAAGCCTACAGTCACAGGATCTATTACTAATAAAAGCAGCCATCTACAGTTTGCCCTGTGCCAGGCACTATTCTTGCACTTTTAATTATATTGTCTAGGTTAGTTGGATTATTTGATCCTAACCACAAGCTTGTAAGGTAGATGTTATTTCTAATATATAAACAAAAAGGTGAAGCTCAGGGAATATAAATATATCGCCCAAAGTTTTGTGGCTACTAAGTGGTGGGGCTGAGATTCCAGCTCCCAAGGTTGTGTTCTTAAATCTATACCCTGCAGGCAGAAGATTGTGCAACAGGGAATTTATGGGAACTAAACAGTTACATTCCGTGTCTTCACGGAGCTCACTGTTAAACAACAAAGACAAGCAACTGACTACCCAGACAAATCCAGTTCAGGTGGTAACTTCTTTGATGGGGGCATCAGGAGATCTAATGGGAACAACAGACAAAGCCTTTACCCTGGGTAAGGGAGTCAGGGAAGGGTTCCTCTGCAGTAATATTAAATTAGTCATCTGAGAGATGAACAAGAATTAGTCAGTGATGAGGTGGGCTTCTACAGAGGAAACAGAAGGTACTACGACTTGCGGAGGAGAGAGACTGAGCATTTTCAGGCAAATGAGGACATTTCAGTATGATAGGAGTGTGGAAGGTGAAAGGAAGGAGGAAAAATGCAAAACTGGGAAAGCACACAGGAACCGAACCCCAAGGGGCCTTATGTTACTGTAACAAAGAGGAGCGGGAGGGGGTACTCTCTTTCCGGTTCTTTTTTTATTTTTATTTTTTTATATAACAAATAGGCAGTGTTAGATGATTTTGCTTCCTTTTTTATCTAACATATGGAGATGCAATTGTTGACACATTTGTTCAGCATTGGTAAGCAATTTATCAGCATATTGCCATTCTAGACTTTTGTTCTCATTCCAGCGTAGCCTTTGGAAAACTCTTGAAAGGGAAAAATGTTTTCTCTGGCCACATTGTTTCTCTTAATGATTATTTCTGCAGTATCAGGATCACCTCTTCCAGATTCTGCTTTAACCATAAGATCTCACAAAATAACTCGAATGGTTGCAATGGATTGATTCTCAAATATGTAACCCAAGGAGGCAACAGAGCTTGACATGGGTAAGAGCAGAGTGCAGAAACAAACGGGATGTTCAGGCTATAACACTATCCAATGTAGAACCTTGTGCAAGTGGCTTAGCTCCTTTGTGCCTTAATTTTATTGTCTATAAAATGAGGACTATAATAGCAACTACCTCTTAGGTATATAAAGATGACTAAAAGATTTATTATATGTCAAGCACGTGAACAGTATCTGGCACATAACAAGTACTTAAAAACACTAGCTGTATTTTTCACAGCTAGACACGAGCTGTATTTGTCACAGATAGAGATTGTGATGTGAGCAAAGTACTATGGAAATACAGAGAAAGGAACAATTTATTGGGGGTAGAAAAGTGTTCAGGAAAAATATCACAGAAGATTTGGAATTTTCCAAGTTTCTTTTGAAGAAAAGACAAAGATAATGCTATATTCTCCCACTCCAGCATTAAAGCAAGTAATTCTGTTTTTGGAGGAGCCATTTATTGCAACTTTCTTGAAAGATGATTGTATCCTATAGGAGCGGTAACCTGGTCAACCTGTCACTAATGTAGCAAGCCTCAGGACAACATTTGTTTAAATCATGTCCTGAAAGTTGGTGTGTGCTCTCATTTTAAGAAAATATTATTTATAAAATCTAAACTTGAACAATAAGACACTGGCCACATTTTAGCAGAACTATTTATTTTACTTTATGAAATAATTTTTAGCAAGAGTTTTTTAAATAACAAACTCTCCTTGAATATTAATTTACAACATCTCAATTTGTACCTTCCATTACACTGAAAAGACATGAGCTGTAAAATTTGAGATACTCAACTATGTGGCACTGAGCAACTGAATAACATTCTTTCTTTCTTTCTTTCTTTTATTTTTTATTTTTTTGAGACAGAGTCTCGCTGTGTCACCCAGGTTGCAGTGCAGTAGCACGATCTTGGCTCACTGCAAGCTCCACCTCCTGGATTCACACCATTCTCCTGCCTGAGCTGCCAGTGTAGCTGGGACTACAGGTGCCTGCCACCACGCCCGGCTAATTTTTTTGTATTTTTAGTAGAGACAGGGTTTCATTGTGTTAGTCAGGATGGTCTCAATCTCCTGACCTCGTTGTCTGCCCACCTTGACCTCCCAAAGTGCTGGGATTACAGGCGTGAGTCACCACGCCCAGCCTTGAATAACATTATTTCTATTTTTTACAACAACTGTAAAATATGTGATGTACATATTATTACCCATGTTTTACAGTTAAAGAAATAGAGACTCAGAGAAGTTGAGGAATTTGCCTTAGTTTACAAAACCAGTACACAAAAGAGCTTTGATTAAAGACTAGGTTCCAATGCCTATGCTCTTCCCTGCATTAGACAATGTTCAAACACATAGATTGAAACATTATCTAGTAGGAATTATCGTTTATTTGATTTCCTAATCTCTCCATTAAAAAAAAAAAAAAAAAAAAAAACAACAACCTTCAGGACATTAAATCAGAGGAGGTTTTCAGGTTCTAATTTGTTTTTGCCAAAGCCGCCTTGCTACTTTTGGTTCTCTCCTTAGGTTTGGTTTCAACATAAAACCACAAGTTTAGCTTTCTGCTCTTACCTAATTCAGCTTTCCACCTCACTTAACAAAACACCAGCTTGCTGATAGAACAGTCTCTGCTTTCCAAAACATAAGCCAGTGAGTGGAAATTTTACTCAATAACCCAATCCCTTTAACTCTAATTAAGCCTATTTCAAGCCTCTGTCTAAATTTGGTACTGACAACTTAATTGGTTGTCCAAGGAAATAAGCGAGGAGAATGCTTTCCCTGACTAGGTTGCTCTAGGACTGTACTTCTTTCTACATTAGCAAGAAAGAAAAATCCCTGAAGTATAAACTATTCCTGGTGTAGTAGAAGTTTTCCACAATATTTTTAGGTTTTTTTGGGGTCACTTTTGGAAATGAAATTTAGCCATTCTTAGGTTAATATCAATCATTTATTTTTCTTTATGGTTGATGTTGCTGAACCTTTACCTTGAATTTATTTTACAAAGAATTAGCTTAACTACTACCCCAAAGAAATAATTCTCAAAATGTTGTCTAGTCATATCATATCACTTATTCCATATCAAGCTGTTCTCAGCTTGTTCAACTAAGATGGAATTACTCCACAGATTATCTAGAGTTGGATCCTGTCTTGCAAGTTTGATTAACGCGTTACGTGTTTCCTTTAGGAGGCAAACTACAGAAAAGCTGTGTGTGTGTGTGTGTGTGTGTGTGTGTATGTTTGTGTGTGTGTGTGTATGTTTGTGTGTAGGTATGTGTGTGTGTATGTTTGTTTGTGTGTGTGTGTGTGTGTGCGCGCGCATGTGCATATATCTGTAATTTATTTGGCCTCAGCCCAATAATCCCAGGTTAAGGGATCTATTTGGATCTCAGCAATACAAGTTTTCTAGGGAGGGATAAGGAGAATAATGGAGGCTGCAGAGGAAAGGGACCGCCTATATACCATTGGTGGGAATGCAAGTTAGTTCAGCCACTACAGAAAGCAGTTTGGAGATTCCTCAAAGAACTTAAAGCAGAATTACCATTTGACCTAGCAATCCCATTACTGGGTTTATACCCAAAGGAAAACAAATCATTCTACCAAAAAGACACATGCACTTGTATGTTCAAACCTGTGCTATTTACAACAGCAAATATTGGATAAAGAAAATGTGATACATATATACCACAGAATACTATATGACCATAAAAAAGAATGAAATCATATTTTTTGCAGAAACATGGATGCAGTTGGAGGCCATAATCCTAAACAAATTAACACAGAATCAGAAAACCAAATACTACATGCTCTCATTTATAAGTGAGAGCAAAACACTGAGCACACATAGACATAAATACAGGAACAATAGAGACTGCAGACTACTAGATGGGGAAGGAAATAAGGGGAGTGTGGGTTGCAAAACTACCTATCAGGCACTGTGCTTATTACATGGGTGATGGGATCCATACCCAAAACCTCAGCATCATCCAATATTCCCACATAACAAACCTCCACATGTACCCTCTGTATCTAGAATAAAAGTTGAAGTTAAAAAAGTAATAATAATGAAACATCAGCTTCAGAACCTCTGCAAAGCTCCCAATCTTGGCAAGTAATAACTATGAAATCCTTTGTCTCCTCCCTAAATTAGTCTTCCTAATGAAGAAACTCATGGTGGGATCACTGACAAAGTTTAAAAGAAACATTTAAGAACTAAAAGGGGTCTCAAAAATTACCTAGTCCACCGGCCTACCTTTACTGATGAATTTACTTAGATGCAGGTAAAAGAATTGCCCAGGGTCATAGAGGCAGTCAGAAAACCAGCTCTCTAACATTTAGTCTACTGCTGCACCACCAGAAGCTAGGTACCCTGCTGGTTTGTTATGGTCTATATGTACAATCAGTTAGTATGCTGTTCTTCACTTCTTACAGCCAAGCATTGAGACAGTGAGAGGTAAGAATTTATTTCATTTAGGAAATGAAAGATTCTGCAAGGTAAGACAGTATCCTAGAGGTAGAATGCTCTCTTGCCTTTTAAACTTCCGATATGGTTGGGTATGGTGGCTCACACCTATAACCCCAGCACTTTGGAAAGCCGAGGCAGGAGGATTGCTTGAGACCAAGAGTTGGAGGCTGCAATGAGCAATGATCTTACCACTGCTCTCCAACCTGGGTGACACAGCAAGACCTTGTCTCAAAAGGAAAAATCGGAAACAAACAAAAGAAAACATACACAAAAAATTCCAATATACTTATATTGAGTATTTAGGAGCTTTTACAATGTAATTTTATGAGGTTTTCATTTGAGTGGAACGTATAACACCTAAAAATGAGAAAATTAATATGGCGGAGTAGAGATCAGGTTCTTTACATCCAAAAGCCTGCATGATAGGTCACAGGTAGCACCAAGACGTTTTCTTTCTGCTTGCTTCTGATTTGGAATCTATGTGTCACATCCCATGCTTGAGAAATCTCTAGATTGTAAGTGATCTGTATTGTCTGGTTTGGGAGTTTAGGGTTTCCCCCCTCATTTGGATCTGTGTTTCTTGCAGGAGAGGGATATTGGTATCATAGACACTGAACATGGCAGGCATGGAACAGGTGCAAGAGTTATTGTTGGCTGTGGATCTTTCTAAGCAGGTTTCTCTGTCCTGTGAGTAGCTTGCACCTGTCAGTGCTGGGATCTTTATATTTGTTTTGTGCTATCCTTGGTCAATTAAAAAATTGATCCAATATCCCAATTCCCCTTCCCATTGCTTCAGCCTGTCAGAGCTTCTAACATTTTTCTTTTTCTAAATTGCTGTGGCCAGGGCTTGGTTTTAACAAAACGATAATGTTGGACAACTCGGTCCTCACCTCTATCTCCACCTTCTGTCTTCTTTCTCATGTCTGGCTCCCCCTGTCACATCTCTGCAGGAATGAGGTCTCCACTGATATATAAGTTCATATCAGTGGACAAAGCATCATTTGTGCATTCAATTTGCATCCAACAAGTATTTGCTGAGCACTGTTCCAGACATTAGCTATTTGTCTAACAAATTCATAATTTCTGTCATAGGCTCATATTCCCTTATACAATTTCCACAATTTTTGCCAAGTCATCTAAAAAACAACCAACTTTGTATTTTTCATTGAAACTAATTTACTATTTACTTAAGTTAACATCAAAAGTAGATTTTAGAATTTGTAATTCTCATCAAGAAGACAAACTAAGCACTGGCTGTTAACTCTGCTTCCACATCAAACCTAGGAAATGCTAGAAAATATATAGCTTGGGTGAATGTGGAGTTTCTCCTAACAAATGGTACAAAACTGTGAAAATACCTTAGGAGTCTTAAAGTCTCTGCGTGTCTTTTTAGGTGAAGGAAATAGCAACCTGGAGCAACCAACAGGGAGAGGATTGGAGTGGACGTTCCTAGGCACACTACTATGGTTTGGCTGTGACTCCACCCAAATCTTGAATTGTAGCTCCTGTAATTCCCATATGTCATAGGAGGGACCCAGTAGGAGGTAACTGAATCATGGGGCTGGTATCGCTGTTCTCATGATAGTGAATAAGTCTCATGAGATGTGATGGTTTTGTAAAGGGGAATTCCTCTGCACATGCTCTCTCTCTTGACTGCCACCATGTAAGATGTGCCTCTGCTTCTCATTTGCTTTCTGCCATTGTTATGAAGCCTCCTCATCCATGTGGAACTGTGAGTCCCTTAAACCTCTTTCTCTTACAATTTACCCAGTCTCAGGTATGTCTTTATTAGCAGCATGAACAGACTAATACACACACCCTCACCTCCTTCTCTCAAGTTGTTCTAAGCAGCCCAGGCTAGAATACATGACCTGAGTGTAACTCCAGTACAGTGATGTAAAATTTGGCTGGCACTCACCAGAACTTGAACTTCCCAGATTCCTAAAAAGAAAGAGATTAAAATGAACAACTACACACTGCTTTGAAGACCTACTCTGGATTATCAGATTGGCCCCATCTGTAGTATGATTAGGAAGGCTGTAATAAAAGCTAGACATAAATGAGTCTCGTCAAATCCAGCCAGAGCCCTGTTGGAATAGAGAGCTGACTATTATGTTTATTCATCTAACAGATATTTACAGAATGGTTGCTCGATAGCCACGCATTGTTCTGAGTGCTTAAGATAGTATTAAACAACACAAAGTTCCCACCCATGGGACAAGTTAAAGCAGAAAAATAGCCAATAAATATGTAGTAATTGGATAACTTCCCGTGAGTGTTGTTCCCAATATTCTCCCCATATTCAAAAGAGAGCCTGGTATGATAGGACAATTGATATCCCAGGCATCAGCATATGACCAGAAAAAAGTGGAGGTGGCAAAGCAGATTATATCAATAGGCAATCCACCTAAAGATATAGTTCCCCTTCCTCAAAATCACAGATATAACAAGCCTAGAGTTAGACTTCACACTTCCCAGATTACAGGTGATAATTTAAGGGGGCTAACTCTGGAAAAGGAATACTGATATGGTAACAGTATGCTTTTTTAAAAGTCACTAAATATTTAATGAGTGTGACAACAATACAAGACAATAACAACAACAAATATACTAGCGAAAGCAGAACTAACAGAGCAGAAAGAACAGAAACTTTGAATAAGCATAACATATCCTTAGGGAAACATATTGCAAACGTGAACAAAGAACAGATGTTTATAAAAAGAAAACCAGTTGGAGATATTGGATGGGAAAAAATGTAAGTATTTAAATAAAGAATTCAACAGAGAAATGAAATAACCGAATAAATGCAAAGAGTTTGTTTATGGGTTGGAAAATCACGGAGATTTTCCCAACTAAGCAGATGTCATAAATAGGCAGAAATTTTTTTTTAATGTAAGATGTATGGGAAATCAAATTAGAATGAACACTTTCATCTTATAGGAATCCTAGAAGGAAATATTTAAAAGACAGTGTAGGGCCCGGACATGGTGGCTCACGCCTGTAATCCCAGCACTTTGGGAGGCCAAGGCAGGTGAATCATGAGGTCAGGAGATCGAGACCATCCTGGCCAACATCCTGGCCCATCTCTACTGAAAATACAAAAGTTAGCTGGGCGTGGAGGCGCACGCCTGTAGTCCCAGCTACTCAGGAGGCTGAGCTAGGAGAATTGCTTGATCCTAGGAGGTGGAGGTTGCAGTGAGCCGAGATAGCACCACTGCACTCAAGCCTGGTGACAGGGAGATTCCATCTCAAAAGAAAAAAGAAAAGGCAGTGTAGGAAGATAATCTTTGAAGAAATAATGGATATTTTCCAGAACTAAAGAAAGCACATGACCTTAGATTGAAAATAGCGTCAGAGTGTAAAGCAGCTCACAATAAACAAACAAATAAATAAAAACACAAATCCAGACACACCAGAGTAAAATTTAACAATGAAGAACTTCCACAAAGGAAAAGCAAATAAAAGCCATTTCCCATAGTTGTGAGAAATGACATCCAATTTCTCGAAAGCAGCAAGACAATGAGGTCATACATTGTTGAGGTGCACTGGAAGGAACTGATTCTAGATAACTCAAAAAATATCTCATTTACATCATACAGTGAAATAATTTTTTTTACCTTAACACCCATAGACCTCATCTGAATTATTTTTTAGAGTACATTCTTTAAAGAGAATGTAAATTAGGCCACAAGGAGGCAATAATTATGGAAAACAGGAATAAATAAGGACACTAGTAAAGATTGTTTGTTTAAATAAACAGTGATTAAAAGGAAATATGCATCCACAAGGCTTAATCTACAATGTAATGACCTATCAGCACTGGTATGATGAATTGTAGTAAAGACCAAAGAGAAATAAAAGCCAAGGTTCTTAACATGTAAGAGAGGGAGACATAGGCATTAAATAAATTGAGACATTGCCCAGAAAAAGAAAATTATATGCTTTAATAAGTGAATTATAGCCATCAGAGAAATGCAATGAAATACATAATTTTATACAAGCAATGGAAACAAAAGGAAAAGAGAGAGAGAGAGAGGAAGGAGGGAAGGAAAGAAAGAAAGAAGGAAGATTGATCCTATCTGCAAGAATTAGAAACAAATAAAAAAGGTAGTGGAAATAAATCCTAGTTTATTTTTATTATAATAAATAAAATGCATTAAAGTTACAGATTTTTAAAAACAGACTCATAAGATTTAAAAATCTAGCTGTTTTTTACTCTAAAGATAGAGAAAGGTTGAACATAAAGACATGGAGAAAGAACTAGGAAGAAAATAAAGCTGAGATAGTTATACTTTTACTATCAAACAAAATCAAATAAAAAGCATACAAACAGATGTAAATGTATGTGTACATATGTGTCAGAAATGTCATAGAACAGAACTTAGTACATAGTATGTGCTATAGAAGAGCTGGTTGTAATTATCATTAATATTTTATTTAATATTAAAAGACAAATTATAGGCAAATTTCTTAGGTGTGTTAACAGTCTACTGGATGATTTCGAATGATTTACTTAAACATTCTGCTATCAAGGAGGTGAAGCAAAACTCCCTACCTTTATGTATGGCCCACTCATGATGATTTTTTCCAGAGTACAGGATGGAAAATAAGAAAAAATTGTAACTTTGCAGTGGAGAATCCTGACAAACACTCTCAACCAGCTGATCCAGATTCCTATCAAAAGATGAAAATAGCACTCTATCCTTGTGATGTTTTCCCTCCAAATCCATAATCCCAGTCCAATCATGAGAAAAACATCAAACAACTCCCAGTTGAGGAAAATTCTACAAAATACCTGATTAGTACCTTTCAAAATGTCCAGGTAATCAAAAATAATGAAAATCTGAGAAACAGTCAAGCCAAGAGGAACCTGAACCTGAGGAAACATGATGGCTAAATGTATGTGGTATTCTGAAGATAATTCTGGTACAGAAAATGGGACATTAGGTTAATTTAAGAAAAAAAGGAAATTTGAATAATATATACACTTTAGTTAATAATGTGTCAATATTAGTTGATTAATTGTAACAAATGTACCATAGCACTTTAAGATGTTAACAATAGGGATACTGGTTGTGGGGTGTATTGGAATTCTGTATTATCTTCACAATGTTTCTATAAATCTAAACCATTCCTAATTTTTAAGCTTATTTTTTAAATGCTAGTTAACAGATTTGTTTTTTAAAAAAGAATCATAGTTCTAAATGTATTAGCTAAATCTATGAAACTCAGAAGAAAACATACAAGTACATCTTCATGGCCTTGGATTACACAATGATTTCTAGATGCAATGTCAAAAGTGCTAGTCACAAAAGAAAACAAAAATGGATCAACCGCACCACAATTAAAGCTTGTATTACAGCCAATGCATCAAGAAAGTGAAAATACAACTTACAGAATGGGAGAAAATATTGGCAAGCTTTACACCTGATAAAAGAATTACATCCAGAATATATATAGAACTTCTTTTTTTTTTTTTTTTTTTAAACTTATTTATTTATTTATTATTATAATTATACTTTAAGTTCTAGGGTACATGTGCATAACGTGCAGGTGTTTTACATATGTATACTTGTGCCATGTTGGTGTGCTGCACCCATCAACTCGTCATTTACATCAGGTATAACTCCCAATGCAATCCCTCCCCCCTCCCCCCTCCCCATGATAGGCCCCGGTGTGTGATGTTCCCCTTCCCGAGTCCAAGTGATCTCATTGTTCAGTTCCCACCTATGAGTGAGAACATGCGGTGTTTGGTTTTCTGTTCTTGTGATAGTTTGCTAAGAATGATGGTTTCCAGCTGCATCCATGTCCCTACAAAGGACACAAACTCATCCTTTTTTATGGCTGTATAGTATTCCATGGTGTATATGTGCCACATTTTCTTAATCCAGTCTGTCACTGATGGACATTTGGGTTGATTCCAAGTCTTTGCTATTGTGAATAGTGCCACAATAAACATAAGTGTGCATGTGTCTTTATAGCAGCATGATTTATAATCCTTTGGGTATATACCCAGTAATGGGATGACTGGGTCATATGGTGCATCTAGTAGAACTTCTATAACTCAATAATAAAAAGATAAATAGCCCAATCAAAAAGTAGGCCAAGGATCTGATTAGACATTCCTTTAAAGAAGATATACAAATGTCCAACATTTGTATCATTAGTCATTAGGAAAACACTTATCACAACCACAGTGTGATAACTCGTCACACCCACTGGGTGGCTAAAATCAAATGTTCTCTAGGATGGGGAGAAATTAAAAAGAAAGTCTGTATATCGTTGATGGGATTGTAAATGGTACAGCTGCTTTGAAAACCAGTCTGGCAGTTCCTCAAAAGGTTAAACATAGAGTTACTATACGATCTAACTATTCTATTCTTAAATGTATGCTCAAGAAAATGAAAACGCATGTTCACACAAAAATGTGGAAGGCTGGAAGCAGTGGCTCATGCCTGTAATCCCAGCAATTTGGGAGGCCAAGGTGGGCAGATCACTTGAGGTCAGGAGTTTGAGACCAGCCTGGCCAACATGGTGAAACTCTGTCTCTACTAAAATTACAAAACATAGCGAGGCATTGTCCTGTGCACCTATAATCCCAGCTACTGGGGAGGCTGAGGCAGGAGAATCACTTGAACCTGGGAGGTAGAGATTGCAGTCGGCAAGATCAAGCCACTGCACTCCAGTCTGGGTGACTGACCAAGACTCTGCTCAAACAAAAAAAAAACAAAACAAAACAAAAAAAAAAAACATGTGT
The DNA here is from genome assembly GCF_047675955.1 of Chlorocebus sabaeus. Lineage (NCBI taxonomy): Eukaryota > Metazoa > Chordata > Mammalia > Primates > Cercopithecidae > Chlorocebus > Chlorocebus sabaeus. The sequence continues at coordinate 30,890,315 of NC_132921.1, read as the reverse complement.
ACACAAATGTTTCTAGCAGTATTATTCATGAGACCTAAAATACAGAAATAACCCAAATGTCTACCAGCTGATGAATGGATAAACAAAATGTGGCCATTACATAGAATGGTATATTGTTTGGCAATAAAAAATGAAACACTGATTCATTCTACAACATGGATGAACTTTGGAAACATTATCCTAAGTGGAATAAGTTACACACAAAAGACCTCATATTGTATAATTCCATTTATATGAGTTGTCAAGAACTGGCAAATCCACAGATACTGAAAGCAGAGTAGTGGTGGCCGAAGGCTAGAATTAGGAGGGATTGGAAAGTTGCTGTTAAGGGGTATGAGTTGCTTTCTGGGGTAAAGAAAATATTCTAAGTTAAAGAGTGCTGAGGCTTGCACAACTCTGTGAATAAATTGAAAACCACAAAACTGTATACTTTAAGGCATAAATATTAAGGTATGTAATTATATCCCCATTAAACCATTATTTATTTAATTTTTTAGAGGAAGCATTTAGAAAATTGAAGACCACACGCATCATGTTTAATTGAGTAAACAGAGAACACATCTCTTCTTTGACCCACATTAACCATTCTTCAAAACTAATTATGTATCAGGTTACAAAGGAATTTCAAGAAACTCAAAGAATCGACACCACACACATTATGGTCTTGACATAATGACACAAAATTAGAAATTAATAACAATAGAACACATGAACATTTCCACACTTCTAAATATCCCATGGGCTGAAGAGAAAATCAAAAGTAAAATTGTAAACTATTACAGCTAAACAAAATAAAAGCTGTGTATTTTGAAATGTATGATATGCTCCTAGAGGGTACCAAGAAGAAAATACATTATAGCTTTGACCATAATTATCAGAAAATAAGAAAGGCTGGACATACATGAGGTTAATGTCCAGCTCAGTACTCCAGAAAAATAGAAATAGGCCACATTTAAAAAGGCAAAAATAAATAAAAGAGTATAATTGAGGTCAGAAATCAATGAAGAAGAGAACAGAAATACAAGATAATTAAAAAGAAGTTTATTCTTTAACAAAACAAATAAATAAACTTGTGGCTAAGCAGATCAAGATGAAAAGGAAAAAAATATATAATAGGCAAATTAACAAAATGTGAAAATCTGTATGTAAAATATAGCAAGTTGCATAAAGACCAAAATGTAGTGAACAATTATATGTTAACAGATTTGAAAATCTAATTAAAGAAATACATTTATAGCAAAACACAAAGTGTCAAAATTAGCATAAGAAGATAAAACATGAAAGAACAATGATCGTCCAAAAAATTGAAATGATAATAAAGAATAAATGCACCCCTGACATACACACACTTCCTCCTCATCCATCATACATTTTCTGGCTCAATTTTTGGCTACTAGTTCTTCCCCTCCAGCCCACTTGCAGACTGCTGCTTGACTGCTCTCTTTAAATAGCAAATGAGATTGTGTCCTGCATGCTTATAGCTCTGAACTGACTTCCTGTAGATTAATGGAAAAGTTCATAATATTTGATTTGCTGTTTGCCCCAATTGTTTTGAGGTATAGTTCTTTAATAGATCATGCTTTTTCACCTTTCCATGCCTTTTCCCATACTTTTCCTTTCCCCTGAAATACCTGTTACAACCTTCTCATCATCTCTCAAATTATTTCTTATCCCTTAGAACTCTTGTAATATACAACCCACCCCCAGTCTTATTGAGCTTCGTTCATTTTGCATTCTTGATACAATCTACACATAAGTAAGTAGCATTTGCCCTCATAAATGTAAAACCATCATCACTTGACATAAAGGGAAGGTAGGTGAAAAACTAGATGTTTTTAACATTATATTTTAAATGGGTACTGTGGCTTGCTCTTGACTTTCCACTTGCTGTCTGCTCTCAGTTATTAAAAAATATATTACCACAAGTGAGTGGTAAAAACTAGCACTAAACAGAGATTTTTCTCTTTGATGTTATAGGAGGATAGAGAGAGAGAGTGAAAATTATAAATGGAATAATTTCCTGAATTTCACTGGAAATCATTTTATGTCCTATACATAGAAGCACAGAGATGTACCTAAGATATGGCTTCAACCTTCAGAGAGTTCATGCAAAATGCCACTTTTGCTATGATGTTCTTGTGTGGGACACTTTAGGATAAAACAAAACAAACAAAACAATGATATGAACCTACCCCTCAAAAAAATCCATCTGCAATGGAAATATTTCAGCCTAGAAGGAACTAATTGAGGGAGAGAAAATAGGACTTTGTAGCTCCCTTTAATTTATACCCTGTAAACATGTAGTGGGATGCCTGCTCTTGAGTTTGGCAATGGCTGTTAATTCATGATCATGAATAGTGAAGCACCCTCTAAAGGCACCATGTGGGAATGAACTTGCTATAGCAAGTTTAATCCTGGACAGAGATGAAAGAGGCTGATCTACCCAGGCAGGCATTGTCCTTATTTTCCTTCAGGACTTCATGCAAGTCTCTCTCAGGTTAAATACTTGCTGATTAGGGCTACCATGTCCAAAAATGGGGCTGTATTATTCTTTGATAGAAGAGAGATATAATTTAAACATAAGCATGCAATACTTTTGAGATTCCCACGTTTCTTTTGATGATAAAATTAGATTTAAAGACATTGTTGAAATGCACATAATTTTCAGGTCAAAGCCCCTCCCAATGTTGTCATTTTTCAGGTGTGATTATTCCCATTTTAAGTTATGGCAACTTCTTGTGGAATGTCAGTTTTATAGAAATACCATATGTTAGTGAAATATAAATTTTTGGCAAAATAGTTCCTTGCAATTAAGTGTCTCTTTAAAAGGAAATTTGCTGAAACCTTTATTTCTAAACCACCAAGGAATGAATGTAAGTAAGAAAACATTAAATCAGAGTGCCTGTCTTGGTAAATTATAAAATCTCAAAGTTGAAAAAACCATAGAAGTCATCAACATGATACGGAAGAAAGAGAAGGTGAATGACAATTGCAGAATAATTTCCATGGCCAAGCCCTTTATAGGCAGGATGAGGAAACAGAAGTCCATAAAAAAATATTTAATGTCCAAGGTCAAGCAGATATATGTGGCAGAGCAGAATACAGGGTACAGGTTTGCTTGTCTCCAATTATGTTTTCCAGTGCCACACTACTAATTTCACCCAGGATGGTAACTTCTACTTTGGATTACAGTTCCTGTTCTCCCACTCACAAGCTGCATGGCCTTTGGATAAGTTTCCCACATACATTGTACAAAATTCAGGTTTATTCAAGTATAATTTACAAGGTATCTAAAATATGATTCATCCATTCTAAGTTCAATGAATTCTGACACATGAATTCAGTCTTGTAATCACCACCACAAATCAGGTTATAGAATATTTCCATCTTTGCAAAGTGTTCACCCATGCTGCTTCAGTCCTGACAAGAGAGTAGAGTCCTGTTCTTTCCTGCTATATACAAGTATTAATCCTGTAAGGGGCATAAGGAACAAATAAAGGGTGGTTAAAAAAAGAAAAAGTGGTTTGGGACCTCAGGTCTGCAGAAAGAACACAGCCCAGGGGATCCTGCCTTCCCTCACCCAGTGGAGCAAGGCTACCCAGACCCAGTGTTTTCCAGCCCACAACCTAGCTAAAAATATGCGGCTCAGGTAGGCATTATGTCTCCCCAGATTGAACAAATCCACCTGACAGCATCAGATGATAAGTAGAGAGAAAAAGAGAGGGAGGGGGAGAGAAATGGAGGGAGGGAGAGAGAGAGAGAGAGAGAGGGAGACAGAGAGAGAGAGAGAGAGAGAGAGAGAGAGAGAGAGAGAGAGAGAGAAAGAGAGATGTGATCACAGCAAGGAGCCCAAAATGGGAAGCCATTTGTCTCCATGGGTCAGAGACTCTACTCTGCCACCCCGAGGCAATGGAGCAAGCACATGAAATGGAAAAAAGAGACCCCAGCACATCAAACAGCTAATCTGAGATGTCCTTTTCTCTTTGTGAGTCTAAAGCTCTCCTAACCTGCTCAGATGATGGGCAGGTGATCAGAAACCAAAAGAGTCCTAGTCACAGCAAGCAGCACCAACAGGAAGCCTCTCATCCCTGGGGAGCTGAGGCTCTTTCTCCTTTCAGTAGATACCAGCAGAAGTATACCAGGGAACCAGCACCTGGTGTGGAAGGCTTCTTTGCCCCCATGCACAAGACTCTGCTCCTCTTTCCAGTGATACTACAGCAGCTACAGGGGCAATGGTAAAGAGATCCCACCACACCCATCTCCCACCAAGAGATACCTGGAGGCCTTACCTAGGGAAATCTGTTTTATCCCCTCAGGAAGCTCCAGCAATAACCAGTGAGTCCTCCTATCAATACCAGATAGGCCAACGAGAACAAACCAATACTGCAAAGACTGTGAACATTAAACTGCCATGGGAATCATCGCCCTCAAGATTAGGACAAGACCTGTATGCTCAAATTCAATATGGTTACTCTCTGCCAAAATAAAAGATTTAAATGAGACCCAAGTTCTCCTAACATAATAGACAAAATATCTAGGATGCAATAAATAATCACCAGTCCTACCAAGAACCAGGAATATGACAATTTGAATTTAAAAAGAAAATCAACTGATACCAAAACCAAGGTGAATCAGATGGTGGAAGCTTAAAATGATTTTAAAGTAGCTGTCATAAGAAAACTTTAAAATTAGTTATAAATTTTCTTGAAACAAATGAAAAATAGGAAATCTCAGCAAAATAAAATTGAAGTTATAAAAAAATGGAAATGATAGAGCTGAGAAAATACAATAATAGAAATCATTACAGAAAACCCATGGATGGAATCAGTAGTAGTGGAGATGACAGAGGATAGAACTGTTGAACGTGAGGACAGATGAACAGAGACTTAGTGGCCTGTGTGACAATTGCATAAAATCCAACATTAATATTATTGGAGTCCCGAGAGAGGACAGAGAGTGGTGCTGAGAGAATATTTAAAGAAATAATACCTGAAAATTTAAATGTTGTGAAAGACACAAACCTATAGGTCTAAGAATCTGATAAAAATCAAAGTAAGTCCAAAAAAATCCACACCAAATCAATTCTACCCCCACCTCATCCTTACACTGTCTAAAGTCTTTTAGAAAAGGGGTGATTACTAATAGATTAAAATGGTGGCTAAAGACCTAGTGCTTGTTAGAAAAAACTCTAACATGGTATTTTCCTTTGCATAATGTTGATAGTTTTGCACCACTTGCCTCCAGATAACCTTCCTGGCCTCACGAATAGCTGCTCTACTCAACTATATCTGTATCAGGTTTCCTTTCCTCTTACCTTCTTGCTGTTTTCTAAACTTCTCAAATGATTTCATGCTTTAACGCAACAGTATGTTTTATTGTTATGCTGTACCCTTTTTTTGAACATCCTTCCTCACTTTCTACTTTATGGATCTCCACTTTATCTTTCAAAATTCAAATGAAGTCGACTTTCAATATTTCTCTGTATCATTGCCCAATGCTGTTAAAGAGATTTATTTTTTCCTTGCTTTGTTGTGAAGTCACTTTCTGTGGGATTGTATTAAATAATTAGTAATTAGCCAGTTGCGGTATAGACATCTACTTTGGAAGGAATATTCTTTTGCTTGAGTATGAGTAGTTTCTCAAAAAATAAGACCTGTGTCTTATTTTTCTTTGTATTTCCTAAGACCTAATAATAACATTTGTTGACCTGAATTTGCCAAATGTGGATTTAATTGTTTTGCAATATCCAGAGATATTCTTTGAAATCTCAAACATACAATTATTTTCTTTATCACTTTAACACTTTATCAGTGTTGTAGGTTGTATGCTCTGGAAAGCAGAGCAGATACTGAGAAGGAGTGTGCTGTGCAAAGTGTTTATTAGATCAATAACTTTGGAAGGAAGAGGGATGTGGAGCTGTGATGTAGTCCTAATAGAATCTTAGCTAACCTCATAGGGTTGCTTTTCAGAGCTTTCCCATGTGGGGCCAAAGACTCATGTTGAGTTGCTGGGTCTTTACACCCTCATCTCAGTCGGCATTTAGATGTGGGCTGTTTCCAGAGGGCATGACTTTGGATGAGGCAACTCTCTAAAGTAATTCATGCAGTTGTTGACAGTTGGAAGCTATCTGTTATCAGTTAGGGTGACAATCTTACCTTGAAGGAAAGAGGGATCTGGATGGCACATCTTCAGGTCTACCACAACTAGAAACAGTAGCTAATATTTATTTTGTACCATGTACCAGAATACTGCAGAAAGATTTTATGTACATTATCTTATTAATTTTTGACTTCTCTTTTCAAAGAAGATATTATTATTATTCCCATTATACAGGTAGGACAGCAGACTAAGAGGAAGTAATTGACTTGTCCGCAGTCATACAATAAGTATGTGGTAAAGCTTAGATTTTTAACCCAGGCAGTCTTATTTGAAAGCCAAATACCATTTAACCACAATGATATCCTGTGAGATCTACATTGTACACGACTACAACTCCTTGAAACTTGATAATCCACAAGCAGTGAAGAGTTTTCTATTAAAATAGAAAAAGAATGTCTATTTGCCTTCAAGTCTAAACATATGTGGACATATTTTGTTAAGCAGATACTTTTTGTTTGTTTGAGCCAGTGTGGTGTATTCTGATATGAGGAGAATTTCTTTTTTGGTCTTGGGCATATTCCATAGACTGACATGTCACTGGGCCAATATTTGAGGTGAGTCTTGAACTAGCCTTACCTGCCTACCATGTTTGTGTTAATGGAACGTACTGATTGAAGTTCTGAGAAGCTGTATGAAGCCAGAGTGTGCCCATCAGCATTTGTAGGTTGTCCAATTTATAACCTTCTAGGGACTAAGATGAAAGTACAGTAGTCACAAAGTTGCTCTCAGCCAAAGAGCTTTTCAAGATTATAATTCACCTTTAGATTTCCATGCAGCTGTAGGTAACTGTCAATTAGCACTGATGAATTCAGTAGTGGACCTCATTTTCCCTCGGTTATCTTTTGACGGATTTATATTAAATAATCAAATAAACTTTGAACAGGTGTGATTTGAAAAAAAAATCCTTTGCCTTCCCAATCTTAAGTGTTTATGGACATGGTAATACTGTGTATGTATGTTTTTTATTTTAGAGATTTTCAGTTTTTCCGTGCCTTATCTTTTCTCATGGATAGCTGGAATAAAATAGACTGTTCCAGTTATTATTAGAGGTGATAATTTGCAGTCTAAGTGTGTTGCTATGGATACCTAAGAACCCCCCCTACCCCCCAAAGACTCAGGCCTGGGAGTCAGGGCCTAATCCTGAGGTGCTTTTCAATAGCACCAGCTGTCCAGAGTCTGAAAGGCGTGGCAAATTACACCATTATTAGAGTGAAATGGTATGGCTAAGCTAATTATTTGTGGGCTTTAGACACAGGTGTTCATAAAAGGCTGAACGTGCACTCCTAATCAAGTCTGATTGGGCTAGAACAACAGCCCAGCATGGGACTATCAAAGAGTTGTTTATAGTGTCTTTCATTTAAATAATAAAAGAGGCCACTGTAGGCCTTCTGTTCAGCAGAGTTTTTAATGTTGCTCCGAGTTCCTCATTACAGGTAATCATATTTGGTGTCTCCCTTTGACTTCATCCAGTCATAGAAATCTGTTTTCTAATAATATTTTCCTTGATAGTCATACAACAATTTTAAATACATCAGCCATTCCATGACTATTTTTGGTTAATGCTACTGTTAGCAATGCAACATAACTTTACAGAATGGAAGATTAGAACTTTATCACAAAATCACAAATACTAAATCTGGCTACTACTCATCAATAAGACTTGTTAATTCCCTAAGTATTTCCATTTTATTACCGGTAACACTTTTTCAATACTTTTTGTGCTCATAATGCAGTAGCAAGTTTGGTTCAAAATATACCTTAAAATTTTTCTCTCGTTTAATAGTATTTGATTTATCTAATTGAACATCATCAGTTGCTAAAATGTATGTTTGATGAGAAGTGTTACGTGGGTTCATTATGGTGTTATATTGTACTAAGAATGATTAAATACTCTTCTCAGCAAAGCAAATCTAAAGTTTTCAGTCTTTGCTTCTTTAAAAATAATGAACACTTTTTTTGATGTCCATACTTTATAAAGAAGTTTGCATTTAATAGTTACCAAACAACCATTAAACATCTAATATTTCATTTTCAAATAATAATGATGCAGTAGATTCATTACTCTGACAATTTATAAGGAATTGACTTGTCTATTTTAGTTTTCCAAGTCTAATCCAGCCCATGAGTATTTTAGAAGTTGATATGATTGGTACTGCTATATAATAATGTTGAAATACCTGGTAGGTATTTTACTTTTTAAAAAATTCTACATCCTCATAAATGCCTGTAAATTTATAAAATGTGAAAACATGTTTCTTTAAAGAAGTAGCCTCTGCTGCCAGTATTGGATGAAGATATACTTACCCACTCTCTGTAGGGAGAGAGTGGTCTATTAAGAGAGACAGATGACCTCATAAATGTGTCTATGTGCAGATCAATATGATGGCCTAATATGAGTGTAGATATACTCTTGGATGATTGAGGGAACTGAGTTTTGTCTCTGAGTCCATTCAGTCAAGGTATTCTTTCTCCTTGCAATTCTTCCATGTATGGGAGAAGGTAGTTTTCAGAAAATAATTATAAAGTTTTTAAGGACAGTAATTAGTGGCTTTTATCTTATGCAAAAGTATAAGACTTTCTAAATTATAGGTAGAAAGCAAATATGTTGCCTTCCTACCCAGATCTGTAAATATTGTGCACAGAAAAGAGGGCCCTCTGAAGTGACCTTGGCGATGAATACCTTGGAGCTGCAATTGTTGTGTGAATTAGCATTCAGTTAAATTTCGACAATTATCTACTGAACACCTACTGTGCTTGCAGGTCTGCCAGAGAAAGGACTGGAATTAGACACAGGTTGGTAGCCACCAATACTAGTGCTCTTTTCTTTTCTTCTAACAAAATATAATTTTGGCTGGTCGTGGTGGATCACGCCTATAATCTCAACAATTTGGGAGGCTGAGGCAGGTGGATCACCTGAGGTCATGAGTTCGACACCAGCCTGTCCAACATGGTGAAACCCCATCTCTAGTAAAAATACAAAAACAAAATAAAAAAATTTGAGCCAGGCATGGTGGCAGGCGCCTGTAATCCCAGCTACTCAGGAAGCTGAGGCAGGAGAGTCACTTGAACCCAGGAGGCGGAGGTTGCAGTGAGTCAAGATTGTGCCATTGCACTCCAGCCTGGGCGACAAGAGAAAAACTGTCTCAAAAAATTTAAAAATCTATAAAAAATATATATATATTTATAACAGATATTTATATATCTAATATATCTAATATATATATTTTTAACATATGTATATTTTTTTTCTGCTGCCATCTCTCATAACCCAGAGATATAACTAGCCAATCATTTCTCAGGAACATAACCATAGCTTGCCTTTTGTGATTCTGTGGTGGGGAAAAATGCCTGTTCATTTACTAGGAAAGTAACATCTCTGGTGAAGAGAAATTCTAGATCTTTGATGATGATAGTGAGTTATTTGAGTATTGGTTAAAATTGGATAGGATATGCTGTGGTAGCAAACACTCCGAACTCTCAGGAGCCAAACATGGCCAGAGCTTATTTCTGCTTACCTTACATGTTATTTAAGGTGAGCAGGTGATTCTGCTCCCTCTAGTCATAAGGGGCCCAGGCTGATGGATACTGCATCTTGACTCCTACTTCTATAATCTTTACAATAATGGGGAAGCAAATCATGGCTTTTAAAGTTTATGTCCCACTCACACAACTAACTTCTGCTCACATTTTATTAGCCCAGCACATCATATGGCCAAGCTTCAATCCAAAGGGCAGGATCAAGAAAGCAGAAAGCGGAGAAAATAGTTACTGAGCAGAAATAATGACGACTATGGCACCCTCTAAATCACTTTTTTTTTCTTTCTTTTTGGGACAGAGTCTCACTCTGTCACCCAGGCTGGAGTGCAGTGGCTCAATCTCAGCTCACTGCAGCCTCTGCCTCCCAGGTTCAAGCAATTCTCTTGCCTCAACCTTCTGAGTAGCTAAGACTATAGGCTCCCACCACCATGCCCAGCTAATTTATGTATTTTTAGTAGAGACGGGGTTTCACCATGTTGGCCAGGCTGGTCAAGAGTGTAAAGAAACTTGTGACCTCAAGTGATCCACCCATCTCAGCCTCCCAAAGTGCTGAGATTACAGGCATGAGCCACTGTGCCTGGCCCTGAATCACTTGTTGTAAGTGAACTCTTTACAAGCTAAACTGGCTCAAGGACTAGTTACCTAACTGGTAGCTAATTAAAATGGAAACACATGAAAGTAATATAGAAGAGATTGTATCAAGATATCAGACATGTATCTACCCTTTCTTCCATTTTGAAATCTCTCAGAATGATAGAAATATAGAAAAAAATATACTATATATGGAATAGGGGGAAAGAGTCCCAAGAAAATTCTTAACATGAGTATTCATATTGGAAACAAAATGGTTTAAAATTAAATGAGTTAAACTTTCAACTAAAGAAATAAACAACTATGAAATACACAAAGAGCCTGAAGGAAAATAATTAGTAAAGGTGTTTAAATTAATAATAACGAAATAGAAAATATTAAACCAGTAAATTTGATCTGTTTAAAAAATCTGGCTCACTTAATCATCAATAAAATAGAAAAATTACTAGTAAATTTGATCGTGTTACAAAGGGACACAAAACATGCAATATTAGATAAGAGAATAAATATACACATAATCATAAATACAGATATCGGGCAAATTTAAAGCTATGAGAAAATAATATGCACAACTCCATGCCTAAAAAATATTTACTTAAATTAATCTTGAAAAGGTAGAAATATTAATGAGATAAACAACTATGGGAAAAAATGGAAAAGCTGTCAAAACCACCTAAAAAAAGTCACGAAGTCAAATAGTTTTGTGGATAAGTTGTGCCAAATTTCCATAATGAGAAAAATATCTTTGTTCCATGTACTATTGCAGAGCATAGAAAATGACTTAAAGCTACTAATTTTCCACAAGCCAGATGAGGAGAGTATACATCCACAGAGAGAAAAGAAACCTAAAACCAAATCTCATTTATTAAAAAATGTGAAGTCAGGGACAATGGCTCATGCCTGCAGTCTCAGCCACTCAGGAGGCTGAGATGGGAGGATCACTTGAGCCCTCAAACTGGAAACCAGCCTGGGGAATATAGCAAGACCCTGTGTCAAAAACAGAAAAAAGAAAAATAAATCCAAAGAAAAATATTAGCAAATAAAAAATATTAGCAAAAAATTAGAATATTAGGATTGTATTAAAAGAGAATTACATTGGAATCAATTAGGGCTTAAGTAGAAATGCAAATTTGACTCACATCAAAAATAAATTGCTCACAAATAGGTTAAACAACAAATCTTGATAACATGCCAAATTAGAAAATCTGACATGTATATAGATTTTTTTAAATGACTTAACATTGTAAGAGTATAAAAAAACTTTTTAAGGCTTATAAAGCAACTACCAATAAAACATAATAAACGTACTTAACAATGAAACAGTAATTGGACAAAAGTCATTAAGATGGTAACAGTGTCCACTGTCATTACTGTGAAACATGCTAAAGATCTTGATTCAAGTAATAAAATGAGAAAATGAAATGGAATAATACAATGGAGATAGCTAGAAATAAATTATTTGTCTATTTGTCAATCCATCTACTTGATTAGAAAAACAATTTTAACCAAGGGAAAATTATACAAATTAACATTTGACAGGAAAGTAAAACATAAGAAAATTAAGAACAGAGGTGCTATATTAACTGAGGTCTTCCAGAGAAAACAGAATTAATAGGATCCTCTTTTTCTCTCATTTTAAGGAATTGGCTCACATGATTGTGGAAGCTGGTAAGTCCAAAATCTGCAAAGTATTTTGGCAGGCTAGAGACCCAGAGAGGAGCTTATGTTGAAGTTCAAGTCGAAGATAGTCTACCGGCAGAATTCTCTCTTCCTTAGGAAACGTCAGTCTTTTTCCATTAAGGCCTTCATCTGATTAGATGAGGCCCACCTATATATGGAGAGTGACTGAGCATTATTAAAATTTTGTGGGTTTTTTCTCTTCCTAAGAAATTGAAAGAAGTTAAAAACTGGAAATTCACTTAAGAAGAAAAAAAAAACATACTTAACTTTACCCATAAGCAGAAATATAACAAACGAAACAGCGATTTGTTACTTTCTACCCATCAGAGTTGGCTAAATCTACAATTTTGATAATATTCAATGTAGACAATGATGTGAAGTTACTGGCACTCTCATCTACAGCTGGTTGGAGTAGAAATAAAGAATACACTTTGAGAGGGGATTTTACAATATCTATCATTTAAAGTATGCATACTTTCAGACCTAGCTATATCAAATTCTAAGGATTTAATCTGTACTGCAGAAGAAACTCTTGCCCATTTGTACCAGGACAGTCATTACTTCATCATTTGTAATAAGGAAAAATTGAAGTAACCTAAACACCCACCAGTAGAAAAAGATACATGTAAAAGTATATGTAATGAAAAAAGCAAATCACAAAGAAGTACACATAGTATATGTGTAACGTAAGAAAGTAGATATGTGGTATAAATATAGATGAATAATATCAAAGTACCTTGGGTTGTTGTTAAAATTTGATGCTTTATCTAGAAAGGGAAAATCGTGATGTGTACATGGTGGATCTTTAATACCCTCTTTATCTTCCCGGTCTTCAAATTCATCTTTGCCTCCGCTAAGTCAAGGCTTACACAGTTATAATTGCCTCATAACATTCCTCCTTGGGAAATTTTTATTGTAACAAGAAGGGATAAGAAAGGTATATTCTCTACCGGTAGAATTTTAGAAATTAGCATTCAAGTGCAAGATGAAGGTAGGGGGAGGGTGAAGTAGGACCTTTCTTGATAACCCTGAAAACATATCCCCAGGCAGTAAAAACTCCGGTACTTGAAAAGGTTAGTCCTGATTGGGGATCAGGAGCACAAGGTCAGAACCCATGGGGAACAGGAAACAGTTAAGAGAGGGTCTTTCTAACTAAGCTCAGCAGTGAAAATTTTAGTTGTTAGACACACACAGAGTAACTAGACACACACAGTTGAGGGGACTAGTTATGGAGAATGGTAATTTTTTGGGTCTCATAAGGGCATGAAGATAATAAGGACCTGGGTAAAAACAGCCAACACCTACATAGCAATGACTCTGAGTCAGATGCCAATCTGAGCACTCCACTTGTATTATTTCATTTAATCCTCACAAAAGTCCTTGACATAAACACTGTTTATATAATCCCCATTTTACAAGTGAAGAAAGGGAAGTAATATCACTTAAATAAGTATGTAACAGAGCAAGGACTTGAACCCACACATACTGGCTCCAAAGCATCTGCTCATTTAGCCACTGATGGAAATGGAAAGTCAGGAAACTTAGATGTGGTGTTAATGGAATCTTTCAATATCTTTGCACTAAGGTTGTATGCTGATATGTGGGGGTAAAACAAAAAATATCTGTCAGGTGACAGGGACAGTCACTTGTGATTCCCTCAATATCCTACATCATTTCAGACCTCAGGACTTTTGCTGATGCTGGTTCTTCCTCCTTGCAAATACCTCCCCCTGTATTTTTTAACCCAATTAGAATATTATTTTCTGTATGAAGTACTTTTGTTACCCAGTGTAATGCCTACATGACATAGATGCATTTCTACCTCACCTTAACTCTGCTTATCTTTAGGATACAGGATGTCTGAGGTCAAAATTTCCCTCTTATGACTAAACTGGCCAGACTAGTGGGATCCAAGATGGTAGCTCAACCTCTGAAAAACCTCTAACTTCATTATAATTTCCATGATAAATGACACTCCCACCAGCACCATGACAGTTGACACTCACCATGACAATGACCAGAAGAAACCGTAAAAAGACCAAAAGGAAAGCTGCACTCCCGTTTCAAGGAGTTCTCTGCCCATTACCAGAACAGACATGAATATTCGTCCCTTTGCTTTTAATGCCCAACCCCTTCATTAAAGCCCTGTATCTGTGACTTCCTGGCTCTCACAAGCTGAGAAGTTGATTTGTGAGCCAAGCTCTTGCTTCCCAATTCCATGGCTATTGATTAAACCCTATATTGCTTGACACTTCAGTTTTACATACTGTCTTCAGGGCACTAAACGGGGAAAGACCCCATTTTGGGTGACCTACTTTAGCAGTAACACTTTCTTACTTTGCCTCTTCCTTTGCAGACAATTATCCAAGCCCCATTGTATTACCAGCATACTTCCAGCCTGTGATTGACAAACAGTGCATTAATTCACTGCTGAGCCTATCTTCCCACTGGCCTCCAATATCTGAGCTCCTTGAAGGCAGGAGCCTATACTGGTGAGTTAATCAGGCTCTTTCCCATGGTGAGAAGCAGAACCATACTATGCCTGGCTCAGATAATGGGGCTAATTACAAGAATACACAGAGCTGTAAGAAGATAGAAAATACTCCCAGGAGCTTCCTATTGGCCATTTCACACTGGGCCAGTGTCTCCTCCCTGATGATAGTGCTTTACCAGTCTGACGATTCAACTTTTGTCTCTCTTCTACTACACCTGATTTTTCTGATACTGACTCCCATTTTAAAATGCATATCACATGGAATTTTCCCAAGAGATTTAAATCAGTCACCATCCCGAACAATGAGCTATTGTTGACTATCATTCATGTACAATAACACCTCAGAGATCATTGGCCAGAGATCAGCTAGTCATGTTTGTGTCAGACACTGATTCCTGTACCATCTGTGATGACCAAAGAAATGCAGTCATGTAATAATACCATGGTGGCTCATGAGTAATAGACCATCTGGATGAGTTCCACCAGAGGAAGGCTTAGCTATGGAAGCAATTAAGATCACCATGTCCTATGCAATTATTTAGTTATTTGTATGTTCATAGACTCTAACTTAGTCCCTCTCAAACACCAGACACTAGATATACATTGATTGAATGTGAAAGAAAATGTTCTGAAATGACAAAAGAAATATCAAAGAGAGCAAAACACTAGTGGTCTTTCTGAATTCTTTATTTATTCAATCATTTAGCAGTCATTTGTGAAATGTC
Source organism: Chlorocebus sabaeus (assembly GCF_047675955.1). Lineage (NCBI taxonomy): Eukaryota > Metazoa > Chordata > Mammalia > Primates > Cercopithecidae > Chlorocebus > Chlorocebus sabaeus. Next base: position 30,875,129 of record NC_132921.1, on the reverse strand, counting down.
TATTAGGTACAATAAATATCAGACAATGTGCTGGGTATGAGAGATGCAAAATTGAATAGGATGATGTTTCAGACTTTGAGAATTTTAGTTTAATCGAAGAGACTGGCAAGCAAACCTACTATTACAATGCAGTATTATAAAGTGATGTAGAGGATTGTCACTATATCCCAGCTTTGAGAAGCAGAGTCAGGAATAGTTTGCTCCCCCAAATCTCAAAACGAATCAGGGTAAGGGAGTGGGAAGTGAAAATAATTTGAAAATATACTTTAAGAGAGCTTATCACAGAAATCACTGAGTCAGGGAGCTGGAAGAGATTTTAAAACATTTACATTAAACCAAATTACTTGTTTCTAATTACTCTCCCTTGAACAATGGCTATACATTAAGGAAACCCTCAAGTGAGCTGAAGCCTATCCAAGCACACTTATTGGAAAATGATCAAATAGCAGGATGTGAAGAATTAAGCTGTCTTTTCCCTCTCCCTTTTTTCAAGTTAGTTAACAGGACTTTGCTACTGATCTCCTCCTCTGCAGTTAGCGATCCATATGGTGTGCACATACTGTAGACATTTAACCAAATTATCAGGTTGCTCCAGCTTTCTACCACTTTTATTTCATGGTTTCTAGATAGAAAGGCCTTGAGAAGGACAGAGTATGTGCATCAGAGAAGCTTTAAATGAATAGGTTGTTTTTTCCAAGCTTTTTGTCTTCATATCACCTTCCTAGCTGAGAAGGATATTTTGAATGGTTATTAGTAAATGGAGTTGATCTTCCTATGGCTGGGGCAAGATTCTCCTGTAGAAAGTTACTAAGTGTTAGGGAAAAAAGGGGAATATGGAGATACCAAAGGCTTCTAAAATAGTGGGAAGATGGTGAGGTATTTGGAGCCATTTTCCATAACCAGAGAAAGTGCTAAGAATGTTTACCTCAGACAAATTAAAGAGAGAAAGAGGTGGACGCATGCCTGAAGAACTAGAGCATACTGTGGGCTCTGAAACATAGATTGCCACGGAGTGCTCAAGAAGATAAAATGAGGACCAGGGCCAACAATTATAGCTATCTAATACTTGAATGATCTGCCCTTATAACAGTGAATTTCCTGTTTCTGGAATTATCAAGAAGACTCCAGGAAATTATAGGAGTGACTCTGAAATGCTATAGAAGAGATTCCTGCATTGTCATGCATAAAGGCAAGTAAGAGTGAGGCTGGTGAGATGGCCTCTTAGAGCCCCTTCATCATTTGAGGTACAATTGAAAGCTTTGTCTTCCATGAGAATATCTCTCAGTATCTGGTCAAAATGCTTGAAATGTCCACATATATTCATTTCGTTCATGCAAATCCTTACTTGTTTCAAAAATTTTTTACTTCAGAAATTTCTATCCTTATTGAGTAGGGTATTACCGTCATTTCCTGAAGGCCTGGTTTAAAAGCAAACATGATTATAATATCTCTTTAATGATGTCATTTGACCCCTTACAATGACCTGAGTGAAAGAGGTAGATGAGATATTATTCCTATTTTACAGATGAGGAAACTCATTTCAGAGAGACAATGCTACCTGGAGAAAGGAAATAGGGCCCATTAAGGTATCATGGCACATTAATATGAACACATGAATTTCCTCATCAGAGGAGCTGCAGGCTTGTGTTGGTCTATTGTGTTGGACAAACCACAAAATGGACTAACCCAATAAAGCTGCTGGGATTAGACACAGGAGCATCTTTATGGATATGAAAGATTGGAAGGCTTTGAAATCTAAGGTCTTGCTGAGGCAGCACAAGACCACTAAGTATTAATGATCAAAAACAAACATTACCTTCTTCCCAAATTTGTATAGGGAATTTTGAGAACTTACACAATAAGAGTATACTGTAATATTAATTTACATGCATTTTCTTATATATTAGGTTGATGCAAAAGTAACTGAAGTAATTGTGTTTTTTGCCTAATAACACTTAAAATAATCCTGTGAGTATCGTTATCTCCATTTGAAATGAAAACATTGGTTCATCAAGGGAAATCATTTTTAAAATAAAAGGACAAGCTACAAATTAGGAAAAGTTTGAAACCTATTGCTATACAGAGTATATAAGGATTCATAAATCAATTGGAAAAAGATAATACCTCCCTCCCCAAAAGTGTACATTTGAGATTCCTCCAGGAAAACCTGTTTATTAAGCAAATCTGAACGTATCAAACTTAAAGTTGCAAGGAAGAATGTCCCCTTTTCCAAGTCTTAGTGATCATTCAAAAGGAGGAAATTAGGAAAGGATGATTATAGGGTTTGATATCTGGGCATAATGGTTTGGGTAGGTCTTTCAAAGCAAGAAAGTAGCTGGCATCAGGCAAAATTGATACAAAGTAATTTAGAACTGCTGAACATGATGGGCAAGGGTCTTAAGACAAGTTCTTTTGAGTAAACTATTGTCCTAATAAGACAGCTATTTTTTTTTTTTCCATATAAGCAAACTGCTCAAGTGAATTGGTATGCAAGTAATATGGTTTGGGTGTGTATCCCTTTCAAATCTCATGTTGAAATGTGATCCCTGATGGATGCTGGAGATGGGGCCTGATGGGAGGTATTGGATCATGGGGGCAGATAGCTCATGAATAGCTTAGTGCCATCCTCTTGGTGATGAGTTTTTAGTTCGTTCACAAGAGATCTGGTTGTTTTAGTGTATGGGACTCCTCTTCTCTCTTTCTTGCTCTCTTTCACCATGTGATACACTGGTTCTTCCTTCTCCTTCTGCCATGATTGGAAGCACCCTAAATTCAGACCAGGAGCAGATGCTGGCATCTTGCATCTTGTACAGCCTGCAGAACTGTGAGGCAAAATAAACCTCTTTTTCAAATTAGTTACCTAGCCTCAGATATTCCTTTATAGCAACACAAAATGAACTAACAGCAAGAAATTCCTGATGCTAACAGTAAAATTATGGTGACCCAAGCCATCTCATTTTTTAGTCTAAGAGCTATGTTGGGAGGTCTCAGGTTTAGTCCCCTTGTCCCCATTCTTTGTAGTCATCTCCAACCTAAGCTCTCAGTTACTTGTTTTTCTATTGTGCTTATTATTTTCTAGTCACTTTCAGTGGGTGAATCCATCGTTACTGGGAACAGAAGTAAAACATTCATTATTTAATTTCCAGATATTTTGGAATTTTTTCAGATATCAATTTCTACATTGATTTATTTGTGATTAAATAACAGAATTTATAGGACTATAGTCCTTTTAAATTTGGCGAGGTTAATGTTATGGTCCATGGACATGTTCCATGTATATTTGAAAAGATTGTTTATTCTTCTGTTATTGAGTAGAATATAAATGAAATTAAATTGGTTTATAGTGTTGTTCAGATTTTCCATCTCTTTACTGATATTCTATCTATTGGTTCTGCCAATGATTGAGAGAGAAGTGTTGAAATTTTGTTATAATTGTGATATTTTATTTTATTTTATTTTTTTGAGACAGGGTCTTGCTCTGTTGCCCCAGCTAAAGTGCAGTGGCAAGATTTTGGCTTACTGAAACCTCCACCTTCCAGGCTCAGCTGATCCTCCCATGTCAGCCTCCCAAATAGGTGGGACCACAGGCACATGCCACCATGCGTAGTTAATTTTTGTATGTTTTGTAGAGATGGAGTTTTGCCATGTTGCCTAGGCTGGTCTCAAATTCTTGAGCTCAAGTGATCCACCCACTTTGGTTTTCTGAAGTGCTGGGATTACAGATTTGAGCCACCCTGTCCAGTCATGATAATATACTTAGACTGCAATTAAAATATCCTATTTTGATTATAAATTATTTTATACAATTAATCTTTTACTTTTATGAGTTTTGCTTCATGTATTTTTAAGTTCTACTGTTAGATGCATACACATTTAATATGGTTGTGTCTTCTTGATAAATTAATCCCTTTGTGATTTTGTAATCATCCTACTCTCTGGTAATTAATATTCTTTGTTCTGAAGTCTACTTTGTCTTACATTAATTTAGCCATCTCTCTTTTGATTGTTTTCATATATGCCTTTTTTCATGTTGTTTTTAGCATTAACATATCTATTCTTTACAATAAAAGTTGGTATTTTATAGATGACAAAGAGTTATGGTTTTCACCCTGCTTGACAATCTCTGTCTTTTACTTGCAGTATTTAAACAAGTTACATGTAATGTTATTATTAGTATGATTGTATTTAAATCTACCATCTTGCTAGCTGTTTTATACTTGTCCCAAGTCTTCTTGGATCCTTTTTCTTCTTTTTCTGACTCTTGTGAATCAATTATTTTTTCCAGTGCTATTGTTCTGATAAGCTCACCGTGTATCCAGATGAGCAAATTCTTGTCCTTATAAAATCATTGTTTTTCCAAATTTGCAAACTATTTGCCTAGATAAAGTAAAGTGCAAGAATTTTCTGAAGATAACAGTGAAGTTATTTATTTCAAGGAAGAATGTCCCTTTTCAAAGTCTTAGTAATAATTCAAAAGGAGGAAGTTAGGAAAGGATGATTATAGCACTTTGATATCTGGGCTTAATGGTTTGGGTAGGTCTTTCAAAGCAAGAAAGTAGCTGGTATCAGGCAAAGTTTGATGCATAGTAATTTAGAATTGCTAAACATGATGGGCAAGGGTCTTGCAATCATATCTTTCTTCATGAGGTTTACCCAGAGGAAACAATTACATTATGTTGACACAGGTCATCTCAATTTTAGCCCCAATAACTAAGTATACTTTATCTACAGAGTAGGAAAAGAGATAAAGTATAGCATTATTACACACTTGAATATTATACAGTAGCAAACATTAATATAGCAATATGAATTAACATGAAATTGATGAATCTGAAAAATAGTGAAGAGGGCGAGTTGTAAATGAATGCCTCCAGTATGAAATCACTCATTTACGAAAGCTTAAGTAGTAATACTACAATGCAAACAGGGAAATGTTGAAAGCAAAATCCAGAAGAGTTCCGTGTCCCTTCTTTCACAAGGAAAAAGAGACAGTTATGAACAGGGAGTGTTACCGTGAGAGCATCAATAGTGCTGTCCATTTATTAAGATCAGTGAGCTATTCATGGTTCTTCAATGTATATATGTTTAAATTCAATATACATTATATACTCTGATTTTTCAAAACACATTAAGAAGGCAAAAATGCTCACTTGTATAGTTTCCAAAACATAATCTGTCACCTTATTTCCTTTTCTATTGAAGCATCACTGACATTCAATCATCAGGAAATCTGGGCGTTTTCAAATTGCCTCTATACTCCAGCCCTCAGTTTTATCTCTGCAAGATAAGAAGATAATGTTGTTAGGATCACTAAGGTATCTTACAGAAATAAAATCCTTTGATTTTTATTGGAACCTACTGAATGCATACTTCTTGGTTTCAATTAATTGCTGTGTTCTACTTACTTATTTGTGATCCTCAGACTTCAATTAAGTAGAATCTTAAATAGATTGGATATAATTTTCAGGTAGATAGTAGGAATAAAGGTCAAGAAACACCCCTTTGTTTAAGGAGGTAGGTGGAAATATGAACATGCTAACCTTTTATTCCAACAAAAAGCTGCCTGGATCTGAATATTTTGTATGTGTATAATTTTTGATATTCTTCATGGAAGATTTGCCTTCATAAGGATTACAGGGTTCAGGATACTGGAAACTGGATTAACTCTCTTTTCTCTTTCAATTCAGGAATTAATTACACTTTGATTTCTCTCTGTGTGGTTAACATTAATAATTGACACTGGAGTGTTTTTCTATGATTTCCTATAAGCTAGCATTTGCCATCATGGAAGTATTAATACTATCACACCCACTAATCAAGGGCAGCCTGTGTGTTGTGTGAAATCATAAATACATAGCCGTAGGGACCTGGAAATAATTGCTAATGAACTTTAGTCTCTCTGACAGAGCACACAGCCTGGGACCTCTAGCCTGCCCCATTGTTTCCTTCATTCCCCTAATGTCAAACCCTAACCAAATACTCTGGAGTTTTCTCTCTTCCCGACCTTCTTTTCTGTTTGTTCCCCACCTCGGAATGCTCAGACTACAGCCACCAGACTGCTCCTTTCCTAAAGATTTGGATTTGCCAGCAAGGGAACTTAGAGGCAGGGATATTGCATCTGACTATAGCTTTAAGTCCCCAAAGAGGCAAGGTCCCCTGAGACCCTCTTCAGATGCTAATATTCACACAAAGTGCATTGGCCCCAGCTGGCCTTCACCTGCAGCCCTGACAGGCAGGAGCCTTCAGAATGAGATCCTGGTTTCCATAAAAATAGGAAGGGCACACATGGTAAATAATAGAGATCTAGCACAAGCTATAAAATTATTTAAAGTCTGCTTCCAGACAGTTAAAACTAATTGCTATGAACACAAAGCTCAAGCAGGAGTGCCCCCTCCCCTTTATTTTTTGTAATTCATGTGTGATGGGGTGACTTGAATCTTCTGCTAATGGCCACACCTAAAATTAAACAATGCCACTAAATTTAAGATGCTGCCATTGTTGTTAATATTCAAATATGTTTTAAGCACAGGAGAAAAGTGCTGCATGGTATGACAAATATTAATGGATCATTTAGAATTGTCCTTAGCTGTTTCCCTGGTTTTATGGGTGGTACCCAGTTGAAATGTAGCATTATCATTATGATTGCTAGTCTCCTGACTGCTTTTCTATTATTGCTGGCCATAGTTTGCAGCCTGTTCATCCTGTTTTTATAAAAGAAATTTGTAAGTGAAAAGCTACTTAATTCACCAACGTATTCCGGATTATAGTAAGCTAACACAAGCCAAGAGGACTCCTTCCTTCATCCTCATTTTTGGAACTAATTTAGAGATGAGCTGTAAAATCCTTTTTATGTCCCTCCTTTCTTTTCATATGATATGGTATATAGGATATCAGTGAGGCCGGATATTAACTAAGCTCTCCTTACCAGATCCTTTGTTTTAAGAATACAGTGATTTAAAGAAGTGATTTCCATGCTTTTTTGATTTAGAGACTCTTGACATTAAAAAAAAAGAAAGTATTCACTCAATATTTCAGATGCCTTTTTGTTCCCATTGTTTTATAATTTACACATGGATAATATAAATTCAGTAATATCTTAATGCAAACATATATTTAGTTAATTGCAGCTGCATCTTTATATATATTTGGGAATGATTATATGTATATGTGCAAGATGTTTATTAGTTCTCCAGATAGTGTTTGGTACATATGTGTATCGATTCCAGGATGCCTCTTAAAATCTTTATGACCTTTTTAGCAGTCCTCTCTCTCTTCTGATAAGGAATTGAGAATCTAGTGGGAGAAAACTCCATGTAAGAATTCAGCAGGCTGGGGTTTTGTCTGCTTTCAGTCGTTTGTGCCTTCTTGTCCTTCCATTCAACCTCTCCGTACTTGTTTCTATGTTGCAAAATAAGGGTGACTTATATCTGCCATATTTACTGCATTGGTTATAGTGGAAATGATATTCAGTAATGAGAGCTAAATATATACTTAGAAAATATAAAACCACTATTCAGGATGCTGTGTCTACTTAATTAGTACTATGCATTTTATACTTTGACAGAGGATAAGATACTATGTATATTCTCATATTTAATTAGGTAAGAACAACTTTGAGATTCTTAAAAAAAAAAAGAAAATATAGTGTTAAAATCAGGAAGTGGATGAAATCTCAAAATGCCTTAGAAGTCGCAATGTTATTTTTATTTTTATTTTTATTTTTATTTTTTTGAGATGGAGTCTCACTCTGTCGCCCAGGCTGGTGTGCAATGGCCGGATCTCAGCTCACTGCAAGCTCCGCCTCCTGGGTTTATGTGCAATGTTATTTTTTCCCCAAAATTAATCAGGCTTCACAATACAGACAATTAGAACAAGAGGAGTTAAAACTCTTTTTTTCAATTTGCCAATATTCAAAATAAATATATTGTATATGTACTTCTTGCCAGGTGTAGCACTTGGTTCTCAGGACTGAGATAAACAGCTGCATGTTAAATCTGACTGTAAAATAGATAATCTGTATATCGAGTATTGCCTCTTCTTTTTTCTTTCTGTTCTTTTATTTTTCCTTCTTCCCATTTCTTCCAGGATTTTTCTTAGTAAACAGTTTGACATTTTCAAGAACATCTATAAAATTATAAGTATTAAATTTGGCTACCTACTGTTTGTACATCAAGATTTTATAAATTTCAAAATAATAATACTCTTGTTGATGTAGGTTAGGCTTGGGCTATTCATACTTTGGGGTTTATATTATCATCATCTACTTGAAGGATATGTGTGACTTTTCATGTGGAAATAAAATTGTTCTCTTATTAACTTCAATTTTAGTAAGTAAATAGGGAAATAAGAAAAGGGAAAATCCATATATTATAGTACATTGGCTACAATGACTCTACTTTCTTAAATATCCCTTCAAATAATTTTGACATTAAAACTATCTTGAACCAAAAGTTCTATGTTTATATATTTTCTTTATGTTATTTCTTATAGCAAATAGTCTATTGCAGAGTACCACTATTAATCAGACTTCACTATATGCAAAAAATAAGGGATTGTATAAGGATGTGGAAATATTTTTTAAAAATTTGTTGTTGGTAAATTAAAGGGCATTTCTCCATGGATTAAAATTGATCTTCAACAGCTTCTTGTCCCCGAAGCACTGTAGTTCTTCAGTGGGCAGTCTGCAACAGAAGGCAAACCACCATGCTTCTCTGTAATGTTCAAGTTGCCAACGATTTGGAGGAGAGATGAAAAAAAGTTAGAGGACTGAGTAGGTGGTGACTCAGCCCTGGCATAAAGAAATGAATTTTGCTATGAATAAGTGTTAAATATCTGGTATCTATAGAAAATAATAATCTTTGCATAGAGGAAAACGATAATAAGGTTTTTGGCATATTTTTCCAGAAGATAAAACTTCTTCAGAAAATATATGGTTAAATTATAAAGATCACTTTCACTTCCAAGAATATAGAATAGACATTCTTTTCCATATTCCTCATGCTAAGTGCAATGAAAAATTCTGGACATTTTTACAGTGTAAGGCTGAAATTAAGATTCCATATTATCTGCCCTGATATATGAAACCAGGAGAGCAGTCCCTCTGTTCTCTCCAGATATGCCCCCATCCCCTCATGGGAAAGGCTCCTCACCCAGATAGTCTCCTTATCAGGAAGATCAGCTCTACCGCACCCAGTCCTCAAACTAATGGCCTTCACTCTCTGCTGCCTGCAAACTTATTCTGACAAGCTAATCACATCTTCCCATGGGGACCACGGGGCACCTCAACTTCTTGCTACTACAAAGCCTGCCTTCCACAACCTTGGCTGGTTCACTCTGTTCCCAAGTATGACTCCAGTGTGGCCCTGCATGCCATGTGGCACCCTCCTACTCAGAGCGGCTGTGAGTGAGTATATGTGAGTCATGAATAGCTGTTGGTCTCAACTGTCAGGTGTCAAGTTTTTGGCCATCTCATACTATTTAGGGTAAGGGATCCAAAGGGTGAATAGTAGGCAAGAAAAACATGCACAGAAATTAAAAAAAAAAAAAAAAAAGGCCATCTAGGGAAGTTGGGAGTCAAGGAAAGATATGGTGAGTTCCCTGTTTTGTTTTGTTTTTCTGCCTCATATAACTCAGAGTTAGAGCTGAGAAAGCCAGCAACTTGGGAATGCAATGGATGTTGACCAAAAAGCCCCAACCACAGCCTTCTCTTTCTAGTCAAAGGACTGGGAAAGGGGCAGCCCAGTAAGAGGAAACAACATGTAGACAACAGATACTCTAGTATGGGCCAAGCGCCATAGGAAAATACTGTGGCACCACCCACACACATAGCAGTAAACTCTGAGTGGGGAGCCTAGACTTCCACTCTCACCAGGTTGTAATAAAGTACACCAACTGGTCTGCCAGGGTGAGGGTAGAGGAGGCCAAGTGGAGAGCTGGGACTATCATTCCTGCTAGATGATAGCAAACCCCACTCTTTTGGCAGTGTTGGGAAATTCAATGTGGTGATCCTGGATTTCACCCACCCCCATCCAGCAGTAAACAGGGACATCTCCCCCTTCCAGACAGAGAGGTGGCAGTAGAGGCCTAAAGGAGAGGCAGAGCTGCAAACCCTACCCAATATTACAAGAAACTTCTCCCACCCTAGGTGGTCAGTGGAGGCCCAGAAGGGAACCCAGACTTCTACTCACATCTGCCATCAATGAGGAAGCAGCACTTCTTCCCTGCTGAAGTGATATCAGAGTAAACTTCTAAAACAGAAGGTTTAAATATGGAGTAGGTTCTTATTTGCAGAGTTCAGGTTTCAATTTTTAAAAATTATTAAAAGAACCAGGAAAACATCAACTTTAATGAAAAATGACAATCAATAGATATCAATGCTGAGATGACAAGAGGTTGGCAAAGATTTTTATAGCAGCCATCATAAAATACTCCATCAAGAAATATTGAACATGCTGGAAACTAATGAAAAATAAAAAGGCTTGGCAGGCCGGGTGTGGTGGTTCACTTCTGTAATCCCAGCACTTTGGGAGGCCAAGGCTGATGGATTTGAGACTGATCTCCCATTCTCCTCAGCTGCAGAACCTGAATAATGGAATTAAAGTAGAAATCAAAAACAACAACAATATAACAAGAAAACTTCAAAGATTTAGAAAGTAAGAAACTCATATCTAAATGATCCATAGGTCAAAAAGGAAGTCTTAAAAAATAGAAAATATATATTGAACTAAATTAAACTACAACATCAATATTGTGAGGGCACAGATAAATCAGGGCTGAGATAAAAATATATAGCACTAAATGTCTACATAGGAAAGAGGAAAGGTTTCTAATAAAATAATCTGAGGATATACCCCAAAAACCTAAAATAAGGTGAATGAGGTAAATTCAAAGTAAGCAGAAGGAAGGAAAGAATAGGATAAGAGCAGAAATCAGTAAAACAAAAAGCAGAAAGACAATAGGGAAATTTGTTAAAATAAAACTTTGTTCTTTGAAAGATCAATAAAATTGGCAAACCTATAGCAAGACTGACAAAAATAAGAACAAAGAAACAAATTATCAGTATTAGAAATGAAACTGAGGATGTTTTCTATATACCTTGCAGACATCAAAAGAATAATAAGGAAATACTACAAACAACATTACACACATATTTTGACAATTAAAGTAGGTCAATTTCTTGAAAAGCAAGCACAAACTACCACCATTCATTTAATGTTACATAGAAAATTTGAATAGCACTACAAGTATTCAGGTAATTGAATTCATAATTAATAAATTTCCAAAAAATAAATCTGCAGTCCCAGATGTTTCCACTAGAAAATTGTACAAACCATTTAAAAAATCAACAGCAGTTCTACAAAATATCTACCAGAAAATGGAAGGAGAGTTACTTTCCAATTTGTTTTATGAAGCTGATATTAAACTACACGAAGACAGTGCAAATAAAGAAAACTAGAGACCAGTATTTCTCATTGACTTAGAAAGACTCTCAACTAAATATTAGCAAACTGAATCCAACAGTATAGAAAAGTAATTATATGCCATGACCAAATAGGATTTATTCCAAGATGCAAGATTGGTTTAAGGTTTACAAATTAATATCATAATTCACCATATTAACAAACTAAAAAAGAAAATTTAATTAATTGATACAAACAAAAGGCATTTCAAAAAACTCAATACCCATTTTGATAAAAATTCTCATTAAACTAGAAACAGAGGGAAACTTCTTCAACCTGAAAGACAACATCTACAAAAAACCTAAAGCTAACATGAAGAGTATCAAACATTAAGAGTAAATTTAAGAGTAAAAAATTGAATGTTTTTCTCTAAAACCAGGAATAAGGCAAAGTTGTCTGCTCTCATTACTTTCATTTAAAGTAGTACTGGAAGTTCTAGCCCTTGCAATAAGACAAGAAAAGAAAATCAAAATCATACAGGTTTGAAAGAAAAACAAAACAAAACAACTATCCTTATTGGCAAGTAACATGATGTTCTATATAGAAAATCCTAAGGTAAGCTTGTCCAACCCATTGCCTTCAGGCCAAATGTGGCCCAGGATGCCTTTGAATGTGGCCCAACACAAATTTGTAAACTTTATTAAAACATTATGAGATTTTTGTTGTGATATTTTGTTTTCTTTAGCTCATCAGTTATTGTTGGTGTCAGTGTATTTTATGTATGGCCCAAGACAATTCTTTTGTTTCAGATGTGGCCAAGGCAAGCCAAAAGGTTGAACACCCCTGTCCTAAGGAATCTAAATAGCAAAACAACTAGGTGAGTTCAGCAAGGTTACCGGATACAAGATAAATGTACACAAATTAATCATATTTTCATATATCAGCAATGAGCATGTACATACTAGAATTGAATATCATTTATAATCACTAAGAAATGACAAAAGAAAAGAAATACCCAGGTGTTCTTACAAAATATATATGGACATGTAACTTAAAACTACAAATTGCTGATGAAAGAAGTCAAAGAAGAGTAAATAAATGGAGAGACATACTGTGTTTATAGATTGGAAAATGCAACATAGTAAAGCTGCCAGTTCTTCCCAAATTGACGTGCAGGTTTTATATAATTGCTTTCAAAATCTCAGCAAGATTTTTGCATTATATAGAGAAAAATAAAATGTAGATGGAAAGTCAAGGAACTAAAATAGCTAAAATTAATTTGAAAAAGAAGAATCAAGTGAAATGAATCAGTCTGCATGATTTCAATATTTATGATACAACTAACTAATTAAGACTATTTGGTGGGATAGACAAATCATTGAAACAGAATACAGAATTCAGAAATAGACCCATACAAGTATGTCCAACTGATTTTTGACAAAGTTGTGAAAGCAATTCAGTGAAGGAAGGATAATGCATTTTCAATAAATGGCATTGGAACATTTAAACACCAATAAACAAATAAAGAATGACCTTAACATCCCACTAACCAAACACACAAAATGGGTCACTAACTTTGAAATGACACTATAAAATTTCAAAACTATACATTAAAATATAGGAGAAAATCTTTAGAATCTAGAGCTCAGCAAAAAGTTCTTAGACTTGACACTGAAGGCACCACCCATAAAAAGAAAAATTGATACATGGGACCTCATCAAATTAGCAACATTTGCTCTGAAAACACGCTATTCTGAAGACGCAAAAAAGCTCAAGGCTGGAAGAAACTATTTTGCAAACTACTATCCAAAAAAAGAATGAATACTTCGATACATAAAGAAGTCTTAAATCTTGGTAGTAAAAGAACAACAACAATAACAAAAAATCAAATAATTCAACTAGAAAATGGGCAAAATATATGAAGAGATGTATCACCAAAGAGGAAATACACATGACAAACAATGACAAAAAATATATTCATATATGTAGCCATTAGGGAAATGCAAATTAAAACCACAATGAAACATCTATACATACTTATCAGAATGATGAAAACAAAAAATAGTGACAACTGACAATTTTGGTGAGAATGCAGAGAAACTGTATCACCCACCTACACATTGCTAGTGGGAACGTAAAATGATATAGCCACTCTAGAAAACAATTTTGCAGTTTCTTAATAAACTAAACATGCAATTACCATATGACCCAGTAAATACACCCCTGAATATTTATTCCAGAGACATACAAATGTGTGTTTATACACACAGAGACCACACCTGATAAAATATTCATAACTTTTTTTGTAATAGCCAGAAACTGGAAACAACCCAGTTGTCTGTCAATAAGTGAATGGCTAAACAACCTATTGCATATCCGTACTATAAAATTCTACTCAACAACAAAAAGCAACACATTATTGATAAACACAGTAACTTGGATGAATCTCCAGAAAATAATGATAAGCAAAGTCAGTCTCAAATAATTATATAAGGTATAATTCCATTTATATTAAATTTTTGAAGTGACAAAGTTATTGAAATGGAGGAGGTATCAGTGATTGTCAAGGATTAAAGACAGGGTGGAAGGGAGTAGAGCATAGAGAGGCATATAAGAGGAGTGGATGTGACTGTAAAAGGGCAAGATAAAGGATCTTTCTTGTGATGGAAATGTTTTGTATCTGGACTACATTAATGTGGATATCCTGAATGTGATACTGTACTATACTTTTGTACTATAGTTTTGGAAGATGTTTATCATTGGGGGCAACATAGTAAAGGGGACTTGGGATCTCTCTATACTATTTCTTTCAACTGCATATGAATATATGACTATCTCAAAATTAAAAGTTTATTATGAATATCTGACTGTATCCTCCCAGTTTGACCTATAATTTTTCCATAAGCTAATATGAGACTCCAAAAAGATTGATGTGAAAACTGCCAAAGGATCTTCATCATGTTATTTTCTAGGTGTGGGATTTTTTTTACAATCCATTTGTAGCTGTCTTGGTTAAATTTTTTAATTTTATGTTTATTTTGACACCTTAAAGTCAATGCTATCTTTCTCTTACACGTAATATGTTCTTGATGAGTACAATGCTTCCGTGGAATACTACATATTTGGAAAAAAGCCAGCAGAGCTCCCACAGGCTGGGCAACCTTCACACTGGTATGACTCTCACTAGGAGGTAATGAGCTTCATTTGAAACCATCCTGTAACACTATTAATAAACAGAAAGTTCAAAGGGATGGGACTTAAAACCCGTTCGTCATATAAGTAAACAACAATTGCATTTAAAAGGGATCTGTTTTTGCCCGTTAAGTGCACATAAGAGGTTCTGGTAGCTTTTGATTTATCACCTCACATTTTCAGACTTCCTTTTTCTTTAAATATATAGCAAGTTCAAATCCCAAATCGATATGCATGGTGGTGTACTAAACTTGAGGCAAATGGCAAAAGGAAAAAATATCATGAAATGCAATTTTATAATCTTTCATTGAATGACAATCACACTAAAAGTCTAGAGATAACAAATACAAGGGTTTCTATCTTCTTTCTCCTCCAAAGCTTAGCACCAAGAGTTTCAAAGTCATTCACACAGGCAAGACCAGAAACTTTCAGCACAGTTAACACCTCTGATAACATTTCATGCCTCAATAATATTGTTTATATTGGTTCATTGGCCTGCATCTGACTAACTCAAACTTAACCTAATAATTCACCTCTTCCTCTAGGAAGTCTCCTTTAACTCTTCAAGAAGTAGATGCATTCTCTTTCTTTTGTTACTCCAGCATACATGTGTCAGAGCATTTTATCATATTTAGTGAAAAATACCTCTAGTCGGCTATGCCTCTTACAAAGAGGAACTATTCTTTATCCATTCCCCCTGTCCAACTGCTTTATACAGTGTGCTCAGTAAATGTGGTAGAATCAGGGCTATAGTGAAATTATTTCTCCAGTATAGTTTTCAGAAAAGTGAGAGCAGTTTACACAGAAAAGTAAATAAGTTTATTTGAATGCTAGCATAGGGAATTCATTTTGAATTTAATGGACAGAAACAGATGTGGTTCACTGGATGGTTTTCTATGCCTGAACTTTCCTAACAGGGAGAGTGACTTTCACGTATTTATTATTATAAGATTGCAACTGCCTTGAGAAGAGAAACACCACTGTTCCTGCCCATAGAATAAGCCCTCAAACAGTGTATCTAGAATAAATGACTTACAAGGCCTGAAAGACACCACTGAAAGGTGACTCCCAGTGGGTGCAAGGCCACTCTCTAATCACATTTGTTCTGTCTCATCCTCTGTTGTGCTCTCTGTGAGTCAGGAACTGTGTAAACTACTTCATGTATATGAACATGTCAAATTCCCAAATAATTCTGTGAAATAGGTACTATTTTAAAGGTGATGAAACTGACACACAAAGAGGTTAGTAAATGAGTTCAAAGTCAAGGAAACTGTGAGTGGCAGAGTCACACTTTGAACTCAGCAGCCTCATTCCATTGTCAGTGCTAGTAAATGTTACATTATGTAATCTAGGCCTAGTGATACAAAGAAAACTGGAGTCCCTGCATCAACTCCACTGGAGTTCCAGTCTTTGGGGAAGAAATGAGCAGAAATAACAAAGAGAGAATAAGGGAAGTCTTCAGACTGTTATCTATGAAACTGGCAGGCTAACTTGATAGTTTGTAAATAGGGTAAATCTCAGACCCTTCACAGTTCTTGACAAAGGGACAGCTTCCACTCATTCAGTTATTTATTCTTTACAAATAAAATAAAATCATGAGTGAAACACCATGGATTACACTACTGAGACTGTACAAGAAGGTACAAACACCATTTCTTAGTGTCATACTTAATAGCAACAGTAAGTCTACAAAGTAGATGATCAAAATGGCAACATAAGTTACCAATCCTGCAGGAACAAGATGAAAAGCCAATATAATAAAGCCATTTGCTTTCTTAGAAACAAACAAGCAAAAAACCAAAAATCAAACTATTCTGTTCTTTTCTATTAATCAAAAAATAAATTTTGAAAAATGAGGAATGGGACAACAAAAATGACTTTTAATCTCAGTACCTTGATAAAACCATGATTTACATTACAAAATATCTTTTACGTATGTGTGTGTGTGTGTGCTTATGGTGTATGTGTGTGTAAAGAGTTGATTAGAGAAATGGAATCACACTGAACATTTTTATCCTGCTTTTTCTATTTTGCAACTCATGGAAAAATATTTTACATATTTGTCTACAATATAATCTACCTACACAGACATATTTAGTTACCAATTCTCTATTATTGAAAACTTTGATTATGTTTCTTCTCAATTATAACTAATGTAGATTTTCTTAATTTTTTATTTTTGTGAGTACGTGGTAGGTATACATATTTCTGGGATATATTAATGAGGTATTTTGACATAGTCATGAAGTGCAAAATAATCACATCAGAGTAAATAGGGTATCCATCACCTCAAATATTTATCCTTTATATTTCAAACAATATAATTTCATCTTTTTAGTTATTTAAATATGAACAATTAATTTTTTTACTATAGTCACCCTGTTCTGCTAGCAAATGCTAGGTCTTATTTATCCTATTTTATTGTACCCATTAGCCATTCCCTTCCCTCCACCTACTAACCCTTCCCAGCCTCCAGTAACCATCCTACTACTCTCCATCTCTATGAATTCAATTGTTTTAATTTTTAACTCTCACAGATAAGTGAGAATATGCAATGTTTATTTTTCTGTGCCTCACTTATTTCACTTAACATAATGACTTTCAATTCCCTCCATACTGTTGCAAATGACAGAATTTCATTCCTTTTTATGACTGAATGGTACTCCATTTTCTTTATCTATTCATCTGTTGAGAAACACTTAGGTTGCTTCCATATCTTGGCTGTCATGAATAGTGTTACAACAAACACAGGAGTGCAGATATCATTTTGATATTCTGATTTCCTTTCTTTTGGGTATATATCTAGTAGTGGATTGCTGGATCATATAATAGCTCTATTTTTAGTTTTTTGAGGAACCTCCAGACTGTTCTCCATAGTGATTGTACTAATTTACATTCCCACCAAAAGTGTATGAGGGTCCCCTTTTCTCCACATCCTTGTCAACGTTTGTTACTGCCTGTCTGTTGTATGACAGCCATTTTAACTGGAGTGGGATGATATTTCACTGTAGTTTTGATTTGCATTCCTCTGATGATCAATAATGTTGAATGCCTTTTTATATACCTCTTTTCCATTTGTATGTCTTCTTTTGAGAAATGTCTCTTCAGATCTTTTGCCCATTTTAAAATCTGATTATTAGATTTTTTTTCCAATAGAGTTGTTTATCTTTCTCTGATTCTATGAGTTATCTTTTCACTTTGTTAATTGTTTCCTTTGCTGTGCAGAAGCTTTTTAACTTGGTGTGATTTCATTTGTCCATTTTTGTTTTGGGTGACTGTACCTGTGGGGTATGTTTTCTTTTAGTGGTTTCATAGTTTAGGGTCTTAACTTTAAGTCTTTAATCCATTTTGATTTTGTTTTTGTATATGGCAAGAGATAGGGGTCTGGTTTCATTCTTTTGCATATGTACATCCAGTTTTTCCAGCACAATTTATTGAAGAGACTGTTTTTTCCCCTGTGTATGTTCTTGGAACTTTTGTCAAAAATGAGTTCACTGTAGATGTATGCATTTATTTTTGGGTTATTTATTCTATGCCACGCATCTGTGTGTCTATTTTTATGCCAGTACCATGCTGTTTTGGTTGCTATAGCTCTGTAGTGTAATTTGAAGTCAGGTAATGTGATTCCTCAAGTTTTGTTACTTTTGCATAGAATGACTGTGGGTATTCTGGGTCTTTTCTGGTTCCATGTAAATGTTAAAATTGTATTTTCTACTTCTGTGAAGAATGTAATTGGTATTTTGAAAGGAATTGCATGAAATCTGTAACTTACTTTGGGAAGTATGGACATTTTAACA
This sequence comes from Chlorocebus sabaeus, assembly GCF_047675955.1. Taxonomy (NCBI): domain Eukaryota; kingdom Metazoa; phylum Chordata; class Mammalia; order Primates; family Cercopithecidae; genus Chlorocebus; species Chlorocebus sabaeus. The sequence goes on along the minus strand of NC_132921.1, from coordinate 30,856,741 downwards.
ATATTGACTTTTCCAATTCATGAACATGAAATATCTTTCCATTTTTTGGTCTCCTCTTCAATTTGTTGCGTCAGTGTTTTATAGTTTTCATTGTAGAGATCTTTCATTTATTTGGTTAATTCCCAGATATTTTATTTTACTTGTAGTTGTTGTAAATCGGATTACTTTCTTGATTTCTCTTTTGGGCTGTTCACTGTTGGCATGTAAAAATGCTACAGATTTTTGTATATCGATATTGTGTCCTACAACTGCACCGAATTTGTTATTCAGTTCGAATAGCTTTTTGATGGAGTCTTTAGGTTTTTCCAACCATAAATCTTATCTGCCACCAAGGATAATTTGACTTTTTCCTTTACAATTTGGATGCCCTTTGTTTCCTTCTCTTGTCAGGTTGCTCTAGCTAGGACTTCCAGTAGTAAGTTGAATAACAGTGGGGAAAGCGGCTTTCCTTGTCATGTTCTAGATCTTGGAGAATTCAGCTCTCCGTTTTTCCCTGTTCAGTATGATACTAGCTATGGGTCTGTCATGTATGATTTTTATTATGTTCAGGTATGTTACTTCTATACAAAGCTTTTCCGTTTTTGTTTTTTTTTTTTCATAAAGGAATGTTGAAAACTCTCAAATGCTTTTTCAGCAACAGTTGAAAGGTTCATATGATTTTTGTCCATCATTCTGTTGATATAATGTATATCACATTGATTGATTTTGTATATGCTGGACCACTCTTGTATCCCTGGGATGAATCCCACTTGGTCACGATTAATGATTTTTTTAATGTGTTGTTGAATTTGGTTTTCTAGTATTAAGAATTTTTGCATCATTATTCATTGGTGATAATGGCCTATAGTTTACTTTTTTGATGTGTCTTTGTCTGGTTTTGGTAGCAGGGTAATACTGGCCTTGTAGAATGAGTTTGGAAGTATTTCCTCCACCTCTATATTTCAGAATACTTTGAGTAGGATTGGTCTTTTAGTAGGATTGTTTTATAGAATTCAGCAGTGAAGCCTTCAGGTCCTGGGCTTTTCTTTACTGGGAAAGTTTTAATTATAGCTTTTCTCTTATTATTTATTATTAGTCTGTTTAGGTTTTGGATTTATCCATGGTTCAATCTTAGAGACTGCACATATCTAGAAATTTGTTTATTTTTTCTTAATTTTCCAGCTTACTGGTTATTTAGTTGCTTATAGTAGCCCACTAATGGGCTTTCAAATTTCTGCAAAACTAGTTATAATTTTTCACCTCTAATTTTATTAATTTTGGTCTTCTCTCCTTTTTATTAGTTTGGCTAAAGGTTTGCCAACTTTGTTAACTTTTCAGAAAACCAACTTTTTGTTTCATTGATCTTTTGTATTGTTTTCTTCATTTTAGTTTCATTTCTTTCTGCTCTGATCTTTATTATTTCTTTTCTTCTACTAATATTTGATTTGGTTTGATCTTGCTTTTCTAGTTATTTAAGATACATCATTGGGTTGTTTATTTGAAGTATTTCTTCTCTTTTCATGAAGGCACTTACAACTATAAACTTCGCTATTAGTACTGCTTTTGCTATATCCCATAGAGTTTGGTATGTTGTGTTTCCATTATCATCTGTTTCAAGAAAATTTTTAGCTTCCTTATTAATTTCTTTATTGACTCACTGGTCATTCAAGAGCATATTGTTTAATTTCTATGTATCTATGTATCATTTCCAAAATTCCTCTTGTTACCGATTTCTAGTTTTATTTCATTTTGGTAAGAGGAGGCACTTGATTTTTTAAAGATATTTTTGAATGTTTTAAGACTTGCTTTGTTACCTAACATATGGTATCTCCTTGAGAATGATCCATGTGCCAAGGAGAAGAATGTGTATTCTGCAGCTGTTGGATGAAATATTCTGAAAACATGTATTAGGTCTATTTGTTCCATAGCACAGGTTAAATCCAATGTTTCTTTGTTGACTTTCTGTGTGGGAGATATGTACAATACTGAGAGTGGGATGTTGAGGTCTCTAGCTATTAATGTATTGGGGCCTATCTTGCTCTTTAGCTCTAATTTTTGCTTTAGATATCTGGGTGGTACAGTGCATATATATTTAACTTTTCAAAAAAGTGCATATATGTTTACAATTGTTATATCCTTTTGCTGAATTGACCCCTTTTACCATTATATAGTGATCTTGACTCTTTTACAGTTTTTGTCTTGAAATCTATTTTGTCTGTTATAAGTATAGCTACTACTGTTCTTTTTTGGTTGCCATTAGCATGGTTTATCTTTTTCTATGCCTTTATTTTCAAACTATGTGTGCATTTAGAGGGGAAGTATGTTTCTTGGAGGCAACAGTACAATGGATCTTATTTTTTTATTCATTCAGGCACTCTATGTCTTTTGATTGGAGAGTTTAGTTCATTTACATTCAATGTTATTATTGATAAGTAAGGACTTCTGATTTTATTGTTTTCTGGTTGTTTTGTTGTCTTCTTTTCCTTTTTTCCTTCCCTCCTGTCTTCCTTTAGTAAAGGTGATTTTCTCTGATGATGTGATTTAAGTACTTGCTTTTCATTTTTTGTGTATCCACTGTATATTTTTTCAGTTGAGGTTACCATGGGGCTTGCAAATACTATCCTATAACCCATTATTCTAAGCTGATAACAACAGTTTGCATAAACAAACAAGTAAACAAGCAAAAAAAGAAAACTAATAAAAACTCTACATCTTAATTTTGTCTTCCTGCTTTTAAACTTTTTGTTGTTTGTATTTATATCTTACTGTCCTGTCTATGTCTTGAAAAGTTGTTGTAGTTATTATTTTTTATTAGTTCACTGTTCAGTATTTCTATTTAAGAGTAGTTTACACACCACAGTTACAGTGTTATAATATTCTGTGTATTATTATAACTGTGTATTACACAGTTAAGTGTAATAATATTCTATTACCAGTGAATTTTGTACCTTCAGATGATTTCTCATTGGTCATTAATATTCTTTTCCTTCTGATTGAAGTACTTCCTTTAGCATTTCTTGTAGGAAAGGTCTGGTATTGATGAAATCCTTCAGCTTTTGTTTTACTTGGGAATCTTTATTCCTCCTTTATGCTTTAAGGATATTTTTACCAGATGTATAGGTAAAAGTTTTCTTTTTAATGTAGACTTTAGTAATCTTATTTATGCTTTTGAAAATCAGTATTCTTTTTGATTGAAAAATTATAGTTGTATGTGTTCCTGCAGTACAATTTTATGTTTTGACACACATATATACCCCACACTCACATACACGTACAATGTGGAATGATTAAATCAAATGAACTAACATATTCAGTACCTCACTTATTTTTGTGGAGAGATATTTTAAATTTGCTCTCTTAACAATTTTGAAATGTACAACACATTATTTTTAACTAAGATCTCAAAAACTTATTCTTCCTGTTTAACTGAAACTTTGTACCTTTTGACCAACATCTCCCTATCCCCTCCTTCACCCACTCCCTAGCCTCTGGTACCCACAATGTTACTCTCACATCTTTGCTCCTAAATTTGATTATTTCCCTAAAATAAATTACTGCAAATAAAACTGATGAGTCATAGATTATGCATATTGGATTTCCTTTATATATGCACAATTTAAATACCTTTTAGAAAGATTTTAAGAATTTATACCTTATTCAACTTCATTTTCCTTATAAATGTTGGAATGTATTTTTAATAGGTGAAAATTGTAAAATCATTTTATTTGTATTTAAGAAATATGACTGAGAGGCTGTGAGCTTTATCTCTAAAGCAGGATAAATAATACTCTTGTAGTAGTATTGGGGAAACATTCAAATAATGTATATAAGTTATAAACATTATGCCTAGCACAATGTATTTTCAAGTAAGTATTAGCTTTTGTTATTACAAGTATTAGTCTTTCATTGCCAGTAAGATTGAGCATTTGACTATGTCTATATAAAAACTTGTAGCTCTGCTTTAATTTTCTCTTTCTTATTGCATTGCAAAATTTACCATTGTAACTTTAGTTACTTTAGCAAATCTTTCTGACACCTATATTTTGAGTATTTTTACCTATTTTGTCCTCTGCCATTTAATGTTGTCTACAGTATTTTGCTTTTATATCCAGAAAGGTAGAAGTCAGTCTTGTTCTCCAAATATTTCCAGGTTTCTTTACTTTCCTGCCCCCTTTAAAGTTAAACATAGTTGTACCACTTGCTTTGGTCAACAACCTGTGAGCAGTAAAGACTGTGTCACTTCTGGGTAAATGCTTTAATGGCCAGTGCACAATATCCTATCCTCTTCTGTACTGATCATGGCAACATGAATAGAGACTATGTTAGCCTAGTTCCCCAAGTGACTCAGATGAGTGGAGCCTTCCTACCCACAAAACAGGTAAACAAAATAAACCTCTGTTGTATTGAACTACTAAAATTTGAGGATTGTTTATTAGTGTAGCATAATGTACCATATCTTTACTGATACAAGGATATTTTTGTTTGGCTTATTATTTTTTTTAATGTAGTCACATTTAGCCATCTTTCGCCTAGAAGTACTGCTTTTGATGTAATGCTGAGAAAGTCCAGGAAGACAGTTCTGACCACTGGAGTGCCCAAACATGTGCTGCTGAATGGTCTTTTGAGGTAGCAAATTATCTGTATATGAATGTTTTTTAACCAGAAGTTATGACTGTATGTCAGGGATGCTGTGTAGTAATATATTTTATGTGTAATCAGAGTAGTTGACCTTTAAGTTTCCTTCTAGCTATTTGGATTTTACAATTAATATTTTAAAACATAGTTGCTACTCTCAGGGGAACTTGCAAGGTACCTCAATATTTGAAAAGACAAGGTGGAATCTGGGGAAAAGATTCTTCCATCTTTTTTCAAATAATCAATAATGAATATGTAGATAAAACAATGCCCAATTTGTACAATAGATGTAAATTTCCATGTATATTAAATCTCTGTGTATATTAAAATTCTATGCTCTTCAGCATCTCTTCAATGATGCAATTTGGTCCAAAGGGTACAAAATGAAAAGTAATATGTAAGTTGAACATATGTCCTATTGAGTCTACATTTTTGTTGTTGTTGATTGAGTTGTTCTATACACCAAGCTAATAAGTGAAGACAGAGATGAGGGATGTGGAATCCTGCAGGATCCACGCAAGGGGATGATTCTTAAAAGCACTGGGAGTTATACCTGATGTAAATGACGAGTTGATGGGTGCTGACGAGTTGATGGCTGCAGCACACCAACATGGCACAAGTATACATATGTAACAAACCTGCACGTTATGCACATGTACCCTAGAACTCAAAGTATAATTAAAAAAAAAAAAAAAAAGAAAAAGAAATAAAAAAAAACTATAGGCTGTTAAAAAAAAAAAAAAAAAAAAAAAAAACAGCATTAATTGGAGGGAGCAGTATTTCTCACTTGTTCTGACCAAGGTAGTGCTTTAAGAAGCTGGTGAAGGGAGTCGAGCAAGCTTTAAGCCTATGCACTGCCTCACATCAACGGTTTCCTTTATTCTCCATGCCGCCAAGTGACTCAAATACAGAGCAAGCTTTGCTATTCAAATGGGTTCCCAGGATTTATTTCCACCTGTGCATCCTAGCCTCCTCCTTATATTTCCTATGGGTCTTGAATTTTTGGGGAGAAGACTCAATAGATGTAAAAGCAGAAAAAATAATTTGAAAACATATATTAAAATATTCTTCCAAACTATGTATTTGGATTCTCTGAGGAAAACCACACAAGGATGAGCAATGAAGGAAACTGTAACCTTATTAAATTTTGGTTGAGAAAATTTCTGCTACTGAGGATCTCACATATACTTTTGTAAATGATTTTTTTTTTCCTTCAGCATAGTAATGTTTTGTTCCCATCTTTATCAGCTTTTTCACCCTTGGAACCCAAGTGTGTGCGTGTGTGTGAGTGTCTGTTGCTCAGAGAAGGTGTGTTGGGGCAGGAGAGAATTCCAGTATAATCCTATGGTACCATTGATGTTGCAAGTATCTAAACTTGTTCTCAACAATGAAGATGAGTGGCTAATTTTATGTGTCCATTTCAAAATGCTAGGAGGAAACATTATGAAATACATAACATTATTTTCTTCAACATCCACCTTGATTCCCTTCCCAATGCAGTTTTGGAAATTTAGGTATGCAGAAAGTCACTTACCTCTCCTCTTCTCTTTTCATTACAGCCTCTCAACTGGGTTTAGCATTCCTCTACACAGAATTCCTTTGTTAATCTTCAGAAATTAAATCTCCTATGTTTTGTTGGTGTTTAGCCTTTAAATTCATCCTAACTTTTAGAGTAGCTGATGCCATCCTTACTGCACAAAGTAAATCAGATTGGTTATTGATTGGCTTTTTCCATTGTGGTCTAGAATTTGGCTTTCTGGGGTTGGTCTTAAATACATATTTCTACAGTATAGTTGCAGCAGTGTTTTATGAGGAGGAAATATTACATGTGGATTCAAACAGCCTGTTTCTCACAGAGGTTCTCTAGATTCTATTTTAATTGTGATTGATATATGGTTATATAACCTTTTACTTTGAGACAATGGGGCTTGTTTTTCTACATATTGTAGGGAATACATTTACTTGTCATATGCGTGCTATAGGAAATCAAATCTGAGTTCACATCAAACTTGCAAGTTAAATCAAGAGACGATAATTTCATTTCTTATTAACTCAACAGATGCAAAAACGAATCAGGTTCTCTTGAACTGAGGAAACAACACTTGTTTTCCCCCTTTCAAGTACAATAAAAGTTACTCTAAGTATCAATTCTAGCAATAACATTTTAAAAACTATAAGGAATCTTGACTTTGTCCTCAATGTAGTGGTTCATCTTCTAACTAACCTCCAATACTCATGGATTACAGTTTACTCTTCTTTGGAAGATGAAAGGGAAGGAAAATATTGAATCGTTTTCCTTGATAAATTTGTATTCTGATTTGGGAGATAATATTATGAAGTTTACATGTAATTGGGAATTAATTGGATGTGCAACAAATCAGAATAATAGCTTTTCATATATCTGTAATATCTGTAGAACTAAGTTAATTTATACGTTCACTCATATTTTTTATGTCCATGTTTTCATGGTTTAATTACTTAAGTTTAAAAGTGTACAAATTGTATTCGTTAAATATTTCCTTTAGATTGTAATCCTTTGAAATCAGCAATATCATTTTTTGCATTTTTTTATTTTCTTAAACAATTCTATGACTATTCTAATACAGTGCTAACAGAGGTACCAATTCTTATACATTTAATAAAGTTACGGCTACATTTTTATTACCTGGAGGCTATACAAAGACTAGGTAAAGCATTGGATTATAAAAGGAGAAAAAACGCATCTAAGAGAAATAAACAAAAATAAATAAAACAATGTTTATTTAAATACATCTTTTATAAATCCAAAACCACTTGCTTTCATTTGCTTTTCTGAGAGGTAGTTGATGGCCTAACAATCTCCTTCTGATCCTTCCCCAGTATCCCAGCCTGTAAGAAATTTATACTCAAGCTGGAGACCTGGAAGTGCCGTGTTACACATGAAATAATACACTTATGTTGCTCATCATGGGCTCTATTTGAAAATGGCAAATTGGTTTTAAGAAATTTTTGTTTTAAAATAGATCATCTTACTTATTTCTTATGTTTTACAAGGTTTTGTTGTAGGTGCTTGAAGAATACAAAAATAAGGCACAGTCCATGTCATTAAGGATTAAAATTTAATTGAGAAACAAAATAGCCGCAAATAATGATTTAACTAACAAAGTGCCAAATGAGGACTCTATGTGAGTTCATATAAAAAGATTATTAATGATACTGCTACTAATAAAGTTAACAAATATTTATATAGCGCATATTATGTTTAAACACTATTCTGAATGCTTTACATGTGTTAATCCATATTAATTTTCACAGTAAACATACGAGGGAGGTACCTATTATGTTCGTTTAACAGTTGAGGAAATGGATACATAGAGAAGTTAAGTAACTTACACAAGGTAACACAGCTGGTAATATAGCTTGGAATTAAGACCAGAAAAGCAACATCGTAGAACATTAGAGAAGGGTATTCACAGAGTAAAGTGAATTGGAACACGAAGCATGTTAATCACCAGAAAGATATGGGATGAGATGCTCAAGTTTACTTTCAAAGTTTGAAAGTAAACATACACAAAACTAGGAGGGGGCAGGAGCAAGACGGTGGAATAAAAGGCTCCATCAATCCTTCCCTCCCAAGGACACCAAATTAACAACTGCCTGCACAGAAAAATCACCTTCATAAGAACCAAAAATCAGGTGAGCACGTATGCTACCTGGTTTTAACTTCATATTGCTGAGACACTGAAGAGATAGAAAAAACAGTCCAGAATTGCGAAGGTCACCTCTCCACACCCACAGCAGTGGCAGCATGGTGTGAAGAGTGTCCCTGGGCACTGGGGAAGGAAGAAGAGTGTCCCTGGGCACTGGGGAAGGAAGAACACAGCAATTGTGAGGCATTGAACTCCGTGCTGTTCTGTTAGAGCAGGAAGAAAGACCAGACCAAACTCAGATGATGCCAACCCAGAGGGAGCATTTAAACAGCCCTAGCTACAGGGGAATTGCTGATCCCTGGGGTTGGAACTTGAGTGCATGCAAACCTTACCACTGAGGACTACAGTGCTGTGTCTCCAAGTAAACTTGAAAGGTAATCTAGGCCACAAGGACTGCAACTCTAAGGAGAGTCCTAGGGCTGAACTAGGCCCAGAGACAGTGCACTGGGTGGGCATGCACCATATTGAAACACCAGCTTAGACAGCCAAGGGAGTGCCAGCTTACCCCGTACCCTAATCCCAGGCTGCACAGCTTGCAGCTCCAAAAGAGACCCCTTCCTTCCAGTTGAGAAAAGAAGAGGGAACAGCCGGGAGGACTTTGTCTTACATCTAGGATACCAGCTCAATCACAATAGGATAGGGCACTGGTCAGAGTCATGACCTGTTCCAGGCCCTAGCTCACATTTCTAGACACACTTGGGCCAGAGGGATATGCAAAACTAGTTCAGATTTGCATGAGCTCAGATATTATATAAGGTGAACATTTAAGTAAGCATGAGGTGAATGTATAATTTCTTTTCCAAACTGGGCCACTTTTAAGAGTGAAAGGGATGGGCTGTTAACTGTGATGCTTGGACAACAGGCACATCTGTGACTGTTCCATGCAAATGAGACCTATAGTCACCCTCATTATGTCCCTCACTCAGTCAGTAGAGGGACTCATAAATCGGTTCTGACAATGGAGATTATGTGATCAGGGCTAGCTTTCCCATATCAGGTTGTATGAAATACAGGAGAGAAAAATAAACTTTGGTTCTGTACTCAGATTGAGCTCGATGTTTTCACTCCAGTGCAATTATCTTTGACACTATAACCTCCTGGACTTTGGATTTTGCCTTCTGAGAGCTGTTTTTCTTCCTTCACTTGTCTTGTATTAATGAACTTCTATGGACACAAACTGACCTGCTAGAACTTATGCAATCCACATCGTCATTTGGGGTATGTTAATGACTGCAGAACCTGACCTGTACTCTGTTTAACTCATGGAGCTTGTCAAGACTCTTCCTGCAGAGCCAAAATCCTGTCTTTTCTAGAATCCTAGCTACTCTTGCTAGATCTGGCTCTTTACCACCTATCAATGTGATGATCTTTCTTATACAGTGGAGTTATTGAACAAAAGTTGGAGTGGGTCCTGCATCAAGTAAGCATATTTTCTGCAGCTGGAGCATGGGGGTCAGAGAGAGGGTTATTAGTGGATTTTAAGAGGAAAAATGATGAGATGAAAATCAACGGAATTTCTCAGTAAATGTAAGTTAGACCACAATGAGAGATTGAGAACAGCAAAACCAGCCAGGAAGACACATAGTTACCTATAAATTAAGTAATAGATGTTTATTTCTAGGTGACAGCAGTGAGAATCCAAAGGAAAACACAGGTTGAAGAAGTATTGCAAAAGAAGAATGGTCGTGGTACAATAACTTTTGCAAACCTGAAATGTGACTTAGAGTTCTTTGAGTTCTGTGAATCAGTGAATAATCTTACTTTATTTTATGTTAGATTGGGCAAGGTAGAAAATGCTTGTGTTTCTTCTTTGTCCTCTGACAGAATACATAGTATTATGTAATTTTCAATGTATTTCAACTATCTTTTATTCAGAAATACTTTCTCTAGAGCAAATAGTGAATTCGGCTTTTTATATATGCAAGGTTTAGCTCACTGGCTGGAACTGGCTGGCACAGGATGGTGTTAAGTGGTGACTTTGTCAGCATAGTTAGGTTGGAAGTATGTTTCCATGAATTTTCTTCTCTGTATGGCTTCAGGTTGGGATTAGCATAGGAGAGATTGGCGTTGTGATGTTTGGATGGTGGCAGTAAAGCAGCAGATACTTTTTATTCCATGAAGACTGGCACATGAACAGTGGCAGCAATCACCTGTTAACAATCCGCTCGCCCACCTTGTAGTATGTGGCAGTTTGTGATAATCAGGTGCTGATGGAAGCGAGACTTTGAGGGTCCAAGAATATGGCGTAGAATAACTTAGTGAAAGTAAGGAGTATTATAAGGCTAGTTGATTGCTCTCAAGTATGGTGGAGAACTTGTGGAAGAAAATTTTAAGCCCAGAGCTTTGAATTCCCAGCTCAATATCTAGGAAGAATCCAGGAATCTCTAAGACTGCCCTAAAGGAAACTTTTATTTCTTATAACCTCCTGGCTCAGATTGCTGAATATTGAGTACAAAGTCTAAACCTGCACATAATAATTATTATGCAGATTGAATTGTTAATTACGCAGGATCTTTTATGTTAAAGTTAGGACATTTGTGTGGAAGGACTGGCATCCTAAAAATTGGATTCACATGTGAAGATTCTAATGAAGCTGATAGTCAGCTCCTAAATTTTACTGACCTTCTTTTACCAGTAGAAGCCACCTTTCTATTCCTGTCTGAATAAATGAGTATTACCTTGCCTGAAGAACCAGAAATGGTCCTCCGTTAGGTATGTTCTTTGCAAAGGACTGCTGTTCCTCTTCAAGTCCTGTATGTTGTAAACTGAAAAATAAAATTCCAAGGTCCCCCAACCCTCTGACAGGATCCCTCCTCTCGGCCAAGGGCATTTATAAGTTGACCTGAAAAACTTGTTCAGGTCATGAGGTAAGGGGAGTTTGAACGTGCCTCATTATACCTTCCTCCCTTTTGGAATTCAGAAAAAGCTGATTAGCATTAACATCAACACAGATCTTAAGTCTGGTAAGAAACATTTACAATCCATTCTCTCTGAAGCCTGCTACTTGGAGGCTTCATTTGCATGACAAAAGCTTATCATGACCCAGACATTTTTTCCGATTGACAATAGCTCATTCAACCAATTCCCAATCAGAAAAAAAATTAAATCTACCTATGACCAGGAAGCCCCTGCTTTGAGTTGTCCTGCCCTTCCAAGCTAAACCAATGTAAATCTTACATGTATTGATTGATGTATTATGTCTCCCTGAAAGATATAAAAGCAAGCTGTATCCTGACCACCTTGGGCACATGTCATCAGGACCTCCTGGGGCTATTTCATGGGTATGTCCTTAACCTTGGCAAAATAAGCTTTCTAAGTTGATTAGACATTCTCAAATACTTTTGGGTTCCCAATGTAAACCTTCCATTGCTTGTTGACTTATAACCAAATTCAAATCCTAGCAGTGCCTGAGAAGGTAAGACACAAAATGTGACCTATGAGTAGGTATAATATAGAGTAGAAGAATTGCAAGGTATTGCCAATGTATGTTGACAGCAGTCTGGGAGCAAGTACAGGAATGGATTCTAAGTGTGTTGGAGAAGGGTAGAAAGAGTAAAACGTTGTATTGGAATGAATTTGTTAATATGGCTTAATTAAGTAGTAATTCTAGATTCAATGTTAGTTGAGTAACTAGGAGTCTCTCTAACAGTTTTCTTGGTGATTTGATTGAAACCTGTATCCCAAAGCTTCCTATACAAAGTGAAGTTAAAATGCCAAAATGTTCTTGGCATATTTTAAAGGAAGACATTCAAAAGCTCAGGGAGCTCTGAAGGCTATGATACATTTTGCAAGTAAGACTTACTTATCCATCCCTTATTACATTTCTGGAGGTCCGGAAGACAATTCTTAACAAAGCAATGATAGAAACATTTGTAAGGAGAGCATCTTTTAAGAGTTCTTTGATGGCTATTCTACATGAGCCAAGAATGACAGTGGGACCTGCTGCCATCAAACTGGCTCCCTGAATTAAATGGGGATGATAGACTGGGGGCTGGTGGTGGCCAAATGACAGGATTTAATCATCAAAGACAAGGTGGATTTAGTAATGGTAACAGCCAACAGAGCCAAGAAGTAACCAGAATTGTCTACAAGAGATCACTGTCTACAGAGATCATTGTCATGGCTGAGTTGATCATAGTGTTTCTAGAACTGAAATAGATGAACAGCCTATTAGAGTTTTACTTGATTTATACAAATAAAAAACTCTAATCCTGGAGAACACATGTCTAATATTATGTATCATCTCAACAATGAATCCTGGGGTTTCAAAAAAAATTCTGGATTTAAGATGGGCCTGGTGGTTCCCACCTGTAATCCCAGCACTTTGGGAGGCCAAGGTGGGTGGATCACCTGAGGTCAGGAGTTTGAGACCAGCGTGGCCAACATGGTGAAACCCCATCTCTATTAAAAATACAAAAATTATCTGGGTGTGGTGGCAGGCATCTGTAATCCCAGCTACTTGGGAGGCTGAAAGCAGGAGAATTGCTTGAACTCAGGAGGCAGATGTTGCAGTAAGCTGACATCGCACCACTGCACTCCAACCTGGGCAAGAGAGTGAGACTCGATCTCAAAAAAAAATAATAATAATAAAATAAAAAATAAAATTGAATGATGGGGAGGTAAGTTTTCCTTAAGGAATGACCCTGCTAACAGTCAAAATTTAATCTTTAAATATACCTAGACTTCCTCAAAGGAACCTGAGGCCACTTATCAGTGGATTATGCGTCGACAAAGAGAAAATAAACAGCCTTTTTTGGGGATAATGATATACATTTTTGGAATTGACACTTTCTTGGAGACCGAAAGTTTTAATATGGTCCATAAATTAGAGAATAAAATTCTGGCGTTCAGGAAATGGAGTTTTGAATTGAGTTCATTTCACAATGAGTCCAGTTGTTACTTCAAACACCTGCATTCATAGTCCTACTTTTGCAATGCATAGTTGAAATAAATATACTTAGAAAGTGGCAGAATCTATACAGTGTTTCCCTGACCCATGAAATGAGGACAATTTTGGTAGTGTGTGGGCAGACATCAAAGGATTTTCCCGAAGACAACAATCACACCTGGTTATTCAATGAAATACTAATATAGGCATTGCCATGAATGGAATTTTTCAGATGAAATAACCATCCCAAATTAATTAACCTTAAGCTATGGAGAGAATATTTGGGTAGGCCTCATTTAATTTCATGTCCCTTCAAAGCTGAGAGTTTCCTCCAGGTGATGGCAGAAGGTCAAGACAGAGAGATCTGAAGCAAGGAAGAAATTGGACACACCATTGCTGGTTTGAAGAATGAAGGGAAAACATGATGAATGAGGCAGGCAGGTTCTAGGAGGTAAAAGCAGCTGCTAACTGACAGCCAACAAGGCAATGAGGACTTCAGTCCTACACCTATAGGATCTGAATTCTGTCAGTTAGCAGAATGAGCCAGGAAGAGGACCCTGAGCTCAAAATGAGAATGCAGCTGGGCAACACATTGATTTCACCATGAGCAGAGAACCCATCCATGCCATGCCAGACTAAAGAACTGGGAGCTAATAGTGTGTGCTGTTTTAAGCCACTAATCTTATGGTAATTTGTTAAGCAGAATAAAAATGGAGGCCACTATAATTTTCTCTCTCTATCAGTATTATAAAATAATAATACTGTAACATTCCTAAGGGAATTGTAGAATTGTCACCATCAAGGACTTGAACATTGCAAATGGTGATGATTCCTGAAACAACTTCATTCAATTAACTTTTTTGGCCTGTGATGAAAGCAGATGAATATTGAAGAAGGCCAGTAGACTATTATAAATTTAATGAGATAGCTCCAATTATACCTATTCATCCAGACGTGCTTTCATTGCTATGGCACATGAACATAGCCCCTGGCCTCTGGTATGCAGCTATTTATCTGGCAAATGTTTTTATCCTCTGTACCTATTAGTCAAGACCATCAGAAGTAATTTTCTTTTCATTGGCAGAGCCAGCAATACACCTTTACTGTCTTCCTTCAGGGCTATATCAACTCTCTAATCCTATGTCAAAATAGAGTCCACAAGGACCTTCCTCACCTCTGCAGACCACAAGATACCACACTCTTCTCTTACATTGACTGTATCATAAATGTAACAAAATCTGTAGTTTTCTGATTGAGACACTTAGAGAAAGGGAAATAAATTTCACAAAAATTCACTGCCACCTAGTATTCATTTCCTATTGTTGTTGTAACAAATTATGACAAACTTGGGGTCTCAAAACATAAATATGTTATCTCACTGTTCTGGAAGTCAGAAGTGCTACAATTAAGGTATTGTCAGGGCTGCATTTCTTTCGGAGGTTCTTGGAGAAAATATGTTTCTTTGTCTTTCCCAGCTTCAGGAAACTGTTTGTTATCTCATGGTTTCTTCCTCCAGCTTCGAAGTCCACAGTACAGCATCTTCAAATACCTCTGTCTCTATCTCTCCCTGGCATTTGCTTCCATTATCATATCTCCTTCTCAGACTAGGATCCTTCTGTCTCGTTTTTAAAAGAATCCTTATGATTATATCAGGAACACCTGGATAATATAGTATAATGTCCCCGCCTCAAGATAATAATATAATCACATCTGCAAAATTCTTTTCAACAGGTAAGGTAACATATTCACAGGTTTGGAGGACTGAAATATGGACATCCTTGTGGGGGAGCATTAGTTTGTCTATCACGTACTTCAATACAATTTTTCAGGATCCTTTTATCTGAGGTAGTCTCCTTTCCAAAGTGAAAGGCAAGTTACTGCATCTGCCCTTTTCCACCAATAAGAAATATGCATAATAATTGATGGGCCTCTTTGCATTTTGGAGGAAACGTATATCTCATTTGTTCATTCTATTGCAACCATTTACTGAGAAATCTGAAAAGCCACCAGCTTTGAACTGAGTCCAGACAAGAAAAAGAAAGCTCTGTAATAGGTCCAGCCTGCCATGTAAGCATCTCTGTTTCTTAGACTATATGACTCAGCAGACTCAGTGGCACTCGAAGTGTCAGACAGCGAAGGGAAGCCTTTGGAAGTCTCTTATATGGAAATCACATTGCAGATCCTCAGGATTTTGGGACATAACTATTCTAATCTCTACAGATAATGGTTATCATTTTGAGAAATTCCTTCTAGCTTTCAACTGGGCTCTTGGGATGACTGAACACTTGGCCATAGACCATAAAAATTCCATGTGACTTAAGATGTCCATTTTTAAATGGGTATTTTCTATACCACCATGCATAATGTAGGCATATGCAGAAGCACTTTATCATAAAATAGAAGAGGGATATACAATCTTGGGCTTAAGTAGATCCTGAAGGCACAGGTAAGCTGCATGAGTCAAGTGGAACAGATGCCCACATTCCATATTTATGCTGCATTTCCTCCTCCCTCTCTCAACATGCACCTATGGCCTCATGGGAATTTCTCTATGATGAATTGATTAAAGAAAAAAAAAGGATACTGGTGAGGCAAAATTCTTTCAGTAGGCATAACATCAAGCAGTGCACCTAAATTTTGCCTAGGAGACATTGCCAGAGGTATGAATCTACACTGATTCATACAGCGTATCAAATTGGTTGGCTAGATGATCAGAGATTAAAAAAAAATTGAAATTGGAATTGGAATTGGTGACCAGAAAGCCTGAGTAACAGTTATGTTGATACACCTTTCCAAATTAGAATTTGCGAAGATATTTGTGTCCGGTGTAAATGTTCACAAAAGAGCAGCTTTGGCAGAGGAGGATATTTGTAATAACTGAGTGGGAAAGATAAGCTATTCTACGAACATAGTCAGTGTCTCTACCTAGCTCCCTCTGTCCTTACCTAATGGGCTCACGAACAAAGTGGCCAGCATGGCAGAGAAGATTATGCATGAGCTTTCATTTGTCTAAGCTGCTTTGGTTACAGTCTTTGCTGAGTGCTCAACCTGCCAACAACAGAGACCAACACTAAGCCCCTAATATGTTACCCTTCTCCTGGAGGCAGATAAATTACATTACACACTTTCCATAACCAAGAGGCAGTAATTTGTAATTACTAGAAAAGGCATTTACTCTGCATACAGATTTTTCTTCTGTTCCCTCAATGTTTCTGCCCAAACAATTCACAGATTTACAGAATGCCTCATTCATAAAATTGTATTCCAGAGTATTGCTTCTGATTAAGGAACTCATTTCACATCACATGAAGTCCAACATGAAGAACCTGTGCTTGCAGAATTCATCACTTACCATATTCTCCATCTCCCTGAAGCAGCAGGTCTAACAGAATGGTAGAAGGGTCTTCTGAAGACTCAGTTATGCTGCTGGTTGGTGAAAACACCATTCAGGGATGAAGTAACATCCTCCAGGATATAATTTTACTCTAAATCAGCATCTAATATATGGTCCTGTTTCTCCCATAGTCAACATTAATGGGTCTGGAACTAAGGGAAAGCAATAGCAGTGACTCATCTCACTCTCATACCTTTGAATCAACAAGCATGTTTTCTTCTCTTCCCCACTGCATTGAGCTCTATTGGCATTAAAGTGTTAATTCCCAAGGGAGAAATGCATATAGCAAAAGGCACACAATTTCTCCAATAAACTGGAAGCTAAGAATATCACCTGGACGCTTTGTTCTCCATATGCCAGTGAATCAACAACAAAGCAGGTTGCTATACTAGCTGTGGTGATTTATCTGAACATAAGGACAAATATAATAATTACTACACAATAGTGATAATAAGGAACATGTCCAAATGCAGGAAATTCTCTGTAATGTCTCTTAGTTCTCTCATCTCCTCTAATCAAAGTCAATTAAAAATTACTATAATCCAATATAGGCAGGACTCCTAATAACCCAAGTCCTTAAGGAATGAGAGTTTCGATCACCCTACCAAGCAAGAAATTACAAGTGACTCAGGGCTGCTGAGGACAAAGGGAATATGAAATGAGTAGTAGAAGATCCTAAAACCCGTACTTAACCATGTGACCAGATACAGCAATGAGGATGAAAATATCTATGAGTATATCTTTCTTATTTTGATATGAATATATTTTTCTATTTCTATATTCTATATTTTTATATTCCTATAATCTACATTTTGATATCTCCCTATTTTAGTTACAGCACATCAAAGGTGTGTAGGTGGTATACCAGGATCAGACAAGGAATGAACATCACCCGCAAATGAACAAAGGGCTTTATATCCTCTTTTGCGGAAAGTAATGGCATATTTTCAGTTTTCTGAGGGATGGTTACAAAAAATTAGGTAAAGCATGATTTTCCTATTTTCTTTACTTGGAAGTTAAGTGTGATGAAAAGAGGAGCATGTGGATGCCAAGCTAATAAGGAGTGGATTCTTTCTTGTGGTCATGCATGCTTTCAAACTGGTTAAGCTGGAACTACTTTTACATTTCCCTTCCTTGTCTGCTACTAGATTAGGTTTAGTCACAAGAGAAATGTGTTCAATATTTGCAAAGCGGACATGAAGCAGCAACCACTTTTGTGCCCTGAAGGCTGGTGTATGACACTGGGAGCGATGGCAACTCATGGGTTTTGCTGCTAATCTGCTGGCTCACCTTATGTGTGTGCTGGATCACTCAGACTTGCAACTTGTCCAGCTCCTGGCATGTATCCTTCTTGAGCTCCTCAGAGTTCTGGGGTAGGTGTGTATGCGAACCCATAGTAAAAGGCATCAAGCTGTCCTGAAAATCATCCATTCATCCACATCACTACAGTGAGGGGCGGTGAGATACGGATATAAGTTCCAGATGGTCCTTGTGGATATGAGTTTGTCTGAACTGGTGAGTTCTAATTTAAGCTTCTTCTCCCCAACTTCCTTTCTGATTACTGACCTGGTTAGCCTATGGTGGCTTTAACCCAAAACTAAACTCAGAGGTGACAGGCTTGCGTAGACTTCACCACTAACTCCCATTATAGCATAAAGCATAGTTTTTATAAGTCCTTTGTATCATTCACAGAGTTTCTGCTTCTCTAATCAAACCCTGACTGCCACATTTTTATCAATGTTTAGTGAATGAATCAATAAAATATGACTGCAGAACTCCTAACCTGACTTTGAAGATAACACCTGTTATATTCCATCCAGAAAATGAAAACACAGGAAACGTACTGGGAAAGAGAATAAAGGTGTCAGTCAGAAACCACAGTGGTTAGTCAGAATAAAGGGCCATACAGTGCCTAAATGTGCACATGGAATTGAAACTTAGGAATGTTGAGATTCTCAGGGCCAATTGTAGGTCTGGAAAAAGAGTATCTTCATCATTCCATATTGAGTCAGTAGGACTCAGAAGCAGGAAGAAGATACAACTGGCTACTAATGGGACACTTTGAGAAACAATAATGATGATAATCTCAGTAGATTAAGACATTTGAATATATTTAAATTCACAAGTACATGATAATACAGACAACAAGATATTGTTCACTACTGGAGAATGCTAGGAAACCAACTAATTACTTTGAAAATGTGATAAAAGAAAAATGGTTCAACATTTTAACCTGCCATTCCCATGTACTCTGTACTATTGGCTAACTAAATAACAGAATGGAAGGATAATTTTTTATGACAGTTTTTTGCTAATAAATGAAGAAAAAATAATAGATTTAGAATATTACTTTTTTTAACCCCTAATGAATTAATACAAAGGCATTCGTGGTTAACAGCTGCTGACATTACGACAAGAGGGAACATCTTGTTGAAACACACACCACCATTGATAAAATGTTCTAGCTAAAGGTAATTCATACCACTTTATGCCAACTACCAATAAAGAGTAAATAATTAGTAAGTGAAGTAAAACTGCAGTGATTTTTATAAAATCTGTAAAAGTGAATTTATAAGAATTTATAAATTATAAATTTATTTTTAAAACTAATAGTGATTAAAAAACATAAAAATATATGGGAATGAACTCAGTAAAATAAAAAATCTAGAAAACTGTGTGGAACAAATGACCCAGTCAATTACTTCAACACATAAATTAAAAAAAAAAAAAAAAAGAAAAGGAAAGAAATTGAGTGATGAAGGGGAAACCTATAGACTAAAAGAGACAATGTAAAGTTACTAAAATCATTGATGGGTATACTTAAATCAGTAAATGTTATGGTGTGTTAATTGTACCTGTGTGTGTTTTTATGAAGAGAAACTTAAACATTATACTAATTAATGAATTGATCTTATTTTTATCTTGATCCAATCAAAAATTTGTTAGCCAAAATTGCTATTTAGGATACAATTAGAAATGTAAACATTTACAAGATATTTGATGTTATTAAGGAATTCTTAATTTTATCCTATGTGATAATAGTATTGTGGTCAGGTTAAAAAGAAAAATGAGGACTCCTTATCTTGTAGAGATGTATATTGAAAAATGAAATGAAAACAAAAAATCTGATTTCCAAAATTTAAAGTCTATGTAGCTGTGTTTTGCAGTTCCAGAATATCATGGAGGGAGGTTGCAAAATGACATTGATCTGTAAGAGGTTTCAGCAGGAAAGTTTCTTTTCTGGGGCCTAACAGGGATGCTCAGATTTTTGCCTGAAATTTTACTAACACTCCAGTAGGAAAATGCAATTCTTGTTATGCTGGTTCAGTTTTGATGTCCCATGACCTCTGCCTGAAGGAACTAGTCCCACGTGGTAAATGCAAAGATCCACTGCAAGTTTAAAAAAGCATAATTTAAAAATATACACACATCACCCTAAATAGAAACATAGATCAAATAGACATTAGAGAAAATAAATGTATGGTTCATTTAGAGTCATCTTATTTTCTCTTAGATACATTTTCGTAATTAGAATAATTGCTAGGCTATTTAGAGTCACTTAATTTTCACATTTTTTGAAATTTATTTTAAAAAGAATGCAAATTTTGTTAAGAGGCATTTATTCCCTAGAAGCATAGAAAATGTATATATTTTAATGTACCTGGTGATGCATGATTGGAACTGCATAACTGTGACTGAATTTATATTAAAGAAGTAGGCAATTTTATGATCATTAATAATGGTTGTAGCTGTGCAGGCAAAGACAATGATATAGGTAATTGAATCTCATGCTTCAGAGCACAAAGTGATTGCTGTGAAGAAATCAGGGGAAAATGTCTTGCCCCATGTAGAGCATTACACATTTGAAGACTTAGGTAGAGAAGGGTGAGGAAAGATCACCTTTTCCTGAGGTGTAAGGGATTTAGTGCAATGGAACATCTCATTGAGTAGAAGAATGGCATTGGTTCTACATTAAAATTCATCACAAGTTCCTTTCAACCTACACATTATGTGGGACTATGGATAGGGTCGTGTCAAACCTATGGTTATGTGAGTGAGTGACAGCTCTTTTCTGGCACATTGAGCAGGAAAAAGGAACAGTGGTCTGAAAGGTACATTGAAAGAAAGGGCGGAAGGATAGGGGGTCAAGAAGTAGGGAAGGAGGAAGAAAGACCACCTTCGAAGTTACAGTACCAAACAAAACTAAGAAATAGGTTCTGAGCCAAAGTGCTGGGATTGCCAAATAAAGAACCATTATTAGGCAAAACTTGAATTTTCAAAGGAAGCTTTGACCTGTGGCAGCTCCTATGGAACCACACCTTGCCTTTGATTCCTTGCAGCAAGGCAGTTAATACATGCATTTCTAGAACATATGGCCATTCTTCCTTCTCAGAAAGCTCAATTAATATACAAAGAGTTTACATGGATTTCATGCACTCAATGAACACTTTTGAAATGTGCACTGATCCTGCATGCTGCAGAGTGGTAAAGTATGGAAAGATCACTCTCAGCTTCCCTCTGTGCCCTTATTATTATTATTATTTTTTCCCATAGAAAGTGAGGAGCCTTTTTAGAAGTGTCTGTTCATATCCTTCACTCACTTTTTGATGGGGTTGTTTGTTTTTTTTCTTGTAAACTTGTTTAAGTTCTTTGTAGATTCTTGATATTAGCCCTTTGTCAGATGGATAGACTGCAAAATTTTTCTCCCATTCTGTAGGGTGCCTATTCACTCTGATGACAGTTTCTTTTGCTGTGCAGAGGCTCTTTAGTTTAATTAGATCCCATTTGTCAATTTTGGCTTTTGTTACCGTTGCTTTGGTGTTTTAGTCATGAAGTCTTTGTCTATGTCCTGAATGGTATTGCCTAGATTTTCTTCTAGGGGTTTTATGGTTTTAGGTCTTAGTTTAAGTCTTTAATCCATCTTTAGTTAATTTTTGTATAAGGTGTAAGGAAGGGGTCCAGTTTCTGTTTTCTGCATATGCAGACAACAAACATGAAAAAAAGCTCATCATCACTCTTCATTAGAGAAATGCAAATCAAAACCACAATGAGACACCATCTCACCAGTTAGAATGGCCATCATTAAAAAGTCAGGAAACAACAGATGCTGGAGAGGATGTGGAGAAATAGGAACACTTTTACACTGTTGGTGGGAGTGTCAATTAGTTCAAGCATTGTGGAAGACAGTGTGGCAGTTCCTCAAGTATCTAGAACCAGAAATACCATTTGACCCAGTAATCCCATTGCTCGGTATATACCCAAATGATTATAAATCATTCTGCTATAAAGACACACATACACGTATGTTTATTGCAGCACTGTTCACAATAGCAGAGACTTGGAACCAACCCAAATGCCCATCAATGATAGACTGGATAAAGAAAATGTGGCACACATACACCATGGAATACTAAACAGCCATAAAAAAGATGAGTTCATGTCATTTGCAGGGACATGGATGAAACTGGAAACCATCATTCTCAGCAAACTAACACAAGAACAGAAAACCAAACATTGCATGTTCGCAACTCATAAGTGGGAGTTGAACAATGAGAACACATGGACACAGGGAGGGGAACATCACACACCGAGGACTGTCGGGGGTGGGGGGCTAAGGGAGGCATAGCAATAGGTGAAATACCTAACGTAGATGATGCGTTGATGGGTGCAGCAAACCACCATGGCACGTGTATACCTATGTAACAAACCTGCACTTTCTGCACATGTATCCCCGAACTTAAAGTATAATAATAATAAGAAGAAGAAAGTGAAGAGCCTTTCCAGTAGCAAGTCAACTTTAAACCACAAATCCAAAGCCAAGTTGTTACATTAGGTTTATTAATAATTATATCATTTTAATTCATCCAGTTATCTGTGCCTTATTTCTTTTCATGGATTCTAACCTTAGGAGGGGAAAAAAGGATACCCTAAATTCCCAGTGCTGAGGTCTAGAAAAAATGATAATGATCAGTCTACTGTTCTCATTGAATCACTGTGCACCTCACAGTTTAGTTTTACAGACCATTCTTTGATCTCATAGCTCAGGCACCATACTCTCTGTGAAGTATGTTCTGGACCCCACACCTCACTTGGTTGGATTAAGGGGTTAAAACCTAAATTGAGTGAAAAACTTGAATTAGGTCTGAGATTCCTCTAGCTTCCTCTGTTTCTCTCTACTGCAGTACTTAGTGCATTCTATTAAAACTGACTGTTTACTTTTCTTATTTGTCACCCCTGCTAGAGAGTGAATTCCTTTCCAACAGAGACAAGTTTGCATATTTGTATTTTCAGCTTCTAATACAGTGCTTGGCCTTTGGAGAGGATTTGCTGAATCAAAATGAATTTCTGAGGTCCGGCATGGTGGCTCACACCTGTAATCCCACCACTTTGGGAGGCGAGACAGGTGGATCACTTGAGGTCAGGAGTTCAGGACCAGCCTGGCCAATATGGTGAAATCCCATCTCTACTAAAAACACAAAAATTAGCCAGGCGTGGTGGTGTGTGCTTATAGTCCCAGCTACTGGGGAGGCTGAGGCAGAGGAATTGCTTGAACCCGGCAAGCAGAGGTTGCAGTGAGAAGAAATTACACTACTGCACTCCAGACTGGGTAACAGAGGGAGACTCTGTCTCTAAATGAATAAATAAATAAATAAAAGTTTTCATCTTAAACTTATTTGTCTAAAATCTGGCTATCCATCATATTTGATTTGATATCTGAATTTCATATGTTTGATGTTACATGCTGCTCACCAGGAAGAACTACTAAATATGTTGTTCTTACCATATCAGAAAGCTGCAGAGGATATTCTCTCTTGTTTTTCTCTTTCTAAGAAAGAGGTTAAGGACACTCGGTGGCCCTAGAAGTCTCTGTGAGAATCATAATAATCTTAACCAGAAAGCTCCTTAGCCTTTGGAATTAATCATCCGCCCGTGGGAATTCAGCCTTAGCCTCTCTGTCTTGGTCCCTTAGGCTGACGTCCTGGTGTAAGTCGCTGGCTTACCATGATATCTTGTTAAAGGCATATTCTGTTCTTTTTCTTCTCCAAGGGGAGGGTAGTGGAAAGGGTCCTAGATTATAAAGGGCATGCTTAACTAGCTGTCAGATCAAATCCTTTAACTCTTGAGGATAGGATTCTTCTTGAAGGGAGTAAGATGCACTCTTTGATTCTTCATCTCTGAAATGATGGGGTTGAAACTAGAAATTGTTTACAGTTCCAAGATTTAAAAAATAAACAGTTTATTTCTAAGATGCCTTTCTTAACTTATTCAGTTCACATACGTCTCCTTTCTCTGAGTCCTAAAGCAGTTAATATTCCATACCCCACAATTTCTCAGTTGATTACATGTATTGTTTGGTAATGCTCACTAATTGTCTCTTATATAAAAATCTTGTTACTGTTAATAGATTGTACAGTCTTTGAGTTTAGGAAAAACATCTTTTGTTTCCTCATATCAGTTCTTCCTTTTTCTCTTTTTCTCTGCACCTAGGTAACTGCCTAATCTCTTTGTTCTTTCCTATAGATTTAACAGAGCAATGTTTAGAGTTCTTCATAGCTTACAAAACACTTTCTCCCATATTAGACATTTGGTTCTCATCTAAATCCTGGGAATTAAGCATTTAATTATCTTCATGGTTTTTTTTTTTTTTTTTTTTTTTTAAGTTGAGAGTTTTTTTCCCCTTATGTCTGTTTACCTTGTTAAATGATAGAGCTAGAACTGGAAGTAGAGCTAGACTCTTTCCCTTTAAAGTTTTGTTCTTACTATTTATCTTGCTTTATGGTAAAAAGAAAAAGAAAAAATAATATATAAGACATTTACATTTTTACTATATATTAAATTTTTGTGACTAAGTGGAAGTGGTGCTATAAAATCAGACAAGGGTTTTCATTGAAGACTTAAGCAATACTCAAGGAATATATGATGCACTTAAGAGTATGGAGCAGAAGTTAGACACCATTCTTACCTTTAAGATGACACTCGTGGTACAGGACAATAGCACTTCAACCCACCACCAACATGATGTAAATGTGATCAGCTTTGCTTTATCTCAGGACTCCACTCTTTAGCACACAGTTGAGTAACATGCGGGAGGAGAAAAAGGCTTCTGAGAGACAAAAAATAACTTGCAAAAATTGCTCACCCAAAAGATCCTATCTTTTTTTTTCATAAAGTATTTTTTATGCCCTAACTCAAAGCCTACTTACTTACATTTAGCTTTGCCACACCTTTCATTACCTGAGGTTTCCTATCCCACAGCAGAATAGAAATAAGCAGGATAGTAAAACTACAGGAACCACTGGTAGAAATCAGCATGGTGGTTAGTGGCAAGAATTGATTGCATAACAGTAAAGAATAGGAGGAAAAAAGTAAAGGTAATTTGTAACTCCCATAGTTCAGAATTTTTCACAAAATGCCAGCACTGTTAGAGCCCCACACATCTTTTATGGAGCTAAAGTTACTCACTCGTGCAATTCTGTATATATGAAGATGGGCAATCCTATAGTTCCTGCTTCTGTGGTGCTCACAATTTATTGTGGGGCAAAAAGTAAATAAACCAAGAATTACAAAAAAGTTAGGAAAAAATGGTTTTGTATAAGAAGAATGTAGTGTGATGAAGGCCCTGGGTGAATCTAACCCAGCTGGTGGAGAAGAGAGAAGGGAGGTGGGCAGGGAAATTGATAGCAGAGTGTGTTGTGAGGAAAGGAAACAATTAGGAGAAAGGTGGCAAAGGGGAAGCTCTAGCCAAACCATGGTAGCAACAGCTTCTAATCTCTATAAATAGCTAAATAGGAATACAAGGGGAGAGTGATGTAGGTGATACAACTCTTCTCAGTGTGTATCTCACTATTGTCTTCTAGAATTTGTCATTGTGGAATCTTTCAACCATGAGGAAGTAACTACATTAATAAACATTTGTATCATCTATAAAGACTCTGAAACAGAATTGGCCACCTGGGTAGTATAATTTTAAAAGTCTAATAGTAGTTTTGCCTCTGTCTGAAATATCAATGGTAATGCTTTCTGAAAACATTAAAAGTCTTTGTTCAGATTCACTATTATTTAGTAGGTTTAACATGTCCATCTAGAAATGGTAGTTAAGGCACGCACTAAGGTGAAGAAATGGCTAGCAGGCAGGTGTTGGTCTGGATGTGTATGTGGGTGGCTGGTGTTGTGGGGAGAGTTATCACTCAGGAAAGAAAAAGTGGTGATCCTTTATCAAGGATGTTACTAACTTCTCTTAGAACTTCTGAGCAAATTAAGGACTTGGAGGTGGACCAGTAGGGAGCTGGGGTGACAACAAAAAAGAAAGACCCAGAAAAGAGAAAAGTTGAAGGGTCAACACGAACCAGAACACATACAATTAGGGGTATGTATGCCTCTTTCAGGCGGGAATCCAGATGAATCCAAGGCACTGGAACTGAAACCACAGTCCATACCTCTTCCAGCACTTCACTATCACTAGTGAGAGTAAAGGGGCAGCCACAAAAACTGAAGAAAACAGTGAAGAGGGAGGCTTTGCAACCCTGTCCAACAAGTAGGTATTATCTCATTTATATGAGTTATGAGAAATGCCGGTCCTCTTGGTCATATCTCATCTCCAAACTGTGCTCTCAGAAGGATCTGTGCGTTCTGCCTTCCTGTGCTACTTCTTCTTCTTTTCTTTTTTTTTGGTAAACAACGGAAATTTATTTCTCACAGTTCTGGAGGCTGGGATGTCCAAGATCAAGGCGCCAGCCAATCTGGTGTCTGGTGAGAGCTTCCTGCTTCATAGACGGTGCTTTCTTTTTTTTTTTTTTTTTAATTAATTAATTAATTTATTATTATTATACTTTAAGTTCTAGGGTACATGTGCATAATGTGCAGGTTTGTTACATATGTATACTTGTGCCATGTTGGTGTGCTGCACCCATCAACTCGTCAGCACCCATCAACTCGTCATTTACATCAGGTATAACTCCCAATGCAATCCCTCCCCCATCCCCCCTCCCCATGATAGGCCCCAGTGTGTGATGTTCCTCTTCCCCAGTCCAAGTGATCTCATTGTTCAGTTCCCACCTATGAGTGAGAACATGCGGTGTTTGGTTTTCTGTTCTTGTGATAGTTTGCTAAGAATGATGGTTTCCAGCTGCATCCATGTCCTTACAAAGGACACAAACTCATCCTTTTTTATGGCTGCATAGTATTCCATGGTGTATATGTGCCACATTTTCTTAATCCAGTCTGTCACTGATGGACATTTGGGTTGATTCCAAGTCTTTGCTATTGTGAATAGTGCCGCAATAAACATACGTGTGCGTGTGTCTTTATAGCAGCATGATTTATAATCCTTTGGGTATATACCCAGTAATGGGATGGTTGGGTCATATGGTACATCTAGTTCTAGATCCTTGAAGTTCAACCATTATGGAAAACAGTATAGTGATTCCTCAAGGATCTAGAACTAGATGTACCTGTGCTACTTCTTCCCAACTTTTGAACTCGTTCCACTGTGCCTTCTGGAATTCAAAATCATGACTGGCAAAAATCCCATTCCCTCAGCCTCCTCTCTGAAATTTCTTTTACCCTAGTTTTCTAAGGAAGGGTTTCTCAACCTCAATGCTATTGACGTTTTGGGTCAGATAATTCTTTGTTGTGGGTGGCTGTCCTGTGCTTTGTGGGATATTCCACAGTATCCCTGACCTATATCCACTAGACGCCAGTAGCTCTTCCACCCCAGTTTGCCAAATGTCCTGGTAGAGGGAAGGCAAAGTGGTTTAAAATCACTCCCCACTGAGTACCACTATACTAATAGCACTGGCCTGTGCCCAAGGACACAGCTATTCTTAAAACCTTCTCAAGATATGACTGGTTTTGTTTCTTCTCTTGACCCTCCTACAATTGAGAATGAAATGGGGTAGGCAACCACTTTGCTATTTACTGTCACATCAGACCACTCTCCTTTCTTCTCTCCCTACTTCCCAAACATTTTAGCTTGAAATATCACGTCATCAGATTACATCATTCTCTACTTTTCATTTTGGTATTACTTCTGATTTTATCTTATTCTCCCATCATTTTTTGATGTTTTTTCAGCTCCTGGATTCCTATATTAATTATTTTCAATTTTAGAACACATAAAAATGATTCTTCCAACACCCTGACCCTCAGTTTCTTGGATTCCTTTCCACCAATAAGCGTATCCTACACTCTACAGCAGCCTCTCTCTCCATGGACATATCCTAGACATTGTAGCTGCTAATACCTACAACTCCTCCCTCTGTCAGTTTAATTCCATGCTGCTTGTTCTAATATTTCCAATCCATTCATTCAGCTTCACTGAATTAGTTCTGGTCCTCTGAGAAGCACACATAGAGATACAATTAGAAGTACAGGAGATCTACTTGGGAAAATGTCAATGAACAAAAATGGGAAGGAAAGTAGTTGATGTGGGGAGAACCTTCAGATGGCAGTGCAGGCCCTGTGGAGGAAAAAGGGAAGGACAAAAGCTAGGATAGGAAAAGTCTTTGATTGCAATGAAGTTTTAAGAAAGTTTTTGCAGATCTGATTGGGGATCCTTTAGCCAAAGTTGCCCATTGGAAACTCCTGCGTCTTCCAGGAACGAGTCACCTTAATATCCCTCCTGCACTCAGTTATTAGTATGGACATAATTTTGGGACATTTGACCTCACCAAAAACATAATGATAGATTTCAAAACTCACAGGCTGGCGCCATTGGGTAACTATACTCCCTGCACTTGGAGATCTGAGGGGTGGTAGGTCATGGCCACCACAGATCCCTATTCCAACAATCCTCATTATCCTTTTCTCCATCCCTACCTGGAAACTCTAATCCATTTATCTACCCTCGTTAACTGTCTTTTGATGTTCCCTCTTCCTTCTAATCTAATTTAAATTACATGGTTAATAATTACACTACCTAGTTCTCAGCAAACTATCACAAGAACAGAAAACTAAACACCACATGTTCTCACTCATAGGTGGGAACTGAACAGTGAGATCACTTGGACACAGGAAGGAGAACATCACACACCAGGGCCTGTTGTGGGGTGTGGGGGGGGGGAGGGATAGGATTAGGGAATATACCTAATGTAAATGATGAGTTAATGGGTGCAGCACACCAACATGGCACATGTATACGTATGTAACAAACCTGCATGTTGTGCACATGTACCCTAGAACATAAAGTATAATTTAAAAAAATAATTACACTAACTTCTTTGTATAACTCCCTTCTCTCTATTCACTATTAAACTACAACTATAGTTAACACCAAATCACTACCTATGGCTACTCCCACGCAATTGGATAAGGTTGGAGGAAAACACACACACACACACACACACACACACACACACAATTTCTCCTTCGTCTTCACCTAGCTGATGACCTTGCTTCATATTTTCTTACTTTCCAAAGCAAATTGAAACACTCAGAAGAGAGCTTCTACAGACGCCCACAACTATATCACTCCTTACCTACCTGTGTCATGTTCCTCTCTATCTTCAGCCCCTCTACTTGCTCTTTAATCTTCTCCTCTCTCTCCTGAAACACCATTTTTATCCTCTGCCCTGGAACGTTCCCAACACCATACAAAATTCTGTTATGTCTGTCTTTAAAAACCAAACAAAAATTATCTTTCATATCTACACAAATTCCCTTGATGATCTCGTCCAATCTCATGGCTTTATGTTTCATTGAAATACCACTGACTCCAAAACTTAAAGGTCTATTCCAGTCCTCTTCACTGCATTCCAGACTTGTTCAGTCAGCAATTAGTTAATATCTCCACATGTGTGTCTAGTAGACATCTCACACTCAATAATGGCAGCAGTGAAGACTTCACCTGCTTTCCAGACACTTGCTCTCCTCCAGCTTAATTGATACAACCTTATCTTTCAAAGAAACCTGAGTTGTCTTTGAGTCTTCTTTATTCCCTATGTCTGAACTATCAGGAAATCCTTTTATCTCTATCTTCAAAATATCCACAATCCAAACACTTCTCAGCACCCTACTGAGACCACTCATGTTCCAACACCTCCATATATTACCCGGATTGTTGCTGTAGCTTGCTAAATGGTCTACCTGTTTCTTTATTTGTTCATAGTCTATTCTCAACATGAAAATGTGATTTTTAAAAAGACAAATTTAAATTTTATAACCTTCTCTTCAAACTACTGCAGTCGCTTCTTAAGGCAGACAGAAAAAATCTAATGTCGTTGCAGGGGCCTACACTCCTTATATGACCTGCTGATCTCAAACACCCATTACTTCCCTGCCCTCAAATCTCCCTTTTTATCCTACTGCAGCCATTTTGGTCTCTTTGTTATTCCTTGAACATGTCAAGGAATAATTTCCTCCTTAGGCCTTTGACTCTTCCACCTGCCCGATGCCTCATCTCTCAGATACCCACTTCCTTTAACTTTTTTTTCTTTTTTGTTTTTTTGAGAGGGAGTTTCACTCTTGTTGCCCAGGCTGGAGTGCAGTGTCACGATCTCAGCTCACTGCAATCTCCATCTGCTGGGTTCAAGCGATTCTCCTGCCTCAGCCTCCCTAGTAGCTGGAATTACAGGCACCTGCCATCATGCCTGGCTGATTTTTGTATTTTTAGTAGAGACAGGGTTTCGCCATGTTGGCCAGGCTAGTCTCAAACTCCTGGCCTCAAGTGATCCACCTGCAGCGGCCTCCCAAAGTGCTGGGATTACAGGTGTGAGCCACCACACCCGGCCCCCTCTTTCTTTAATTCATTGCTCAAATGTTACCTTTCAATGTAACCTACCAAGCCCCTCTTTTTAAAATTGTAGTCACCCCCTCCACCTGCCCAATTCTTCCTCATTTTGCTGTAGTTATTCTTTTTTTTTCCTGTAGCACACATCACTATCTAATATGCTATATAACTTATTTATTATATTTATCATCTATTTTTTATCTCCTCCTAGCTAAAATGCAAACTCTATGCTAGTAGCCATCATCTTCACTGATGCATCCCAAGCACTTTGAACATTACCCAGTAAATAGTAGGATTTAATAAGTATTTGTTGAATTAACAATGAATGAATGAATGAATGATAAGCTGAATTTGGCAGACTTGCACATTTTGCCTCATTTCATGCCTCCCTCTGATGGTGGTGGCTGTAAATTAGGCATCTTTTATAGCTTGCCTTAAGGTTTTGTGAAAGCTTTAGTCATTCACATATTCATTGAGTATCAACTAAAGGTGTGGCATTGTTCTGATGAATATAAATAATTGAAAATAGAATAGTGCTAAGACTAAGCAAAACAAGTACATTTTTTTTTCTCTGTCTTCCCAGAGAAACAGTATCAACTCAGACGGCTAAAGAGGATAGATTTCTATCTGGAAGAAATTTGCTGATTTTAAACCACTCTTCATAGCTCTACAAATCCTTCACTTCATCATTCATTTGCTATTTATTGTAAGACCACTATGGGCTAAGTATTTTGACTTTTAAGCAATCCTAACCTCAGGCTGCTGTTGGGATCAGGGCTAGAGACAGGGAGGAACAGATACATGATTTTCTCCTGGACATCCATATATGCCAGTGTGATTCATTCCACAACAAACAAAATTCATAGCACATGACAAAAAACCTATGTTCAACAGGCAAAAATAGTCCTCTCCAAAAGACTATCTGGCAGGTACAAGCTTAAAGGTAAAAGAGCATAAGCCACATCTTTTGTCCAGATGCAATTTTGGGAGCTGCTCCCCTACCTTACGTCCCTGGAGGAAAACACTATAATATATCATCTGGTGATGATTTGGGTAGCCTGGTCCAACATTGTAAGTTATTTTGAAGTATGCTGTTTTTAAGTTTGGTATGTTTGAAAGTGATTAGATAAGTTTAGTATATTGAGGTCAATGAATTATTAATTATACATTCTTACTATGCAGCCATAAAAAAGGATGAGTTTGTGTCCTTTGTAGGGACATGGATGCAGCTGGAAACCATCATTCTTAGCAAACTATCACAAGAACAGAAAACCAAACACCGCATGTTCTCACTCATAGGTGGGAACTGAACAAAGAGATGACTTGGACTGGGGAAGGGGAACATCACACACCGGGGCCTATCATGGGGAGGGGGGATGGGGGAGGGATTGCATTGGGAGTTATACCTGATGTAAATGACGAGTTGATGGGTGCTGACAAGTTGATGGGTGCAGCACACCAACATGGCACAAGTATACATATGTAACAAACCTGCACGTTATGCACATGTACCCTAGAACTTAAAGTATAATAATAAAAAAAAATTATACATTCTTTTTAAATGTTGTAAGAGCTATACCTACACCTTCACTTCTCATACTACCTTCTCATACTCCACCCTACCTTCTCATACTCTTAAGTTGGCTGTTTAAAGTGTTACTTCATTGTTTGAAGTAATTGAAGTATAAAAATACTCTTTATATTTTAAACTGATAAAAGCACTTTTGTCCTTTATAACCACTGGCTATAACTTTTCACTGAGGTTTTGCTTCACACCTAAACATATACATAAAAGAGGATTCCTTTGCTCCAAATAGAATGAGCCAGGGCAACTTTAGCAGATACATCAACTAAGGTTAACAATTCTGACTGATGTTCTAAGAAAAAATTCCTGCTGCTGCTGTTGTTAAATCAACTGGACATCAGTTTGCTGCCTGAAGGGTCAGGTGGCAGGAAACTGCACTTGTGTGAGTTGGCAAACCACAGGCAGCCAGGGGTCCCTGGGTCCAGCATCAGGCCCTGGGCCATCAGTGGCAGGAGCTCTCTGGAAATTAAAACAAATAAACAAACTAAAACCTTCCTGGACACTTAACTACTGCAAAGAAGGCTCCCTCATTTCTCTGCCCAACGCACCAAGGGCTGTTTTCAATTTTTAGATTTGAATTTCAAAATCATGGGATAGAGAACAAGCATTGGCCCAAATACACTTCTGTGTCAGGACCGTTTTCTGAGAACCGTCTCTGGCCTGGGGGCTAAGGAGAGCCACACAGGATGTTCTGGCACCTTTCTAAGCCTTGGCTTCCCAAGGATCCTTCCCAAAACTCCTCCAAAGGATGCATACTGGTCAAGTGAAGCAATGAGTGCTGTGGTGTGCATTGAACATTAATATTTGTTTCCTGCTTGAAGAAAATGGTTGAAATTCTTCTAAAGCTAGTGGAAGGTAATCCTGAAAAAGGGTAGCATGAATTTACATTAAACAGTGGATGATTACATTTGCAAATAAGAGTGAAATGATCAGAGCTTTCATTGGGAATATGCCATAGGAGGTCAAAGGGCAATTACAAAGTTCTCTTTGAAGCTACAAAGAAGTCATTTACCAGCTAGTTAGTCAACTAGTAGTCAAGAAGCAAGGAAAGAAAGAGAGCTAGTTGAGGCTTTGTACCACATTTATTTTACTGCACGACCTGTTGTTGCTATTGACAACTTGGATCTGAAAGAAAATGGATGTGAAAGATTTGAACTTAGCTAGGAATGATCATGTTAATCCTCGCTGCCCTAGAGAAACTGGCTTCACTGAATCTTGAGTGTGTGGTCAGACCAAACTTCAGTTGTCATAGTAATGGAAACAGGATGATGTATTGAAGACAACAGCAGCTTTGGGGTTGAACTGCCCCAGGTTCATTTGTGGCTCCACTACTGTTGTGACCAAGTTATTCTTTGAGCCTCAATCCTTAGCTGTACCATGGGTAATACAGTATCTGTTTTATAAATAATTGGAAGAATTACATTTCTAGAAACATGAAAAACATGAAGAATAATGACTAGCGGTTGGTAATCTCTCCAAAAAAGTAGCTTGTGGTATTTTTAATATGGAGGCAATGATATAACTAATTCGAGCAATAAATAATGTTAAAAATTTGTATTATTTTTTCACCGATATATTTACCTTTCTCATTCTGAATTGGACTTTTTCATGCCTATGATTATAGAATTTCTAAGAATCAGAGTTAGAGTGAGAATTTAGGTCTCCTAGTCCAGTGTCTTTCCTCTCTTCTGTATCTGCCCACAATTTTCTAAGATCATAAAAATGGATTGATGATAGAAAGTAAAGGAATTATTTCCACATGGAGTAGTAGTTTTACACAGACACATGCAAAAGTACTCATTTCCCCCATATAATTGCCAATACTTGAGAGTATCAAAATTAAATTTTTCTATTTATTCGCCTTCAGGCATAAAACAATACGTTATTGCTACAATTCATTCTAACTTGATAAGTAATGTGAAATAAGCCCCCCTTTTAAAGTGAAGGAAGAAAAAAATGACTCTGTTTAAATTAATCCGTGTTAATTAAAAGGAAACTCTGAAGTAAATTAGTTAAATTTAAGTATATTTTGCTGGTGAAGAATCTATGTTGTAAATTGCTTCTCTCTGGTGATAAGAAATGTCAAGGTTACAGACTATTTATGACTCAGAGAGCTAAACAGAGAATGTGCCTGATAAATAATGAGACTGAGAGAAAGTAAAACAGAAAAGTTGATTTTGTTTAATTATAGTTGACAGATTTCTTGTTCGAGGGTTTTACTTTCAAACAATGTAAAGAGATAGAGTCTCTTGGTGTTCATGTTTTACTCTTTACGTGCTATGAAACTTGTTTTTGAAAAGTTTTTTATGTTTCATGAAACATGCTTGAAAATTATGAAGTCATAAACCATAACTGGTATAAGCGCTAATACAATTTCATGAATGGGACTTCTTTAAAACTTTACCTACAACTAAAATTATAAAACCCAGTCATAATGTCTCCAAAGCTATGAAACATCAAAAGACTGCCTGTAGGCCACGTGCGGTGGCTCATACCTGTTATCCCAGCACTTTGGGAGGCTGAGGCAGGCGGATCTTGAGGTCAGGAGTCCTGGCTAACACGGTGAAACCCCGTCTCGACTAAATACAAAAAATCAGCTGGGCATGGTGGCGCTCACCTGTAGTTTCAGCTACTTGGGAGGCTGAGGCAGGAGAATCGTTTGAATCTGGGAGGCGGAGGTTGCAGTGAGCTGAGATGGTGCCACTGCACTCCAGCCTGGGTGACAGAGCGAGACTCCATCTCCAAAAAAAAAAGCAACAACAACAACAAAAAACAGTGCCTGTAGTTTTAGATGACTTCCTTAATAAACCATCTTTCTTTTACAAAAATGTAATTATAAAGAAGATGCTTTCAACAACATCAAAACTTAAACATAACATAAAATCTTGCCTAACTTTGAAACTGATGAGACTTAGCATCTTCTCAGACCTTCATTGAATATCCCTCCTAGGTAAAATTTTTGAATATAGCCTTTACCTAAGTTGTCAGCTTTTTTCCCATTTGAATTGCATGAATTCTTTGTACTTTTCAATATTAATTATTTGTTGGCTGTATACATTGTAAATATCTTATTCCTCTATGTGACTCGTTTTACGTTTGTTTACTATAACTTTCCTCAATCTAAAAGAGACCCTTTATAAAAACTTACAGCTACTGGCATATTTAATAGGAAAAAAATGCCCACTTTCCCTTTAAGATGGGAAAAAGGCAAAAATGTGTGCTCTCACCACTCTTAACATGTTTGAAATCCTAGTCAATGCAATAAATCAAGAAAAGTAATAAAAGATATATAGATTGAAATGAAAGAAGTAAACTATCCCTATTCATAGACAACATGATTGTCTATATAAAATTACTATGGAAGCTACAAATAATTGTGTGATAAGTGATTATAGCAATGTTTCAGGATATAAGATCAACATACAAATATGAACTATATGTCTATGTTATAGCAATGAACAGTTGGAAACTAAAACAAAAACAATGATACAATTCATAATAGCTTTAAAAATGTGAAATATTTAGATACCAAGAAAATATGTACATATTTTCATGCTGAAAATAACTAGATGATGCTGAAATAAATAAATAACAGCCTAGATAAATGGAGAGATATTTCACATTCACACATTGGAAGTCTCAATATAGTAATGAGGTTATTTTTTTCCAAATTGATTTATAACTATAACAAAAGTTAAAATCAAACTCCCAGGAGTATACATTTTATAGAAAAATAATGCTTGTTCTAAACTTTATATGGAAAGTCAAATAAACTAGAATAACAAAAAGGATTTTTACAGAGAATAAGATTGGAAGTCACGCATACTCAGATATTAAGATTTATTATAAAGCTGTAGTGATAATCAATACAGGATTGAAGTGGTGAAAACACAGGCGCACAGACAAATGGAACAGAAGAGAAAGTCCAGAAATAAATCTATACATGCATGTTCAATTAGCTTTTGATAAAGGAACAAATATAATTCAACGGAGAAAGTCATCTTTTCAATAAGCAGTGCTGGAACTATTGGACATCTATATGTAAAAAATAAATAACAACTTTCCATGTTATACAAAAATCAACTGAAAACAGATCATACACTGAAATGTAAAAATTCAACAGTATACAGTTCTTAGAATAAAACTTCGAGAAAGTTTTGGCAACCTTGAGCTAAGCAAAAAGTCCTTGGAAATAACACCAAAAGCATGGTCCATTGAAAAATAGATGAATTAGATTTTATCAAAATGAAAAACTTCTGCTCTGAAAAAGACACTGTTAAGATAATAAAAAGACACCCTACAGACTGAGAGAAAATATTTGCAATTACATACCTGACCAAGAATTTGTATCCAGAATATACATAGAACTTTCAAAACCCAACAGTAAGAAACCAAACAACCCAATACAAAGTTGAGCAAAAGATGTGAACAGACATTTCACCAAAGAAGATATTCAGAAGGCAAATAAACACAATAAAACACAGTCTGTGTTATTAATGCCATGGTGCACCTATACCAATGGATTTACTTTTAAGACAATACCAAGTGCTTACAAGGATGTAGAATAACTGGAACTTTCATACATTGCTGCTTTTAGGAATGCAAAATAGTACAGCTATTTTGGAAAATGGCTTAATAATTTCTTATAAAGCTAAGCATACACTTAGCCTATGGTCCTACAATCCCATTCTTATTCACTCTAGAGAAATGGAAAATCTATCTTTAGTCAGAAAGGATACACAAAGCTTTGAGCAGCATCATCCAAAATCACTCAACACTGGGAACAACCCAAATGTCCTACAGTGAAGGTTAACAGACTGTAGCTCAGCTGTATCACAGAATACTCTTCAGCATAAAAAGTCACAGGCTATAAATACATACAGCATGGATAATCTCAAAGGCATTATCTGGAGTGAAACAAGCAGTCCCAAAAGTTTGCATATCATATGATTCTACTTATATGACATTCTGGAAAAGAAAAAATTACAGGAGCATAGAAAAGATCATTGATCACCAGGGGTTGAGATGAGGAAGTATTTATGGCAAAGTGTATTAGGGTTCTCTAGAGGGACAGAACTAATAGGATAGATGTATATATGAAGGGGAATTTATTAAGGAGTATTCACTCATGCAATCACAAGGTGAAGTTCCATAGTAGGCCATCTTCAAGCTGAGGAGCAAGGAAGCCAGTCCAAGTATAAAAACATCAAAACTAGGGAAGCTGACTTCAGTCAGTGGCCAAAGGCTTGAGAGCCCCTGGCGGATCACTGGTGTTAAGCCCAAGAGTCCAAAAGCTGAAGAACTTGGAGTCTGATGTTCGAGGGCAGGCAGCATCCAGCATGGAAGAAAGATGAAGACCAGAAGACTCAGCAAGTCTAGTTCTTCCACGTTCTTCTGCCCACTTTGTTCTAGCTGCACTGGCAGCTGATTAGATGGTGTCCATCACACTGAAGGTGTGTCTGCCTCTCCCAGTCCACTGATTCAAATGTTAATCTCCTCTGGCAACACCCTCACAGACACACCCAGGAACAACACTTTGCATCCTTCAATCCAATCAAGTTGACACTCAATATTAACCATCGCACAAAGGGACAGAAGGAGTATGATTTGGAGATTGATGAAATCATTCCATTCCTTATTGTGGTTGTATTTACTACATAAATATATCCATGTAGTAAGCGAACATTACTGTATGAAAGTCTAAAAAATGTATGCAGCATTTCTTTTTTTTGAGACGGAGTCTCCCTTTGTCGCCCAGGCTGGAGTGCAGTGGCCGGATCTCAGCTCACTGCAAGCTCAGCCTCCCAAGTAGCTGGGACTATAGGCGCCTGCCACCACGCCCGGCTATTCTTTTGTATTTTTTAGTAAAGAAAGCGTTTCACCTTGTTAGCCAGATGGTCTCAATCTCCCGACCTCGTGATCCACCCGTCTCGGCCTCCCAAAGTGCTGGGATTACAGACTTGAGCCACCACGCCCGGGCTTTATTCAGCATTTCTATGTGTTTTCAGTAGTGAGACAAGATCAGCATCAGGGAAATCCATCCTGTGGCATTAAGTCATGTTTTTATTGCTTTTGTAACAAGAAAATACTACACAATAAAAGTTATTTTGTTTGTTTAAAAAGACAATTACATTGACAATACTTCAAGCTAAGAACCAAACATCCAGGTACAAAAGTGAGTTTGTATTGCTTAATAATTGCCAAACTTATAGGGACTAGCATACAGCTTGCAGAAAAGTTCTTAGTAAATACTCTTTATAACGTTACTCAATAAATGACGGTGTAAACACAGACCTACTGACAGTGGGAGAAGTGGGAAAAGCCAAAATCACAATGCAGAGCATACAGAATTTGCTTAAATAATCTATACCCATATAACAAGAGCAAACAAACAAACAAACATCAAATCTCCTGCCTTTCATTTTTCTAATTCTCTTCTCTGAGTCAAAACCCTACTCACTGTTTAAGGTTCAGATCAGATTTTATTTCTTCCAAAAAAATCTTCCATACCCTCTCCACCTAACTTTGTTTTTTTTTTTTAATTTGTTTATTATTATTAAACTTTAAGTTGTAGGGTACATGTGCACAACGTGCAGGTTTGCTACATATGTATACTTGTGCCATGTTGGTGCCTCACTTTGATTATTCTCTTATTTGAATGCTAACTTGCATTCTGACTTTGCAAGTAACCATATAGACCCTTGTAAAGCATACTCTGTCATGTAGCTATGTCTTATCTCTCTAGAATAATTGAAAACCCATAGATGATAAAAATCTAATTAACTATGTTGTCATGGTTTTTCTGAATTCTTCTCAGTACCTACTCATTACTAATGCACCTGGAGGGTATGACTGATGTCACCTCAGAGCTGACACTCTACAAAGGTACTCATGCCTCACTTGCAAGTTGTCAGGGAATGTGGCTTTGCTGAAACCAATGGGTTGGGTACATAAGAGGACAAAGTTGAGGTGGCCCCATGTTGGCCCAGAATCTCACAGGATGGCATCAGGAACTTCTTAGGCAGCACCCAGGCCTCTGAAGTTTCATCGTTAGTATAGCACAGGTACCCAGCATGGACACTTGCAGCATGAAAGAATGAGTACTTGCTCTTATCATCCAGAATTTGTTCAGGAACCTCAGTTCATCCACAGAAAAACTTACTACT
Source organism: Chlorocebus sabaeus (assembly GCF_047675955.1). Taxonomy (NCBI): domain Eukaryota; kingdom Metazoa; phylum Chordata; class Mammalia; order Primates; family Cercopithecidae; genus Chlorocebus; species Chlorocebus sabaeus. Next base: position 30,817,679 of record NC_132921.1, on the reverse strand, counting down.
CGAACTCTACAGAATGAAAAAACAAAAAAAAGGAAAGCTTGTTTTACTCTAAATGAGAAAATGTTAGATTGCATTGGGTGCTTTTCAAAGAAATGTGTTAAGTCATTAATGGAGTTACTCATTTCCTTCAAGGAAAGAGTAACAGTGCAGTTTCCCTCTAAGTTTTGCTTTCTCCTTCAGACAGCGCTCCTAATAAAAAGGCTTACTATCATCAAATTGATTTAATCAGTGGATTTAAATGGTGCTTGACATTGAACCTAGTGATTACGACTTTGGTGTATTTATGTGTTTAGTACATTTGCACGTGGTGCGCTTATTAAACAGAGCATATAATTTGCAGCAGAGTCGGCTGAGTCTTTGCTAACTGAAAGAAGTATATAGCATTGTTTCCCCTCATCTGCTTTCTTAAGTGCGTTATTCTTTATAAGGTTTAGAAAATAAAGTTTTGCATTCATTTGTGAGCTGAAGATAGGCTTGTTTCCATTAACTTCAAGCAACATTTCTTGTTCTGTCTCGTCATGAAAACCTTCGTTTTTGGAATTTTAAGATATTCCTGTTTCAGAAATGAACATGGCTCTGAACTCACTAAGGCTCCCATTAGGTAAAAAGAAAGAATGCGAGAGAGAGAGAGAGAGAGAGAGAGAGAGAGAGAGAGAGAGAGAGAGAGAGAGAGATAAGTGGCTAGAACATAAGGTGTTCCTCTGATTCTATCTATAGTCACTCTTAACTCCTACCTTTATAGGAAGCTATTCCTGGTCACACCAGCTTGAAATCACACACTACTAATGGTCAGTAACCTGCAATTTGATACTGCTTTATATTGCTTTATAGTGGTTGCTTTGAAATAGCTTTTAATGACTCAAATTTGGGTTTCTTTATTCAAGGTTGAGTATATGCTGCTCACTTTTTCATGTGTCTCCCACAGATCCTGTTGCAGTATAAGCCTTCAGTGGGTGCCCAGTAAATACTTAGGTTGCTAGCTTTTGAAAATGGCTTGTCAATTTTCCAACACTGGCACAAGCACAGATGGTAGTAGATGCTGAAAATACTAATTTCTCATCATTAGAAAATAACTATGGTGTTTTGTGCTTGGCCAGGGAGGAGGGAGCTGTCCTTTTGACCTATAGCATTTCACAGTTGTTTAAAATAGAACATAACTGCCACTTTTGACTCCATGAAATAATGTACTTCCACTGACCTTATTGGTTTTGCCTAGTTTTAAAGGTAATATAAGTAACTATGGAAGGTCCAATAATTTCTTCTCTTCCATAGCGTCAATATATCTAATAGCTAGTTTCCTTAGCTGACTAGCATTGACTTCCCCAACACAATAAAGAGAGCAGAGATCTGTCTGAGAGGGTCCTGTTGGGAAGTGAACATCTGAAGAGGGTCTTGGCAGACCCCTGACAAGCATGAGACTTTAGGTGCTGTCTGCCCCTCCTGCCTCTTCCTCTTGCTCTACCTCATCATCTAGCAGCCATGTAACTGTGGCTTCTGCAAGTCCATCCTCAGCAGCAGCCCCTGTTCTGTGTTGCTTTCCCTGGAGGTGGCTTTTTCCTTCCTGGGCTATAGTCTCATGAAACTGGCACAGCACTGTAATCAGTTTGTCTTACCCTCTGAGGTAGCTCAGAGGTATCTCACTTTTCCTGAGGAAGTACTACTTATGAGTCCCTGAAGTCTCACGGTATTTAATGTAGGAGATGATGTAAAGGATTTAGTCTTATTTGAGAATCCTAATGATGGCAGGTGACCAGCTTTGAACTGTGCTGTGGACTAAATGTTTGGGTCTCTTCCAAAATTCAGATGTTGAGGCCTTAATTCTCAATGTGGTGGGCTTTCAGAGGTCTGGCTTCTGAGGAATGAAGTCAAGGGGGGTAGAACCTCTATTATGGGATTGGTGTCCTTATAAACTGATGAAGGAAGCAGAGCTCTTTCTCTCTCCCATGTGAAGATACAGCAAGAAGGAAGCTATCTACAAACCAGGATGAGGGCTTTCACCAGGAAATGAATCAGCCAGCAACCTGATCTTGGTCTTCCCAGCCTCCAGAATTGCGAGAAATAAATTTCATAATTTAAACTAGTCTATGGTATTTTTGTTATAGCTACCCAAAGCAACTGAGGCAGGCTACATTACTTTCTGGAATCCTTTAGGTACAGGAACGGATTATTTTGCTTAAAGTTTGGTTACCTATTAGTGATTTACTATTTACTGATAAAGCCACCCCTGCTGCTTTCTGCTTATCTTGGCCTTTCTATTTGAACAATGGTCTCCTAAACTGTCCTGTCTAAATATGATACCTGAAACTGGGGCAGCCATTGCGAGACCCTGATTACAGCCAGTCCTATGGCAATGCTGACACACAGAGCATGGCAGCATGGGATAATGTCCTAAAACATGAGAGAATTTGATGTCATCTTGTGCTGCAGTCAGCCAGCCTTGGAGCTCACCATACCTCTGGACTGCTTGATAGGTGAGAAAAGCAATTTTATATTGCTTATTCTATTTTAAATGGAGATATTGAGATTTTCTGTGACCTGAGGCTAAAAGCATAACTTACACAGTTGCTTAAGTAAAGGCTGGTTATGAGAGCTTCTACATTTACCTACCACAAAGTGTTCTCATGAGAATCTGATGGAATTTGTTGATGGGTAAATAGATATAGAAAATGTAGTATGTGTATGTACACACACACACACATGTTTTAGGCTGTTCTTGTGTTGCTATAAAGGAATACCTCAGGCTAGGTAATTTGTAAAGAAAAGAAGTTTAGCTCACAGTTTTGTAGCCTGTACGAGCATGGTGCTAGCATCTGCTGGGCTTCTTGGGAGGCCTCAGGGAGATTTTACTCAAGGTGGAAGGCAAAGTGGGATCAGGGAGCAGGAATGTCACATGGCCAGAGCAGGAGCAAGAGGATGGAAGAGGTACCAAATACTGTTTTGTTTTGTTTTGTTTTGTTTGAGACAGAGTCTCACTCTATCACTCAGGCTGGAGTGCAGTGGCACAATCTCAACTCACTGCAACCTCTGCCTTCCGGGTTCAAGCGAGTCTCCTGCCTCAGCCTCCTGAGTAGCTGGGATTGCAGGCATGCAACACCACAGATTTTTGTATTTTTAGTAGAGATGGGCTTTCATCATGGTGTGCAGGCTGGTCTCAAACTCCTGACCTCAGGTTATCCACCTACCTCAGATTTCCAAAGTGCTGAGAATACAGGCATGAGCCACCATGCCCTGCTGGTACCAAATACTTTTAAAACAACCAGATCTCTTGTGAACTCACAGCAAAGGACTCACTTATCACCAAAGGGACAGCCCAAGACATTCATGAGGGATCTGCCTCCATAATATGAACACCTCCCACCAGGCCCCACCTCTAACACTGGAGACCATATTTCAATATGCGATTTTGAAGGGACACATATTCAGCCATATCATTTATACACATAGATATATACACACACAATGAAATATTGGTTAGCAATAATAGATGAAGGAAATCTTTCCATTTGTGACAACATGGATAACCTTGGAGGACATTATTCTTAGTGAAATAAACCAGAAACAGAATGACAAATTTTGTATACTCTCACTTAAATATGGAATCTAAAAAAGCCAAATTCATAGCAGTAGAGAGTAGAATGGTGGTTGTCAGGGTCTATGAGAAGGGGAGAATGGGGACATGTTGGTGAAAAGGCACACAATTTCAATCATGCAGGAGATATAAGTCCTGGGGATGTAATATACAGTAACACTAATGTGACTATCACTAACAGAACTGTATTGTATACTTGAAATTTGCTACAATGGTAAATCTTAAGTGTTCTCACCACGAAAAGAGAAAATGATAACTATGTGAGGTGATGGACATGTTAATTCACTTGGTGATTATTTTACAATATATACATATATCAAAATAGCAAATTGTGAACATCACATATATACAAATTGTATTTGTTAATTATACCTCAATAAAACAAAAATATATATTCTTATAATTATTGGTCTGGACTTGTGTGTGCTCAGGAATGGTACTAGGCAGTAAAGGTCCAATCTCTGCTTTAACGAAGTTTATAATCCCAGGGAAGAGACAATATTAAAGAAATAATTATGTGCATATTTTCTTTTAAATAATAACTACTTTGTAAACCTGCAGTGTAGACTGTTTGCATGATGGCATGAATACCTTCAAGCCTCAAAAAATAGATCTTGCTCTTGAAGGGCTTTGGGTTCCACATGTGACATAAAACATGTCCCGATGGTAAGCAGAAAGCTGGAGGGAAATTAGAAGGATGGACCGAAAAAGGAGGCTTTACCTTGGGAAAGGGGGAGGGTCATGTTTATTTTGGAGATCCTTACATATTCAGAACGTTTTTAAAAAATTTTGGGCCAAAATCTATCCCTACATTTTTAGGTGCTGGCAGGTATCAAAAATGTAAAGTGATAGAATGTTAATTTTTAATAAATCCTCAGGAATAAATGTAATAGCTCATCCGTAAAGGATGACTATGTTTCTTTCCCTTATGAAGAGACCTTGATAATATATTAATGAGCGACATAATGCTTACCCTTCAAGGGTGACATGCTCCATATATATGCAAAAGCCACATCACCCCACACTGAACTTTGGATAATGTCCAAATGTCCTCCCCCTATCCTGGTGCTGTGTCTCTCATATTTGTTTGCTAGGTACTTGCTCTGACACTGCTTCAGCATAAATAATAACATCTAGAGGTTGAAGAATCTAACCATGTTCTGCTGATTGATCAATTAATCAATTTTTATTGATTACCAGAATGTTCTATTAATTCCATTATGATGTCTAAAGGGGAATCCATTGCAATTAAACAAAAAGACATTTGATAGTTTTTGTGGTAATTGAATTTGTAAATTTATTAGCTTTCAGTTGTTTACTTCCAATATAAGTAATTAATATTTCATGTTACTCTTTTAAATGGGAAAATGCTTATGGGATCCTTTTAATTAAGGAGCAGGTATTGATTTGAAATGGAACTTCTAAAAGCCCTGAGTTTGTAATTGGATAATACCTGGGTTATCAAAGATGATGTATTCTGATTACTTTCATATTTCTCCGAAATCTCATTCCCTGACACAGAAGGCATAAGAACCTATGCTTAAATGTCAGCTAGGGAAGAATGCACTATGTGCAAAGAAATCATTAAGTACCCAGCTGAAATAATGTCCGCTGCAGCAGTGAACATGAAATCTGCATTGTCGTCTCAAGGCAGCCAGGGATTCGCTAAGATAAAGGCAGAGACAGTAAGAGAAGTCCTAGCGCTCAGGTAAAGAAGGAGGAAGGGGATGTTGAAGAGGCATGCAGAAAGGGAAAGCTGGTGTCCCTGTGCCTGGGCAGAGATTGCAGATATTGCAAGGCTTGGTTTGTAACAATGGACAGAGGCTATTCTAACCTAAAGCGAGGAGAGGGCTAGGCCCAGACTTTAGAGGGCTTCTAATGTGGAACATGGAAGAAAATACTTCATCCTTCTATAATTTATGAGTGCCAATGACCCTAAGGTCATCACAGAATGGTGACAGGACTATGGGCCAAGTTGATCAGAACCCATTCATTTGGAAGAAACACATGCAAGACCCAGAGAGTAGGGTCAGTCAATCAAGGAATGAGTGTCAGGGGCATGAGGCCAAGGCAAGAAAGGAAGGAAACTCCAGCACTGCACTTCAGTGGTAAGGAAATCAGGCAAGCAGCCATAGAAGGTTAACTCCTGGGCCAGGCGCAGTGGCTCACGCCTGTAATGCCAGCCCTTTCAGAGGCTGAGGCAGGCAGATCACTGGAGGTCGGGAGTTCGAGATCAGTCTAGCCAACATGGTGAAATCCCATCTGTACTAAAAATACAAAACTTAGCTGGGCATGGTGGCAACTGCCTGTAATCCCAGCTACTAGGGAGGCTGAGACAGGAGAATTGCTTGAACCCAGGAGGCAGAGGTTGCAATGAGCCGAGATCTTTCCACTGCACTCCAGCCTGGGTGACAGAGCGAGACTCCGTCTCAAAAAACAAAACAAAACAAAAAGCAACAACAAAAAGAAAACCCACAACAACAAAAAATAAGGTTAGTTCCTGAGGGGATGGACAGTACCAGAATTGTTAACTAAATATTCCCAGCACATAGAATAGTGCTTGATGTATTGCAAGTCCATGTGTTAATTTATGTGGATGAAGACCCCATTGAAGAAATAGGACATGGAGAGTGGGCAGAGGAGTGTATCCAAGTGAGTATACAGACAATGAAACATGTAATGTGGCTTGTTTTTTGACTTCCACAATTATCTTTATTTTTTTTTGTACTGCTTAGAATCTGCCTTAAAGGACATTGCTTGATTTCTACCTGGATCATTCCATGAAATTCTGTAACAAGAGAGGAAAGATTTAGGACACCTATGATGGTTTTACATATGCTATGATATCTGATAATTTCTTATTTTAACAGTACATCAAGGGTGAGGGAAATATACAGACTGAGAGAGGAAGAGAGCTTTGCGGTTTTGAAATGGCCACAGTTACAGGGTGTGGGCTATGAATTAAGGAGAAATGCTGTTGCAGACTCTACCAGACTTTGTATGTTTGCTTTTAGGTCCAGCTCTATTTACCTTTAATATGAGGACACATATGAAAACTATTTTAACATGTAGTTCAAGCACTACTTGTGATGTTTTTGTATTTTTTATAAGGTAGTTTTATTCACAATAAAATGACCACTATTATAAGTCATATATATATATATATTTTTTTGAGATGAGATCTTGCTGTGTTATCCAGGCTGCAGTGCAGTTGCTCAATCACAGCTCACTGCAGGCTTGACCACCCAGGCCTAAGGGATTCTCCCATCTCAGCCTCCTAGGTAGCTGGGACCATAGGCACGCACCACCACACCAGGCAACTTTTTTTATTACTGTATGTAGAGATGAGTTCTTGCTATGTTGCTCAGGCTAGTCTTGAACTCCTGGGCTCAAGCAATCCTCCCACCTTGGCCTCCCAAATTGCTGAGATTACAGGCATAAGCCACTGTGCCTGGCCATTAAGTACATTCTTGAGCACAGTTCATTTTATTTTAAAACCCATCACTTACAGTACTTTCCTTTGGACAAGACAAAGTAAAATTCTTGTTAAGTTAAACTTCCTAGATCATGCAGATAATTGCTTTGATGTTTCAAGATCCTTCCAAACTTTAGAATTTGTCTTGCATATGTATAATTTTAACAAATTGAAATGTAGTCATAAATCACTTAATGACAGAGAGATGTTCTGAGAAGTGCATGCTTTAGTGATCTTGGCATTGTGTGCATATCACAGAGCACATAGATGGTAGAGCCTACTCCACACTGAGGCTCTATGGTGCACCCTGCTGCCCCCAGGCTACAAAACTGTACAGCAACTCCCCATACTGAATATTGCAGACAATGGTAACACAATGGTAAGCATCTGTGTATCTGAACATAGAAAAGGTACAGTACAAATACAATATAATCAACTTAAAAAATGATATACCCCTATAGTGCATTTACCATAAATGGAGCTTGCAAGATCGGAAGTTGTTCTGGGTGAAGAAGTGAGCACGTGGTGAGTGACTGTGAAGGTCTAGCACATGACTGTATAGTACTGTAGACTATCAACACTGTACACTTAGGCTACACTAAACTTATTAAGTAATTGTGCTAGAACATTACAATGGCTACAAAGTCACTAGGTGATAGGAATTTTTCAGCGCCATTATAATCTTATGGGGCCGCCATCATATATGCGATCCTTCATTGACTGAAATGTCATTTTGCCACTTGTGACTGTACTAAACACTAGAGAAGTAGTATAGAAAATTAGAACACATTGAAATGTCATGACTCCAGTTTTAGTCCTGTGTCATTAACTAGCTGGGTGATCTTGACCAGGAACTTCACCTTTCTGGGTCTTACTTTTATTACCAACTAAATCACAGAAAGAAAGTAGATCATTTTTTATTTTATTTTATTTTATTTTTTATTATTATTATACTTTAAGTTCTAGGGTACATGTGCATAACTTGCAGGTTTGTTATATATGTATACTTGTGCCATGTTGGTGTGCTGCACCCATCAACTCGTCAGCACCCATCAACTTGTCATTTACATCAGGTATAACTCCCATTGCAATCCCTCCCCCCTCCCCCCTCCCCATGATAGGCCCCGGTGTGTGATGTTCCCCTTCCCGAGTCCAAGTGATCTCATTGTTCAGTTCCCACCTATGAGTGAGAACATGCGGTGTTTGGTTTTCTGTTCTTGTGATAGTTTGCTAAGAATGATGGTTTCCAGCTGCATCCATGTCCCTACAAAGGACACAAACTCATCCTTTTTTATGGCTGCATAGTATTCCATGGTGTATATGTACCACATTTTCTTAATCCAGTCTGTCACTGATGGACATTTGGGTTGATTCCAAGTCTTTGCTATTGTGAATAGTGCCGCAATAAACATACGTGTGCGTGTGTCTTTATAGCAGCATGATTTATAATCCTTTGAGTATATACCCAGTAATGGGATGGCTGGGTCATATGGTACATCTAGTTCTAGATCCTTGAGGAATCGCCATACTGTTTTCCATAATGGTTGAACTAGTTTACAATCCCACCAACAGTGTAAAAGTGTTCCTATTTCTCCACATCCTCTCCAGCACCTGTTGTTTCCTGACTTTTGAATGATCGCCATTCTAACTGGTGTGAGATGGTATCTCATTGTGGTTTTGATTTGCATTTCTCTGATGGCCAGTGATGATGAGTAGATCATTTTTTAGATAATTTCCATCTCATTCTGACAGTCTACCGATAGCATCTACAATAGCTTTGTCCAATAGAAAGATGTTTGTGAGCCACAAATACAACTTAAAATTATAAATATATATGTAGCCATGTGAAAAAAAGTAAGAAGAAATAGGTGAAATTAATTTTAATAATGTTTACATTACTTAAATCAGCATATCCAAAGTGCTATTTTTTCAACGTTTGATTAACATAAAATTATGGAGTTATTTTACCTTTGTTTTATCATACTGAGTCTTTGAAATCAATGTATATTTTACACTTACAGTATATCTTAGTTCTGACTGGCTACTTTTTCAGTACTCAGTAATCACCTGTGGCTAGTAGTTATTGTATTGGACAACACAGATCTATAGTATTCAGCTAGAAAAAACTTCCATTAAATGGAAAGAAGACTTTCTTGGCAACATTTGTGACATATGAAAAGTTTTTTGTAGAGCAGAAAAGAAGCTACATTATCAATTAAAGTGATGAGTTTGGTTGAGTTGCCTGGTGCCTGGTGGCTTCAGCCACACCATAGCAGGAGCTAGAATTTACTCTCTTTTGAGGTTCTCTTTTGCTTATCTGCTGTCATCAGATCCCCAGCTGTGGCTTGAGCTCTGCTATAGAGTTCTGTTTGCTTTTCTGTGGGTCCTTATCCAGACTATGGTCACCCCTGTTCTAAAAGATTGCATGGCCTCAGCAGAGGAGTGTGCAGCAAGCAGGTGCTGACCCGCCCACCCTGGCCTCACCTCAAGGGTCTCTGCAGCTTATCCTTTTATTCTTAACTTATCCTCAGCAACACCAACATACAGCTGCTGTGTGTGTGTGCATTACACATCACTAATAGTGTGAACTTGAACAAATTAAACATTGTGGTGGAAGTTGAAGGCAGAGGATACATAGGACTGTTTTCAAAATAAAAGAGAAAAGAAAACCAGGAGTTTTCTCATGGTAGGGTTGCCAGATAAAATGCAGATGCTAAGTGAAGTGTGAATTTCAGACAAATAATGAACAATATTTAGTGTAAACATGCCCCAAACATTGCATCGGATATACTTACACTAAAAAATTTATTATTTATCTGAAATTCAAATTCAGCCAGGTATCCTTTTTTTCTTTTCTTTCTGAATCTGACAACCTTTCTTCATGGATATCCTCAGTTCAGGTGTGATTGATTCTCAAAGTGACAGCCCTTCTTCTCAAACGTTCCACTGTTGATCTCATACCCTTCAAGAAAGCCTTTTTATGCTTTAGATTGGTCTTCTGCTCAGTCATTTCTTCCACTATTTTTTGGTGATAGCAATTCACTGCAGAACATTTTCTAGGGTCTAATATATTCACATAGAGGTCACAGGAGACCTCTAATGATACCTTTTATGGGCTTTGAAATTCAATGTCCAATTGTGTTTGGGTAAGTACCTCTCCCAGTGTGAGTTCAATACATCACTGCTTCTTTCTGCCATCTTCCAGCCTCAAGACCTAATGTTCAGAGAGAAGTCTTTGAACAACACACACACACATGTGTAGCATACACACAAAGAACACTCCAAGCAGTAATTCTAAGATAATAAGAAAGGAAAAATGTGGCTTCCTAAATTAACATAGTCTGTAAAGATTTCACTTTCCAAATGAAGAAAGAACTTTTCTATTATTATGTGAAGCAGTTTTCACTTTTCTTTCTAAGCCACCAGCTTTCAAACTGCTCAGTGGTCAACTTGAACCAGAAAAGGAAGTCTGCCTACTGGTCTATCCGGACCAGGCCCCATAGGGTGCCTTCTCTAAAAACAGCATTTCCTTTCACAGCTGCTTCTGCCTCTCTCACCAGGACCTGCAACCACCTGCCTCAGGCACACACATATACTGAGGAAGCAAAAAAGCTGCAGTTTTAAAGTAGCTCTTCTTTCTCTTTTTTGTCTTGGTACACAATAAATTGTTGGTAATTTTGCTCCTAAGTAGAGGGTCTGAGTCAGGTTAGATTACCTTTGTATGAGATCCAGGACTAGCTCTAGGCAAAACTGAGGAGTAAGGACAGCACTTTTTATCTCTCCTTTTAGACTCTTTTCATTCCTCTACATACTCACGCTACTTGCCTTCATGATTCTGGCCTCCCAGTACCTCTGCTGTTCCATCACAACTAGTCTCTGATATGTTATTTACATACAGCCAAGTGTTACCAGATAAACATTCATAACAGGAGTTTGCAAACCTTATATCGTGAATGCTTTTTGAGAATCTGGTGAAGATGAGCAACCTTTTTCCTAGAACCAGTGCCTACAGAAATGCGTGCACGTGTGTGTGTGTGTGTGTGTGTGTGTGTTTGTGTGTGTGTGGTGTAATGGAGTATTATTGTTTTTTCTTTTTAGAGATGGGGTCTTGCTCTGTTGCCCAGGGTGGAGTTTAGTGGCCTTATCATAGCTCACTGCAACCTCCAACTCCTGGACTCAAGCAATCCTCCTGCGGGGAGGATCCTCAAGCATCCCAAGTAGATAGGATCACAGGCATGTGCTACCAAGCCCAGCTGATATTTATTTAATTAATTTACTTATTTGTAGTGACAAACTTTCATTATGTTGCCCAGGCTGGTCTTGAACTCCTGGCCTCAGGTGATCCTCATGCTTTAGCCTCCCAGTGTGCTGGGATTATAGGTGGGAGCTACTATTTGTGGCTATCAGGGATTATTGACATAGTATAATAATATTAAGAAATGGTAAGAAAAAAAAAACAGTAGATAAAGCAAGAGAATTACATTTTGCTCATTCCTGGCCTGTGCTTGAAAAGTGTGAGTTTCCCTGTAGAAGACCAAGGGGCTAAATCATACATGAAACCCTGGTCTTATATGCATGTTTAAGCATGCCTTGCCTCACACATTCTGAGGCAGTTCAAGAAAAATCATTAAAGTTTGCTGGGCTTGTACACGTTACTGTACATATGACATTTCTGTTCTCTCTTCCTTACCACCAATTTGATTCGGAGAAAAGCAAAATATAAAACGTCTATGAAGAAGAAAATAAGTTACCCCAAAGAAAAGCACCCCCACAAAGTTTTGGGAGGTGATAAAAACTTATAAAGGGAATCGTCTGTACATAGTAAATTGTACATATGTAATTTACATATGTAAATATACCTTAAATTAATTGTATACATATAAATACCCTTCAAAACCTCAGGTTGTGTTTTGGTAGTATATGGGCAGGCCTTATTCTTTCTCTTTCAACATATTATTATAAAAAATGTCCAACCTATTGAAAAGTTTGTAGAATTTTAGAGTAAATGCCCATAAATTCACTACCTGTACCATTAACATTTTACTAGACTAATTGCATATCTAACCATCTACTGATGCCTGTCTTTATACATCCATTTATCTTAATTTTGATGTATTTTGAAGTTAGTTACAATTTAATACATTTCTTCTCAATTATATTACCATGAGTATCTTTATTTAAGTTTAATATTTATTTATTTATTTTTCTTTTTAAAAGGATCCTTCTTTTGGTACACAGTTGGCATCAATAACTGACTCCCTGTTCATCCAAAAGTGTAGAGGCCAAGGTGATGTCAATCATTCATGGCTCCGTGTGGACTTTTCTAGTGATAGACAGTAACTCACTGACCATCAAACATTTGTTCCCCTTTCATTGATAGAGCTGTTGCTGGAAAGAAGTTGCCAAGTCAGAACTACATTTCCCCTACCCTTTGCATCCAGATGAGGCTATGTCACTAGATTTTGTCAATGGATTATAAACAAAAGAGTTGCATATCATTCCAGGCCTAGATGGTAAAGTAAGGAGTCTGGGGTACCCCAAACTCTCTTTTCATCATTTACTGACTAGAATTCAAGAGTCTCCAATATTTTGGCTTCCCCGGGCCATATTGGAAGAAGTAGAATTGTCTTGAGCAACACATAAAATACACTAATGATAGCCAATGAGCTTTAAAAAACACACAAAAAAGTTTCAATATGTTTTAAGAAAGTTTATGAATTTGTGTTGCACTGCATTCAAAGTCGTCCTGGGTCACATGTGGCCCTGCGGGTCATGGGTTGGACAAGATTGGACTAGATGATACCAGGGTGACCTTGAAGATGCTGGATTGCAGAAGACAAGACCAAAGTAGCTTGGGTTCTTGAGTCACTAGTTGAAGCTGAGCCACCATTTGAAGCTGAGACCGTGATTTAATTGAAAAATAAACTCTATTTTGTTAGGCTGGAGAGACTAGGGGTGGATTGATATTGATGAAGTGCCAAACTGAAAGTTGTGTTTAGAATATGGCCCAGAATCAAGGCTAGTGCACTGGGAATGTGGACAGCTGAGCTGAGGTACTGGGTGGGTTCAGGGATATGGCATTAGGTAGAACATAATGGAGGAAGAATCATTTATTAAGTGTGCCTTTTTCTCTTTAACCTTCACATCCCCATGACTCCCTAACCTCTTTTCTCACTATTCTTCCTGACTCTATTCATCCTGATTGAAAAATCTTGTGACGTGTTTGACCTCCTGAAAGAGTAAGTTGCTAGTTGGTGACAGTCATGTTTCTTAAACCCATGATGGCATTCTTCCTCGTATGCTATGACTAACTCCTATCTCTGATTGACATGGCTACAGTACCATGTCTATTTGGCATTCCTGCATCCTCATCCAAATGTTTGACAATGTGATATTCTGATCTAGCTTTCTGAGCTTCCATTTAGGTTTAGACATTCTTGAAATATAGAGCTGTCCTTTTCCCCAATACTTCCTTCTCTGTGCAATATCTTTTCCCTTAAAGCTGGATATTTTCTCCTTCTATCATCATTTGTCAAAAATCCTGCCAACTCTCAGTGGCATTCATGACCTTGTATGGATTTCACTGGGTTAAGTGTCTCAAGTTCATTTTGTTTATTACCCACACTTCTTTCATTGCTATAGTCACTCTGAAGATGTCAGATTTACCCTATGATTCTATTCTGTGTTATTTCCTTTTATAAATTACTTGGCATCTTCTCCATTGCTTCTTCCCCCCCTCCTAATTTATACCTAATAACCTCCAAGGGCAGTATTTTATAGTGCAAGCTGGGCATTTCCCCCCTCTTCTCTCAATCTTCAATTGGAATCTCTCTTTATCCTGTTGGCAAGTCTCCTAGAAAATATATTCTTCTCGGGTCCCATGAGATAAACTCTATTCCTTGCCAAGAGCATTTCATTTTTGGTGCCATAAGTCATGATCTAAAAAAGAAAAAAAGCATATTATTTTCTTTGACACAGTTTCTATAGCCAGCTGTTCATGTCTCATAACCTCTAGTTGATTCTTAAGTCATGACCTTTAACTGGAAACAGAAATGAAAAGTTCGCTTTTAGCCTTAAACAATTTTGGTTTTAGCATAATAATTTATGAAAACGAGAGACACTTTTGACAACTTTTGATCCCACATAATTTATACAGGATACAGATATATGTTATAATTAGTTCAAAGAAATTATACCATGAATATATAAAAAGCATTTTACACAATGAATGACTACGAGGTATAGATTCCAGTTGGATAAGAGCTGAGGCTAGGATAGGCTGATTCGTGGAGTCAGCAAACTTCAATTTCTAGTAGTAGTCCACTTATGTGTAAAGTTCCAGAACTCTCACTGAAAGATAATTTGAGCCTTATTAATATTTGGGCTTCAGATATGAACAACTAAGTTTAGTGAGCAAGAGAGAGTAGTGGTCATAAAAGCTAGATTGCAAGTGGATGATGTGTACAACTGACCCTCCATGAAGAAAAAGCCACCTGAACTAAGAAAGTTATTAGGCATGACGGTTCAGACTAAGCAACTAGGCTTGACTGTGGGAAAGAACAGAAGGTAGTCACAAAACAATAGGTAGAATAGAAATTATTAGCTCACTTCACTTAGAGGCACTTATGTGCCCAGGAGAGATGGGGACTTAAAGATAATACTAAAATAACCTTGTGATTATGGGCCATACAAATTCCATTGTTGTTTATAAAAGGGGATTTGCCTTTTGCATTACTATGTCAGCACCCAAGATCAAGGGATGGCGAAAATGTAGAGAGACTATAAATAGCAACAGCAAAATCAAAAGCAGAACAACAACAAAAGCTATGTCAACCTCATTATGAGAACAAATAATTCTACTGCCATTAAATCTACAAGCAAAGGCGATGGTGAACAATATCTGAGATGAATGGCAAAGAGCTCCCAGAGCAGAAGGAAAGCAGACATTCTCATGTTTTAAAATGATTTGTTCTAATCAGGTACCTGTAAGATGACAAACACAGAGATAACAGCCTTTGAAAGAAAAGCTTACTACTCACAGTTTCCAAGATGAGAAGATGCATCATGCTACATAAGACCATATGAGGAGGCACAGGCTTAGTCAGAGGGCATAAGGAGAAAGGGGGAAGCATGGGCGTGAGTCTTGATTACTATAGTGGTGAAAAATTGGTAGGTGGGGGTGTCTCCAACTGGGCAGGAAACAAAGCATAGATGTTGGGGTTTGTAGTTAGTAAAAAATGTAGTCTGTTAACATGGCCTTGTGACACTCTGTGCCAAAATGTCAACCACAGACTCCGAAGAACGATTATTATATGCAGTAGTGATGCAGATTGTCTGACAAACCCTACTTTGGTGTCTTTGGAAAGAAACCAGAAAAGGAAGGAGCTGCGAAGATTTAGAAAAAGTGGCCTTAGGGAAAATAGAGAGCCTCTCACTTTTAGGAAAGAGAACATTTGCTTACACTTGGAAACATGTGAATTAATGGAGATTTGATGAGGTTTCTCATTTAACAAAGACATTTTGCCAATCTTGGACTACTATTGGATCAGCTCCTACATTTTGAAAGTAGAAGCACCCTGGCACTAACTCAATAATATAAATGTTAAGGCATTTATCTTGAAAACACAGATGAAAGTAGGAAAAAAGTAAAGGATTTTCCTATAACTTGGTGAGCCTGCCAGAATATGCCAAAAGAGAAAGATGTTTTTTCCTTTCATCATGGGGTTAACCATTCTTGTAGGTGTCAGTATTCTCTGAATATTCATAGATAGTTTAAATTAGTATAAACTGATACAAAATGAAGAATAATATATGAATAAAAATGTCCTGGGACTGGAAGAATAAACATCATAATAATGTCAAGTCAATGTAAAACGTTAACACAGTCAGGTTTTTTTAAATATAGATAAGTTATTTATAAAGTTAAAATGGAATAATAAGCATTCAAGAGTAGTTATGGAAACAACAAAATAGAAAAATAATATGTAAATGCTAGCCATATCAAATATTAAAACATATTATAAAACCTCTATAATTAAAATGACATGATTTTAGCTCATGAACAGATGAAAAGCAAAGGGTACAGAATCAAAATTCTAGAAATAGACAAAATGCATGTAAAATTTTTATGTCTAATAAATGTGACATCTCAAACCAATTGAGAAAATGTAGGCCTTTTAATACAAGATATTGGGAGAATTGGTAAGACATTTGAAAAAGATCTTTTTCTTACTTTATCCATACAGATAAGTTCCAAATGACACAGTGATATTAATGTAAAAAAAGAATGAGACCGGGTGCAGTGGCTGATGCCTGTAATCCCAGCACTTTGGGATGCCAAGGCGGGCAGATCACAAGGTCAGGAGATCAAGACCATCCTGGCCAACATGGTGAAACCCCATCTCTATTAAAAATACAAAAATTAGCCTGGCGTGGTGGCACGTGCCTGTAGACCCAGCTACTCGGGAGGCTGAGGCAGGAGAATCACTTGAACCTGGGAGGCAGAGGTTGCAATGAGCCAAGGTTGTGCCACTGCACTCTGGCATGGCAACAGAGCAAGACTCTGTCTCAAAAAAAAAAAAAAAAAAAAAAACCATACATGTCACCACAAGAAAACATAGGCAAATACCTTTATAAATTAGGAAATAGGAAGATTGGAAAAAGCCTAACCATGACTATGAGAGCTACATTCTTGCTATAGGCTCTGTTCCCTGTCTTTCCCAGCTTTTTAGAAGCTGCTATGTTCCTTGGTTCATGCCATAAGCCTCTGAATTCTACTTCCCTGTTAACGTCTCCCGTGGCTCTGACTTTTCCTGCTTTCATCTTATAAGGACCCTTGTGATTAAATTGAGCTCACCAGGATAACCTCCTCATTTCAATATCCTTAAGTTATTCATATTTGCAAAGTCCTTTTTGCTGTGTAAAGTAACTAACTCACAGATTCTGAGACATGGGTGTCTTTAGGAGGTTACTATTCTGCCTACATAGTCTTTCCTCTGACTCCCAAAGATTCACAGCCATTCCGCGTATCAAACATTTTCATCCCATTCCAAGGTTCCCAAAAGTCTCTACCCATTAAAGCATGAACTCAAAGTCCATACTTTCATCTAAATCTCATCATCTCAGAATCCAAATCTCATGATCTCAATCAGGAAAAGGTGAAACTCTGGGTATGAGCTAGGGGCAAAATTTCTCTTCCTCTGTGGACCTATATAAAACCAAAGAAGTTATCTGCTTCTAAAATACAATGGCAGAGGAAGGCAGGCATAGAGTAGCAGTTCCAGACATTTCTTTTCAAAAAGGGAGAAAATTGAAGGGAATAAGGAGACATTGTTCTTAGGTAATTTTGAAATATCACTGGGCAAACTCACATTAGGTTTCAAGGCCTTTAATTAATCCTCTGTGCTTTAACACTCTGCTCCCTGGGCTCAAAACCCCACCCTTAGAGTCACTCCTTATTTTACATGAAGGGCAGCATATATTTTCCCCTGAGTTGTTTTATCAGCTTGTTTCCTGAATGTAGCAATTCCAACAAGGGGGTTGACAGCCTTTTTTAATTGTGTCCTCTCTCTGTCCCTTTTGATCCAAGCTGGCAGTATTTCTGTTGGCATAAAATTCTCAAGTACCTTGTCTTCCACGTATGTCATAGGGATTCATTTCATTAGAGGATAGGCTCCTCCATAGAGGTATCCTAGACAATCTCACCTGTATCGTGGCTTCTGTTGAGTTGACTTAGGGGTTCTGTGAGTAAGAAGCCTAACTACAGATATAGTCAACAAGATAGATGAATCTCAAATGCTTTATGGTGGCTGAAAGAAGCCAGGCTCATTTATATGACATCCTATAAAGGCAAAACCACAGGGATGGAGAACAGATTAGAGGTTGCCAAAGGCTGCGTGGGGTGGTGGTGGGGAAGTTTGATTGAAAAAGGTAGCACAAGGTAATTTGTAGGGAACAGTGTTGATCATAAAGAACAACTGGGCTCCCGGCTAAATTGCACTCTCGAGCTTGGAAACTTGGCCCTAAGTGAAAGCAGCTGACCCCATTTTTTCCACCCAAATGATTGCCTTTTTGGCTTACCCCACCCTGTATCCTGTCCCCATAAAAACAAGACCAGCTGGCAGAAAAAATAAGGAAGAAAAAAGAGCAACACAGCAAATCTGCTGAGCCTTGGGCTGAGCAGTGAGCAGAGAAGCAATTGAAGTTCAGGGTCCTTGTGTTTTCAGAGGGGAGCCCAGCCATAGACGGTTGGGTTTCAGAGAAAGAGCATCTTCTTCCTGCACCAACCCCTTTCCAGCTCCACTTCCACCGAGAGCCACTTTCACTGTTCAATAACTTCTTCTGAATTCATCATCTTTCAAACAGTTTATGTGACCTGATTCTTCCTGGACTCCAAACAAGAACTCAGGTGTCAGAAAGGGCAGGTTCAGAAGGCTGACATCCTGACCCCTTATTGAGCTGTTAACACTTAGTCATCTACAGACTGCAAGCTGAGTGAAATGAGCCACTCCAGTTCCTGCCCAAAAAGGAGGTCAAGGTCAAGGGAGATATCCCATCTCATTCATGGAACTGTTCTGTATCTTGTCCTGCTGCTTATACAATACTATGCATTTGTCATTATAGAGCTGAAGATCACAAAGAGTGATATTTACTTGATATAAATTGAAAATAAGTTATAAAACAATAGGAGACAGAAGAAGTAGAAGGGAAATGTAGACCTCATTAGATGACTTCACATTCTTGTGAAAGATATAGAATGAAAGTGAATATAAGAGAAAAATAAACTATTTCTCCCAGGAAAATACAATTTGTAATTACTCCTTTTTTTTTCTCTACCTATTTCATGCTTTGTAAGGAAGGCAGATTCTACAGAGGAAGTCCAGCACCCATGTTAAAAGCATCCTAAGCAGCCTTAAAGAGCTCAGCTTTAAGGCTGAACTTTGATTTCTAATGCTTTAAAATAGAATTCAACAAAGCTAGGGTTTCACTCTCCATTTAAAGTGTACAGCATTTGCTGCTCTTTAATTCATTAATAATGGAATAATTTGGATACTACACTATAAGTTACTTGAGGATAAGATCTGGTTCTGCCTCACTTTGCTTTTCTCAAACTTCCTATCACAATCCCTTGCTAATACTGCAGGCCTTCCATAGAGCTACAGTAACTAAACATATCTGTCAACAAACATTCTCTCTTAGAAATGCAAATGCCCTACAGGCTTTGAGTTGTTTTGTTGTTGTTGTTAATATTGCCTTATATTTCTTATATTTTCTACAGTAAACATACATTACTTTTTTAATTAGAAAAAAGCAATAAAAATTATTTTGCAAATGCAAACACATCTGGGAGGGTTGTTTCAACCTACTGCTTTTCTTGAAAGAATTGAGCTCTGTTGCACAGAGGGAGTGAGTTTTGACTTGGAAAGGGTATAATAAGTCATTTGACAACAAGGACTACTTTTGGTATGGGGCTTAGAGAATCTGGAGAGAACCAGAGGTTTGATGGGAGGTGAGCAAAGATGCAGAAAGGGAGGTGGAGAGAACTGGTTAGGTCTGAAATACATGCAATATTGTCAAAGTATTTTTTCTGATACCACTACGTTAATAATAATAGGAAGAAATAATTTTGCCTTTTTCTCTTTCATCCAGACTGACTTGATTCTTGAGAGCAGGAATCCAGAAAACCTCATATTTGCTAAATGTTTTTCACCCCAAAGTACAGAAGCTAATGTAGGTTGGTGGCAAAGTTCTTCAGATTAGCAGGGAAATTAGAAAAATAAAAACAGTGTAGACAGTTTTACATAGAGCTGTTTAGTCATTTAAAAATTTTTTGATATAATCTCCTCTCTAATTTTTATGTTAAAGTATTCTTTACTTTACAGAGAGATAATGATAGATGATCTCAATTATTCATTAAAGACTTTTCAAGTCCTTAAATCTAAATCTGGGCTTTACTGCATTAGACTGTAAGCTCCATGATAGTAAAGAGTGTGTTTTAGTCTTTATCTCCTACTTTTATACTCCTGTGCCTAGCACTGTGTCCAGCACATAAAATGATATAAACCATTATATGTTGATTCTCTGACCATGGTAATTCAGCTACATTATGACCTGTTTGTATTTCTGAATTAGACTGGAATCTAATCCCATTGAATAACTCTTCAGGTTATGCATTCCAGTTGACAGAAAGTTCCCAAACAATATGTTCTCTTGTTATAATTTCAAACATAACTCTTTAATATCCCATTTGGTGTAATTCTGACAAAAATATACACTAGTTTGTTCACTTATTAGTAGTCTGACACCTTTCAACAAAATGGAAGCTTCTGTGAATTTAATACAGAGCCTGGCACATAGAAAGTCTCTTAACTTTTTTTGTTGAATGAATGAATGTGTTAACTCTATCATCTGCCCGGTGATGATGTCTTGGTTATATTATGCCCCATGGTGGTAGGCACATCTGAAATCATGTAATCACATTTTTAACCTTCTCTGCCACCATTCCATGCCATGTGCTACTGGGACATTAAACTATCAGAGATGGTATCTGGGCTGAGTGTTAGAAAGATAGGTCTGAATTTTCCAGGAGTGAGTGTAAGGGATTGAAGGAGGACGTATGGGAGGAAAAAGAGGGAACCATGTACCAAATAGAACAGCACATTATTTCAGGCTCAGAATGACAGAATTTTTATCTGTCTTGACATAGTCATACTTTTCCAGACACCCCTAAACAAAATAACTTACTGTGATTTCTTGTATTCATGTTGGCCTCTTAAGTGGACTAAATCCTTCAGGAGGTTGAGACCACTGTTATGTATCTTTGGTTTTATAGAATCTTGCCCAAAGGAGTACCCAATGAATATTAATTAAATCAATGTCTAAGTGTAAAATCTTTCTAATAATAACAGTAAAGTATGTCTGTAGTACTTTATAGTTTACGAAGACTATTGTTAGATTCATAAAACTGTTGAGGTTGGGGGAAGAGGTCCTTATCCCCATTTTTCTAGTAAGGAAACTGAAGTTCACAGAATTGAGCATAGTCCGAGATCATGAAACCAGAGTGTGGTTAAGCTAAGACTTAAATCTAGGTCTCCTGATTTCAAAACCAATGTTCTTGATATTCATCCATACATTCTTTTGTTCTTTCCTTCAATGAGTATTTATCAAATGGTACATTTTCCTTGATTCTTACATTTCCAAGCACAAGATAGGGTATACACAGAGAAGTTAAGGATTGTAATAGCTCTCAAAAGGACATACCAGGATGAGATCAGCAATGATATCCGGGGGTACCTGGAGCTAGTGAGGGGAAAGAGCAGGCTGGGAAGTGAAAACTGTTAATAGCATAATTCTAAGTTGAGTAGGGAAGGTTTAGTCCCAGGGAAATCATTTTAGGGAAAGAAAAGGAGGCAAAAAAAGAATACAGATAAATGCAATACACATTCTGGATACAATTTCTGAGTCCAATCTGTATGCACAGTCTGGATACAGATCTTTGTATGGAGGCAAGACTAAATACAAGGATGTGGACCATCTGGGGACAGAGCGGATCTTGAGCCAACAGTGAGTAGAAATACTTTCTCAGAGGACCAGAGATCTTTCAGATGCAGTTGCAAACAGAGTCCTCATAAGGTTTTTTTTTGCACATATTTAGATATGCCATTGATTTGGGGATGACCTGTGTTTATTTCTACACTAAGTCTGCAAAGTAAATCAGTTTAGTTTGTGAAGGTTCTTGTAGCCCCTCTTTCCAAGAATCATGTATCAATAATGTCAGTGACAATATTCAGATTTTGTGCATCAAGTCAATGGGCCTAAATGAAGATTACTGAACAGCTTTTCCATGTTGGTAATTCAGCAGGTATGCAGAGCGCCACACCCTGATGACCTGCTGCTAAAGTGTTTTCCATATTGAGAATTCAGCAGGAATACAGAGCACCACACCCTGAGGACCTGCTGCTAAAATGTTTATTGTTGTTTAGGTACAATTATTCCCCACATTCATAACATATTCTACTTTAAGGGCTGATTGTAAAATTCAATTTTAAGAACATATTAAATAAAAATGTTACTCTTGATTTTGCTTGAGTTTGAGGGAAAAAAACTAATATCAACACTAGACAAATGCCAGCATTGTGATATATAATTAAATTATGTATCACCCAAAGAGAAATCTGTTTTCTTTCCCTTTGACCCTCCAACTGAAATACGTGCAAATTTTGTTCTGTAGTTTCCATTTCATTTAGTGTCTGTAAATCTGTCCTAACCCATTTGCTGCTCCCAAACTCCACACTCCATTTTCCTTTACTTGGGAGGGGGTCTCTTAATGACAGAATGGCAAACTGGGATCCCTAGACAATGTGTAATCAAGATGTGTGCTCACCTCAGACTTCCACTATTTTTAACGCTGTGTAAAGACATGTTCCTCTGATGAGTCAACATTATGATCCACTAATTGAAGCCTGAAAGCAGAATGAAATTAATGCCTCATAAGAACACAGTGTCAGTCCTGGACAGAGAGGAGTGTCACACAGAGTATGAATTTCATAATGCATCAGAGGGGCAAAAAATGATCAATTTCCATTAAAAAAATCTCATCCCCTCAGAACTACAAAAACTACCATGACTAGACATCTTTTCCTTTCTAAATGCTTCATAAAACTGTGATGAAAAATGAAACATTTTTTAGAAATCCCTAACCTCTGGAAAGACTAAGGTTGCCAAGCTTTTACCTAATAGCTTTGTCATTTCCAGCCTCTCCAGCTTCATCTGCAAATGCATTTCCTTGTTGATGGAAAGCCTCCTGCCCTTGCCTATTAGTATTTATTTGGTTGATGTGGGATTGAAATTTCTATGACTGTTATCTTTTCCTAGATAGATCCTAAAACCCCATGTAATGGAAACTTTTAATAAAGCAGTGATTCTCTAGGTTTATTCATTCCTTCACTACCGCTAATAATTCATTCTAGTGAATGCTAATAATGGGTATATTTCATAATTATTAGGCTTGTTCAGTTAGAAAAAAGGCAATGAGAAGTACTGATTCAAATATGAAGGAGGAAGCCATTATATTTGAAGCAGTAGACCGGCTTGGTATAAAGGGTGTTTCAGGAAAAAACTCATTGATTTTTCTCTACTCTTACACCACAATGACAGTCAACACAGAAGACGTCTGTGACCCAATGTGGGGGATTTCTCCCACACAGCAAGTAGCAGACACCAGCTGGGTATCCTCTAATTCAATTTCATCACTATCTACCTGAGGATAGCATCACGTCTCACAAGGCGAGGGCTCAGTCCTCAAAACTGCCCCTGTCCCACATCAGTTCCAAGTTTCAGCCTCCAGAACTTCTGACTGACTGGCTTCAAGTTGGAGTTCCTGTGATCCCTACTTGTGGTATGACTAATTTGCTGGAGCAGTTCAAAGAATTCAGGGAAACATTTACTTATGTTTACTGGGTTTATTATAAAGGATATTACAAATGATACAGATGAAGAACTCTGTAAGGTGAGGTATTGGAAAACAAGTGCAGGGCTTCCATGCTTTTCCTGGGTGCATCACCCTCCAGAAACCTCCACGTGTTTAGATATCCAGAAGCTCTCTGAACCCAGTTCTCCTGGGTTTTATGGAAGCTTCCTGACATCACAAGACTCTCTCTGGAATGAGAGTCTAAGATCCACAATTAGAAAGGTTGAGGAAGAATAGAATCCTGCCTTGGAGCAGGTAAGAGGAAGGAAGGAAAATGTCAGAGAGATTCTGTTTCCACTTCTCAGGCCTAACACAGCCAATTTTATAACAAAAGACTGTAACAAGGGCTATGGGAGTTATAAGCCAAGAACCATGGACAAAACCAATACTTGTACCATAGCACCACAAAGGGAAAAGGAAAAGTGAGACAAATGAATGGAGACATTCAAGTCCTTCTGAGCACCTGCTGAAAGTATACTCTTTGAGGAGATGAGTACTTACCAGTACTAAAGGAGGTAGGCACATTGATGGGAAATGATTACAGAGCATGGTCAAGGTCTTTAAAAAACTTATGTAGCTGTTAGAATGATGAGAACAGAGAAAAATCAAAGATCCTGATTAGCTGTGTGTCTTGACCAGGTAGCCACACCCCTCAGTTCTCAGCTGTATACCAGATGATCTCTAAGAAAGTAACATTCTAACATTTTACTGTTTTATGAGCGTGCTGACTTCGCATATATATAATTTTTTTCCTGCTCCATTTGCTAAGTAAAATGGAAGTTACCTCTAGGTAAAACTGAAATGGCTGCTTTAGATCCTAAAGGACTATATGCTCCACTTAATTCAAATGAATAAGCACTTATTGAGTGTCTTCTATGCACCTGGCTAGTAGTATATTAAGGAGTCTAAGAGAATTCAGAAGAAAAATACAGCCCAATCTGTTTTGATTAAGAACTAACAATGTAATTGTGATAAAACAGAAATAGTTGAAGAAGAGTGTGAGTTTCTAATAAGATTCTGAATTACATATTATGTAATCAAGCTACAATTAGTTCATCCACTGGAAATCTTTTTAGAGGTTCATTGGCCATCCTTTAGGTTTATAGTAAAGGTGTTTCTTGACCATCGTTTACTTAGCGAATCAAAAGTGCTAAAACCTGAAGTCAAGGATCACAGGGAGAGTCATGGGAGGGCAAGACTGGGTTTCCCACAGTACCTAAAATATTTTGAATACAGCCAATACATATATTTATCTTATTGGTTAAACCCACTTTAACTTTCTTGTTTCATTTATCCTCAGTTCTATGTCTGCCTCCCCTACCTCAGCCCCAGGTGAGGACATCTGTTAGAAATTCTACATTAAAACATAAGTAGCAACTTAATAACAGAAGTTCTGTCATTTAGCCTCAGATATATTCATCCAGTTAAGGACTCAACTTGTTCACACCATTGCTTGCATGTTATTTATAGAAATGGTACTATTTGCAATACAAAAATTGCAAAGTAGGGAGGATGAGCTTGAATTTTTAAAGAGTGACTTATTTTTCTTAGAACTGCAATTGAATTAGTCCTTTAATTAATGTCAGAGATGCATAAGCATCTCCATGTGGAAAAAATTTGTGGAAATCCCTTTCAGAATGTAATTGGGGAAATCCTCAAGTCAGATGCTTAGGCTAAATCCTGGTTCTTAGAAAATGAACCAAAGAGAATGTAAAATTCTCTTTTTTCCTGACACACTGAAAGTATCAGGTATGCTGGTGAGTGTGCGGGGGTGAGAGGGGATTAATACATATGATAACCTACTTCTGTCACTCTCCTATAAAACAAGACTGTCCTATGCCATGCAATACAAATATCAGTGGGTGTGCAGAATACCCAAGAATTAAGAAAGACTTCTCATACTAGCAGTCGACACATCCCTTAGGAAATAGCCTATTCTAGTTAATCTGGAGTTGCCCAATGGGTTCTTCTTGCCTGCTGCACAGATAAAAACAATTCACAGAGACAGTAGTTTTGCAGTAGAGAAAGATTTTAATAATCACAGGGGAGCCAAGGAGAAGGTTGGAAGAAACTACTCAAATCAGCCTCCCTGAGAACTCAGAGGTTAGGGTTTCTATGGTTAATTTTCCAGGCAGGGAGCTAGGAAATGGGTGCTGATTGTTTGAGGTTAAAATCGTAGGGGTATGAAAAACAGTCCTCACAAGCTCAGTTAGCCTCTGGGTGGGGGACCACAGGACTGACTGGTTCAATCATGAGTTGTGGATCTGGGAGAAGTTAGTCTCTAGAATACAAAAGTCTGGTAAACATCTCAAAAAACCAATCTTAGATTTTATAATAGTGATATTAACTATAGGAGCAACTGGGGAAGTCACAAATCTTGTGATCTCTGGCCACATGACTCCTTAGCAGTAAGGGATTACAGAAAAGCAAGCTAAGGAACAAGGGCTGGTTATTGTTTAACATCTTAGCAGAATTCAGGTCCCTCCCATAATCCTAGTCTCCTGGCCTTTTGTGAGTCTTACAAAGGTGATTTCAGTACCCAAAGAAGGAGGGTGTCAATTTTAGGAAGGGGCTAGTGTCACCCTTGATTCAAAGTTAAACTATAAACTAAATTCCTCCCATAGTTAGATTGGCCTACACCCACAAATGAAGGAAGCCAGCCAGCCTATGAGGCTAGAAGCAGGATGGAGTCAGCCATGCTCAGCTTCTCCTGAGTCATAATCTTTGCAAAGGCAGCTTCAGAACTGGAGAAGCCACAAAGAAAGATTTTATAGATGAGTATTACAGGCAAGAGAGAGTAGTGACTGACCTAAGAGCAGTGTAACTGATTTGAGATACACTCTTATCCTCGCTGAATTTAGTTGGTCCTACTTGCTACCCTCAGCAGAGCAACTTTATGTGATTTTTTTTTTTCCACAAGAGATACTTTTAAGAAGACTAAGTCTATAAGTTGGACCAGACCATTGCAATTGTTTCTGGACTGAATTTGAACTAAAAAACACAGAAAAAGTCATCAGTTATTCCTTAAACTAAAAGGACAACTAGAGTCAGGGCTGGAGTCCACACCATTCCATGGAGATGCATGCAAGCATAAGTTTTGAGGGAGCAGGAAACACAGAAGTAGATGATGAACCTAACATATACAGCAAGGGGCATATACACTAGTCAGTAACAAGGAACAAGAGTAAGAGATGGAGGGAGAGCACCACTGACTCAGTTCCTAACTTTCTTGTTTTCAGTTTCAGGTCATGTGCAGCCTGGCTATGCTTAAATTTGGGGTAATGTTGTTACTTGTTTTCAATAACCATATCCCATGACTTTGCTTTTGCTAGTCTGATTAGGTTATTGTCCTTGCAACCTAACTATTTGCCTAGAAAAAGACACAGTGAATTAGGAATAGAGTTAGAACTTAAAACTTCAAGAAGGCCTCTACCCTCCAGGCCAGTGGGATGCCATTTTACCCATGGCATCCCACTGCCAGCTGACCAACCACAGTGCCTAGGCTAATATCCCTTTATCCAAGGTTTTATTTGGTTGTTTCCTAGCACTTAGTAAATGCAATTTTGCAACAGAATTAAAAATCTCAAAACACACACACAAAAATGCAAAAAACAAACCCTGCAAAACCACACAAATTCATAGAGGGCTTAAATGATTTATATAAGAAGATAGTATCTGGACACTCATTTCCTCAAACATTAGGCTAATTTTTACTAGTTTCAAATCTTCTTAGGAGCAGTACTGCATTTTGTTACTCTGCTAAACTGCTGGGTGTGTTTTTTTTAATCTATAAATTATTTAAACCTCTTATTATTGTTATTATTATTATTATTTGAGACACAGTCTCACTCTGTTGCCAGGCTAGAGTACAGTGGCACGATCTTGAGTCACTTCAACCTCCACCTCCTGGGTTTAAGTGGTTCTCCTGCCTCAGACTCCCAAGTAGCTGGGACTACAGTCTCACACCATCACACCTGGATAATTTTTGTAGTTTTAGTAGAGACAGGGTTTCACCATGTTGGTCAAGCTGGTCTCAAACTCCTGGCCTCAAGTGACCCACCTGCCTCAGCCTCTCAAAATGCTGAGATTACAGGCATGAGCCACTGCACTAGGCCAATAATTACTATTTTTTGGAAACACACTACTAAGTGAAAAAAAAAGCCCAGAATCCAAGGAAGTATGTATAGTATGTTCCCAAGTATCTTTTGTAGTTACCTTATTATCTTTACTGGTTCTCTTGTTTTATATGTGTGTGTGTATTTGAATTACTACCAATGGTTACTAACTTTCAACCTGAAAAACTCCTTCAGTTTTTTTTTGTTTTGTTTTGTTTTTTTGTTTTTTTTTTTTTTGAAATGGAGTCTCACTCTGTCACCCAGGCTGGAGTGCAATGGTGCAATCTAGGCTCACTGCAACCTCTGCCTCCCGAGTTCAGGCCCAGCTAATTTCTGTATTTTTGAGTAGAGACAGAGTTTCATCATATTGTCAAGGCTGGTCTTGAACTCCTGATCTCAGGTGAGATGCCTGCCTCGGCCTCCCAAAGTGCTGGGATTATAGGTGTGAGCCACTTTACCTGGCCCAGTGTGTCTTATAAGGAAAGTCTGGTAAAAACAAAATGAAAAACAAACAAACAAAAAAAACCCTTCCCTCTGTGTTTGTTTATTTGACATGTCTTCATTTCACTTTTATTTTTGAAAGATAGTTTTGCTGGATTAATATTCTTGGATAAGAGGGTATTGTTTTGTTTTGTTTCTTTCGCCACCTAAATTGTCATCCCAGTGCTTCTAGCCTCCATTGTCTTCAGTGACAAATCAGTTGTTAAATGTACTCAGATGCTTTTTATGGGAAAAATAGCTTTTTCTTGCAGCTTTCAATATTTTTCTCTTTGACTTTCAGCATTTTATTATGATGTGTCTCAGAGTGGATCTGTTTGCATTTTGCTTGCTTGGAGTTAAGCTTTTGGCTGTGTAGATTAATTTCAGACATTATTTCTTTGAAAATGTTTTCTACTCCTCTCTCTCCACCATCTCCTTCTAGTACTGCCAGTGCTTCTATGTTAGTGCACCCAATGGTGTTCCACATTTTTCTTAAGCTCCATTTCTTTTTCCTTTATTCTATCGGTTCTTCAGATTGCATAATGTCTATCAATCTATCTTCAAGTTCTCAGATATTTTCTTCTTCCAATTCAGATCTACTTCGTATCCATTTAACAATTATTTTTATTCAGTTACTGTACTTTTCAACTTAGAATTTCCATTTGGTTGTGTTTTATTTTGATAATTTTTATCTTTGTAGTGCTTTTTTCTATTTGGTGAAGAATTATCATCATACTTCTTTAAACATGGTTTCCTTTAGTTCATTGAACATGTTGATTATAAACGCTTTAAAGTCCATGTCTGCTAAGTTCATCATCTGGGCCTCTTAAAGTCCGTTTTTATTGCCTATTTTTCCCGTGTGTATGGGTAATAGCTTAGTATTTCTCTAGAGTGAACACCACTCTGTGGTGTTGAAAACTCATTTTTGTTGAAAACTGGGCATTTTAGGTAATATATTGTAACAACCTTAGATACTGATCCCTTTCTACGTGGAGTTTCTTTTTGTTTTTGTTCACTCATATTTTAGTGGGTTGACTGATATATTTTAGGGAAGTATATTTCCTACATTGCATGAAGCCTCTGATGTCACCTTTTGGAAGGCATAGCCATGAGCATTTGGTCACCCTTAGATGATAGTTGTTTTAGTAGGTCTCTCTTTAACTGATACTTTCCATGATAATTCTCTTAATCCCTCTAACTCTATCAGTGTGACACCAAGCTATTAGGTTCTGCTAGTTTATGAATAGTTTCTCTATTGTCTTCAACAATGCTCTGTGTCATAAATTACTCCACAGTCTTATCCAGCTAAATTCAGAGACCTTTTCAGGTCTGGGTTTTTTAAAAAATGCAGTCTTTGAGATTTGTTCTGATCCCAGTAGGTCAGTTCTTAGCTGTCTCTTTCCCTGATTCTCTCTGGTAAACTGGTCTATGCATTAGGTTACTGCTCTCATGAAGCTATCAACTTCTTAATTGTATACCACGAAAATCCAGTTTTTTTCTTGAGAGCATCCTTAGGTTTTAACTTCCCTATACCCTTTTCCAAATAAAGTCCATTTTTGGGGGAGAGACATTTACACTCCTCACCTCATGGATTTTTCTCCTGATCAAAATCTCTGAGCCACTCCTTAGATGGACGTAGGGACTGTGGCCTGCTTCTTGGGACACCTTGTTTTAGAAGGAGGGTGTTGGGTGGGGCCAGTAGCCTCTAGTCTGTTTTGTTTGCCTCTAATGGATGAAACTTCGACCCTATGAATGAACTAAAATGAGGCAATCAGGGCCTCAGTATTGTCTTCTGAGCCTGTTGTAATCCTTCTACTGTACGAATGAATGGTGGCTGGGTGGAAGAAGGGAGCCCCAACTTCTCAGCCACACTTGCCAGGAGCTTAGCTTCTGAAACTTGGAGGCAGTTGGAGGGTTGGTGAGAAATGTTGATTGTGTGCTTCTCCTAGGAGGCATTGTTTCGCTTGGTTAAAAGCTGAAGGGATCTGGAGCCCAATCTTCTGGGTCACACCAAACCAGAATGGAGCTTCTGTTATATTGAGCTGAAGAAGGAGAGTGGGTTTGCGACACAAGTATCACAGACACCAGCTATTATTAGCAAGATTTAATAGATTTTTGTCCATCAATGTTTACTTATTATCATAATTTACAGTCCAATTGTCATAACCAATTTATAATGATTTGTTCAAGAGTTTTTAAAATAATTTTCACCTGTTATGGTTATTTTAATTGGGAGTGGGGCGCCAGGGCTCTTCACACTGCTATTCCAGAAGTAGGATTCCAATGAGTTCCCTTTTAATATTTCACAGTTTCACATAATTTTCTATAATTTCTATCATGACTATGTATTACTTGCATTATCAGATACAATAAAGAAAAACAAGGTCAAATATTTCAGAAAAAATTAGTTTTCTGAAAATAGGGGAAAGTAATGTTTAGTAGATTTTCAGAGGTTATTTCTTTAATGAATAGAAAACAATCTTTTGTATTTGAAATTCCAATTATTTTTCATACAGACAGGTGCATCTAATCAGCTTAAAGATGCATGAAAAGAATTGGTTCTCTTAAATATTCTCACTCTTCTTTTGCAATCAGTTCTTATACCAAGACTTTGCAGCTTTGGGTCTTGCCCCTGTCTAAAGTAGAATGCAAGTTATTTTCTCCATTCTATCCAGACTGAGAATTCTTGAGGTCTCCACAGTTTTCCTGCTCATGTTTGGACTTCATGATATTCATCATACTGTTTACTTGAAATAATATTAATTTAGAATTGTTGTATGCCAAAACTGTTAACATCCTGAGATTTTTACCTTATTTGTGAGCTAACAAGTTAGTGTGCCTAAGTTTCATACATCCTTGTGGCAGAAGACACAAGACTCAGATGAAAGATAAGGAACATCTTACTACTCACAGCAATAGCCATAACCAGATTATTATCATTTTGCTTTGTTTCTCTGAGCCCCAGTTCCCACAGGGAAACACCGTGAGGGCCAGGTGATTCTTATATACCAATAGGTTGCATTATAGGAGAGGAACCCCAAGGTTCTGGGAGTCAAGTCTTTCATAATGCACAATAATTCTGCCTAAACGTTGCACTAGAGAGAGACATTATAAACTGGACAGTAAATAAACCTGCTGTTTACTACTGAGGGAGAGTCTATCTCTGGCTACCAAAGTTGTTTGCTATACAAACATCCTTAAAAAGGCAGTCCAGTACAAAGCTAGTCAGTAGTGCTTATACATGCAATATATACATAAATGTAAGAAACCAATGGAAAATTGCCTCCCAACAATGTGAATCACTTAGGTCCAAAATTACCAAAACAACCTAGTTAGAAAGCAACAATGAGGAATGGAAATGTCATAAGAAAAAGTGTTTTATATAGGTGAAGTCTTCACATAACTGAAGTATATAGTTACAAATATCAAAAGTTGAAAAGATAAATATTTTTGATAAAACATGCAAAAAATATATAACAAATTCTTGTGTCATGTTAAATGCATGATGTAACCACTACAGACATTTATTAACAGGCAGGCACAAAATAACAGTCATAATTTGTTCTGTGAGATCACTGTGCTCTGGGAAGATTATACTGGTAGTTGCAGAAAAGGCCCCCCTTCGAGCAAATGTGACAATGCTCTACAGTAGGAATTGGCTAACCATCTAGTCAGACACAGGTGATTAAATCCTCAGAGCCAGCAGTTGGATACACAATTATTTAGGAATCAAGCTCAGAACACTACTTCTAAGAGTAAAAGAATTCTAGGATCTTATACCCTGTTCATGGAGTGGTGGAAAGTATATTTTCAATATGTCAGCCAATCTATATCTTAGCACTAATTTTAATAAAAGAAAATCAATGAATAACACCCATTATGCTAAATACAATCAACTAATTTCACCAGTGAAAAAACTATTTCTATCAATTAGCATGCTAAATAAAAAAAACCTCCAGTGTGAATCAAAATAGTTAAAAAAGCATTGTAACTGCATCCTTTCATATTAAATGCTAGTAAGTGTATTCTTAATTAGGAAAAAAGTCTGCCTTAGGGTGGACAGTAATTATACTAGAAATGTATACTCACTGAGCTGGTATGCAGTATAAATTACAGGTCTCATAGTAAGGGTTTACCATTAACCCATTTTTAGCTGAGATAAAGAGGCACAGAGAGGGTGGAAAATTTGCTCGGGCTCTCAAAGGTAGGAAATATCAGACCTAGTTCAGCATCCACTTTTGTTCGGTGCTAGGTTCTGCTGCATCTTTAAAATTTCCCTATATTCTGTCTCTACCAAGTAGTCAATTTTCATTCTTTACTTCTTTTATGGGTCTCCTTTCCCTGTTTCTATTAGTTAACAAATTCAAATTTGCTGGGAGCTGAATATCTAGACAGATGTGTTCTTTGAACTTTTTCTTTAAATTGCTGTCAATAAGACTGAATGAAAGAGTAGGGCCTGGGTTGGGTCTTGGGGGCTTGTGGTAGCTGCCTCTGGGATTCCTAAGGGCTGTGGAAATCTGTTCTCTCTGTAAGTGGGTTTGTGACTATGTTTAATTTTAAGGTTAACAAAAGGGAGAATGGGAGCAGGTGATGGTTGGGTTGTGCTTGATGACTCCAGCTCCATTCAGGAGCACGTTTCTGTGGTGACTGGCTGGTATTGTGTAAGGATGATTATTAATTCCAACTATCAGCAGGGCTTGATTCAGATTAATCTCCATATGGCAGAGGGACACAAGAGATCTGAGCATAGCCCCCGACATACACAGGTCCCTACCTTATCTGCACGCTGGCACAGAGCGTGTCAGTTTCTAATTCTTCTTTGGGAATATATCATTTGATTCATGTGTGAAAGATCAGTGAGGGAGGAGTATAAATCCCACTTTGGTTCAGCCTTCTGGGCAGTTCGAGCCTGCTAATTTCTGCAATATGCATGATGTATGGCAACCTCTCAGATTTACAGTCTCTCCTTCAGGTCAAAATTAAGCAGGCGACCATTTATTAACATTTCAAAGACAGACCCATGTTCTGGGTAGCACTACAAGTTTGGAGAATTTTCATGAGTGAAAAACCCTTCTGAATCTCTTTACCCAAGCTGTTGATTTGTGGGAATGCGTAAGCATACATGATTGTTGGAGGGGGTGTTTTTTTTTTGTCTGTCTCTCCTCGTATCTACATAGCTTATCATCTCTGGTCAAATGTTTCTTCATCTGACAGATATTCCCTGATCACACAGTATAAAATAGAAATCATTCTTATTCATGCACCTCTCTCTCACTTCCCTTTTATATTGTCTTTATATACTTTCACAGAATGTATTACCATCCCATATATACCTACACGCTGGTTAGCTGACTCCTTCGCTTAGAATTTAAGTTCAGTGACAGTAAGAACTTTGTCTTGCTCCTGGCAACATCCTTACAGCCTAAAACAATTCCTAGCACACAGTAGGGATTCAATACATATTTGATAAAAGAAAATGAAATTAAATGTTTACAAAGTTACTTCTCCTCTCTCCAGTGACAATGGGGAAAATGTAGCTAATATCATTCAACATTCAAAGTAAAGAACTTAAATGTGCACAATGCTGTTGGCAGAGAATATTTCATTTAACTGCCATTAGCCCTTGTCCTGGAATGACTTCATGCAATTGAATTGCAAATATTTCTGCCTTTACTTGGAAGAAACAGTAGAATTATGTGGTAGTAACTAAATGTTTTTTCTCCTGTTTTTTTTTTTTTTTAACATGCAATTACTATCTATAGAATAACTAGATTATTCTTAATGATAAGACACAAATAATAAACATTTTGATTAAGACAAGTTGGTGAAAGGCTAAAAGCTAATAAAATGTTTTTTTTTTTTTTTTTTTTTTTTTTTTTTTTGAGACAGAGTCTTGCTCTGTCACCCAGACTGGAGCACAGCAGCATGATTTCGGCTCACTGCAACCTCCGCCTCCCAGGTTCAAGCGATTGTCCTGCCTCAGCCTCCTAAGTAGCTTAGATTACAGGCACTTGCTCCCACACCTGGCTAATTTTTGTATTTTTAGTAGAGACTATGTTAGTCAGGCTGGTCTCGAACTCCTGACCTCATGATCCACCCACCTCGGCCTCCCAAAGTGCTGGGGTTACAGGAGTGAGCCACCACGCTTAGCCCAGTTTTTTTTTTTAAAAAAAAAAACAAACATACATCGTTCCCTCAAATTAAGAAAATTGACTACATAATGAGAAAAAAGCTTACTCAGTGGCCCCCAAATGAAGCCTTATCAATGTTTATTAGTTGAAATCTGCTGACCGTAAAATTAATTATTCTATTATTTTTCTTTAAAGTTTAATTTAACCGGTAACCATAATGATACAACAAATCTTTCAGGGAAAAAGGTCATTATGAAAAAGACAGGGGAGGTTAACCCAATAATGCTTAGAAATTGCTAATGTATATATTCAACAATATACTCCTTTCCAGAACCACCAGCCTTTATCGAGCAATTCCTTACACGTCTGCAGTAGAAGAGGAAACATTTTCACTTTCCAAAATTTTGGCACTGAATTCTAAAATCCAGCAGAACAATGGCTCCCAGGATTTCACATACTTCTTCATGATTTTCATCCATTCTGTGGTGAAGTGCGAAATGAGGTAAATATTTAGTCTGTCCACCAGACACCACTCTCAAAAGAGAGTATATACAACTCGGGCCACCCACACTTCAAAAGGCCATTATCAAAGGCTATTTCTGCACAGTCTTCTCAGTTGGTCATGTCTACCTATATCCCTTATGTATATTTTTGCTCTCAGTTGTAAAATTCTTGCCGCAGCTCTCATATCTCTTCCAATCTGCAACCTACCTATCTCCACCTCCCTTTTTATCTTTTTCCTTTTTTTAAAGAGATAAAGTCTCATTATGTTATCCAAGCTGATCTCGAACTCCTGGGCTCAAGTGATACTCTTTCCTCAACTTCTAGAGTAGCTGGGACTAACTGTGCCCAGCTCCCATTCCATTTTTAAGGTCAAACTTAGTTCAGCCTCTTTTAGGAAACCCTATCTGGCCACTTTAGCTGATGGGTCCGAACCTTCACTGGCATATAAAACTATATGGTGATTATGATGATAATGATGATGGTGATGATAACAATAAACACTTATTAGACTCTTACAATGTGCCATAACAGCAGTTTAATTACATTATTTTACTTAACACTCCCATATCATATCAGGTAGATACTATCATTATTCATACTTTTGCAAATTAAGCTTAGAAGTATTTGTTAATGTTGGAAAACATTCACTAGATACAGGTGAAGACTGTAGTCAAATCCAGTGAATTTTCATAATGCAGAACTTCATTCCATGCTGCCTTACACAAGCATACCTCAGAGATACTGTTTGGTTCCAGGGTACCATAAAAGAGCAAATATTGCAATAAAGTAAGTGATACGGTTTGGCTGTGTCCTCACCCAAATCTCATCTAGAATTCCCATGTGTTGTGGGAGGGACCTGGTGGGAGGAAATTGAATCATGAGGGCAGGTCTTTTCCATGCTGTTCTTGTGATGGTGAGTACGTTTCATGAGATCTGATAGTTGTAAAAATGGGAGCCTCCCTGTACAAGCTCTCTTTGCCTGCTGTCATCCATGTAAGATGTGACTTGCTCCTCTTTGCCTTCCACCGTGATTATGAGGCCTCCCCAGCCACATGGAAGTGTGAGTCCAGTTAAACTTCTTTCTTTTGTAAATTGCCCCATCTCGGGTATGTCTTTATCAGCAGCATGAAAACGGACAAATATAGTAAGTCACAAAATTTTTTTGGTTTCCTAGTATAAGTTACATGTATACTATACTACAGTCTGTTAAGTATGCAATAGCATTTTATCTAAAAAAAACCTGATGTATGTACCCTGATTTTAAAAAAGCTTTATTACTAAAAAGTTTTAGCAATTGTCTGAGCCTTCAGCGAGTCATAATCTTTTTGCTGGTGAAGGCTCTTGCCTCAATGTTGATGGCTACTGACTGATCAGGGCAGTGGTTGCTGAAGACTGGGGTGGCTGAGGTGACTTCTTAAAATAAGACAACAATGAATCTTGCTACATTGATTGACCCTTTCTTTCACAAAAAAATTTGCCTGTAGCATACAATGACTGTTTAATAGAATTTTATCCACAGTAGAACTTCTTTCGAAATTGGAATAAATTCTTTAAAGCCCTGCTTTATCATCTAAGTTTATACGATATTCTAAATCCTTTGTTGACATTTCAACAATGTTCACAGCATCTTCACCAGGAGTAGATTCTATCTCAAGAGACCACTTTTTGTTTGTTTGTTTGTTTGTTTTTTTGCTCATCCATAAGAAGCTACTCTTTATCCTTTCAAGCTTTATCATGAGATTGCAGCATTTCAGCCACATCTCCAGGTTCTACTTCTAATTGTAGTCTTACTATTTCTACCATATCTACAGTTACTTCCCCCACTTTTTTAAAAAAAATTATGCCTTAAGTTCTGGGATACATGTGCAGAATGTGCAGGTTTGTTACATAGGTATACAAGTGCAATGGTGGTTTGCTGCACCCATCAACCCATCATCTACTTCAGGTATTTCTCCTAATGCCATCCCTCCCCTAGTCCCCTAACCCCCGACAGGCCCCAGTGTGTGATGTTCCCCTTCTTGTGTCCATGTGTTCTCCAACTTATGACAGAGAACATGTGGTGTTTGGTTTTCTGTTCTTGTGTTAGTTTGCTGAGAATGATGATTTCCAGTTTCATCCATGTCTCTGCAAAGGACATGAACTCACCCTTTTTTATGGCTGCATAGTATTCCATGGTGTATATGTGCCACATTTTCTTTATCCAGTCTATCATTGATGGGCATTTGGGTTGGTTCCAAGTCTTTGCTATTGTGAACAGTGCTGCAATAAACATACATGTGCATGTATCTTTATAGTAGAAAGGTTTATAATCCTTTGGGTATATACCCAGTAATGAGATTGCTGGATCAAATGGTATTTCTAGTTCTAGGTCCTTGAGGAATTGCCACACTGTCTTCCACAATGGTTGAACTAATTTATACTCCCATCAACAGTGTAAAAGTGTTCCTATTTCTCCACATCCTCTCCAGCATCAGTTGTTGTTTCCTGACTTTTTAATGATCACCATTCTAACTGGCGTGAGATGGTATCTCACTGAGGTTTTGATTTGCATTTCTCTAAAGACCAGTGATGATAAGCAACAAACATATGAAAATGTTTGTTGGCCACATAAATGTCTTCTTTTGAGAAAGTGTCTGTTCATATCCTTTGCCCACTTTTTGATGGGGTTATTTTCTGTTATAAATTTGTTTAAGTTCTTTGTAGATTCTGGATATTAACTCTTTGTCACATGGATAGATTGCAAAAAGTTTCTCCCATTCTGTAGGTTTCCTGTTCACTCTGATGATAGTTTCTTTTGCTGTGCAGAAGCTCTTTAGTTTAATTGTCAATTTCAGCTTTTGTTACCATTGCTTTCAGTGTTTTAGTCATGAAGTCTTTGCCCGTGCCTATGTCCTGAATAATATTGCCTAGGTTTTCTTCTGGGTTTTTATGGTTTTAGGTCTTATGTTTAAGTCTTTAATCCATCTTGAGTTAATTTTTGTATAAGGAGTAAGGAAGGGGTCCAGTTTCTGTTTTCTGCATATGGCTAGCCAGTTTTCCCAACATGATTTATTAAATAGAGAATCCTTTCCCCATTGCTTGTTTTTGTCAGATTTGTCAAAGATCACATGGTTGTAGATGTGTGGCATTATTTCTGAAGACTCTGTTCTGTTCCATTGGTCTCTATATCTGTTTTGGTACCAGTACCATGTTGTTTTGGTTATTGTAGCCTTGTAGTATAGTTTGAGGTCAGGTAGCATGATGCCTCCAGCTTTGTTCTTTTTGCTCAGGATTGTTTTGGCACTTAAGTCTTGAATCTCTCAAAGTCATCCATGAAGATTGGAATCAACTCCTGATAATGTTGATATTTTGACCTCTTCCCATGAATTTTGAATGTTTTTAATGGCATCTAGAATGGTGAATTCTTTCCAGAAGATTTTCCATTTACTTTGCCAAGATCAATCAAATCAATTACTATCTATGGCAGCTATAGCTTTATGAAATGTATTTCTTAAATAATAAAACTTGAAAGTCAAAATTAGTCCCCAATCCATGGGCTATAAAATGGATGTTGTTTTATCAGGCATGAAAACATTAATCTCCTTGTACATCTGTATCACATCTTAGGTGACTAGGTACATTGTCAGTGAACAGTAACATTTTGAAAGGAATCTTTTTTTTCCAAGCAGTAGGTCTCAACAGGAGGCTTAAATATTCAGTAAACCATGCTGTAAACAGATGTGCTGCCATCTGGACTTTTTGTTCCACTTATAGAGCACAGGCAGAGGGCCCCAGGATCTTTGGAATGGTAAATGAGCATTGGTTTTAACTAAAAGTCACCAGGAGCACTAGTCCCTAGCAAGAGAATTAGCTTGTCCATGGAAGCTTTGAAGCCAGACATTGACTTCTCTTCTCTTGCAATGAAAGCCATAGATAGCACCTGTTTCATGTATGTTGAAAATCTATTATTTAGTGTAGCCACCTTTATCAATTATCTTAGCTAGATCTTCTGGATAACTTACTGCAGCTTCTACTTCCTGCTTCACCTTGCACTTTTATATTATGGAGATCAAACCTCATGAATCAGCCTCTGCTAGCTTCAGACTTTCCTTCTGCCACTTTCTCACATCTCTACAGCTTCATAGAATTAAAGAGTGTTAGAGCCTAGATCTGGATTAGGCTTTGGCTTAAGGGAATGTTGGCTGGTTTGATCTGTTTAGACCACTAAAACTTTCTCCTTGTCAGCAATAAGGCTATCTTGCTTCCTTATCATTTGTGTGTTGATTGGAGTAGCACTTTTAATTTACTTCAAAAACTTTTCCTTTGTATTCACAACTTGGCTAACTGTTTGGCTCAAGAGGCCAAGTTTTCAGCCTACTTTGGCTTCTGATGTGCCTTCCTCACTAAACTTAATCATTTCTAGTTTTTGATTTAAAATGAGAGATGTATGACTTCCCCTTTTGCTTGAACACTTAGAGGCCTTGTAGGGTTATTACTTGGCCTGGTTTCAATATTGTTATGTATTAATTGGTAGAGAGGCCAAAGGAAAGGGAGAGAGATAGGGAAGGACTGGTGGTAGGGGCATTCGGAACACCTTTTTAAATTAAGTTTGACATCTTGTATGGGTGCAATTTGTGGTGCCTCGAAGCAGTTATGATAGTAATATCAAAGATCACTGATCACAGATGAACATAACAGACATAGTAATAAGGAAAAGTTTGAAATATTGCAAATATTACCAAAATGTGACCCAGAGACATGAAGTGAGTATATGCTGTTGAAAAATGGCGTTGGTAAACTTGCTTAGCATAGGGTTATCACAAACCTTCAATTATTAAAAACACAATATCTCTGAAGTACAAAAAAGAAGCACAGTAAAACAATGTGTGCTTGTAGTTATTGTACCATGTGGTCATTTTGCCTGCCAAGCTAGATTGTAAGGCCTTTTAAGGCAAGAGATTGATTATTTCTTTGCTATACTGCTCAAATATTTTGATGATCAAAAGTTTTGATGATCATCAAGTGGATTTTAGTAAATAGTTGACTAAATTGACACTGTGGTCTGAGACTATTATGTTTTTCAGAGACCCAGAGGAAGAATAACTATTACATCTTGTCTCTCCTCTCCTTCTCTTTCTGTACTTGAGATTCTCTTGAGGCAGTTTCCTTATTAGCAGAAATGAGTGCTTGATTTACCCAAACCCAACATGAGACAGTGCTTTCTCTTAGTGACTTAATGGGTAGGCTAGATAATGCCTGTTCCTTTATCCATTTCTCATAAACACTATTTAAAAGAGGTTCGGTCTGCCATGAGGCTGATATGTATATGATTGTCCATCGATCTCAGAATACTTGAGCTGAAAATGACTGATGGGAAAATCCAATTCATCCTCCCCTTCTTACAGACAAGGAAACAGACTAGTTGGCCAAAGCAGCAACCACATTTCCCTATAATTGGTCCCTGACTCCTTCTTCTGCATCGTTCTTGAATCACTGCAAAAGACCAGGAGGGATACTGCAAGGGGCTTATCCTCTGACCCCCAAATGAAGAATCCTAAGCAAAACAAAATCAACAAAGCAGGGTCATAGGTAACACTCTTATGAGAGTTTAGAGAAGTCAGAAATCCCTTAATAGGATGGTCAGAAAAATCTTATTAGAAAAAGATATTATTGAAAGGCTTGGCATGGTGGCTCATGACTGTAATCCCAGCACTTTGGGAGGCTGAAGTGGGAGGACTGTTTGAGGCCAGGAATTGAACACCAGCCTGGGCAACATAATGAGACCCTGTCTCTAAAAAAATTAATACTAATACTTAAAGAAGATATAACTGAGTTGGAAATTGGAGTTGTGAAAGATTTTTACAAGGGGAATATGGAACAGGTTTCCAGGCATGTGATGAACCCAAAGCTATGCTTAAGGAGCTATGAGAATATTTGGTTGGAGAGAACAACCTATGGAGATAGAAGAAAATCTCCCTATGTGGGAGAGCCATGCATCTAGAGAGCAAGCCTAAGGAACATGGCAAATGGAAGTTATGAAGGTTTTAAAGCATGAAGGTGGTACGACAGAGGCATTTTGTGAAAATTAATCTAATTGTGGTTTGCAAGTTGGGCTTAAATGGGCAGAAACTGGAAGCAGGCCGAACAATTTAGAGGCTACTTGAGAGACATTGTAGAGCCTGGTTACCTCAGAGTTCCCATATGTAATAATGAAATCATTGATTATCTCATGACTCAGAGAAACAGAATTTAATTTTTGATCCACACCTTTTCTTCTGGGAAATGGAAAGAGGGATTTTTATGGGGGAGGTGTAGTAAACATGGAGATGCTTTGCCCAGATCCTGCTTCCAGGGAGGACTCATTGCTTACCTTGGAGAGTAAGTCCTCCAACTGTCAGCATGGTCAGGGCTGGCCTCAGAGACCCAGAGCTACTTTGCCTCAGGGCACAACTTCTTGTAAGGCAGTGAGGCAGGGTATACGGCTTGGAAATCTCTGCCCAATGCCAATCATTCTGATGAACAACACATGCTCCAGGGCTCCCAGATGGAAGGGTTGACGCTTTCTAGAACCTGCCTTAAAGTTCAACTTTTCCCTATGCTCAATTCTGATTTCATCCCCTTCCATTCATAGCTGTTAATCTTTAACAAATATCTGCTCCACAATTCCATTATGGCGTGTGTTTCCAGAGACCTCAACTTCCAACAAGAGGGAAGGCAAGAACGAAGATCAGAAAAAGGCACTCCACAGCTGTGGGTGTGATACGAAGGCACATGTTCTCCTGCTTTCTAATTGGGAAGTGTTTAGGGTTAACAAGCTGATTGGAAAGAGGGTTAAGGAAATTATTTCTGCTCTTCTTTAGCCCTTTAATAGAAATTATAAAACAATAATTTTCACATCAAAGAAGTGGTGATGGGTGACAGGCTGTGCTGATAAATGTAAGAAAATGAGAGAGGGATGTATTAAAGCCTCTCCAAACCCTTGGCACTGCTGAGAACTTCTTTTCTGTCTTTCAGAATGCCAACATTTACTTTTTTCCCCCAACTTTTATTTTAGAATCAGGGAGTATATGTGCAGGTTTATTACAAAGATACATCGCATGATGCTGTGGTTTGGAGAATGACTGAACCTGTCACACAGGTAGTGAGCATTGTACTCAATAGGTAGTTTTTCAGCCTTCTCCCTCCTCCCTCTCTCCCTTATTAGTTCTTAATATCTATTATTCCCATGTTTATGTTGGTGTGTACCCCATGTGTAGCTCTCACTTATACATGAGAACATGAATTATTTGCTTTCCTATTTCTGCATTAGTTCACTTAGGATAATGGCCTCTAGCTGTATCCATGTTGCAGCAAAGGACATGATTTCACTCATTTTTGTGGCTGCATGGTATTCCATGGGTGTATATGTACCACATTTTCTTTATCCTATCCATTGTATATGGACACTTGGTTGGTTGATTCCGTGTTTTTGCTATTGTAAATAGTGCTGCAAGGAACATATGGGTGCATGTGCCCTTTTGGTAATATAATTTATTTTCCTTTGAGTATATACCCAGTAATGGGATTGCTGGGTGGAATGGTAGTTCAAGTCTTAGTTCTTAGAGGAATCAACATTTACTTTTGTTATTATTCCCTGTAGAATAAGGATGGACTGGATTATGATGCTTCACATCAAACAATTCCCAAATCCCAGTGATTAAGAGTGATGGAGATTTACTTGTCTCATATAGCACAGGCTTATAGTTGGTATCCTTTGGAACTCTACTTTACCCATGTTCTGGGACCTAGAATCTTGTACAGAAAACTTACAGTACCATTGGCTTCTTCACCTAGTCATTCTCTTTGCTGTCTCCCATGCTGGTGGCCATAGAGGAGGGAAAAAAAGAGAGTTCATGAAGGTCTCACATTCAAATTAAGTGTTTTAACTTGGAAATGGCACACATGACCTCTTACCAGTCAGAAGTCTCACGTGGCCTCACACAACTGCTTAGAAAGTACAGTCCTGGCTGGGTGCGGTGGCTTACACCTGTAATCCGAGCACTTTGGGAGGCTGAGGCAGGCGAATCACGAAGTCAGGAGTTCGAGACCAGCCTGGCCAACATGATGAAACCCGTCTCTACTAAAAATACAAAAATTAGCCTGT
This sequence comes from Chlorocebus sabaeus, assembly GCF_047675955.1. NCBI lineage: Eukaryota > Metazoa > Chordata > Mammalia > Primates > Cercopithecidae > Chlorocebus > Chlorocebus sabaeus. The sequence goes on along the minus strand of NC_132921.1, from coordinate 30,774,795 downwards.
TGTGGTGGTGGGAGCCTGTAGTCCCAGCTACTCAGGAGGCTGAGGCAGGAAAATTGCTTGAACCTGGGAGCAGAGGTTGCAGTGAGTCAGAATCGTGCCATTGCACTCCAGCCTGGGTGACCGAGAAAGACTCCATCTTGGAAATAAACAAACAAAAAAGAAAGTACAGTCCTATTATAAGCCCGGAAAAGGAATGGTCTAGAAATATTTGGTGAAGACCACAAATAACTAAAACAGTTTCATTTTCTCTTTGTGTTTCTTTAATATCCTACTTCTGTTATTTTCCACTTGGCTGCCTGAGCTGTAAGCCTGCCAGTACACCCACAGACACTGGGGAGGGCCTTTAAGAATTTCCAGAGATTGAGAATCATCGAGACTTCCCTCCCTGCCTATGACAGGGTTTTGTGTGTGGGACATTCTTTACAATACAAGATGGAGTTAAAGAAGACCATTTCCTTGCAGAATTGAGTTAGGCATTCGCGTAGCAACACAAAATGGGAGGAGAGAGGGTGTTGTGGGGAGAAAAAGGTATGATGGAAATCCTATTTTGGTGTTCATTATAATGTCACTCCTACAGCAAAATTACCTTATATCCCTGACAGAGATTAAAGGTTTTACTCCTCCTGGTTATCAGCAACAACTCCTCTCATTAACTCTTCATCTCACCACCTACATAGCCATTTATCCAAATGTATATGTGAAATTAAAAATAAATAAAAGGACTAATCCACAAAGACTCACTGGAATAGGAAGGTAAGGGGATGGGATGGTAGAAATGCTAGATAAAATGAAAAATAATATTAAACCCATATTTCATGAGGCAAGGGAAAGAGATTTCTCATTAGTTCATCCATCTCATTATCTTCCCAGAAGAGATTTTAATGTTCACCTTCACAAAGATGGTTTTTAAAGGCTCAGTTTTGTCTTGCTTAAATGTAGGTTCAAATATATAGAGAAAATGAATGTTTACCTTAAAGGTAGAAATGTTTACCTTTACCTGTGATGTTCATTCAAACTAGAGATTAGGGAAGTTTTTTCTTCAAAAACCAAAAATCTAATCTCCTTCATTATCACTAAGGGTAGAAAAATAAGGAAAATGCCTAAGTTTCAGTTAGAATGATCCAGGTTAGAGAAATGATGGCATTTCTCGTTTGTTTTGTTGTCATAGAGTTTCGCAAGTTGCCCAGGCTGAAGTGCAATGGTGCGATCTCGGCTTACTGCAACTTCTGCCTCCCTAGTTCAATCAATTCTCCTGCCACAGCCTCCTGAGTAGTTGGGATTACAGGCATGTGCCACCATGGTGGCTGGCTAATTTTGTCTATTTAGTAGAGACAGGGTTTCTCCATGTTGGTTAGGCTGGTCTCGAACTCCCGATCTCAGGTGATCTGACTGCCTCAGCCTCCCAAAGTGCTGGGATTACAGGCATGAACCACAGCACCTGGCCTAAAATGAAGGCATTTTTTGACTGAAAAGATTACTGTGCAATGAGTAGTTTATGATAACAGTAAGATAACTACCATTCATTGTGAGCTTCTGCTTACCATATTTCTAACACTGAGTTGAATACTTACACAAATTATTTATTTTTAAAATTTTGTTTGTTTGTTTGAGACAGGGTCTGGCTCTGTCGCCCAGGCTGGAGTGTGGTGGTGTGATCTAGGCTTACTGAAACCTCTGCCTTCCAGGCTCAAGTGATTCTCCCACGTCAGATTCCCGAGTAGCTGGGACTACAGGTGCACACCCCCACTTCAGGCTAATTTTGTACTTTTTTGTAGAGACAGATTTCACCATGTTGCCCAGACTGGTCTCAAACTCCTGAGTTCAAGTCTGCCTCAGCCTCCCACAGTGCTAGGATTACACGTGTGGGCCACTGCGCCTGGCATATAAAAATAATTTCTAATTTTCACAGTGAATCTAAAATTGGACATACATTAATATTCCAATGTCCAATAAAAAGACTCAGAAAAGTTGAGTAGCTTCTTTGAGCTACACAGACAAGAAAAGGCAGCAGAAACAAGATGTGATCCCAGGTCTGAGAAAATCTCAACCATCTATTGAAGCAGGTAGGATTTATTCTTTTTAATAGTGGTGATTATGATAATGATAGCAATAATAATGCCACTCAATAACTGTTATTAAGCATTTAATACATGCCAGTCTGTCTCATAAGCATTATTGAAGTATTAACTCAATAATCCTCAACAAATCCAGGGAGTGAGTGCTAATACACCATATCATAGATGTAGAACTTGATGAACAACTAAGAGAGGTTAAGGTAGTAGTGGTAGTTGTTAGAAAGATAACCTGGGTTCACCTCAGTTAATCTTAACTACTGGCTGGGCATGCAGTGGCTCACACCTGTAGACCCTGCACTTTGGGAGGTCAAGGAGGGCAGATCACGAGGTCAGGAGATCGATACCACCCTGGCTAACCCGGTGAAACCCCGTCTCTACTAAAAATACAAAAAATTAGCCAGGTGTGGTGGCACTCACCTGTAGTCCCAGCTACTTGGGAAGCTGAGGCAGGAAAATCACTTGAATCTGGGAGGCGGACGTCGCAGTGAACTGAGATCATGCCACTGCACTCCAGCCTGGGTGACAGAGCAAGACTCTGTCTCAAAATAAAAAAAAAAATCTGCGCTACCTCAGAGGACATAAAATAAGGTGAGTTTATAGAATTACAATAGTCTCTACCCATTTTTCCATCCACTGTCAATACTGTGACTTAAAGGACACCATGAAGAATGCTGGTTAGGCTTGTGAACTCTGGAGCTGGACTGTATTGAGTTCTAATCAGAGCTGAATAAATGTTAGGGAACATCCCTTTATTAGTTTTCTGTGTTTGCTTTAACAAATGACCACAAACTGAGTAGCTTAAAATAACAGAAATTTATTCTCTTGTCATTCTGGAGGCCCAAAGTTAAAAGTAAGAAGCCAGTAGGGCCATGCTCCTCCCTCTGAAGGTGCTTAAGAAGGATCTGTTCCAGGCCTTTCTTCCAGCTTCGGCTGGTTGCTCACAATCCTTAATGTTGCTTGGTTTGTAGACACATCACTTCAACCTCTGCATCTGCCTTTACCTGGTGCTCTGTGTTTCTCCATTTCCAAATTTTCCCCTTTTTATAAGGACAGCAGTCCTACTGGATTTAAGGCCACCATAATTAAGTATGACTACATCTTAACTTGATTACGCCTGCAAAGACCCTACTTCCAAACAAAGTTACATTCACAGGTTCTGGGTGGATATGAATCTGGGAATTTGAGGAGGGGTACTACTCAACCCAACACAGTCTCTAAATTTTTGGGGTTTTTTTTTTGAGACAGAGTCTCATTCTGTTGCCCAGGCTGGAGTACAGTGGTGCGATCTCAGCTCACTGCAACCTCCACCTCTCGCTACCCACATTCAAGCGATTCTCCTGTCTCAGCCTCCCTGAGATTACAGGCATGTGCCACTACCCGCCTCAGCCTCCCAAAGTGTTGGGATTACAGGCGTGAGCCACTACGCCTAGCCCCTAAAATTCTGTCTAACATTTTGTCATGAGTAAAATGGAGAGAAAAATTACATATATGTCATTGGGTTGTTGTGAAATTTAATATGTACTGAGGACTAGGGCTCAGCACAGAACAACTGTTATTCAAGTGTTAACTATTTTAATTGCATGACTAGTTTCTACTAGAACTTTGATAGGGTCAGAAATTCTGTTAGGCTCGGTTCTATTAAAAATAGGTATGTGCATTTTTTCCCCTAGCCATTTTGTATTTTCCTGTAAATTAATATCGCTGATGACTGAAACTTGTGTTTACAGAACTTGGTTTCATCACAGAAAGGCAGGCTTCAATCCTAATCAATGCAACAACAGAGTAAGATCAATGTACAAGTCATTCTTTATATGATGACATAAAAAATACTGAATTTTATTCTATGTCTTTTTGGAGAGAGTGTGTGCTCCCTTTCTTTTTCTTTACTTTATTGTCTTTCCTGTCTTTCTTCTTTTCTCTGTGAAGATTTTGTACCTAGTGAGGTGGGTGCAAGATATCAAAGGGAACTATAGCTGCAGCCCAAGAACAATAAATTATCAGGCTCTAACAGCAAATGAGTGAATGCAGACAATTGTATCTGCTGCTATAAATGAAATAAGACTTCATTTGGGGGCTTGCTAGCCAGGCAGCCCTGAGACAAATTAAAGTAAGATTATTTGACAGTGTGAAGGTTTATATGTTTTAAAAACAAATTCTGTAGTGAGCTAAGCTACTAATTCTGCTTAGTATTTCTTATTAAGCTTAATAAATGATATCACTTGATTGAATCAATGTTCAGTTTTAATTATAGCCTTTGAAACTTGAGAACTGGACGGTGTCTTGGAGTATGCAGGGCCACCCCCTTATTTTACCAATGAGGATATATTTATTCCTTGGGTTTGTAATGAGTTGTGACACATGAAATTCTTTCCTTCTTTCCAGGCCATCCCTCCTCAAGCAATTCCATTCCATTCTTGAAGCTGCCAATTAGTGGTACCAAATATACATAGGTGTTTTTGAGAAAGCAAAAGTTTGGTTCAATAGAAAATGGAAGAGTCACAGAAAATGAAAACAACAAAAGAACTGCCCATTACTTATTGCCAGTGAAACCTGGAGAGAGTTTAAGGAAGTCAAACTCTATGGCACAGTGCAATTTCTGAGTATTTAAGCATAGCTAAACCTTGCTGAGCTGCAGTTCTTTTGGGTTTACATCAATTAGAATTTTCAAGATTAGAAAAATGGCTTTGCAAGCTCTAATTTTGTTCAAAGGTGACTTTATTTTCAATATTACTTTTGGCAGCACTTCGAAAAATACTTTTAAAGATTAATATTGCTTTGCGGTATTTGGGTTTTTAATGAGTGCATATTTTGTTAGCATTCTCCTTAACCCTAGTCATGTGTGGTAAAGGTTTTGATTTGCTCATGAAGTTCTCACTAAGAATTTGCTTTTACACTTGCATTCTACTTAGGCTCTGTCCTAAAAGAGATTATAATGCTGTTATGACAACTCAGGCTGACAGTCCTAGTAAAAATAATAGAGAATCATAATTTAGAGACTATAATAAAATGCTGTATCTTATTTCCCTCCTGAGGGCATGTGCTGTTTGCTTTTAGATGAGAAGATTGTGTTGGGCTATGGAACAGACACTCGGGTGTCAGTCACCATCTCAGTTGACCTCTGAGGTTCCTGCTGTTTTTATCCTTATCTCTCATGGGTCCATTAGGCTGCCATTTCCTCACCTGTGAAATACAGCACCTGGGCCCAGAGAACTTTGTCTCTTCTTGCTCTTATATTCAGAGTCCTTATCAGTTTCTGATGTAGGTGACCATAGCACAAATAGCTTGTGACACTCTGTGCGTCAGCTTCATTGACTGAGCTAAAATCACTTCAAGCAAAACAAAGAAAAGAAGAAAAACAAACAAGTAAGTCTGCTTTGATGGAAGCGGCCTCATCTGGAGAGCCAGCTGCTGTGTGTCTCCCATTAGGGTGTATTACAAGGAAGAATTTACACTGTCTTTGCAATAAGCAGATCTGGATTAAATTTCTGGCTTTGCTTCTTCCTGGGAGAGTCTCCTAATCTCTTTTGATTTCAGTTTCCTTAACTGTAAAATAGGAATAATATCTTCCCTACTGTTTAGAATTTTTATGATGAGCTAGTGAGATTTGTCCTTGAAAATTATTTGCAAGCTATATAGTGTTCTAAGCTATACTTTCTGCTGTAGAGATAGATATTCAGACCATGAAGATCCCATGTATCCTTTCAGGAAAGAACATCAAATTTCACTTGGCTCCATCCTCTTTGACACACAAAGTCTAGCTACCCTAGTATGCTGCACAGCATTGAATACTACAAAATATCATACGAAACCCTGAAAAGAAGAAGGACATTATGAACCTACACATCTGAAGTGCTCATGTGGCCTCTGGTCGCCCTCTAATAAGTATTGTTCTTGACCATCCATAGTTGCTAGAAATAAATTGTAGATCTTTCTCCTCCTGTTCTTGCTTATAAAGACTCTGGAACTTGTGTTTGCAGATACCTTTAGCTCTGGGATTTCATCTGGCTTAGAAGCTCTCTCTTAGCTCTTCTGTAAATGTCTGTAAAAGTATCTATAACTTAATGTCTTACTCAATCATATAATAAAAACATTATTGCATGTAATTATGTTCTTGACATTATGTTTGTCTTGGGAGTACAGCTTTGAACTTGATAAACTCCTGGTCCCTGGGGATATTAAACATGTGAAAAAGCATCACTAGAAGTATCTAAGCTCTTCAGAACCTCTTGAGCCAGGTCTTAGCATATGTGAAAATAGATCATTCTTATTCCTTAAATGTACTCCTTAAACTCCTATTCTCTTGAAAAAAATGGAGGCTGGGGGCAGTGGCTCACGCCTGTAATCCCAGCACTTTGGGAAGCCAAGGCGGGCGGATCACGAGGTCAGGAGATCGAGACCATCCTGGCTAATACGGTGAAACCCCGTCTTTACTAAAAAATAGAAAAGAATTAACCTCTCTACTAAAAAATAGAAAAAAATTAGCTGGGCGTGGTGATGGGTGCCTGCAGTCCCAGCTACTTGAGAGACTGAGGCAGGAGAATGGTGTGAACCCGGGAGGTGGAGCTTGCAGTGAGCGGATATCGCACCACTGCACTCCAGCCTGGGCGACAGAGCGAGACTCCACCTCAAAAAACAAAAAAAAAAAGGAAAAAATGGGGAACATTTCTTGCTCTTTTATTCTACAGCAGGAACATTTTTTAAATAAATAAATAAATTTATTATTTAAAAAGTTCTTTTTAAATTATACTTTAAGTTCTAGGGTACATGTGCACAACGTGCAGGTTTGTTACATATGTATACATGTGCCATGTTGGTGTGCTACACTCATTAACTTGTCATTTATTAGGTATATCTCCTAATGCTATCCCTCCCCACTCCCCCCACCCCATGACAGGCCCCAGTGTGTGATGTTCCCTGCCCCATGTCCAAGTGTTCTCATTGTTCAATTCCCACCTATGAGAACATGCAGTGTTTAGTTTTGTCCTTGTGATAGTTTGCTCAGAATGATAGTTTCTAGCTTCATCCATGTCCCTACGAAGGACATGAACTCATTCTTTTTTATGGCTGCATAGTATTCCATGGTGTATATGTGTCACATTTTCTTAATCCAGTCTATCATTGATGGGCATTTGGTTGGTTCCAAGTATTTGCTATTGCGAATATTGCCACAATAAACATACGTGTGCATGTGTCTTTATAGCAGCATGATTTATAATCCTTTGGTTATAAGCCCTGTAATGGGATGGCTGGGTCAAATGGTATTTCTAGTTCTAGATCCTTGAGGAATCACCACACTGTCTTCCACAATGGTTGAATTAGTTTACAGTCCCACCAATAGTGTAAAAGCATTCCTATTTCTCCATATTCTCTCCAGCACCTGTTGTTTCCTGACTTTTTAATGATTGCCATTCTAACTGGTGTGAGATGTATCTCATTACGGTTTTGATTTGCATTTCTCTGATGGCCAGTGATGATGAGCATTTTTTCATGTGTCTGTTGGCTGCATAAATGTCTTCTTTTGAAAAGTGTCTGTTCCTATCCTTCGCCCACTTTTTGATGGGGTTTTTTGATTTTTTCTTGTAAATGTGTTCAAGTTCTTTGCCCTTTGCCAGATGGGTAGATTGTAAAAATTTTCTCCCATTCTGTAGGTTGCCTGTTCACTCTGATGGTAGTTTCTTTTGCTGTACAGAAGCTCTTTAGTTTAATTAGATCCCATTTGTCAATTTTGGCTTTTGTTGCCATTGCTTTTGGTGTTTTAGTCGTGAAGTCTTTGCCCATGCCTAGGTCCTGAATGGTATTGCCTAGGTTTTCTTCTAGGGATTTTATGGTTTTAGGTCTAACGTTTAAGTATTTAATCCATCTTGAATTAATTTTTGCATAAGGTGTAAGGAAAGGATCCAGTTTCAGCTTTCTACATATGGCTAGTCAGTTTCCCCAGCACCATTTATTAAATAAAGAATCCTTTCTCCATTTCTTGTTTTACCAGATTTATCAAAGATCAGATGTTTGTAGATGTGTGGTATTATTTCCGAGAGCTCTATTCTATTCCATTGGTCTATATCTCTGTTTTGGTACCAGTACCATGCTGTTTTGGTTACTGCAGCCTTCTAGTGTAGTTTGAAGTCAGGTAGCGTGATGCCTCCAGCTTTGTTCTTTTGGCTTAGGATTTTCTTGGCAATGTGGGCTTATTTTGGTTCTATATGAACTTTAAAGTAGTTTTTTCCAATCTGTGAGGAAAGTCATTGGTAGCTTGATGGGGATGGCATTGAATCTATAAATTGCCTTGGGCAGTATAGCCATTTTCACAATATTGATTCTTCCTATCCATGAGCATGGAATTTGTTTGTGTCCTCTTTTATTTCGTTGAGCAGTAGTTTGTAGTTCTCCTTGAAGAGGTCCTTCACATTCCTTGTAAGTTGGATTCCTGGGTATTTTATTCTATTTGAAGCAATTGTGAATGAGAGTTCACTCATGATTTGGCTCTCTTTTTGTCTGTTATTGGTATATAGGAATGCTTGTGATTTTTGCACATTGGTTTTGTATCCTACAGCAGGAACATTTTTTATAGAGACTCATAAAATAGCTATTTTTCAGAGATTGTGTAGCCAGCATAACTTGGAGACTTGGTTTACATTTATTCTCTTTGGAAATGATAAATTCAGGTGGCCCTAGAAGTGGTTAATTATAAAAACCAAAGAGAGGAAGCTGAGAAATAGAATTCTTTACATTCACCAGATAACATACGCTTAACTTGTTTCAATTTATGAGTATATCTTCTCTCTCTGTAGACTAACCTTGTCCAGGGATACTCTCTGGTGACCTTGTCCTGTCCTTGGTGTTTAGGTGCCCCTGACAAATATTCTGTCAAAGTCAAGAGTGACACCTATAGGAAAGCCCTACTTCATAGCTGCAAATGAAATTAGAGCTACCCGCAACTTTGAAGAACAAAGTTGGGAGCTTAATGCGGTATAATTGCTGATTGTCAATGCTGATTAGCCTATTGGTGAGAGAATGAGTCAGCATCTGTCATACACTGTTAGCCTACAGGTGAGAAGACTGTGAGTGCTGGCAGGAATGCTATGAATCTTATGTATCTGGATGGAGTGGAAGTGACTCAGCCCAAATTAGGAAAGTAGCAGCCCAACACAGCTGCATTGCCTCAGCTAGCTGGATTCCTGAGCCAGCTCTAGTGTACTCAGTGTTAACTGACATTGGATGAACATCTTATTGAATCTCTCTCTCTCTTTATCACTAGATTTATTAAAGCATAATGTACATGCCATTAAATTCACCTGTTTTAACTGTACAATACAATGATTCTTAGCAAATTTACAGACTTTTACAACCGTCAACTCAAACCAGGTTAGAATGTTTTTATTACCCCAAGATCTCTTATGTTTGTTTTCAGTCAGTACTCAATCCCATCCCCAAGCTCAGAGAGCCACTAATCTACTCTCTATAGGTTTGCCTTATCTGAACATTTCATATGAATCGAATCACACATTATGTACTTTTTTGTGTTTGACTTCTTTCACTTAGCATAATGTTTTTGAGGTCCACCCATTATGTAGCATATATTAGCAGCTTTTTACTTTTGTATAAATGAATGGTATTCTACTGTATGGATTTATCACATTTAGTTTATCCATTTGTCCAGTGATAGACATTTACACTGTTTCTAGTTTTGGACTATTAATGCTGTTGTTAATATTTGCATACATATTTCTGGCCCTACATTGTCAAATTAGAGTCTTCATAGTTGAGATTACTTATGTGTTAGACACGTTTTTTAGCTTTTAATGTCTAGAATTCTTCCACATAAATGTATGTATTTGTGTATTATACATACACACGTGAATCTACATAGATACTTGCACACCATATATACTTACTGTGTCTCTTTACTCTGAACTCATGAGCCATAATTCCAGGGTACCTTACTTTGTTAATATCTATCTTTTCATTTCAGCTATACTAGTGGATATAAAATGGTATCTGTATGCTTTGGGGTAGCAGGTGCCTGGTAACTAATGATATTAATGTGCTTATTAGCCATTTGTATATCTTCCTTGGAGAAATATCTACTAAAATCCATTGCCATTTCTTTTTAGTTCATCAGAGCTAACACTGCCAAATTGCAATAGAATTATTTTTCTTTTTATAATTGAGTTATAAGAGTTAAATATTCTAGATGTAAGTGCCTTATGAAATACATGATTTGCAAGTATTTTCTTTCATTCTGAGTTGTCTTTTCACTTTCTTGGTGGTATCCTTTTTATATTTTGTTTTTCTGAGACAGTGTTTGGCTCTGTCAAACAGGCTGGAATACAATGGCACCATATCGTCTCACTGCAACTTCTGCTTCCCAGGTGCAAGAGATCCTCCCACCTCAGCCTCCCAAGTAACTGGCCCACAGGTGTGTGCCGCTATGCCTGGCCAATTTTTGTATTTTTGGTAGAGATGGGATTTTGCCATGTTTCACAAGCTGGTCTTGAACTCCTGGACTCAAGCAATCCTCCCACCTCAGTCTCCCAAAGTGTTGGTATTACAGGCATGAGCCACTGTGCCTGGCCTCTCTCAGTGGTATCCTTTGAGACACAAAAATATTTAATACTGATGAAATCAAGTTTATCTAACTTTTGTTGTTTGTACTTTTGGTGTCATGTCTAGCAAACCATTGCCTAACCCATGGTTGTAAATATTCACTCCTGTATTTTCTCCTAAGAATTTTATATTTATAGCTTTTCTATAGGGTCTGTGAACGTTGAATTTATTTTTTTATATGGCATGAGGTGGGTAGTCAAATGTTTCAAATTTATGTTTTTGCATATGGATATTCAGTTGTACTGGCAACATTTGTTGATGAGACTATTCTTTTCCCATTGAATTACCTTGGTACCCTTATTAAAAATCAATGGACCATAAATGTAAGGGTTTATTTCTGAAATACTAATAATATTTCATCGAGTCATATGCCTATCATTTTGGCAGTACCACATTGTCTTGATTACTGTAGCATTGTATAAGTTTTGAAATCAGAAAATGTGAGTTTTTCAACATTTTTTTTTTAAAGTTTGCTTTGGCTATTCTTGGTGGCCCTTACATTTTTATATAATATTTAAAAATCAACTTGTCAGTTTCCACCAAAAAAAAATTCACCTTAGATAGGATTTTGGTAAGGATTGCATTGAATCTACAGATCAATTTGTGGAGTTTTGCCATCCTAACAATATTAAGTCCCTGATACATTAATAAGGATATATTTCCATTTATTTAGGTCTTTGTTAATTAATTTCAGTGATTACTTTATAGTGTTCAGAGTATAAGTTGGCAATTTCTTTGTTAAACTTATTTCTAAGTATTTTATTCTTTATGCTATTGTAAATAGAATTGGTTTCTTGTTTGATTTTTTCTTTTTTGAGACAGTCTCCCTTTGTCGCCCAGGCTGGAGTGCAGTGGTATGATCTTGGCTCACTGCAACCTCTGCCTCCTGGGCTTAAGCAATTGTCCTGCCTCAGCCTCCCAAGTAGCTGGGACTACAGGCATGTGCCACCATACCTGGCTAATTTTTGTGTTTTTAGTAGAGATGGGGTTTCACCATGTTGGCCAGCCTGGTCTCGAACTCCTGACCTCACATAGTCAGCTCTGAAAGTGCTGGGATTACAAATGTGAGCCACCACACCCAGTCAAATTGTTTTCTTAATTATATTTTTAGATCGTTCATTGCTGGATTGATCATTTAGATCGTTCATTACACAAATACATACAGTTATGTGGAAGAATTCTAGATATTAAAAGCCAAGGTTTGAGACCAGGAGTTTGGGACCAGCCTGGGCAACATGGCAAAACCCAGTTTCTAATAAAAGCACAAAAATTATCTGGGTGTGGTGCACATGTCTGTAGTCCAAGCTACTTGGAAGGCTGAGACACAATACAATTAATTTTATATAGAAATACAGTTGATTTTGTATATTGAAATTGTACCCTGCAATTTTGGGGTACAATGTTAATGATGGAAATGAATACCTAACCCTTTTAGCACTTTGAATATGTCATTCCATTGCCTCCTGGCCTCCATTGTTTCTGGGGAGAAGTTAGCTGTTAATTTTATCAATAATTACCTTAGATGTAATGACTAATTTTTTTTCTTACTGCTTACAAAATATTTTCTTTGTCTTTATCTTTCAGCATTTTTACTATAATGTGTCTAGATATAAATATCTTTGAATTTATTTTACTTGAAGTTTTTTTTAACTTCAAATTTGGAATTTTTTCTGCTGTTATTTTATATATATACATTAATTTATATACATAATTGTGTTATTTTATATATAAATTACTTTATATATGTAAATTAGTTTGTATATATATACACACACATATACATACGTGTATTTTAGGCTCTTTTCTCTCTCTTCTTTCTTTCTGGTTCTAACTTTATGTGTATGTTGATGTGCCTAATGATCTCCTACATTTCTCTGATGCTGTGTTTACTTTTCCTCATTCTTTTTGTTTGTATCTATTCTTCAGACTGCATTATCTCTATCAATCTATTTCCAAGTTCTCTGATTCTTTTTTCTGCCAGTTCAAATTTATTGTTGAGCCCATCTAGTCAATTTTTATTTCAGTTATTGTACTCTTTAACTCCAGGATGTCAATTTTGTTTTCTTTTATATAAGTTCAATATCTTTATTGATAGTCTTTATTCAGTGAGACATTGTCGATTTACCTTCTTTTACTTATTGAAGCATGGTTTCCTCTAGTTCCTTGAAAATATTTATTATAGGCCAGGTGTGGTGGCTCACACCTGTAATCCCAGCACTTTGGGAAGCCAAGGCTTGAGACCAGGAGTTTGGGACCAGCCTGGCCAACATGGCAAAACCCAGTTTCTAATAAAAGCACAAAAATTATCTGGGTGTGGTGCACATGTCTGTAGTCCAAGCTACTTGAGAGGCTGAGGCACAAGAATTGCTTGAATCCAGGAGCTGGAGGTTGCAGTGAGCTGATAGCATAGCACTGCACTCTAGCCTGGGTGACACAGCGAGGCTCTGTCTCCAAAAAGAAAATAAGTATATAGCTGCTGTGAAGTCTTTGTATGTTAAGTAAATAATCTGAATTCTCTTAAAGGTCATTTCTGTTATCTGCTTTTAATCCTGTGTATGGATCACACTTTCCCATTTCCACCAGAAATTGTAACTACATAGTTTTTTTCCTCCTATTCTTTTCCTCCTTCAAGGAAAAACAAACACACAAACAAACAAAAAACCTTAACTTTGTGAACATCACTTTACTAAAGGTATGTGACAGAATATAGAACAAAAAAACCTAAAAGTTGAACTTATGTGTCCCAAAAGTTTT